>NC_138771.1:122025664-122625664 GCF_965119305.1 Pelophylax lessonae | reverse complement strand
GGTGTGAGAATAATTTTGTCTGAATTAAACAGTAAAGGTTTTATCATGGAAAGGGCCTGAATGTCCCTTACTCTTCTTGCCGATACCAGTGCCACTAGGAGTACCATTTTTAGGGTAAAGTATTTGTCTGAACTTTCCTCCAGTGGCTCAAAGGGTGCCAAAAGGAATCCTTTGGGTACCGTAGAGAGGTCCCATGTTGGGAGTTCTGCCTAACTTCATAGGTGTGGCTTTCCTTATGCTCAGAAGATTCTCTCTCTCATTGTCTGTCTTCCACCAGCCTATTATCCAAGTGAGAAGATAACACTAACCTGTAAAAAAAATTGCTGGAATAGCCCCGGGATCTCCGTTGTTGTACCAGAAGACAAAAAAACGTTTTGCTTATTTTCATAGATACCATATCAAGGAAAAACCAGAGACCATCATTGTTTTTTGTAACAGAAGGCTTGAGGATAAATTCTCCCTTGCATAGTTTGTTGTGTCCAGTACTTTTTTGGACCCGTCTTATCAAATCTTCTGGACTGGCAAAGGTGTTTTTCCTGGCTCTGGTTTGAAAAAAAAAAAAAAAAAAAAAAAAAAAAAAAAAAAAACCTTGTTTCTGGCTGTGAATCTGTCCAATACTGTTAGCAAGTCGAGTCCGAACAGTAAATCGCCTGTAAAGGAGATGCCGCAACATCTGTAGAGGTGATGTCCCCTTCCCATGACTTCAGCCACAGGCCTTTTAGCTGAATTAGGTCAGTGGTCCTGCCCGCTATCCTTAGTTTCTGCCAGGAAAGCTGCCACATTAGAGTGGGTATGCTTTTTACCAGTTCCTCCTTGGGGGTATTGCTTCTAGTAGCTCTTGCAGCTGCATCAGCCAGACTAACAAGGTCCTGGCTGTGCAGGCGGAAGCTATGGCTGGATTTAGAGTCACAGTTGTGCCTCCATCTTTTTATCCATGGGATCACAGAGTTGTGGAGTCCTCGAAAGCTAAATCAGCCTCGTTTGCGACTGGCACTTCGCCCAGGGTTTAGTATCCTCCTCTGAACGGATATCCATGTTTGATCGCAGCTGGGGGTATAAAGTTTTCCTGCTCTTCCCATTCTCTTGACCATGTTTTATACATTTTAGTGTAGTGAAAGCTCTGCGATTCTTTGCTCCGATACCCAGTATCTGCTATGGCACTAATAATCCACATCCTCTGAGGGGGAAGGGGGGTTGAGAGCTTGCCCTCTGATGCTGGATCCTTGTCATCTGACTCAGAATAGGCCACATTTGGATTCTGATTCAGAGTCATCTGCACCAGATCCCTGCTCTGCTTGGTCCACCTCATCCCCACTGCACAAAGGAATGGGTGCCTTGCTAGTAAATGGGAGTGCTGGCCTGACTGGAGCTTTCAGTTTCTATGGCTGTACCAAATCATGCTTTTAATTTTTTTTTTTTTAAAGAACACCACATATCCTTAGTAACCCACTGCGACTCTTTGGCTACCATTTTATTGATGCATTTCTTCCACTCGAGGAAACCTGTGACTGCAAGCCTTACTACTGGTCTTTACCTTCTCTTCTGGGGTCTGTCTAAACAAGCACAAGGGACCCAGTGAGGCAGGCAGTTGCCATAAACAGTAAAAAAAATAAAAAACTATTTGTTGGTGAGGTAAACCTCCCAAGTGCTGTGGCTTACCTTGGAGCTGTCCTGTCCAGCAGGATCTGCAGGGCGGGATGGCATCAGACATGGTCAGTCTCAGAAAAGGAACCACGTACATCAGGACTGATTTTTTTTTTTTATTATATGTACCATAGTATGCAGACTCCAATGTCACACAGACCAACATACTGATGGAGGCATTTTTACTTACTAAATTTAGAATACATTTTAACCCAACAACTTACAAAATTATAACATGTTTTAAACATTCAGTATTTCTCATTTATAGCAAAATAAAAAAAAACCCAGAGTAAAGTGAAGTATCACCTTTACAGAAAATTTAAGACAGGTGTATCGTCCTGCACTCCCCAACCTAATGTGTCCCTCACTTCCAACTTGTGTCTGATGGCTGCAACAAAATTGTGTTCCCACAACTGCAAAAAAAAAAAAAAAAAAAAAATGTTGGCTGCACCTATCCGTGTGCAATCCAATTAGTGTTAAACCATAACAGCTATCCTTCAGTGGCAAACTCGTCTACAATAAAATAAAACCAATGTGACAGTCCCAAATGACGATAATTAGTGCAATTTTTAGACTTTTCCACGTCTAAAATAGTCTTCCCTGTTGTGGTTAGTTCCAGGCTCCTCAGCTGTTCAATCTCCTTCCACTCACTGAGCTGGCTTTGTCTGGACTCCCTTTCCTCCACGTCCTCATAAGACACTCCCATTGTGTAGTATAAAGGTTCACATTTATTGCAGAATATCCACCCATTTAAACTTTAGACCTTATGCCAAAAAAAAAAAAAAAAAAAAAAAAAATGCATGCACTACGGGGCAGCAGCTCCCATATGTTCCACAAAGTCCTCTGTCACCCAACTCCTCCCATGTGTATTGTCACAATCATGTGACTTCCTCAGGGAATCCCTGATTCTGAGGAAGTCACATGATTGTGACAATACGCATGGGATAAGTTGGGTGACAAAGGACTGGAACACACAAGAGTTGCTGCCCCCTCGGATGATTTTTTTTTTTTTTTTTAAATTGCACTATTCCAAGTTTTAATGCAAGTGATATTCAATAAATGTGGATCCTTTGCTATGCTACACAATGGGAGTGTTATCTTATAGGGAGGGGACGTGGAGGAAAGAAGTCCAGACAGCCAGCTCAGTAAGGAGAGGTGAAGAAGATTTGAGTAGCCTGGAATTATCCCCAGCAGGGGAAGGCGATTTTAGACCTGGAAACAGGCCTAAACTGGAGGTGGATGCAGTGGGGAGAGTCACTTCACAATTATATATTACCTGAAATCCACAAGGGTGAAGGTGAGAAAACTGCGGGATATGAAAAGCAAGGGAAATAAATTTCAAAGAAGAAAAGCACTAATAATTGAATTATGACCATGTAGCCCATTCCCCCTTTCTACTAATTGAATTATAGTCATTTGGGACAGTCACATTGGTTTCATTTTACACAAGAAAGGGTCATTAATAGCAGTATTGTGGTTGAAAGGAAGGTTTTTGGTAAAAAAACAAACACATTAAATGGATTGCATACGGATAGGTGGTCAACATTTTTGATTTTAGAAAATCTAAGGTGACCTTACACTGGATCCCCTCCCCCATCCCTCCAGTAATATTGTCCCATGGCCCTGCTCTGTCAGGGAACACCACTTACTAGGCATTCAAAATCCTCCTGGCTTTTTTCTCCTGACAGCTGACAGGACAGGCTAGATGGTCAATGTCATCCATGTGATTCTGCTGACCAATTAGAGTGCCTCTTGTCCTTAAGATAAGATAATTGTGGATATTTCAAATCCCTGGACTGGCAAAGCATTGTTCTAATCCAGAACAGTAGGATTGCTGGACTGTGGGATCGAGGGGGGGGGGGGTAAAGGTGAACGTGCACATAAAATAAAATCTTAGTGTTGCATAAGTAATTGTCAAAGGGACATCACTGAGCTTAAAATGGCCAGGACAGGAAGTGTCTGGAATTGATATAGTCAAACAGTGAGCTGCATTTTAGATTGCCTTTTAGGTGTCCGGTGTTTGCAAGAGGCCTTAAAGTGGCTTGCACAAAAAAGGTAAAAACATTCAGTGTGCAACCCCCTAATACTTAGCTGAGCCATCTCAATCCAGCAATGGGCACAGGATACCCGTCTAGGCTGGGATTCCCTCATTGGCTGAGACAAGCAGTGTCATTGGCTCAGTCCTGTCAATCATAGCCAGTGAGCCAATGAGGGGAGAGCAGGGTTGGGTCAAGCTGCAGCTGTCATATGACAGAGCTGGGCTCAGGAGCAAGCATGCTGCTTGCTTCTGGGGGGCACCGGTCAAGAGGGAGGAGGATTGGGGCTGCTCTGTGCCAAAGACATGAACCTTTAGGCCCTTTTACACCAGCAGGCTGATGGGTCTGATCAGACCACCCATTGTTCTTTATGGAGTGGCAGATGTCAGCATCTGATCTGGTCTGCTAAAGACCACGGATGGGGATACATTTGTCGGACGACAGTCAGATGGAAACAGGCAGTCAGTTTCCATGCGACCATCCTTTAAAGATCAGCAGGACCTGTCATCTGCCTGTTCCAGCAGAGATATACCCGCTCTGCTTGACTGATCCTGCAGAGTCTAAAAAGGGGCTTAATAATTATGTTTAATCTGTTTTTATTGAAATTTAAAAAGTGTATAGAACATACGGAGATATCCAAAAGGAAATAGTCAGAAACAAATCATGATCAGTAACAAAAATACTAACATATATGTCAGGTATTGGACATAACTCTCGAATGACATAGGGTCCTGTGCGTTTCTTATATGCAGGCGACCAAGGAGGCCTTATGTCACTTTAAGAAAAGTAAGCAAGCCTCAGACTGAGCTACTATGATTGTGCCAAGATGGCATAGCTTTTCCAGCCGAGTGACCACCAGTCAAAGAAAAAAAAAAAAAAAAAAGATCTTTCAGGTCACTACCTTGTACCTTAATATACTTTCATTTAATCTCATAATCAAATTTAAACTCACTGACTAGTATAGGACAAAAAAAAAAAAAAAAAAAAAAAAAAGTGGCCATGCAATAGAATTGAAAGCCAGAAACAAAGAACCAATAGTGTGAGGGCCGTTTTAAACAGTGCCCATTAGGTTGCATTTTAAACTGCAAGTGTAAGGTAAAAGGGTACATTTGAAAATAATTTTTCTGCTATGAGCCTGGTCCACACCGTGCATAAAAATGAGGCTCAAAATGAACAACCCCAATGCCATGTACTGACCACCTAAAGGGAAAGGCAGCCAAAAAAGAAAGGAGATTCATCACATGGTGACAAAACCACCCTGGTTAGTCAGTGTCATCTGGTGATTGGATGGTATGGGTGTTTTACCTAGACAATTATTCTAGAAAGGGCTACAGGCACCTGGAAGGCTATCCAGATTAGACAAGAAATTGCAATTACACACTTTGATGCAAGCACTTAGGCCCCTTTCACACTGTACGTTGGATGGACTCCCATTTATCTCAGTGGGGGGATTGATCCGCCGATCCCCCGCTGAGCAGGAGAATGTCAGCTGTTCTCCGCACTGTGTGCAGGGACACAGCTGTCAGAGCTCCATACATCTCTATGGGGGAATCGGATGGGAACAGACCGTGGGTCCGTTCCGATCCGCTGGACGGATGGAAAATAGGGTTTCCATCCGTTCAGATTTGACAGGTCGGATTTCAGCAGACATGTCTCCCCTGACATGCGATGCCCCATAGAGATGCATGAGGTGACCGTTCAGATCCACAAAAAAAAAGAAAAAAAAAAAAAAAAAAAAACTGACAGGCGAATCTGAACGGCCCGCCTGTGTGAAAGGGGCCTGAAGGATTTCTCCCATTCAGGAGGTGCAAGGTTCAGGCAACATTCATCATAAAAGCAATATGTACAGATGAAAGAAAAACCCCACACGCAAAAACCACCCATTAAAAGAACAGGTCACTTCCATTAAAAATTTTAATTTTTTCCCCCCCTATCAAATGAAGACTGAGAATTGTTACTGCCAAGTATTGATAACACAATGGAAACGCAAAACCGATGTCAGCTGCAAAAAGTCTATGGGTTAGCTGGTTAAGCTTACCCAGTTAAAACTGGGGTTGATTTACTAAAACTGGAGTGCAAAATCTGGTGCAGCTCTGCCTAGAAACCAATCAGATTCCAGGTTGTCAAAGCTTAAGGCCCCTTTCACACTATCCGCCGGATTCTGTTCTCAGCAGGGGGGGGGGGGGGTTCGGGAAGAAAAAAAAAAAAAAAAAAAAAAAGAGCCGCCGATCCCCCGCTGAGCAGCAGGAGGACAGCTGCGTCTATGCACTGTGTGCGGAGACACAGCTGTCAGTTCCCCATGCACTCTATAGGGGAAAACGGATGGGAACGGACCGTCGGTCCGTTCTCATCCGATCCCATCCACTTGACGGATGGAAAATAGGGTTTCCATCTGTCCAGATTTGACGGATCGGATGTCAGCGGACATGTCTCCCCTGACATCCGATCCCCCATAGAGATGCATGGGGGGGACCGTTCAGATCCCCTCCCCCCCCAAAAAAAACAAAAAACAGACAGGCGGATCTGAATGGTCCGCCTGTGTGAAAGGGGCCTAAAGGAGAAATACAGAGTTAGTTCTGCACTCCTGTGATGTTTTCACAGCAGACACCAGCTGAAGCCCACTGACATCACACAGCCGGTCCAGGCAAGATTGCAACAATGAAGTTGGGATCCGCCCACAGCCTGGCCCAGCCTGAGCTGGCTGTTCCCACCCACTCCACAGCACAACGCTCCAGTGAGCATGGGGGCAGAACAGAGAGCTGCTGGCTTGGACCAATGCTACATCCACCCAAGAGGGGGAAAAAAAAAAACCCCAGTGTATAGGCAGCTTTTGCATATCACCCATGTCTGGTGTTACAGCCAACATTTGTTTACTAATGGGACCACCCCATGAAACTCCTGTGGGGTTGATTTACTAAAAACGGGTGCAGCTGTGCATTGAAAGCAGCTTCTAACTTCAGCTTGTTCAATTAAAAGATGTGGTTAGATTAGTAGGGCCAAATTGACAATACATTTTCAAACAGCGATGAGAAAATTTGAAGCAGTAACATTTAACAGTGCATGTTGTCAAAATTGTGAAGTACTTCCAAATGACATTTGTCAAGTTAACATAAGAATTGTACAAAATGTCCATTCGAAGATCTACTTGTGTACAGCAAGCTTAAATGGAAAGATTTACTGATCTTGCTGTTCATTGAAAAAGGGATTAGGGTAAAATGTGATCACATGATGAACCTAGGGTTGATTTACAGCCAGTTTTAGCATATTACCCATGTCTGGGGTTGTAGGTAACATGCATTACTTGGACCACCTCATGAAAGACAGGGCTTGATTTGCTAAGACTGGAGTGCAAAGTCTGGTGCAGCTATGCATGGTAGCCAATCTGCTTTGAACTTCTGCTTGCTTAATTAAGCTTTTGCAATAAAAAACATGGAAGCTGATTGGTTTCTATGCAGAGTGGCACCAGATTTTACATTCTCCAGTTTTAGTAAATCAAACCCACAGAATGCACACTAAACTGTAAACTCATGAAAGTATCCACCAAGTACAGTCATTGCAAGAGATATGGGAGCTAGTGTTGAGGAAAAGGTTCAATTGCTGTTTAAAGAATGTTTAGAACATGTGAAAAGGGAATAGGTTAAGAAAATAAATAAACCCAGTTGTGTTTCAAGTGCACAAAAAAAAATAAATAAAACCCCACACCTCTATTATTGCAACATATTGAAGAGTTGGACCGTGCTTTGAGGCACCTTCAACCAGACACCAAAACAAAAACCTCCTATAGGATGGACCTGGTAATAAGTCAAACCAATTGGTCCTCCATAATGATGAAACAGATCCAGCTAGACAAGAATTTTGCGGCAATGATGAATTTGCTAGTCAAGTCCATAGAAGACAGCTCCGAATCCTGTTTACATCCGCAGTGACAGCCGAGGAACTGCAGGTGCTCAACAGGAACACATTTATTAAAAACAGAGAGAAGTTTCTTATAACAGCACAACAAAGGCACATGGAAAAAAATAGGATACAAACAGTGTAAACACCAACACATGGCAACTGTCACTTGGAGTAACTGAAGAAACCCTTAGGCCCCTTTCTGAACAGGTCGGCCTGTCAGTTTCAGGGGGACCGGATGCTCCATGCACCCCTATGGAGCAGCAGATGTCAGCACTGACATTTCTGTCTGCTATGCGATCCATGAAATCCATATGGATGGTAACCCCATTTTCCATCAGTGAGCTGACACAGACCTGTCATCTGCCTGCTCAGCGGATTGATCCCTCATTGAGCAAAACTGAGCCAACCGGGTGGAAAGCCCATATGAAAAGGACCCTTACGGGAAATTGAATGATTCCATAATTTAAAGATATGCACATTTTTCTGTGCACCAAATTATTGCCGTTACCCGAGTACTGTGTGTTCTTGTGCCAGATCACTTTAGGGCCGAGTTAACACTAATCCGGGATTCCCTGCCTCCAATTTGCATGACAGGAGAGAGTGACTGGCTCCAAATTGAGCCGCTTCACACAGATCTGTTTTGCCGCATGCCATTTTGCAGAAGGGTCCTGTGCATCTCTTTGGCATAGTTTCAGGCAAAAAATTCTGACCCGATTCACCCCTGAAACAGAACAGGGATGCACTGGACCCCATGCTGTGAGCCGCTCTGCAGCATGTGAACCCAGCCTAAAGGGTCATTGCGCATTTTACAACAGGGCAGATGTACTAAAACTGGAGTGCAAAATTTGGTGAAACTGCATGGTGCCAGCTTCTAACTTTAGCTTGTTCAAACAAGCCTTCAGAATAAAAAAAAAAAAAAAAAAAAAAAAAAAAAAAAAAAAAAAAAAAAAGAAGCCGATTGTGCAGAGCTGCACCAGATTTTGAAATTCCAATTTTAGTAAGTCAACCCTGGTGTCTATACAATCTGCTTTAGATGTAGCAAAGCTATGAAGACCCAATTGTTTGTTAACCAATTAGGCAGGGCTTTCCAACAGTGCAGTGCCTTGCAGATCTGCCACTTAACACATAAGGCAGGCCAAAGATAATTTTCCACCCACAGTGGAAAGAAAATTTGCGCAATTCTCCCAACGTAGTCATTGTTAACGGAGGAATCCCTCCTACAGCGCTACTGCGTCCTGCCAGCAAGGGATGCTATAGCCAGTAGCACTGTTTGGGAAAAACCTAACAGGCTGGTCGTACGTATATCAGTTGCTAGATAAACACGTGTACAACCAGAGTGACCCTAAATGGAGCAAAAAAAAAAAAAAAGTTCAGCTTTACAGTGAGATTGTACAATTCTCTTTAGATTAGCCAAAGATCGACCAATACTAGTTTAAAAACCCAATTATCTGGAACACAACTGATTGGATAGTTCAGGTAGGACTCAAATTATATTTTGGTAAACCTAAAAGATGATTGTATGAAGACACCAAGGCTGGGTTCACACTGGGGCGGATCCAAAGTCGCCCGACTCTGAAGCCACCCCGTGCAGTGTGGCTTGCAAAAAACTTCTCTAATAGAAGCCAATGCAAGTCACCACCAAAGTAATGCAGGAACCTTTTTCTAAGTCAGAGCGACTTGAGTTGCTCCGATCAGAACGGTTCCATTGCACTGAATGGAACGTGACTTGTCAGGCGGCTAAAACGCCCCAGTGTGAACCGGGACTAAAGCTCACCCCACGTTACAATCCTTTAGATTTACAGCTGCTATGTAGTGCAAAGGCCTGCCTGGCTACAGTTTAAGTGGATAGATTAGATAGGTCTTCATATTACAAAGTTGATAAATCTAAAGTTAAATTGTACAATTTCCTTAAGGATGCATTCACACTTGAGCGTAGCGTTGACATCAAAAACACTGGTAATCAGCCCAAAAAGAAGCTCATGTACTTTTTTCAGCTACAGGCGTTTTGCAAAACATTAAGATGCGAACAGGGGCCATTTAAATGAATGGCGTTTTGGACCTTTTTTTAGCGCTTTTGGAGCTGAAAAACACTCAAACACCCAGGTGTGAATGGAGCCTTAGGGCTCATGCACACGGGACATTTAAACATCAGCGCTGCTGGCAGGAAAAAGCACTTTGCAGTGTTTGTTTACAGTAAAAGCGCTCCCTAGAATTTAAAAATACTAAACACCAAAACATGGCTAAAAGCTTGTTACAGCCTCTGCTCCTGGACGCCATGGCAGATTTTACTGTCCCTAAACAGTTACACTTCCGAACTCCTCTGAAAGTTTGCGTGCATGGACACAAGTTTACATGGAGGAGAAAGATATCCTGCGTGCATAGGCATTTGAGTTACCAAAACAATGTACCAGGATACCCGTCAACAATCTGTTTAGTTTGGATCATGCTGGCAGGTCCTCACACTATGTAGTTGATGGTACATGTTACAGCCAAGACAGTGTTCTTTATCAGCCATTCATTCCCAATTCCTCAAAAAGCGCAGCGCATCAGGGGTGTGAAGCCACACAAAGTAGAAAAATGTGCGTGTGCGTGTGTGTGGTGGGGGGGCACACACACACACAACAGTCAGGGATGCAGGTACAGCAGCCCATTTAAACAACTAGGCTGCCACAAACCACACCACCAGCACAGGTGTGACCCTAAACTTAAGTTGTACAATCAGATTGTATAATACATGACCAAACACTATACAACCTAATTGTGCAATTTTATGCTCAACCATTGTGAGAACTATGTATGTAAATAATCTTGTCATTATATAGCTCTGGTAAAGAAGATCATAGAGATCACCACAGATTTAAAGTGTTATGTGCTGATTCCTAGGATCTTCCTTTGAGGACTGGCATCAGTACCCAGAGTTGAAGTTTATACATGGTGACCACCATGGTGTGGTTATTGTAGGGAGGGTGACCGGTCGGTGAGGGAGGTGTATGGCTGCGCTATCATATAAAGCCAGATTGTAGGTGGGTGAGGAAGGTGTGAGGGAAGTGTATGGGCACACAGCACTCCATTATCTAAAGTCAGACTGTAGGAAGACACTAAGGCTACATTCACACCTGAGCGTAGCATTTTCACCACAATTTTTACAGGCATTTTTTGTGCAGGCATTTATAGATTGAATAGAAACCAATGGAAAACTCCTGTAATCTGCCCAAAAAGAAGCTCATGTACTTTTTTGAGCACTGGGCATTTTGCTCACAGCGTCAAAACGCTCAGATGTGAACAGGGGCCATTGAAATGAATAGGATTTGTGTTGTTGGGCGTTTTGAGAGCTGATCCTAGAGCAGAAAAACTCCCCAAAAAGCCTACATGTGAACGGAGCATTTGGGGAATAACACTGGGGGGGATGGGTACAGAAGTTACTTTTTTCTGTATAACAAAATAAGAATACAAAGTAAAGGTGAAAGCTGAGCCCAGTACTAGGAGGACTCCCCTGTCAGGGTGGAGGTCTCTGGGCACAGGAGCTGACACTCACCTCTTCTTCCAGGTTATTATTATTGTGCTCGCTGTCCGTCTTCAGGGTGGTCATGGTGTAAATACCAATGTCCTCAGCAGAGTCCACGGTGGCGGGTGTTAGCTCCTCTGGCGGTAGGGAAAGTGTCTCCTCGTCCCCGGTGCGGGATGGAGCGGTGAGCGGTGCAGTCTGTGCGGGTGAGGTGGAGAGGGGTCTGTGAGTGCTGAGGGGGGAGAGTGCAGAAGAGGCGGGCGGGAGGACGGAGCTTTATACCGGCCGGACCTTCTGAGGGTAACTCTTCATTGGAGGGGAGGAGGGGGAGTTCATCAATTAAACTTCGGGAGGAGGGGCGGGGCCGAGTCCTGTGATGGATCAGCTGGGTGTCCTCCTCCACGGGAGAATCATCAGCCAATCACAGCGCGTCCTCCGCCGACCAGCTGATCCAACATTCTCACTACAAATACAACAAACTTCCAAAACTTCAACTCCGAGCAACCGAGATCTGAGTGATACAAGGAACTGCATAGTGCGACACTGCACTGACAGAGACATCCCAACACTGCACTGACAGAGACATTCCAACACTGCACTGACAGATCCCAGCACTGCACTGACAGAGACATCCCAACACTGCACTGACAGAGACATCCCAACACTGCACTGACAGAGACATCCCAACACTGCACTGACAGACACATCCCAACACTGCACTGACAGATCCCAACACTGCACTGACAGAGACATCCCAACACTGCACTGACAGAGACATCCCAACACTGCACTGACAGAGACATCCCAACACTGCACTGACAGATCCCAGCACTGCACTGACAGAGAAATCCCAGCACTGCACTGACAGATCCCCACACTGCACTGACAGATCCCAGCACTGCACTGACAGAGAAATCCCAGCACTGCACTGACAGATCCCCACACTGCACTGACAGATCCCAGCACTGCACTGACAGAGAAATCCCAACACTGCACTGACAGATCCCAACACTGCACTGACAGATCCCAACACTGCACTGACAGAGAGATCCCAACACTGCACTGGCAGAGACATCCCAACACTGCACTGACAGATCGAAGCACTGCACTGACAGAGAAATCCCAGCACTGCACTGACAGATCCCAACACTGCACTGACAGAGACATCCCAACACTGCACTGACAGATCCCAGCACTGCACTGACAGAGAAATCCCAGCACTGCACTGACAGATCCCCACACTGCACTGACAGATCCCAGCACTGCACTGACAGAGAAATCCCAACACTGCACTGACAGATCCAAACACTGCACTGACAGATCCCAACACTGCACTGACAGAGAGATCCCAACACTGCACTGACAGAGAGATCCCAACACTGCACTGACAGATCGAAGCACTGCACTGACAGAGAAATCCCAGCACTGCACTGACAGATCGCAACACTGCACTGACAGAGACATCCCAACACTGCACTGACAGATCCCAGCACTGCACTGACAGAGAAATCCCAGCACTGCACTGACATATCCCAACACTGCACTGACAGGTCCCAACACTGCACTGACAGAGAGATCCCAACACTGCACTGGCAGAGACATCCCAACACTGCACTGACAGATCCCAACACTGCACTGACAGATCCCAGCACTGCACTGACATCCCAACACCACACTGACAGATCCCAACACTGCACTGACAAAGAAGTCCCAACACTGCACTGACAGATCCCAACACCACACTGGCATATCTCAAAACTGCACTGACATATCCCAACACTGGACTGACAGAGAGATCCCAACACTGCACTGACAGATTCCAATACTGCATTGACAGAGAGATCCCAACACTGCACTGACAGAGAGATCCCAGCCCCACACTGACAGAGAGATCCCAACACCGCACTGACAGCACTACACAGCACTGACAAAGAGAACTGCACAACTCTGACTCATTCCAGCACTAACAGGTCCCAGCACTGACAGATTCCAGTACTGACAGAGAGAACTGCACAGCACTGACTCATCCCAACACTGACAACATTACACTGCACTGACAGAGAGATCCTAACACTGACAGCACTATTCTGTTTGGCTCAAATTGCAAATGCGTAAAAAAGATACACACACCTTTTTTTCTGCTCTGAAATCGGATCGCATGGGTGTTCACACCCATGTGATCCAATTCAGCCAATCGGACTGCATTTTGCAAAACTTTTTTGGGGTGTCATTAACTTAACATTGACACCCACAGTGATTTGCGTGAACAGAGTGCAATTGTGATGCAGTGTGGGAAATGCACAGGAATCGCTGCGAATCTCGCACCACATCAGTGTGAACCTAAATGATGAGGACCACAATGAAAGAGCGAGGAGCTCTTCCCTCCAGAGTTCTCATTCCAGAAACGCTCCTCCTGCTGCTTCTGGATCATCACAAAGTGTTTCTTCACCAGCGGCTTCTTCAAGTATGGAAGTGTTACAAATCACGGCCTCCCAAAATCACACAAGTGCCACTGAAAACATTGCGCTGTGACATGCCATGCGACTCTATGTGCCTAAAGTCGCATAACATGTAGTAATGGGCTTAATGTTCGAGTCGAACATAAGTTTGACTGGAACATTGGGTGTTCCCTGAAAACACACGAACAAATGGGGCGCATGGCGGGAAGTTTGCCCGCCAATGAGCACCCCATAATGCACTGTGCGTTTAAGTGCATTAAGTGCTTGTGATTGGCCAAAGTATGCACCTGACCTGTATGCTTCGGCCAATCATAGTAGAATGTCCTGTCAGAGCCTTGATTGGCCAAAGGCTTGGTGCCTTTTGCCAATCATGGCTCAGGGGCTAAGTCCATGCCCCACACTATATAAGGCTGCTTACACGGCAGCCGCGTGTAGTGTATTAGGAGTGCAGATTAGGCAGGGTAGTTAGTGCATTGTGCTTTTATGTTTAACACAGTCAGTGCAGTGTAGAGAAGGGCTGATTAATCTTGTGTAACATAGCGTAGTGCAGTCAGTTTAGTGCAGTACTGTGCTTATTCTTGTGTAACACAGTGTAGTGCAGTCAGTGTAGTGCTATGCTGTGATTCTTGTGTTACACAGTGTAGTGGGGCCACTGAAGTGCTGGTGTATAAAACACGTCTGTGTCACCCAACTGATCCCATTTTTTTTCCTTGATATTTTTTATTTTTTGCAGCATTAGGTTCTGTTGTCGCAATATTAGTACTCCCCCTTCTGTGTCGCAGGTGCTATTACTTCTGCGTCAGCAGTGATTTTTTTTTGTGGCGCAGCAGTACTCATTTTATTTAGGGCATAATTGCTGTCCCCCCTTTTCTGCATCAGCAGTGGGTTTTTTTTATTTTGAATTTTTTTCATGGCACAGCAGGACTAATAATATTTAGGGCATAATTGCAGTCCCCCCTTCTGCATCGCAGGTGCTATTACTTCTGCGTCAGCAGTGATTTTTTTTTGTGGTGCAGCAGCATTAACTTTATTTAGGGCATAATTGCTGTTCCCCCTTTTCTGCATCAGCAGTGGGTTTTTTTTATTTTGAATTTTTTTTCGTGGCACAGCAGCACAAATAATATTTAGGGAAAAATTGCTGTCCCGCCTTCCACATGGTAGGTGCTATTCCTTCTGCATAAGCAGTTTTTTTTATTTTGTCGCGTAACAACACTCATTTTATTTAGGGCATATTTGCTGTCCCCCCTTTTGTGTGGTAGGTGCTATTCCTTCTGCGTCAGCAGTGGGTTTTTTTATTTAGAATTTTTTTTTCGTGGCACAGCAACACAAATAATATTTAGGGCATAATTGCTGTCCTGTCTTCTGCATCACAGGTGCTATTCTATCTGCATCAGCATGGTTTTTTATTTTGTGGCGCAGCAGCACTCATTTTATTTAGGGCATATTTGCTGTCCCCCTTTTTGCGTCGTAGGTGCTATTCCTTCTGCATCAGCAGGGGTTTTCTTTTTTTTTACTTTATTAAGGTTTTACTTTATTTAGAAGAAAAACTATAATAAAACGATTTATAGTGTACCAAGTACAAAAGTATTGCATCCGAGCACCATATTCCCTTCCCACACTCTATATTAAAAAGTTAAAAAATCCCGCCCAAAAAATAAAAAAGAATAATAAAACTGTTTATAGTGCACCAAGCACAAAAGTATTGAACCCAAGCATCATATTTCCATCCCACATTCTATAATAAAAAGTTATAAACCCCCCCCCCAAAAATCCACATCATGTCCGAAAGGCCAACAAGGAGAGTCAGATGCTCACAGGCCACTAAAAAAGGGCAAGCAGCCTCTGTGTCCACAGTGAAAAGTGGTGGTCACGGACATAGTGCATCCTCTGCAGGCATGCTTGTCCTTTTTTTCCAGTGCTGACCATGTTATTGAGCCACAACATGCAGAAGAGTTGGTGGAGTGGATAACTAAGCCGTCCACATCCACTTCATCCTCTGTCACCCAGGCTCATACTAGTTTGCCTTCCACTGCAGCTGTCAAAGCGGCCTATTCCACAGGCTCCTTGTCCATAGCTACTCCTTCCGTAGCCTCACCATCATACACGGAGGAGTCATCTGAATTATTCCATCAGAGTGTGATGCTGGAGAATGCGCAGCAATTTGAATGCTCCGATGTTGGTTCCCAGGTTGAGGAAGGGAATAACATGAGCCTAGAGAGAGGGTGACAATGATGTACAAGAAACTCGCAGTCATGTTCTTTGAGCTGTAGTATACTGCCAAGTTTGCTCCAGTGACGAGGAGGGAGGGGATGATGAGGTCACTGACCATACTTGGGTGCCTGAGAGAATAGAGGAAGAAAGTGAGGAGGAGGCGGCACAACTCCAACAAGGCAGGATGTCCTCCAGGGGCCGTTTGAAAGGCAGCCACCCTATTGCATCACACCACAGTGCTCCACAGGTGCAGGACCCTGCTAACTCCCCGCTGACTTCCAAAATTCATTGGTGTGGGCTTTTTTCAACACATGTGCAGCAGACTGCAGCATTGCTGTTTGCAATCTCTGTCTGAAGCTGATCAAGCGTGGACAGAACACCAGCCGCTTGGGCACCACATACTTGACAAGACATATGATGACCTGCTATACAGTCCGTTGGCAACAGCACCTAAAAGATCCACATCATAAAAAAAATGCAGACTTCTCCTTTCTGCTCATCTTGGATCTCTACCCCTACCATACCTCAAGTTCTCTCAAAAATCGGCACTGAGAAGGATGATGGTATAGTAATGGGTGCCACAGGTACTCGCACCCAATCTGCTAGCAGTACACCACCTGTTGATTTGACCAGCAGGCAAATTTCACTACCCCAGTTGTGGAACCGTAAAACAAAAATACTGGCAAATTACTGGATCCAGCCATCCACATGCTGAAAATGCTAGCTTGGCCAACTTGCTAGCACTACAACTGCTGCCTTTTCATCTGGTAGACTTTGCCCCCTTTTGTGAATTTGCAGAATGTGCTGTACCCCAGTTGAAGGTTCCAAAAATCAATTTATTTTCATGTAAGGCCATTTCAGCTCTGTACCATCATATGGAAGGCAATGTTGTGGCCTCGTCGGACAGAGCGGTCAGCAGGAAGGTTCACATTATTGCTGACTCATGGTCCAGCAGGCATGGTCAGGGATGTTACATTTCCTTCACACTGGATAACTCTTCTGGCAGCTGGGAAGGATGCAGGACAGGGTTCAGTGCTGGAGCTTGTTCCACCACCACACCTCCAAAACATTGGTGGTGATTCTGCTACATCTGTCTTCTCCACCCCCTCCTTTTCTTCTTCCTCTATGGCCTCTTCTGCTGAATTGTCCTCTGAACCAGAAGTGCTCCCTAAGCGTTCAAGGGCTCAGTCAGGCTAAAAGATGTCATGCAGTGCTTCATTTGGTCTGTCTAGGGGACAGGAGCCACACCAGGGCAGAGATTCTGTCAGCTCTGCAGGGGCAGGCCCAGAGGTGGTTTACGCCACGGCAGTTTGAGCCAGGAATGGTCGTATGCGACAATGGCACCAATCTTCTCTCCGCCCACTTGACACATGTTCCATGCTTGGCCCATGTCCTGAATTTGATTGTGCAGCATTTCTTGAACAGGTACCCGGGCTTACAAGATCTTCTGAGGCAGGCCAGAAAATTCTGTGGCCATTTCCGACGGTCCTACAATGCCAGTGCTCGGCTGGCTGACATTCAATGGGAATTCAACCTGCCCACCAACCGCCTCATTTGTGACCTGACCTGCACGCACAACAGAGGGCCATCAATGAGTACCTGTATGAGTATGGCAAAAGGACAGGCTCAGGGGAACTTGGCTTCTTTTCGCCACGCCAGTGGATGCTGACAAAAGAATGCATGCACTGTCCTGTCACCATTTGAGGAGGCCACAAGGATGGTGAGCCACGACGATGCATGCATCAGTGACACTGTCCCTCTAGTCCTCCTGCTGGAGCACACACTCTGTGGAATTATGGACAGAGCATTTGAGGCAGAACAGCGGGAGGAAGAGGAGGACTTCCTTTTTCACAACGCCCCCTTTATGCAGATAACATTCCTGCGGGGCCACAAAACACACAGGAGGAAGAGGAGGAGGATTGTGGCAGCATGGATGTAGAGGATAACTTACAGCAGTCTTCAAGGGATGGTTTTCATTCCCCAGTAACCCCAGGAGTTGTACGTGGCTATGGAGAGGTTGTTCCTGACAATGTCATTCTTAGTGACCCAGAGGACTCAGAATTTCATACCTCCTCAAACTTACCCTGCATGGGCTCCCTGATGCTGCAAAGCCTGCAAAAGGACCCGAGGATTTGTGGTATCAAGGAGAGGGATCAGTACTGGTTGGCAACCCTTCTTCATCCACATTATAAGGGTAAAGTTGCAGAGCTCATCCTGCCTTTGCAGAGGGAGCAGAGGATGAAACATCTTAAGGATGCCTTGAAGAAAAATTTGTGTAAAACCTTTCCAGACACTGGGAGGCTACTATTTCCTGGACAACGTGTTGCTGAGGCTTCATTCGGTCAAAGGAGGAGCGGTGAAGAAGGCGGCCGGCTAAAGGATGCCTTTAAACAGTTTTTTAGTCTCCGGTGCCCAGGGCTGTTAGGTTTAAGCAACCATTGGCAGGGTCTGCAGCATATGGTTAAGGATTATCTAGGGTCAAGAGCAGACTTGGAAACCTTTGCAACTAAGCATCCACTGGGTTACTGGGTCTTGAAGATGGACCATTGGCTAGAACTTGCTCAATATGCAATCGAGCTACTGGCCTGTCCTGCTTCCAGAGTGCTTTCTGAAAGTACATTCAGTGCTGCTAGAGGTTTTGTGTCAGCTCACCTGTGGCCAGGTGACAACTGCACCCTGTTGGAGGCCGGGGCACAGCGCAAGGTAGTGAACCCTATAGCAGACTGCTGCGGATGGACCAGAACGTGAACCCAAGATTCCCCAGGGCGCGGAGTCTAAGACCCAGCAGGTGTTCACCAGTGCCTCTAGTGGTGAGGATGGACTTCGCTGCAGCTGGGCCCAGGTCGCGGCCCCTGGGGTCCCCCAGGTCACGCTCCGTAGGGAGTGAAGGGAAGCAGCCACTCAGGACACACAGAATGGTGAAGGGCAAGCCAAGGTTGGGGTAACAGGCAGACAAGGGTAGTCAAGGGACAGGCCAAAGGTCAGGATAACAGGCAAACAGGAATAGTCAGGGACAAGCCAAAGTCGGTACACAGAGTAGTCATTTCAAGCACACGGCAAACAGGAACAGGAAACTAATACTGTTGAACAGCAAAGCAGGCCTGCAGTGCGTTGGTTAATATAGACTTCCTGTGATGACCTGGGCGGGGCAGGAACAGGAAGTAGAGGTGATAAAAAGGATCCAGAAATGCAGTCTGACCTCTAATACAGACATGAAGGTACAGGTAAGCTTGCCAAGCTCTATTGCAAGTCCATGACATTTTGTGACGGATAAAAGAGTGCGTCTGTCCACAGACTCCGTTGACCAGCTGACATTTATCGAAATAAATCAGTCCTGGATCAACAGCAGCTATCAAGCCCCTGATGCTGATGTAACTGATTGAATTTTCTAGGGATCTGGGATCCCGTGAACATTGCCTATGCTGACTATCGTATTCCTTAATCTTGATTATGCTAGCTTCCAACAATGTTTTTGGTTTACGGCACCTCCAACACCCAAGGCCCAATTTTTCTACACCTGTATCACAAGTGCATGTCATTTCAATTTTTGTTTCTAATTTGTAACAGCAGGGCCTGTTCCTGCACCCAGCAAAAGTAACTGTGAGGGGTTACAGTGTTCAGGCACCACCAAACCTAAGGCCCAATTTTTCTGCACCTGTATGACAAGTGCATGTAATTTCATTTTTTGTTTTTAATTTTTAACAGCAGGGTCTGTTCCTGTGCCCAGCAAGAGTAACTGTGAGGGGTTACAGTGTTCAGGCACCACCAACACCCAAGGCCCAATTTTTCTGCACCTGTATGTCAAGTGCATTTCATTGCAATTGTTGTTCCTAATGTTTACCAGCAGGGTCTGTTCCTGCACCCAGCAAGAGTACCTGTGAGTTGTTACAGTGTTCAGGCACCACCAACACCCAAGTCCCAATTTTTCTGCACCTGTATGACAAGTACATGTAATTTAAATTTTTGTTTCTAATTTTTAATAGCGGGGCCTGTTATTGCACCCAGCAAGAGTAACTGTGAGGGGTTACAGTGTTCAGGCACCACTAGGCATGGATGAACGATTTGGGCCACGCATAAGTTTGGCCTAAACTTCGTCCATTTAGGTACTCACCTAAACCCCAAACTTTCTCGACACTTAGCGAAATGTTGGCCCGCCAGGTGCACAGTCAATGTGTTGTTAAGGCTTCCTTGCTGAGAGCTGAATTTAAAAAAATAATTGTAAAAAGAAAATGTAAATTTAAAAGAATTGCAGTAAAAACAGCTTGGGGGACCCTTTGGGTCTTGTATGGCTTTTTAAGGGGAACCCCATAACAGAATTAAGAATAAAAAAGGCTTGCCCCCCCCCCCCCAAATCTATACTAGGCCTGGTCAAGATTTTTAGAGAAACTCCATGCCAAAAGTAAAAACAGCGTGGGGTCCCCCCGAAAATCCATACCAGACCCTTATCGGAGCATGCAGCCTGGCAGGCCAGGAAAGGGGGGGGGATAAGAGTCCCTTCCTCCTGAGCCATACCAGGCTGCTTGCCCTCAACATGGGGAGGATGCTTTGGGGTGCCCCCCAAAGCACCTTGTCCCCATGTTGATGGGGACAAGGGTCTCTGCCCGACAACCCTGGGCTGTAGTTGTGTGGTTGTGGGGGTCTGCGGGTGGGGGCTTATCAGGATCTGGAAGCCCCCTTTAACAAGAGGGCCCCCAGATTCTTGCTCCCCCAATGTGACTGGGCATCTGGTACGCCTCCTGCGGACTGCCTATTCGCGTTTTGACAGTACTTATATAGGGAATGGGCGTGGTCCCCTGCCCCAAAGCACCCACCCCCCCCAATGTTGAGGGCATGTGGCCTGGTATGGTTCAGGGGTTCGCTCGTCCCCTCCCCTTTCCTGACCTGCCAGGCTGCGTGCTCGGATACGGGTCTGCTATGAATTTTGGGGTGACCCCAATTTTTTATTATTTCACTCTAAACATCATTAAAATCACTGCTCCCGTAAAAACGATCATTTTAAAAACATGTTTTTGCATTGATGCATGTTCCCCAGGGCAGTACCCGGTTCCCCATATACTTTTTATGGCAATAACTTGCTTATATGCCTTTAAAATTAGGACTTTTGATTTTTCATGTTTGTGTCCCCTAGATTTTAATAGCGGTTGAATGTCCCATTCACACCTGTGTGTTTGTCACATGACAATATACGATGAGAAGAATGCTACTATTGTCAATAGGGCCCAGTCTCACCTATGCAACATGTTTTACTGAGAGCCAGAAAAGGATGCAGGCTCTTCCTTTGGTGCATTTGGACACCAGAGGCACAGGTGCAATGTACAGCCCCATCGCCAGCAGTCTGTCAAAATCTATGACAGGTTGAAATGTGGTGCGGGTGGATGCTGTACCGAGCAGTACTCATGTTTAGTGCCATATATGTTCAGGAACGTATGCCCCAAATGCAGGAATTCCTGGCTGGACTCTGCACTGGTGCCTACTGGGTGCCTGAAAACGCAGGGAGTTGATGCTGATGGGCCAAACTGCCTGTGGGCATGGGGCCTAATACTGTAAGCACATAAAAAAAGAATATACAAAAAAAGACTAGAAAGTGTGAGCCTAAGTCAAAATGTGTAACAAATAAATGAGGTTGGGTTCCAGTTATTTGTTTTTCAACACCTCATATCTGTGTAATCCAAAACACCTCATGCCAAGCAGAAGCTAAAGTCACACAAGCTGGCCTTAATATAAGCTCTTGTGGCCATAGCGGACGGGCTACAAAGTAATTACCAGCCATTGGTAGCCAACAATGTTATCACTATAGTCGCTGCGAATTGTCGCTGAAAACTCATGCTACATCATCACATTAACATTTTTTGCTAAAAAAATGCTCTCGTTCAGCAATTTGTAGATAAGCCATTGAGGTAAATTCAGAGTAATTGTGAGCTTGCTACCAACATGTAATGCTGATTAACCAACCTACAAATCACTGCTAGGCCCCTTTCACACGGGAGGGATCTGTTTGACGGAATCCACTTGCTCGGCAGGGATCGATCTGCTGATCCCCACACACAGAGTACAGCGCTCTCCCAGCACAGAGACCGGGGTCTCACCGAGAGCCCCGGCCCCAGTACTATTGGTCTGGACCCGGATCTCCCAATTCCAGGTCACCTGATCTCTGTGATAGCCTCTGATTGGCTACCACGATGATCAGTCACTGTGTTTTTCTCTCTCTGTGAATGGAGAGAAAAGATGTATCTTTCTCTTGCAGAGAGGTAAAAAAAAAAAAGAAAGTGTGTGTAATAAATAATAAAATAATAAAAAATAAAATAAAAAAAATAAATAAAAAAATACCTAGATCAAGGTTTGATCTAGGTGAGTGCCAGGGTTTGTGTTTGGGTCAAAGGTCAGGGTCAAAGATTAGGGTCAGTATCTTCTAGACAGAATTTTTGTTGTATGGGGCCCCGTGATTTCTAAAAGCAGCTACAGTGGTGCATGAAGGGAGCTTCTGTGGTTGATCCTGCTGTTCTTGATCCCGTGAGAGAGACTGTTCTGCTGTTCCTGTGGAGAAAAAGGTGCAGCTGAGATCTAGTGAGAGACCACGGTTGAGATCTGGTAAGAGATTATGGCTGGTAAAGTGAGAGTTGAAAGCTGTTCCTGACCGTCTGAGGAGAGAGTCATCTGGAAGATGCTGGCTCCAGATGAGTGAGACTTTTCTCTGGCCACCAAGCGGCTGCCTAAGACGCAGGGACCAACTTCCATTGTGAGCAGCCTCTTGGCAAAATGAATTCTGTTGCCTGTTCCATGGGATAGAGCTGACCCTTTTCTTGAGTGTATCGTGGACCCTTTTCCCATTGAACTATCCTTGCAAAGAGCAGGTAAGTATACTCCCTTTTTTCTTTTAGGGGAAAAAAAAGTAAGGTTTACAACCACTTTAGGAGTTTTTCACACGGGCGATCCGATCAGATCCGCCTGTCAGTTTTTTAGGCGGATCTGATCGGATCCTCCATGCAGCTCTACGGAGACACCTCCGCTGACACCCGCTGCCATCTGTATCCGATCCTGTCCGTGAAATCTGGACGGATGGAAACCCTATTTTTCCATCCGTTCAGGGATCGGATTGGATGAGAGCGGACAGGCGGTCCGCTCTCATCCGATCCCCCATAGAGAGCAGCGGGAGCTGTGACACCTCCCTCTCCGCACTGCAAGCGGAGACGGAGCTGTCATCCGCAGGCTCGGCGGGGATCAGCGGATCGATCCCCGCTGAGCAGCACGGATCCGCCTACGGAGGCGGACCGCATGAAAGAGCCCTTAATTTGTTTGTCCAACATTTTCCTTTTCAGGTTATTTGTGTTAAAGCCTATTGAAGTGTTTCTAGGTGTGTTGGTCTTCACTGGGGTCCAGGAACATGGTGAGTTATCACCAGTGCAGGGAAGAGGGAACCAAACAATCCAGTATATTCTCTGAGGGTAGGGTTACACCTGAAATATATGCCAGTTAAAAAAGGCAATTTTCTTTTTTTTTTTTGGAGGTTAGCACTTCAGCCTAGTAGCAATAGGGTTGTTGGTTCAAATCCCAACCACAGCAGTTTGCATGTTCTCCCTGTGCCTGTGTGGGTTTCCTCTAGGAGCTCCGATTTCCTCTCACACTCCAAAGACATGCTGGTAGGTCAGTTGGCTCCTGTCTAAATTGGCCCTTGTATGTGTATGTATGAATGTAAGTTGGAGACCTTAGATTGTAAACTCCTTGAGGACAGGGACTGATGTGAATGTACAATATCCTGTGTATGTGTAAAGCACTATGTGAATTGACAGTGCTTTATAAGTACCTGGAAAAAAAAAACTAAATAAAATATAGCCTTTGTTTTAAAAATGTTTCATGTTTTAGCAATACATACTGTAGGTGTAGACAGGTGCAGGCTACCAAAGTATGAATACAGTGGACATTACCTTATAGCTGCAGTCTGCCTATGTTTCCCTCTAGTGTTGCTCTCAGACTGTTTACATCACATTTCGGAGCCAAGAAGCAAAGAACAGAGGGACCTGTAGTCCTGTGTTTGGCCATAACTGGACTTCTGAGTCTCTCTCTGACTGCATCTCCCAGCAAGCTTCTTTTTTTTTTTTCCAAAACATTTTATTGAAATAAAGTAGAATGATAGAACAAGTGAACATCATTTTGGGTGGAACAAAGCGTAGCAAGAACAACAACAGTAACAACCAGAACACAATATAAGGGTGGAGGAACAAACCACGACACAACCGTACAGTGGAGCACATGGGTGAACAAGACTGGAACTGAGCATGTAGTATAGACCTTAAGCAGGGTGGGGACAGTCCTGTTTCCCATACTCTGGTGTAGGGCTACAGGGAGAACGTACAGTCAGAGACCGTGTGGACCTCCAGAGCTGTGGGGTGTGTTACGGATAAGGCACAATTAGGGGCAGAGATGGTGCCTCCCGTGGCCGGACACCCCCAAGGGGGAACTCACTGTATCCGGACATAGGGGGCAACCACCAAATGTGTGTGGTCCGTCTCGGGGTGTGCAATTCCAAGGAAACCCACAGAAGGGAGCAATGGAGCTATATGTGGTAGCCCGTGTGGGGGGTCGGGTCCGTGGCTTGGGGAGGAGAGGAGGATAGTCTGGGTGGATGGGGGAGGGGTGTGAAAAGGAAGAGGGGGGAGGGAAGTTCAGGGGAAGAACAGGAGGGAAGAAGCCGAGGAAGAGAAACAGACAAAAAAAAAAAAGGAGGGGAAGGAGGAGGGTGGGGAAGCTCGGAAAGGGGGTTCGAGGTCCACGGTGTCGGTGTGAGGGACTCAGGCGAAATCTTAATAACGGGTGTAAGGGGGAGGATATCCGAAGCACTTAGTGTCCGGCCCGCTGCATACAGCATTTAGGAAATAGTGGTCAAGTTCGGAAAGTCGGGAAGAGTTGTGAAGTGTATCCAGGGGACCCATGTCGTGTAGTACTTGCGGTGAGCATCCTTGGCCTGCGCAATCGTGTCCTCCATTTCTGCCACCCTCTGTACCCTTCTCAGCCATTCTGCGACTGTGGGGGGGGGGGGGGGAAGTAGAGCGCCAGTGGCAAAGCATGCACATCCTGGCTGCATTAATAAGGTGCAGGGTAAAGGACTTTTTATAACTGGAGTAGGGCAAGGAGGTGTGATGAAGCAGGTATTGCGCCGGAGTGAAGTCGGGAGTGTAGGTGGTAATACAGGAAATCAGGGAGTGCACCTCCCTCCAGAACGGTTGGACGATAGGGCATTCCCACCAAACATGCAAAAGGGAGCCCCGGTGTCAGCCGCACCCAGCAAGCTTCTAACTAAGAAGGTGACTATGAGAAAAGTTTTTTAAGGAAGTGTTTCTAGCAGGCCTGCTCTCTTCTCCCCAGAATCCATTATTGAGCATCATCTGCCGCCCGGTGCTGGGACCACGGCCTACCCGGTGCCTGAAAGCCATCGCTGTCCCTGTCTGATAGGATCTGGGAGGGTCTGTATCACTGTGTAACACCTCTGTCCCTCCTGCTGGCGAATAGCAGACCACACTGCGGGTGCCAACCTGGACCACTGAATTTACATCTGTACTGCATCCATCCTCGCTCTGGCTGGATTATACACCCTGAATCGTTTCCTGTGTGAACCGACTACCTTCAAAATTTGGTGAGCGGGTTTATGCCCAAATCTCCTTCTTCTCAGTAACATATAGCACATAGGCACTGCATGCAGACATCATAACCCGGATTACAGGAACTTGCCACATCTGCTATATCCTCCATTACTTACTTGCTGACAGCTTGAACCTTCTATTTTCTCCCTGAGGATCTCCCTTTTCAAACTTTCATCTCCCTTTTCAATCTTTAAGCTCCAACGTGCTGGCAAAGACTGTGTTCAGACCTGACGCTTGGACTACCCTTGTCCCATCATCTGCAGGGTGTGAACTGGCCCAAATACCGCTTGCCTCTGTTGCCCTTCATAGAAATGGTGTTCCCTGCAGGTCAGCCTTACTCTAGCCACAGCCCCCCTCCACCATTGTGTTGTCTGGGCATATTCAATTATTCAGTGTTTACTATTTTTGCATATTTAAGTGTTATTATTCATTATTGTCTGTTGTTATTCTGTACATACCTAAATACTGTGTGTCCAACTTGACCAGTCTTGGGTGTTGTCCCAGGGTTTGGCTGACTGACACCTTCTTTACACATACCACTTATCCAATACAGAAGTCTGCTGAATTCAGTGTACATTGTGTCTGTGGTTAATTTAAAAGGGGTATACATCAGAAGGGCTGGGAAGTAGGGATGATCGAACGGTTCGGGTCGACCATCGGTTCGGCCCGAACATTGGGTGTTCGAGGTTCGGCCGAATTTAGAACTTTTTGCCCAAAAAGTTCGGAATTCGGCAACCAGAACCGACCAAAATGCAATGCTTCAGGAAATGGGCTTTAAAAGCCCGTGATTGGACCAGAACCATTAGCAAAAGCCAATTGAGGGGGCAGGAGAATGCTAGGAATGTGATTGGAGTGACTAGGGGGTCCCTAGACCAATCATTAGTGAATATGCTCCCCAGTATATAAGATCGCCCCCGCCATATTCCTAGCATTGTTATACTGGACATGGAAGAGAGTGGAAGCAGTTCTGTTAATTTTACTTTAAAAGTGTCATTTAGCTATTTATTAGTGTGAGGAAAGGGATATCTAGTGTAGTTAGAGTGCTCCTTTACACTTAAGTTAGCTTCAAAAATTTAGTTTCTGTAGGGAAAGTGTTAAGTGTAAGGGGACCGTAGTGTAGTGTAGGGTTAACTGGCAGTGACTGCTATAGCAGGGTGACAAAACCCTTCCATAGCAGGGTGACCGCTATAGAGAAATGATCATTTCTCTGAGTTGCTTCGGAACTGGAATATGGCTTCTCACCAGCCAAGCATTTTTTATGCTGCAGGGGCTGCCACTGCCAGTGCTTTTTTGAGGACATGTTTGATGTCAGACATGACATCTGAACATGTGTATAGGGGGTATATATACACATATATGTCTGTATATATACCCCTAGACATATATAGGTGTGATAGTAGCAGAAATAAATGCTTGCGCTAATGAAATCATTTACAGTAATATATTTCTGCTACTATCACACCTATATATGGCTAGGTGTCTATATACATATAATTATGTGTGTATATATACCACTATACACAAGTTCAGATGTTTTGCCTGCCTCAAAAGAACCCCAAAAAATGCCAAAAAAACGCTAGCGTCAAAAAAAAAAATGCCCAGGTGTGTTTTTGCTGGCATTTTTTGGGGGGTTTTGGAGGCAGGCAAAACATCTGAACTTGTGTATAGTGGTGTATATACACACATCCATATATTTATATACACACCTAGACATATATAGGTGTGATAGTAGCAGAAATACATGCTTGCGCTAATGAAATCATTTACAGTAATATATTTCTGCTACTATCACACCTATATATGGCTAGGTGTCTATATACATATAATTATGTGTGTATATATACCACTATACACAAGTTCAGATGTTTTGCCTGCCTCAAAAGAACCCCAAAAAATGCCAAAAAAACGCTAGCTTCAAAAAAAAAAATGCCCAGGTGTGTTTTTGCTGGCATTTTTTGGGGGGTTTTGGAGGCAGGCAAAACATCTGAACTTGTGCACAGTACCACTATACACAAGTTCAGATGTTTTTCCTGACTGCAAAGAACCCAAAAAAAATGCCTGCTATTAAACCGGCAAGGTGTTACAGCAGAGAAGCCATACTCCTGTGCTGAAAGTTTTCTAATACAAACAATCCTTTTTTTTTATGGTTCTGGACATGCTACAGAGCTGAAACTTCACAGGTACACCTTTTAGACCCACCAGACACAATATCACACAAAAAAAGTTCTTAAAAATTGTCATTTTTGATAAAAAAAGGCAATTATTGAAAAAATTAAAAAAAAAAAAGAGAGATTTTTTTATTTTTACTTTGGATTTCGTATCTGGGGGGTATAAAAAGTGTACATGTGAAGTTTCAGCTCTGTAGCATGTCCAGAACCATAAAAAAAAAAGATCGTTTGTATTAGAACACTTTCAGATCACCAATATGGCTTCTCGGTTTCCACACCTTGCTGGTTTAATAGCAGGCATTTTTTTGGGTTCTTTTCAGTCAGGAAAAACATCTGAACTTGTGTATAGTGGTACTGTGCACAAGTTCTGATGTTTTGCCTGCCTCCAAAAACTCCCAAAAAATGCCAGCAAAAACACACCTGGGCATTTTCTTTTTGATTCTAGCAGTTTTTTTGGCATTTTTTGGGGTTCTTTTGAGGCAGGCAAAACATCTGAACTTGTGTATAGTGGTGTATATACACACATAATTATATGTATATAGACACCTAGCCATATATAGGTGTGATAGTAGCAGAAATATATTACTGTAAATGATTTCATTAGCGCAAGCATATATTTCTGCTACTATCACACCTATATATGTCTAGGTGTGTATATAAATATATGTATGTGTGTATATACACCACTATACACAAGTTCAGATGTTTTGCCTGCCTCAAAAGAACCCAAAAAAATGCCAAAAAAAACGCTAGCGTCAAAAAAAAAAAATGCCCAGGTGTGTTTTTGCTGGCATTTTTTGGGGGTTTTTGGAGGCAGGCAAAACATCAGAACTTGTGCACAGTACCACTATACACAAGTTCAGATGTTTTTCCTGACTGCAAAGAACCCAAAAAAATGCCTTCTATTAAACCGGCAAGGTGTTACAGCAGCGAAGACATACTCCTGTGCTGAAAGTTTTCTAATACAAACAATTTTTTTATGGTTCTGGACATGCTACAGAGCTGAAACTTCACATGTGCACTTTTTAGATCCCCCAGATCTGAAATCCAAAGTAAAAATCAAAAAATCTCTTTTTTATTTTTTTTTATTTTTTCAATAATTGGCTTTTTTATCAAAAATGACAATTTTTAAGAACTTTTTTTTGTGTGATTTTGTGTCTGGGGGGTCTAAAAGGTGTACCTGTGAAGTTTCAGCTCTGTAGCATGTCCAGAACCAGAAAAAAAGATCATATAGGTGTTAAAGGAGGGTCCCACATCCCTGTTCTACTGAAAAATTATCTTTTTTTTTTTCATGGTTCTGGACATGCTACAGAGCTGAAACTTCACATGTACACTTTTTAGACCCCCCCAGATACTAAATCCAAAGTCAAAATAAAAAAATCTTTCTTTTTTTTTTAATAATTGGCTTTTTTATCAAAAATGACAATTTTTAAGAACTTTTTTTTGTGTGATTAATAGTTAATGGGGCATGACCCAGAACCCTAGGCACTTTTTAGGGGCATTTATTGGGTTTTAGGGCTTAAAAATTGTGTTTTTTGATTACCGAAGTTTGGGTCCCATTGATTTCAATGGGGTTCTGAAATTCGGGCCGAACTTTCGGGAAGTTCAGATGTTCTGGCCGAACCGAACTTTTCAAAAGTTCGATCATCCCTACTGGGAAGTTCCCAGGGTCAGGGCAGCACAAGAAGACAAGCAATATCCAGCGGTCCTTATGGGCGTAACGCTTCATAAGCAGTATATAATTCACTCATCCAGAGCTGTAGCCAAGTGACTAAAGAGATATTTCAGCTGTTTATTTACATATTAAGAGGGTGATTCAAATGATTTTGAAGAACCTGTCCACCTTTTGATATACATCTCCAATTCCCTTGAATACCCTGGAACAGGGGTAGACAACATTTTAGAGGCGGAGATCTACCTGAACAACATGAAAAAGATTAAAGATCACTGGAATGCAGGCCTTTTTTTTTTTTTTTTTTTAGAAATTTAGGCCTAACTAAATAGTAAGGAACAATGTAATACAACAAATGTTACTGTAAAAATATAAACTTATCATACCTTAAAAGTGGACATTGTCAGTCAGTAGACTAGTGGATGGGGTCAGTAAGGCAGTTGGTGGGGTCAGTAAGGCAGTAGATGGTGTCAGTAGGGTAGTAGGTGGTGTCAGTAGAGCAGTGCACAGTGGCATTAGGGCAGTGGAGGGTGTCAGGAAAGCAGCGGACATGTCAGTAGGGCAGTGAATAGTAATAGCCAGTAAAGCAGTGGACGGTGTCAGTAAAGCAGTGGATGTTGTCAGTAGGGCAGTGGATAGTGTTAGTAGGGCAGAAGTTGGTGTCAGTAGGACAGTTAATGATTTCAGTCAGTAGGGCAGTGTATGGGGCCAGTGGGGCAGTGGACATGGTCAGTAGAGCAGTGAATGGTGTCAGTATGGCAGTGGACGGTATCAGTCGTTTTTATTTATTTATTTTTATTTTACAATTTTCTGTTAATTATGTAGCACCCTCCTAGGTAGGTAGGTGCTAGGTAAAAGCATCTTATGCTCCTTCTGCTTATCAGGGGAGCCTGATCTATTAGGTTGCCTGTTGCATGTTTCAAGATGTGATTCACTGGGTCCAAGGGAGTTTTCCCACTGTATCCAATGGGGGAGCCTGTTTGACAGTGGAGGAAACCCAGCCAGTGACACATAGGATTTTGTGAGAGTCCCAGTGGGAGGGAACTCCTGCAGTGCATCCTGGAATTGCTCATAAAAGCCAAGGGGACATGTGACAGGGTGTCTTTGGCAGGAAGCAGAGTCCCAGGAGGAGCCTGACGGCTGTCTCTCCTCCTGCTGTATGAGGAAAGTGGTCATAGGCAGTCGGCCTAGTGAACCAGGTGTGGAACTGAGCTGCAGAGGATCCAGTAGAGCTAACAGTGGAGCTGCTGGCAGAGTCTTCCTGGAAAAACAGTGTCCGTGAGTACCAGGGGGACTTGCCAAAGGGTCTGCCCAGGAAGGGGGACCACTCCAGTGAAGTCAGAGGATCAAGGGGTCAGCTCACACAGAGTTTCAGAGTAAAGGGGGTGCCGTATAGAACCCTGAAGAGAAGGGACAAAGGGGGTGCCAAGTAGGACCCCGAAGAGCGATTCACAATACAGTACACTTCACTTAAATCTATCTTCACTAAAGTGGCAAGATGAAGCAGCGGCCTTGCTGCATCCAGTGTTAACCAGATGTCCCAGCAAATTGTGCATATTATCCAGTTGGGGTATCCCACTCATCCCTTCTCCTATCCCAGTTCTCAAATAAATAAGCAAAAACCAAATCCCCTGGACTGTTTTCTGACTGAGCCAAGCACTTAGAATATGCTATATCGTCAAGTTGTTGCTATAGGTAACCAAGGCGAACCAGTAACCAGCAGCTCCCACGGCAGTAGTGCTACAATTATTTTTTACTATTTTTTTTGGCCTGTTAGGGGGCTTTGGTGAAATATCAGGGGTCCAAACAGACCTCTTATGTTTCACCTCTGAAACAGAGAAAGAAGATTGAGGACACAGCCCTCAATCTCCATCTCTGCAGCCTCAGCAGCACAGGATGAATGGACAGGAATAGCTACAGAGCCTCCCTTCATTCACAAATGGAAGCATAGTAAGCACAATTTACTATGTTTCAGCTATGAATGGACACCATTCATTCACTGTGTTCGTTCAGAAAAGGAAGGGGCCGGTAAATTACATATTTACCGGCCTTTTCCCCCACTCTCTATTCTGAAACATCCTCTGTAGCAGCCTGCGGGAGAGGAGAGGAGGGAGCCAGAAGCGCTACTGGGGGGGGGGGGGGGCAGGGGAGCACATAGGGCACCTGGGCAGCAGGAAACAAGTAACCTGTACAGGATGCCAGCATATACAGGAACCAATCCTCTCCATTTTCTACCTGCAGCAGCTGAATGCCGGCAGGAGAGAGTGGAGAAGAAGTTGGCTTTCAGCTGCTTTTTTGTAAAAGCAACCACTAATGATTTATCTATATTATTTGCATTGCATTGATCATGTGTATTGTTTAGGTATTTAAATCTGTGTAAAAAATATACTAAATGCTTTTATGTTTTTCTGTGTTTATCCTGTCCAAAGATAAGTAAACCTGTTCAGATTTTTTAGCAGCTGTGGTTTGCATTTGTGTTTGTAGAGATAACACAGATATGCCAGATAATCTGACAGGTTAATCCCACACCAGACCCGAGAATCTGAAAAATGTCTTCATTGCTCCCTGATGTACAGAGATCCTTACCCAAAATGCAGCAGACATATAAAAAAATATGCACAGAACACCAACATGTGCTACAAATAACAGTGTAATCCAACTAAACTTCCTATGTAAAAGTACCTGAATTAACTAAATACCTATTATAAACCTCAGATATTTAAAACATTTTTAAATCAATCAGATTTTCTGTAAAATAAATGTTTAGTATATGAGGAATTTTATTTTCTGCAAATCTAAGAGTAATTATTAAACAGTCTGAAGTTATTCACATGGGGAAAATGGAATGACCCAGTGCTGATTTGCTGGTCCCGAGTCCCGACGCATTGCACTGTTTACATTTTTTTCTTTTTTCATTAGAACTTTATTGAAAAATCACATTTTGATAAGGTCTTTGGGCCCCAGCCCAGTGGGATGTGGTGTACTGCATCACAACACGCTGCGCCATATAAAGTATTGCATGCTCTACTTTTTTAGTGCACACCACTGAAGCACAGTGGTGTGCACTGGCCCAATAGGAAACAAGTTTTTTGCCTTGTTTTGCAGTGGGTCTGTGCTGAGCAAGGGTGTGAAAGGGTCCTTACTTAGGGCTCATGCACATGACTACAGAGAGCCATACACCATGAATTGAAGCATATATTGCGTTTTGCTGCGTTTTTCAGCATTTTTCATCTTTTAAGGTATTATAATGAGTCTTGCGCTGTCTAGAGGGTTTAAATATATGTATATATATATATATATATATATATATATATCTATAGTGCCCCTTATTGCTGCAGATACCGGTTCTTTAGACCATACAGTATCAGATATAAATAGATGGGGGAGGGGTATCGCGCTACAGGGGGATGATAATAAATTAGCTAAAAGTACTCTATACCCGGTGATCATTAAATTAATGTACCAATAAATAAAACCTTAAAATGTGCAGTGTTTCAGTATTCAATAAAAACCCTTTAAATATCTAAAACATGATACTTGTGCATAAACCTAAAAAAGTACACATGTGATAAACCATAAGTACAAATAAAACAATCATCAATATTGGTGATAAAATATATTCAAAAAAAGTGCTCTGTGCTCCAAAATATATAGGTGAGTGACAGTCTCTCAATATCCAGTGCTGTTTTAAAGTGCTAAATTGTCAAAAACATACTTCATCAAATGAGGTAAAATTCTTCTAAATCCAAGTGTTGGACCTCCACCAAACACCGTGTAAACAAGCAAGGTGATTTTCTGCTCCTAATCACCCCTCTGGGTGTGCTAGCCGCTCACCTTCAATTATATAGTATTGCGCCTTTATTGTTGTAATCATTAGATCCTCCTCTCCTTCCTTTTCTCTCTATATCCTCTCAAAAAGGTACTCGGCCTCAATCCCTGGATCGGGGTATCCGTCCTCACAATGGGGTCCCAGATATCTCAAAGGAAAGTACTTACATAGTGCAGTATTGCCATAGATTTCAATGATTTATTAAAGTAAATAGACACACTTACTAACAAACGTGGTTTCTCCGCTTTACATATGTTACAGGGAATCGCGGACCTACTTCCGCAAACAAACGTCACCTCCGGCACTGTCCCTACGCGTGTCGTCATGTCCGCCCACGTGACTTCTTCAGGGATCATCCCGCAATAAAGGCGCAATACTATATCATTGAAGGTGAGTGGCTAGCACACCCAGAGGGGTGATTAGGAGCAGAAAATCACCTTGCTTGTTTACACGGTGTATGGTGGAGGTCCAACACTTGGATTTAGAAGAATTTTACCTCATTTGATGAAGTTTGTTTTGGACAATTTAGCACTTTAAAACAGCACTGGATATTGAGAGACTGTCACTCACCTATATATTTTGGAGCACAGAGCACTTTTTTGAATATATTTTATCACCAATATTGATGATTGTTTTATTTGTACTTATGGTTTATCACATGTGTACTTTTTTAGGTTTATGCACAAGTATCATGTTTTAGATATTTAAAGGGTTTTTATTGAATACTGAAACACTGCACATTTTAAGGTTTTATTTATTGGTACATTAATTTATTGATCACCGGGTATAGAGTACTTTTAGCTAATTTATTATCATCTTTTATCAGAGTTATAGCATTTTTAAAGCTGAAAAACTCCTCTTAAAACATACTAGTTCTGGGTTTTTTTTCCAGCCAGAAAACGTCCCTACCAAAAACTGCTGATAACAGCCTTTGTGTACATGGACACATAGGATAACATGCTGGGGAGTTTACTGGCTGCATAAAAATCGTCTGATGCCAAAAACAGCAGCCAGGTCAAGTCAACTTTAAAAAGGGATGAAATAAAAAATACCTAAACAGAACTTGTTACAAACAGATAATCGATGAAGAAAATAACCCCATATAATCTAATTGTTTAGATATACTGTATATTGGACACCGAAACACACACATTTCACAATTTGCATACTGAATGCTCCACCTAGATCAGTAACCGGCTAAGGCTGACCATAGATTGCTCAATTTTGTAGGTGGCCAGGCTTGCACCATAAAAGTCAAAAAGTCATAAAAGTCAATTATAAAATCAACTGAGCCAGATGGAAAATTATCGTCTGAACAGGCACTGCATCCTATTTGATGCAGACACTATTTGGCAGCGCCACAGGTTTATTGCCTACTGAATACAATATCCAGCATTGGGGATTCCTCCGTCTATGCTGTAGAGAGGATGGGGAGATCCACTGATTTTCTCCTGTTCACCCAGCGGGCTCAAAGAGAGAACACTGAGCCATGTATGGCAAGCATAGGTCTGGTTGTAAATTGTTAAATTGTTAAACAATGGAACCAACAGCAGAAAGGTTTCTTTGGAATGCATTCCCTTCACCTCCTCAACATTGCCCATACAATAATGCTATACATGGGAATCCTATTCCATATCTTCCATTTTCCACATTGTAAAATATTTAGGGATTGTAACAGCAAAAAATTCGATCAATTATATTGACTACTATGAACTGTAACACAGGGGTGGGGAACCTTTTTTCTGCCAAGGGCCATTTGGGTATTTATAAAATCATTCGGGGGCCGTACAAAATTATCAACTTAAAAATGCGCCTGTTTTATTTGGTCGAAAATTTAATTAACTCACCCTGTGATGGATGCAACTGCTTCTCTTTGGTGAGGTGTGTGATGTTAGCTCGTATTGATGATGTTGCTACTCGCAACTGGTTTTCCATGTTTGCGTCGGTCAGTCTGGAGCGCAGTCGACTTTGTGGTGGTAAGTTTTGAAAAGAACTGCTGGTGGGTAATGCTGGTGGGTATAGCTGGCTGGTACAGCTGGCTGGTACTGCTGTGGGTACTGCTGGCTCAGGCTGATACTGCTGGCTTGTACTGTGCTGTGGGTACTGCTGGCTGGTACTGCTGGCTCAGGCTGGTACTGCTGTGGGTATTGCTGATTCAGGCTGGTACTGTGCTGTAGGTACTGCCTTGGGTACTGCTGGCTCAGGCTGGTACTGCTGGCTGGTACTGTGCTGTGGGTACTGCTGGCTGGTACTGCTGGCTAAGGCTGGTACTGCTGGCTGGTATTGCTGTGGGTACTGCTGGTTGGTACTGTGCTGTAGGTACTGCTGTCTGGTACTGTTGTGGGTACTGCTGGCTGGTACTGTTGTGGGTACTGCTGACTCTGGCTGGTACTGCTGTGGGCACTCCTGGCTCTGGCTGGTACTGCTGTGGGTACTGCTGGCTCTGGCTGGTACTGCTGTGGGTACTGCTGGCTCTGGCTTATACTGCTGTGAGTACTGCTGGCTCTGGCTGGTACTGCCGTGAATACTGCTGGCTCTGGCTGGTACTGCTGTGAATACTGCTGGCTCTAGCTGGTACTGCTGTGTGTGCTGCTGGCGGGAAATGCTGGCTAGCAGCGGCGCCACGCTGGAGGAAGAGGCAATGTTTTCTGTATTGGTCACAGGCGGAGTGCATTTGATATCACTCCGCCTGTGACTCACTAAGACTGTCAGAACAGAGCCGGAACTATACAGGAAGCATTGGCTCTGTTCTGACAAATCAGCTGAGAGACACAGACTCAGCTGCACGGGGGGCCAGACCAAATGACTTCAAGGGCCGAATATGGCCCCCGGGAGGTAGGTTAACCACCCCTGCTGTAACAGTTTCAATTTAAACCTTCTCTGAAGGCGCCGAGGTGGTTTCAATCTCAACCCTGGTTTTGTTAACTTTGCCACTGGTATATGCCTGTTTTGGCCATACACGTGGCAATTCAGTTGTTTAATATCAAACTCAATTTGATGTTCTATTGAATAAAAAAATGAATCTATTATTTTCCATTAACAGTGGGGAAATAAAATTTAAAGCAGTTATAAACTTAACCGTGGAACTTTGCTATTTATGAAAGCTTATAAAATGTATAACTCTGAAAAGGTTTTGGTACCTCAGGCCAAGGTATGGGACTTTATGGGCTAAGTAGGTAATAGTATAACAAGGATAGGTAAAATATCACGATTTATTCAAAAACAAAAAAAAAAACAAAAACACAAAATTTCATGAATGAACATGAATGATAAGGTGCTTATGGGTTATAGACCCATGTGTGCGGTGATATAAGATGGAAAAAGTGACAATGTGATAAGGTGACTTGGATATAAATCTCTGTCTGTTCTGGCTCAGTTTGGAGACTCTAGAACGTGTTGAGAGAGAGTATATCTCAGTTTTCCTTTTTATATCACATTTGAAGCATATATACGCCAACTGCTAAAGTTTATACACATATATTTTGCAGACATGGTGACCTACTCCTCCCCTTGATAAAGGCAGCATACCATAAAATGCCGAAACGCGTAAAAAAACATCTGCGCCCCCAAACACACCCGGCACAGGTGACCCCAGAGACCACCACTCTGGGGACTGACAGAGACACGCTCCCGCATAGGGAACACTGTCCCTGTCCAACTCTGTGTCGGCGGCTTCGGAAAATCTTTCTCCTCCCTAACATCGTCACCAGCGAGGTGCGCGCGCAGCCTAGTCTGACGCACGCCACGCTAACACGCCAACCCGGAAGTCGGGTTCGCGCCGTGACACTCCGATGCGCGAATGCGCATGCGCGAGTGGGTACTTAAGCCGGGGATTTTCAACAGGACGCCACTTCCCTCCAGCAGAGGGAACGTGACGGACGCCCAGGACCCGCTCCTCCAGGACTTTAAGCCCCTACCTTTCACCCAAAAGTAAGTTAAACATCCGACAATGAATATATTTTTGCATTGTCGGATGATTTCTGCAAAGTGTAAAATGCCTCTATTCCCAGGCTCACTTATACACTATTCCACCAGGGAAACCACCTGGAAAAATACTGGGGCTCCCCCCTCTGGTGACAACTGGAAACACTTTGAATTTGTAAGTCCCAGATTTTGTACAAAATAAATTCTTCACTAAAAACCTTTGAAACATTGCCTAAATTATGTGAACACCCACCTCATCACTACCTTGCAGGACAGGACAAGAATCTCCTCTCCACCAAGATCAGAGTGTCCACATCCCTCTGTAAGTCAGTGATCAATTCACATTTTTTCCTTATCATCATTATCTTCCATGATCCATTCAAAACTCCCTATATTATAGAGGCAGCGACTCCACTAAAATCCTGTGTGAATTTATTTGGGAGAACAGATGCAAAAGTCCGGGATTTGACGTTTTATATCACAAGTATGTGTACAACCTTACCTTCTTATATCACATTTGAAGCATATATACGCCAACTGCTAAAGTTTATACACATATATTTTGCAGACATGGTGACCTACTCCTCCCCTTGATAAAGGCAGCATACCATAAAATGCCGAAACGCGTTAAAGGAAAACTGAGATATACTCTCTCTCAACACGTTCTAGAGTCTCCAAACTGAGCCAGAACAGACAGAGATTTATATCCAAGTCACCTTATCACATTGTCACTTTTTCCATCTTATATCACCGCACACATGGGTCTATAACCCATAAGCACCTTATCATTCATGTTCATTCATGAAATTTTGTGTTTTTTTTTTTTTTTTGTTTTTGAATAAATCGTGATATTTTACCTATCCTTGTTATACTATTACCTACTTAGCCCATAAAGTCCCATACCTTGGCCTGAGGTACCAAAACCTTTTCAGAATATATTTAGGGATGTTGGCTACACCTACTACATAGGGCAACTAGGGATCTACACAAAAAATAAAATGTATAACTTGTTAGTAATACCTTTTAGACTTATAAAACTGGCACAGTTTTAGAGATAGTCATGTTGGCCAATGACATCATTCTGCATTCACAGCACACTGCCTGTGCCTTGATTGCAGTGAACACTGTGCAGTGATGGTAACTCCAACGCGCATGCACAGGAGTGACGTCATTGAGGCCCAGCCATTCAAGCGGCAAGAGAGCTCAAAACCAGAAGGAAGACTGGGCAAAGATGGAAGTGCCAGGAGTGGTGACAGCTAAGTACTGGAAGGCTTCATTTCACAGACAAGAATGTCATAATGTGCTAATATGCGACGGGTACTAGCACAATATGGTATCAATCACCTGGGATCCGTTAAAAAAAAACAAAGTGGAGTTTAATACCACTTTATGAGACCCCAATCAAATGTGGTGGAAGCTGGTTAAATTTGCCAGAAACTTAAAGTAATTTAATATTTAGCTAGAGGATTACCCGACGTTGCAGTTGGTATTCCATAAATGTGTTTGTCAGTGGGGAAATTTTATTTCCCCACTGAAAATAATAGATTCAGTTTTTTTTATTGAATGGAACATAAAATTGAGTTTGATATTAAACAACTGAATTGCCATGTGTATGGCCAAAATAGGCATATACCAGTGACAAAGTTAACAAAACCAGGGTTGAGATTGAATCCACCTCAGTGGTTTTGTGTGTTCTAGTTGTGTGCTGAATACAGTATATACCCAACACTTAATAACAGTCTTTCTCACTTTTCTTCTTACTTCCTACAACACTACAAGCTGAAACTCACTTTTGCACATTATGTGCATTAGTACCTGCTGTGCTATTAAAGAGGATCCTCACCATGTAAACAAAAAAATTAAAAGTCAGCAGCCGCAAATACTGTAGCTGGTGACCTTTAAAAAACACACACTTACTTGTCCCAGGAACCAGTGATGTCCTCACCTTATCCGGCTCTCTGCCGATCTTTGCGTGCAGGTTCCGGCATCTCAAGTGTTTGCAGTCGACAGTGACTCCATATGGCTTCACAGCCAGGTGCCCACTCCACTGAGCCCCATGAATGGTCCCGCAGTCTCCTGGAACCTGTGACATGTCCCAAGAGCCTGCAGAAGGAAGGAGGGAGGCCAAACTTCTGCTCAGATCGCAGTGGTAATCTGACCAAAAGTGGGAGCGGGGGGAATGGAACTTCCCCTATTTAAATTCAACCAACCAACAACCAACAACAGTAAAATTAGTCTGTATACGCAGTAAAGCATGCTTGTTATACTCACTGTGGAACCTAAGGGGTAAATCCTGCGCATTGTGTAAAAAGGCTATTTGATCTTATCTTCTCTGATCCTCCCCTTCCTTTTCAGTCCCCAATCCATCTGCAGATAGAACAGAGCCTTGGGGCACTCTGCACATGCTCAACTTGGTGCGTATTTCTAGAGTATTTGTTTTTTTTCCTTGGGAGGGTGCATATGATCAACACAGGGCCCATCAGCACTGTCCAGAGAGAAGGTCAGGGGTCCTCATAGGACAGTCAGAGTAGAATGAAAACCCCTCCTTCACGCTTTAACTAGACACTAATAGAAGTCATAGGACTGCTATATACTGCTAATGAGAAAAGGTATTTAGCAGTTTATATTTACTAAAATAATTGCACTTCCATGTTCTGAGTACTGTGGAAGACCAGATATAGTGAATGCAGGGTCCTGGGTTTAGTAACACTTTAATTTTGAAAGGCACCCCAATGCATTACCTCAATGCACCTCCAACACAGATGCATTGCTGCATACCATAACACATGATAATGCACTGTGCAGTAATGCATTACAATGCATTGTGTCAGAAAAAAATATTTTTCTATGTTTTTTGGTCTATTCTGGTGTGTTGGCAGTCCATTCATTTGAATGGGCTGCCTTAATGCATGGAAAACAAGTGTCAATGTATAGAACAAACAGGTCTTACTAGGCCCTAAATGTTTTGTTGGTACCCTCACATATGTACAGATAAAGTATTTTGTGTTGCAGCAAGTACATTAGTTGTCTGTGTACATTTCTACAAAACATGCACTTTTGGCAAAAAAACAAAACAGGCCTGACATATCATCGAATCCTCCACTCCACCTATCATTCCAGTTGTTTTTTTTCACATATTTAAGCATATGATAAAAAAATAAAATTGTGGGTGACTCAAGCAGCAGGCATCCATCTACAAATCTCAGTTCTTGATAGACTAAGCTTTCCAGGCCTCCGGAATTCTTATTTGTAATAAATGGATACCTGAATGGTCACTGATGTATTTATTTAGCTAAACAAAAAGCATTGCCTCCGAAGTCTACATTCACTTGTGCCTTTCAACCAGTTTCAACAGATGAAAACCAAATCATAACCACCGGTTACCGAGAGAGCATTCAGGATTTTTTTGTCTGTAACCTTAAAGTAGATGTACTTTCATACAAAACTTTTCTTTTTAAAAAATTCACCTTTGGTAAAAGTGCCTATATGCAGCAATTACAGCCAGGTTTAATTTGTGACTTATAAATGGAATTAACCTATGTGCGGTTGGGTCTGTTTTTAAATTATTTTATGATTATAGTTCCATTTATACAATTATATTGAAAACAATTAGTGTAAAAAAATCCCTTAAAAAATGTAAACGTGTAAAAACAATTGTGAAAAATCTGTGAAAATAAATTACAAAAAAGCTTGCTGCACAGCCAAACACTGTGTAAGTGACTCCACAAAACTTATAATAAACAATAAAAAAATTACATATCAGTGTAGCGCAGCAATATTAATAATACAGTCTCAAAAAAAGTCCCATCAAATACATTGATGATTCAATCTACAAATGTGTACTGAATTAATATATATTGACTCCTCTGTGAGTATGTGCACTGCATCAACTACTTTAACCACTTGCCTACAGTGCACTTTCACCCCCTTCCTGCCCAGACTGATTTTCAGCTTTCAGCGCTCTCACACTTTGAATGACAATTACTCAGTCATGCAACACTGTACCCATAAAAAAATTGTGTCCTTTTTTTCATACAAATAGAGCTTTCTTTTGATGGTATTTAATCACTACTGGGTTTTTTATTTTTTGTGCTATAAATAAAAAAAACACATTTTTCTTTGTTTCTGTCATAAAATTTAGCAAATGAGTAATTTTTCTTCACAAATTTTGGCCAAAATTTATACTGCTACTTATCTTTGGTAAAAATAACCCAAATAAGTGTATATTATTTGGTCTTTGTGAAAGTTATAGAGTCCACAAGTTATGGTGCTAATCATTGAAAATTGATCACACTTGACCATACCTGATGTACTGAAGGCCTATCTCATTTCTTGAGACACTAAAAAGTCAGGAAAGTACAAATACCCCCCAAATGACCCCTTTTTGGAAAGTAGACATTCCAAGGTATTTAATAAGTTGCATGGTGAGTTTTTTGAAGTTGTAATTTTTTCCCACAACTCTTTGCATAATGAAGATTTTTTTTATTTTATCTTTTTACAAATTGACGTATTAACAGGTTATTTCTCTCACACAGCATATGTATACTTGCAACTACACCCCAAAACACATTCTACTACTCCTCCTGAGTATGGCGATACCACATGTGTGAGACTTTTTCACAGCCTGGCCACATACAGAAGCCTAACATCCAAGTAGCACCGTCCTGCATTCTAGAATCACAAATTACACATATAATTTCCTGACAACCTATCACACTTTTGAAGGCCCTGGAGCACCAGGATAATGGAAACCCCCATAAAATGACCCCATTTTGGAAAGCAAACAGCCCAACGTATAATTTTTGAGGCATAATGAGTCTTTTGAATATGTCATTTTTTTCCACAAGTTTTTGGAAAATGTGGAAAGAAAATGAAAACGCATTTTTTTTTACACAAAGCTGTCCATTTATGCAATATTTCTAACACATAGCATGTACATAGCAAAAATTGCACCCCAAAATACATTCTGCTATTCCTCCTGAGTATGGCGATACCACATTTGTAACACTTTTACACAGCCTAGCCACATACAGAGGCCTAACATCCAAGTAGCACTTTTCACAAAGTTGTCCATTTATCCACTTTAAGACTGGGCCTATTTTTGACAAGCTAAAATCATTTTTTTTGCTAGAAAACTACTTAGAACCCCCAAACATTATATATTTTTTTAGCATAGACCCTAGAGAATAAAATGGAGATCGTTGCAATATTTTTTATCACACCATATTTGAGCAGCAGTTTTTCAAATGCAATTTTTTTGAAAAAAATTCACTTTTTTGAACAAAAAAATAAGAAAACAGTAAATTTAGCCCAATTGTTTTCCATAATGTGAAAGATAATGTTACGCCGAGTAATTAGATACCCAACATGTCATGCTTCAAAATTGCGCATGCTCACAGAATGGCGCCAAACATTGGTACTTAAAAATCCCCATAGGCAACATTTTAAAAATTTCTGCAGGTTACCAGCTTAGAGTTACAGAGGAGGTCTAGGGCTCAAATTATTTCTCTCACTCTAACGATCGCGGAGATACCTCACATGTATGGTTTGAACACCGTTTACATATGTGGGCGGGACTTGCGTATGCGTTTGCTTCTGCGAGCGAGCTAACGGGGACAGGGCACTTTAATTTTTTTTTCCTATTTATTTTATTTATTATTTTTTTATTTTTACACAGTTTAAAAAAAAATGTTTTGATCATTTTTATTCCTATTACAAGGAATGTAAACATCCCTTGTAATAGAAATAGGCATGACAGGTCCTCTTTATTGTGAGATCTGGGGTCAAAAAGACCTCACACCTCACAACTACACTAAAAAAGAAAAAAAAATTGTTGAAAAAGGAAAAAAAAAAAAAGCGTCCCTTTAAACCGGTTGCTAGGCAACGTCTTTTGACGTAGCTCCGGTCCTTCAAGACCATAGAGTCGAGTGAGGGCCATCTTGCCCTCACTCGACTTCCTGTCTCTGAGGATATGGGACTGGATAGTTTTCCCCGCTGCCGGCGGGTCCGGTAAGCTGGGAAAACGTCTGGGACGCGGCAGGAGGGGGGGGCACCTCTTCCCCTGCACCGCAAGGGTAATTCTGCGGCGAATCCGCCACTGGGACCACCCTTATCTGAAAGCCAACCGCCCGCCGTTTCAAAAAATACCAGGGTTATGGCAGCTATCTGCTGCCATAACCCCAGTATTTAGCTTTTAATGGCCGACGCATATAGTCGTTAGGCGGTCGTAAGTGGTTGCATGTATATGGCAAACAGGTGACGATGACTGATGGGGTGACAGGTGACGATGACTGATGGGGTTACAGGTGACGATGACTGATGGGGTGACAGGTGACGATGACTGATGGGGTGACAGGTGACGATGATTGATGAGGTGACAGGTGACGATGATTGATGAGGTGACAAGTGACGATGATTGATGGGGTAACAGATGACAATCACTGACGGGGTGACAAGTGACGATGATTGATGGGGTGACAAGTGACGATCACTGATGGGGTGACAAGTGACGATGATTGATAGGGTGACAGATGACGATGACTGATGGGGTGACAGGTGACGGTGATTGATGGGGTGACAGGTGACGGGCGATGGTGCACGGCGGTACTGATGGCAGTCTCTGGTGACCGGTGAACTTTAGGCTATGTCCACATGTGAGCATAGCGATCGCGGGCAGAATCACTGCGATTCTGCCCACGATCCAGAAATCATTGCAAATCGCGGGACGCCTGTGCGTTGCCCGTGATTTGCAATAGCACCCCAAACGCTGTGCGATGTTGCTGCGATTTCCGCCTGCCGAATCGAGGTAACATCACGCAAACAACGCATGATGCCCCAAAGAAGCTCTTGTACCTTTTTTGGGCGTCATGCGTTGTTTGCGCGATGTTACTGCGATTCAGCAGGTGGAAATCGCGGCATCGCACAGCGTTTGGGATGCTATTGCAAATCACGGGCAACGCACAGGCGTCCCGCAATTTGCAATGATTTCCGGATCGCGGGCAGAATCGCGGTGATTCTGCCCGCGATCGCTACGCTCACATGTGAACGTAGCCTTATGGGTGTCAATTTCTGGGCACTGATGAGGTGACTGTTGGGTGACAGGTGCAATTGGGGGGGGGGGGGGGGCTGAGGACTGTGTGGGTACCTTTATTGGTGTGATTTTACATTGTGACATGTGTACAGAGCAGTAACTCACTGCTTCTAGCTCTGCTCTCCTCACACTGGAAACTGTATGAGGGGAGAAGAGCTAGTAACAGTGAGTTACTGCTCTTTGTTTACATTTTGTGATCGGCTGTGAATGGATTCACAGCTGATCACTTAGTAAACAGTCACTGTCAGTGACTGTTTACTACTGCCGGTGACTAGCTGTGTTCCTACGGAACACAGCGCCACCGACATGACCGCGCTGCGTGCTCCCGATCGCACATGCGCGGTCATCTTCGGGGCTCCTGTATTGTGATCGGCTGTGTCATTGGAACACAGCCGATCACGTGGGAAACAGCCATGCCCATTGGCTGTTTCCCCCCTGCTGGTGACGGGGGGGTGTCCCGGGGACACGCAGACACCGACAGTGCAGGGTGGCGCGCACACGATCGCGCGCCTGCCCTGCTTTTCTGGGATCACATCATATGACGTCTTCTCAGAACAATGGCCGCACCGTCCCGCCGTCAATTGACGGCGGGCGGGCGGCAAGTGGTTAAAACACCATGTGTCTGAAATCTTCATGCAGTGTGAATATCCATCACCAGGTGAAGTGTCTGCACTAGTGATCGACTGATATCGGTTTTTCGTTACCGATACCAATATTTTAGCCAATGCATATCGGTATCGGCCGATATTGGCCGATACTTTTGTACATTTGACCACTTGCTGACTGCCGCACGACTATATACGGCGGTGGTCAGCCCCTCCTGGGCCAAGTGACGTAGGGGTATGCCCTCCTCGTTCCCTGACATCCCCGCGTGAGTGACCGGCGGCTCTGATGTCCTCCGGCTACTCGCGATCTCCCACAGGAGAGGGAGAAAGGCAGACGGCTGATGTAAACACAGCCGTCTGTCATTCTCCCTTAGAACATGACAGATATGCGATCCTGCTATGTAGGATCGTATGACTCTGTTATGATCTAACAAGCCACGCCCCTTGACAGTTAGAATCACGCCCCTAGGGACACACTTAACCCCTTGATCACTAATAAAGTTAACCCCTTCCCTGCCAGTGTAATTTTTACAGTGACAGTGCTTATTGATAGTACTGATTACTGTAGTAATGTCACTGGTATCCCCAAAAGTGTCAAAAATGTCAGTCAAGGGTCCGATCTGTCCGCCACAATGTCGCAGTCCCACAAAAAAAAAAATCGCAGATCGCCGCCATTACTAGTTAAAAAAAAAAACAATAAAAATGACATAAATCTTTCCCGTAGTTAGTAAACGCAATAACTTTTGCGCAAACCAATTAAAATACGCTTATTGTGATTTTTTTTGCCAAAAATATGTAGCAGAAACGAAATTGGCCTAAAATGTTAAAAAATTTTGATTTTTACATTTTTTTTGAGAATTTCATATAAAAAAATGTGGAAAAATATTGTTATTTTTTTCAAAATTGTCGCTATTTTTTTGTTTATAGCGCAAAAAGTAAAAATTGCACAGGTGATCAAATACCACCAAATGAAAGCTCTGTTTGTGGAAAAAAAAGGACGTCAATTTCATTTGGGTACAGTGTCGCATGACCGTGCAATTGTCCGTTAAATTCACGCAGTGCCGAATCACAAAATAGGTCCTGGTCTTTGAGCAGCCAAATCCTCCGGGGCTTAAGTGGTTAAAAACATTTTTTTTTGACAGGTACTGTTGTGGAGGGATCTGGGGGTCTAAAAGACCCCAAACCCCTCCTCTTCACTTAAAAACATTCAAAACGCCAAGTTTGGCTGTTTTGAATGCTGTCATTTTTTTAAATCTCGCGCCAGATAGTACCCAGAAGTGATGTCACTCATGACATCACTTCCGGGTTTTTGCATGGAGACCCGATCAGAGCCGAATGCAGCATTGATCGGGTATTCGGAGGCCGTGCAGGCTGGTTGCCCGGGTCTCCCCGGTGGGACAGGAGACCCGGGCGAGCCACAGAAGGCGGCGGGAGGGGCGTCCCCTCCTGCTCCTTGTAATGACAGCTGAGCGGCTTCTCAGCTGCATCGGTTATCATTACAAGACAGCCAACCTTCGGCTATGGACGCCAGTACCGGGGTGATGCCTCTAGCTGCAGGCATCACTCCGGTACAAGCAGTTTCCCGAAATATCAGCAATATCGGCCACCTTAGAAGAAGTGTCACGAACCTCGTCCTGAAGCCGAAATGCTGAGAGGGCTCTCCTTGTGGCTAGGTGCTCAGTGTCCCTATAGGTGGAAACAGGCAACACGAAGCCCAAAGAAGCAGGGATTGCCGGCTGTGCCACGGATGAGAGATGCAGGTGTGGAGATCTCTCCGCAGGTGGATACCAGATGAGGTGAGCAGTAGGACCCAGCGGAGCTGATGATGGTGCAGACTGCACACAGCAGGAAACAGATTGTAGTGGCTCCAGGAAGCTGGATATGGCAAATAGGTATTGCAGGCTGGAGCAACAGGTAAGTACTGCAGGTGGGTACAGCAGGCTGGGTACTGCAGATAGGCACCAGGGTGGATCACAGCAGACAGGGCGAAGCAGGAAACGTAGTCAGAGATGGATGCCAAGGTCAGTAAGACAGTATACTGTCAGCAGACAGAAGAGCAGGGACGTAGTCAGGCAAGCCAAAGTCATACACAGGACAAGAGACAAGAGCAGATCCGTGGGCTATCTGAGGTCAGAGCTGGGGGAATGACAAGAGGTATCCAAAGGCAGGCCAGGTCGGTAACAGATGATCAGAAGCATAAGCACACACACAGGAACAGGAAGCAGGAAGCTGAAGATCAGTCAGCAATGTCCATGTGCTACAGTCCCTCTTTTAAAGGCCAGAGGGCGCCAAGATCTGACAAGCATTGTGTGAGCCAGCACACACATGTCTTTGCCGTAGTGAACGTGCGTTCGTAATACGTGTGCGTGCATTTTTGCGAGTGCGGCCATATTGGAAATTGGCCACCATGCCAGGCCTATGGGCAACTCTCCTCTGGCTAGTCTCCTGACAAGAAGGTAGAAAATGCACGCTTTACTATTGTCTTCTGGCTCACCACCTCCAACGGCGCGACTCCGGTAAAATTCACCCACAGCTCAGCTCCTCCCCTGGACGCGTATTGCCACGTGATAGGGTTTCTTCAGTAGGTGGGGAGCCAAGCCCCCTATGACATTATGAATGTATACATCTCTATGGCAACCACATCTAACAATCTTTTGAAAACTGGAATTGTAACTACGCTCCCTCATCCACGTACCCCCTGAACAATAATCTTCCTGCACTTAGACTGGGGACACAAAGGGCTCGATATATTATATATCAACATTCTAAAAGAAGCATTAAAAACCCCAGATACATGTCTCCAAAGGTTGGGCTGAGGATTGTCAATTGTCCTGGAGCTGCCAACCCCTGTATACACTCCCATTTGTCGAGCAGCACTGTTGCATATACATCATTTCAATTAACAAACATATTAAATAATGTACAAAATACATCACATTATTAGTGCCATAGGTATATACTGTATATACTCAAATATACCTAAACTAAAAAATGACCATAAAATAAACAATCAAACCCATAAAATGCAATAAAATGGACCAGTTATTTCGTACTAATAAAACAATTGAGATCAAAAGCTATGTTAAGACCTTTTGGAACTAATACTTTCGTTTTCAAAAATCCAAAGATTTCGTTAGCTAAGCTGTCTAATACAATTGTCCCCTCTCCAATGTCTATACACTCTCTCTACATCCCAAAATTTCAGACCACTGGGGTCCCTATTGTGGGCCTCTCTAAAGGGTTTGGAAACACTGTGATCTGTCTTTCCTTTTTTAATATTATTTATGTGCTCCCTAATTCTCACTTATGTAGCAGGTTTTCCAGGCCTGTGGCCTGATATGGGTCTACCATTGTTACCAGTTACCTCTCCAGCCCATGTGAGCTGCGACCCTGGGTGTGAGACATGGACGACTCTTGGTTTTGTGGTTTTTATTGTAGAAAAGGGGGTGAGTGGGATATTCCTTTAAGCTTAAAGCGGAGTTCCAGCCATTTACTCACCTGTCCAACGGTCCAGCGATGCGGCCGCCGGAAGCCTCGATCCTCTCCCTCGGCGCCGGCATCACTGCTGTGGGCACCCGGCTGTTACAGTTTGTGGCTTCACAGCCGGGTACCCACTGCGCATGCGCGAGTCGCGCTGCGCGCCGTGATTGGCCGGCAATCTTCTGGGACCTCTGACGTGTCCCAGAAGATTGCAGGGAGGGAGGGGGAGAGGAGAACTTCCGCTCAGGGCGCCGCGGCGCTCCGAGCGGAAGTGGGAGCGGGTACCTGTCAAAACTAGGTACCCGCTCCCCCCCCCAAAAAATGACATGCCAAATGTGGCATGTCGGGGGGTCAGGACTCCCTAAAGCGGAAGTTCCACTTTTGGGTGGAACTCCGCTTTAACTACCGGTAATTACACTTGGGACTTAATCCTAGAAAAATGCCCGTTGGCGCTTCCTTGACGCCAGCCGACGCCAGCCAACGCTCACTAACTCTGAGAACACACTGTAACTTGATAGAAGTGCTGGATCCTCAAAAATAAGTCCAGAAGACCCAAGACTGTGAATTGTAGAGTCACTGACACTGCTTTACTGCAAAGTCACTGAATACTCCCCTCCTGCCTTGTACTGGCTTGAGGTAGTACGTTGTAGGGTTCTGTAAAGCTGCAACTGTTAACTGACACACTCTGTACAATTCAGTGCCCAACTGCAGGTACCCCCTTTTACCTTGAATTCCTCGGGGGTTCACTGACTATGTACCCCCCTCTGTACCTTCAGGGTCCTCGACCTAGGTACCCCCTTTCAGCTAGCTGGTACTGGATCCCAGAACCTCTTCTGAAGTGGTCCCCTCTGACTCTGGAAGACCCTCAGGGTCAATCTGCAGTACTCCCAACCTGTGTAGGCTTTCCTGGGACTGGACCCCTCTCTCGCTCCGCAGGCTCTCGGCACACCGGATCCCCTCAGCTCAGCTCAGCACTCTCTGGATTCTCAGGCGACACCCCCAAACAGGAGGAGAGACAGCCGTACTCTCCCTCCTGGGACTCTGCTCCTGCCAAAAGACACCCTGTCATGCACTTCCTCCAAATGTATACCTACTCCCACAATCCTTTTCAGCATAATCTGCCTTCTGGGGTAGTTACAAGCTTGGATGTGTCCCCTGATTGGGCTTCCCACACTGCCCTATGAGAAGCCTCTCACCGGAGCCAGTGGGGCTCCCGTCAGCAGGCACATCTGGAAGCCCTGACACCCTAACTAAATAAATCACAGCCCTGCTGTTAGGCAGACAAGGCCCACTATGCATTTACCTAGCACCTACCTGTAGGGTGCTACACCTGTATACATCTGGATGTTCGTCCTACATATTGATATGAACAAGGGCACTCCAACATATATACTAACCCAATGGTCATACATGTAATAAATTCCTTAATGGGGTGTACCTGTTGCCTTAAATTATTTTCTCTTTTTTACATTAACATTTGAAGTTTTACAGGAAATGCATCTGCCACAGCCATAAAAACATGTCAAAAAGGGGAGGACTCCCTCTTTTTTGATTGGGGGATCAATAATCCCAGGAGCCTATTTGTATATCAAATTGGGAGCTTTTTTGTATACCAACCTAGGCACAGACGGTAAAACCTTATTTAAAACTTTATCTCTTTACAAGATCCTCCAATATCTTTTTTTAATATTTTCTACCCTTTTTTACACTGTACATTATATTCTAGAACTATTCTAAATTCATCTCTTTGATTATTCTTTTCACTACTGTATTCTTTATTCATCAATAGAGTACTCCTATCCATCCTTTGCACTTCCATTAATTCCTTTCTTACAACCTCCCTATCATAACCATTCTGAACAAACATTTTTTCAAAGATCTCCTACTGCTGTATATAATCATTATGTGTAATTTCTCCTTAATTGGACAAATTGCCCTTTTGAGATGCTACATAATCATGGTCTATAATGTCAACTATCAATAGCTACTGTATATAGCCATTTCGGTCAGATGACCTACAATAATTTTTGGTGTAAAGCACCTCATCTTTTATCATCAATTCCAAATCTACAAATATTATTGTAGCACTGCCCCCTTAAGAGCTGCTGGTGTTTAACACTTTTGGATTCCCCTGGGTTACACATAGCAACTGCAAGCAGAAATCTTAGCACTTTACTTTCTTGGCTCAGTCAATGATCAGTCTAGGGGATGATGTTTTTGTTGTTTTTATTGTATATTGGGATAGGAGAAGGGATGAGTGGGATACTCCAACGTTTGAACTATTCACAATTCTGAGGACTCTAACCTAAGAATGCGGCAAGGCCGCTGTTTCATCTTGCCTCCAGATGAATCTGAGGTAAAATGTTCCCGTTTATATTTCTCTTCAAGGCACTCACCTTGTACCCTCTTTCTCTGTACCAGCCGATACCCGTCCACTGACTATACTCCCCGGAGTGGTCCCCTTCCTGGGCAGACCCCTGGGCAAGATCCTCTCTACTCACGATACTGCTTTCCAGATTCCCGCAGTGCCCCAACTCCTCCAGTAAGCTCTCCTGGACCTCTGGGTTCAGCTCCACACTGCTGGTTCACCAGGCCGACTGACTGTGACCATCATCATCCCCTTTAGAAGAGGAGGCAGCTGCCACCCTCCTTCTGGAACTCTGCTTCCCGCCAAAGACCTCTACCACACGTGCGCCTGGCTTTATATACTCCACCCCACAATGCACCGAGATAACTGTCTGTGCCAATCCCTGGGGCTGTAACAAAGCCTGTGTGTCACTGGCCAGGTTTCCTCCACTGTCCAATGTGCCTCCCCATTGGGCACAGTGGGGACACTCCCTCAGACCATATGAATCACACACTGAGCACATTGAGCACACCTAACTCACAGATCCTGCTCCGTGTTATGAAGAGTACAATATAGAATTTACCTGCTGCTCCTCTGATAGGCAGACAGAGCCAAAAACTATACTTACTCTCTAGCACCTATCTAGAAGGGTGTTACATTATATCGTCCGATCAAACTTCCAAGGAAGAACGATATTCTTGTCATTATGATTAAGCGTATCCATGAAGGCAAATATACTTTTTTCATCACCATCCCAGATTAAAAACAAATTGTCTATAAATCCAGTGTAGAATACTAATTCTTTTGGCTTATCTTGGAAAACCGCCTCCTAGTGGACCAAAAAATTATTTAGCCACACTGGGAGTAAAACGGGCCCATTTAGCTACTCCTGTAATCTGTATATAGTACTGGTAACTGTACCAAAAATAATTGTGTTGGAGCCCAAACTCCAAACACCTCAATAGAAACTTTTGATGTCTCTTACTAAGTTCTGAGCTAGCTAATGCCCATTTCACAGATTCCCCAGCATCAGAATATGGAATATTGCTATATAACTTGCATCCGTCGTCACAAAATAATATGAACCATTTGTCAGAATGTCCTGAAAAATTTATAATAAATGTTTTGTATCTTTTAGATATGCCTTAGTGGAAGTGACTAATGGTTGTAAAAAGGTGTCTAAATATTGTCAAATCAGAGATGTTAAAGCGGAGTTCCACCCTGGGAATACTTTTTTAAATAAAAATACCCCCGGGACAGTCAGGGCTAGTACATTCCACAATGGCTAGCCTCTGATCTGTCCCGGGTTGCACTTACCTTTTAGAAGAAATACTTACCTTGAAAAAGTATTGTCCAGGTATGGGCAGCTTGAAGCCAGCGCGATCCTCTTCTGCGTCCTCTTCCGTCTTCATCGGTCCCACGATGCACTGCACCGGCCCCACCGTCACTTCCGGGCCGCAGCGTCATTCCTGCACCCTGCACAGCTTCTGGGCATGCCCAGAAGCTGTTTAGCATGGTATGACGGCGCCTGCACCGGAACTGACGTCGGGGCCGGTGCAGGTGCATTGATTCCTGGGAGCGATGACGTTCAGCTTCCAGGAATCATTGCAAAGCCAGGAAGTGACGCATCGCCGTGGCCGCCGAGGGGAGGAGGAGGAAGTTAGGTGAGTATATTTTCTTCTAAACCAGGTAAAAAAAAAAAAAAAATTGCGATTATCCATTTGTTTTTCAGGTGACCCTGGGCATGAAGATGGAGGTAAGTTTTATTTTAGGGTGGAACTCCGCTTTAAAGAATCTACCCCATTAACAATGGGCCTCCCCAGGGGATTAACAGGATCCTTATGTATCTTTGGCAAAAAATATATCACTGGAGTGCGGCATCCTGATGGATTAAGGTACTCTGCTTAATGTTTAAGAATTTTCTTCTTCAGTCCTCTTTTTATTAATTGGGACAATTCTTCCCTATACTGAAGTATGGGATCGCAATTAAGAATCTCTTAGGTGTCTACTCAATTCTGTTTTATATTAATTTTTAGTCATAACCACAACCCCCCCTTTTATGATGGTCTAATTATAATGTCTTTTTTATTCTCAAGTGCCTGTATTTATCTTCTAATATAATTAGGATCTTTTATCTTTTTAATTTTTTGGACTCCATATCATTTACCACCATATTGTCAATGCCAAATACAATATCAAAAAAGTGCTGCGCCACTTAAAAAACGAGTGCATATAAAGTGTATAAAATTACTAATATAGAAATTAATTGAGTCATAATGAAAATTCATTTAAATAGTTAAAAAAGTCAGTGCAAAAAAAGCTTATGCAAAACTGAAAATCCAATACAAATGGAAAAGCGCCAGTGCCTCAACCATCAATCCCGTGTTTGTGCACACCTTCACCAGCTGTTGGATGGCTGCTAACCTCAAATTCCAACCCTTGTGTTACCAATGGGTCAGAACTAGCCGTTCCCTTAACGGGATATATTCTTGTAAGCAATAATCAATACATTCTCCAATTACTGACGATCTCTCAGTCACAATATGTTCAGGGTGAATCCCAGGGAAAATGCAAGAAAGAGGAACAAAATTGAATGCTCTCCGTATGGTTATTTATTGGAAACAATGTAAAAGAATACACTTACATTAGCAAGCACAGTCAGCTGTGCGAGCTATGACAGACGATCTGCTTGGTATGGAAACAAACAGCGAAATGGCATACGATAGCAGGCTCCACCCCTATACGTGTTGCGTCATCCGTTGACTTCGTCAGTAGGGGTGCAGACAGCCCTGATCCACCACTGAATATATATATTGTCAAATACGTCCACAAACTTATTATTGGATATGGGAGGGTTGAAGGGGGATCTGTTTCTCAAATTAGAATGACAAGACTCATCCTAAACTGTTCCCACATTGCTGGGGTTAGTAAGAAAATATTTTTTGATATTCAAGGTCCTCATACATTTTTGAATACTAACATAAGTCTCAATTTTGTTAGGATTCTTAACTGGTGCAAATTTTAGACCCTTATCTAACGCCTTCATCTCATCAACATTAAGGGGAACTCCACTTAAGCAAAAAATACCCTCTCCTACTGGAATTTTCTTTTTTTGGACCCTCTTCCCAGCTCCCCTCCCCCTCCTTCTCTTTCTTATATTCCAAATCTGTTTCCACTGTATTCCAATTCTCTGTTCCTCCCTCCTCCTGTCCTCACTGGTCCTAAAAAAATCATTCCTCTGGGAATAATTATTATATTCTTCTAAAGGGGCAAATCTATTCCAAGTGGACATACTCCTAACGGGTCATAATTAAGAATTTATGTAAAAAAAGATTTAATTAATTCATTGTTCTTCCCCATGATAGAAACATTAAATATTGTTTTTACATTATGTCCCATGTTCACATAATTATTTTTGAAATGAAAGAATGCACAGTAACAGATTATTATTTGCAGATCAATGCACTGATTTGGATTAACAAAGAAAATTTGTGCTAAGATGATCTTAGCATATTTTACTGCATTATAAACATATAGATAGAAAAAAATAGAGGACTCTACAGGAGGCATGGATGGCGTTAGCAAGAAAAGAGGATATTGGGAGCGTGAGAGAAGTAGGAGAGATGTGTGTGGGAGGGGATCCAGGAGGTCTGGGAAAGGAAAGGCAGAATTTAGGAAGAGACAGAGTGGAAAATGTGAAGACGACACAGGAAGTATAAAGAAATAGTTTATTGAACACATATCATTATCACCTAATCTGTACCATGTTATAAGGCTTTAAATGTATACAACTCCTCTATTTATCATATCTATTTATTTTGCTATGTTATAATTTGTTTGTACCAGTTGAACTAAGCATTTGCTTTCTTCATCATCTTTATGTAAATAATAAGCAGTATTAAACAGTATAAGAAGAGTATTTATTTAAATATTTACACATATATACGTATAGGTGCTAGAATACACAAAGTGATGCCCTATATGCAGTCCCTGCAACACTAATACAGAAAACTAGCATTAAAAGTCAATTCTTTAAAGCACCGAGTCAAGAGTCAACATGTATGAACAAAGTCATAGACACATATTGTATACTGGCTATAGGAAAAATGAATATACAAACTGTACAAAAGTGAACATGTTGATCAGAACATGTTGATCAGAATTCATCTTTCACAAATCTAACGTACTGTTTTCTTCTATTTTCAAGTTTATCGTTCGCTATGTATTACTTTATAAATAATCAAAGTTTCATATATCAAAAGTGAGTACACTCCTCACATTTTTGTAAATATTTTATTATATCTTTTCATGTGACAACACTGAAGAAATGACACTTTGCTACAATGTAAAGTAGTGAGTGTACAGCTTGTATAACAGTGTAAATTTGCTATAGAAAAGGAAGGAGGACGGTATCACATACCCTACGGGCTCTAAATAAGCCCCAGAGAGACCGTGGTGGGTGGGTGTGAACCAAAAAGTGGGATTTTGAAGGTGAAGCTTGCTGGGATATATAGTAGATAAATAATAATGAGACAGAATAAAATACCAAGATTTTATTACAATATTTGTAAAAACAATCACAAACAGTGATATTAATTCAGTGCATAAAGATACATAGTATACAAGGAACCATAGTTGTGTGGTTAGCGCCACTTATGTCCGACATGTTTCGCCAGCAGGCTTCCTCTGGGACATTGTAAGCTGGTGACCTCAACTCAGGTTCTAAATATAGATAACATACAATGGGTTTAGATATAGAAATTTAATTACATTCAACCACTTTTGATGTAAAAATATTAGGGCTCACCAATGGTTGTATCTAGAGCATAGCACATGTATCCATATACCAGGGATCTCTGCGGTGTGTCCAATGGTGGGTAAAGCACCCTGAACTGAAAGTCCAGCCAGATCTGACCCCACTAAATTGACAGGAACCGGACTGGGCTCTGTCGAGTCACAGCATATCTGAAGGGGTTAATAATTTGTAAAGAAAAGAACTCATTACTAAAAATCCCACAGTCCACTAGGGAAGAAAGGGAATTTTTATGTGTATGAGTATCACAAAGATTGGTCTCCGAAAGTCTCCTGTGCTTTCTATACCATATGTTCACTCACTAATTTACAACTGGGGGACACTGGATGCAATCTAGTGACAACCTAGACACTGATTTAACATCACAGTGGCATACCACCCTGCCTTTGATTCAGGATAGGACATTATATATATGCCTTCCCATTTATTATGAAACTCTCTGTTTATTTCAAGCAATCTATTGACATATGGTATATGGATACATGTGCTATGCTCTAGATACAACCATTGGTGAGCCCTAATATTTTTACATCAAAAGTGGTTGAATGTAATTAAATTTCTATATCTAAACCCATTGTATGTTATCTATATTTAGAACCAGAGTTGAGGTCACCAGCTTACAATGTCCCAGAGGAAGCCTGCTGGCGAAACATGTCGGACATAAGTGGCCCTAACCACACAACTATGGTTCCTTGTATACTATGTATCTTTATGCACTGAATTAATATCACTGTTTGTGATTGTTTTTACAAATATTGTAATAAAATCTTGGTATTTTATTCTGTCTCATTATTATTTATCTACTATATATCCAAGCAAGCTTCACCTTCAAAATCCCACTTTTTGGTTCACACCCACCCACCACGGTCTCTCTGGGGCTTATTTAGAGCCCGTAGGGTATGTGATACCGTCCTCCTTCCTTTTCTATGTCTAAATAGGGATGTGGTGTAAGCTTGCTGGGTACATTGGCTAGTTAGGTTTGGCGTTCCTCTCTTTACAGTGTAAATTTGCTGTCCCTGCAAAATAACTCAACATACAGCCATTAATGTCTAAACCGCAACAAAAGTGAGTACATACCTAAGTGAAAATGTCTAAATTGGGCCCGAAGTGTCAATATATTGTGTGGCCACCATTAGTTTCCAGCACTGCCTTAACCCTCTTAGGCATGGAGTTATCCAGAGCTTCACAGGTTGCCACTGGAGTCCTCTTCCACTCCTCCATGACGACATCACGGAGCTGGTGGATGTTAGAGACCTTGCGCTCTTCCACCTTCCATCTGGGGATGCCCCACAGATGCTCAATTGGGTTTAGGTCTGGAGACATGCTTGGCAAGTCCATCACCTTTACCCTCAGCTTCTTTAGCAAGGCAGTGATCGTCTTGGAGGTGTGTTTGGGGTCGTTATCATGATGAAAGGGAGGGAATCATGCTCTGCTTCAGTATGTCACAGTACATGTTGGCATTCATGGTTCCCTCAATGAACTGTAGCTCGCCAGTGCCGGCAGCACTCATGCAGCCCGAGACCATGATACTCCCATCACCATGCTTGCCTGTAGGCAAGACACACTTGTCTTTGTACTCCTCACCTGGTTGCCACCACACACGCTTGACACCATCTAAACCAAATAGGTTTATCTTGGTCTCATCAGACCACAGGACATGGTTCCAGTAATCCATGTCCTTAGTATGCTTGTCTTCAACAAGCTGTTTGCTGGCTTTCTTGTGCATCATCTTTAGAAGAGGCTTCCTTCTGGGACAACAGCCATGCAGAATAATTTAATACAGAGTGCGGCGTATGGTCTGAGCACTGACAGGCTGACCCCCACCCTTTCAACCTCTGCAGCAATGCTGGCAGCACTCATATGTCTATTTCCCAAAGACAGCCTCTGGATATTACATTGAGCACGTGCACTCAACGTCTTTGGTCGACCATGGCGAGGCCTGTTCTTAGTGGAACCTGTCCTGTTATACCACTGTACGGTCTTGGCCACTGTGCTGCAGCTCAGTTTCAGGGTCTTGGCAATCTTCTTATAGCTTAGGCCATCCTTTTATAGAGCAACAGTTCTTTTTTTCTGATCCTCAGAGAGTTCTTTGGCATGAGGTGCCATGTTGAACTTCCAGTGACCATTATGAGAGAGTGAGAGCGATAGCACCAAATTTAACACCCCTGCTCCCCATTCACACCTCAGACCTTGTAAAACTAATGAGTCACATGACACCAGGTAGGGAAAATGGCTAACTGGGCCCAAGTTGAACATTTTCACTAAGTGGTGTACTCACTTTTGCTGCCAATGGTTTAGACATTAATGGCTGTGTGTTATTTTGAGGGGACAGCAAATGTACACTGTTATAAAAAAGCTGTACACTCACTACTTTACATTATAGCAAAGCGTAATTTCTTCAGTGTTGTCACATGAAAAGATATAATAAAATATTTACAAAAATGTGAGCGCTGTACTCACTATTGTGAGATACTGTATATATATATATATATATATATATACAGTGGCGTAGCGTGGGTTGTCAGCACCCGGGGCAAGGTAAGTCATTTGCGCCCCCTAACCCGGGGATTAGCACTCCCTTCCAGTAGTATAGTAGTTCTGACCTACTTGACTCCTACACTGACATTCCTGACCCCCTACACTGACCTACCTACACTGACCTACCTGACCCCTACACCAACCTACCTGATGCCTAAAATGACCACTACACTAACCTACCTGACCCCTAAACTAACCTACCTGACCCCTACACTAACCTACCTGACCCCTACACTGACCCATACACTAACCTACCTGCCCCATACACTAACCTACCTGACCCATACACCAACCTACCTGATGCCTAAAATGACCACTACACTTACCTACCTGACCCCTACACTAACCTACCTGACCCCTACACTAACCTACCTGGCACCTACACTAACCTACCTGACCCCTACACTGACCCATACTGTACACTAACCTCCCTGACCCATACACTAACCTACCTGACCCCTACACTAACCTACCTGGCACCTACACTAACCTACCTGACCCCTACACTAACCTACCTGACCCCTACACTGACCCATACTGTACACTAACCTACCTGACCCATACACTAACCTACCTGACCCCTACACTAACCTACCTGGCACCTACACTAACCTACCTGACCCCTACACTAACCTACCTGACCCCTACACTAACCTACCTGACCCCTACACTGACCCATACTGTACACTAACCTACCTGACCCCTACACTAACCTACCTGGCACCTACACTAACCTACCTGACCCCTACACTAACCTACCTGGCACCTACACTAACCTACCTGACCCCTACACTAACCTACCTGACCCCTACACTAACCTACCTGACCCCTACACTAACCTACCTGACCCATACACTAACCTACCTGACCCCTACACTAACCTACCTGACCCCCTACACTGCCCCATACACTGACCTACCTGCCCCATACACTGACCTACCTGCCCCATACACTGACCTACCTGCCCCATACACTGACCTACCTGACCCCTACACTGCCCCATACACTGACCTACCTGCCCCATACACTGACCTACCTGCCCCATACACCAACCTACCTGACCCATACACTAACCTACCTGACCCATACACTGACATACCTTACACACCTACTTCCTGCACTACTCACCCCCCATCCTCCACACACAGTACGATGCAGATGGTGGATCCATCATTCTCCTTACCTCTCTACTGCCTCATCGTCTATTTGATCACAGCTCTCCCCAGCAGCGGGCGGGCAGTATTGTAGGAGCCCCCACCATCCAGCCACTCGTTGGTATCCCTGCCTCCGGGAGGTCAGCTAGCAGCCACTGCACCTCTGACCTCTCCCATGGCCATAACTGCTCCGAGCACTGCCCCTCCCCCTCCGCTGTTTCACAGCCCGCACCAGAGGGACAGACTGGACCATAGGAGCCCTGGGGCAGGGGGAGCTGGAATAGGGTGCCGCTGAGAGGAATGCCCTAATGCCTCACCGGAGGTGGAGGGGTCTGGGGGAGGCAACAAGCTGCAGCACAGACCCTCGGGATGGCAAGGGAATCATTTTGCGCCCCCCTAAATGTTGCGCCCGGTGCGAGATGACCGGCTGCACCCCCCACGCTACGCCACTGTATATATATATATATTTATGAGCACCCACCTAATATTTAGTAGGTTCCCTTGAGGCATGGACTCCACTAGACCTCTGAAGGTATGCTGTGGTATCTGGCACCAAGCCACCGGTAGCAGCCTTTAAGTCCTGTAAATTGTGAGGTGGGGCCTCCATGGACTTGTATTTTTAAGCACAGCCCACAGATGCTTTAATAGATTGAGATTTGGAGAATTTGGTAGGCCTTGTCAATACCTCAGACACATTGTTGTGTTCCTCAAACCATTCCTGACCATTTTTGCAGTGTGGCAGGGCACATTATCCTGCTGAAAGACGCCACTGCCATCAGTGAATGCTGTTTCCATGAAGGAGTGTACTTAGTCAGCAACCCTTGTGTCAAGTAACATCCATATGAAAGGTAGGACCAAGGTTTCCCAGCAGAGCGTTGCCGAAAAGCATCACACCACCTCAGCAGTCTTCTTCCCATAGTGCATCCTGGTGCCATCTCTTCCCCAGATAAGTGCACCTGGTCATTCACATGATGTGAAAGAAAACGTGATTTATCAGACCAGGCCACCTTCTTCCATTGTTTTGTAGTCCAGTTCTGATCCTCGTGTGCCCATTGTAGGTGCTTTTGGCTAAGGACATGGGTCAGGATGGGCACTCTGACCGGTCTGCAACTACGCAGCCCCATACAAAACAAACTGCAATGTCTGTTTTTCTGGTGTCAAAACATCAACTTCAGGGACATGTTTCCTTGCTGCCAGAAATATATCCCACTAACTTTCAGATGTCATTGTAACAAGATAAATAATGTTATTCACGTAAAGTGATTGTGTCAGGGGCTCACTTGTGCGCAGGCACACTGGCTCCGCAAACCGGCGAACACCTATGCGCATGAGCATGCGCGTACGCAGAGGCGCCTTGAATAGTTAGAGGCTACCGTGGCATCCTTCCATTCGGGTGAACGCGCATGCACACATAATCACTATCGGCCCCAAACGGCCTATTTAAGGGCAGTGGTCACACTGAATCTTTGCTGTGTGATCTTCAGCTCTCCTGTCTCCTTTACCTGAAATTACCTGCTGTTCCTGATTGTCCGACTCGGCTTGCCTTTGACCTTGATTACCTACTGCCCCCCCCTGACTCTAGCCTGTCTTGACTACTCTTCTGCCTTATCCCAATCTGCTCATCCATTACCGGCTATTGGACCTGGACCTGCTCTTGGCCTGACTGGGGAATCCAGAGGACCGCAACCTGGTTTTAGCACGCAGCCAAATCCATCCCCACCATCAGGGGCCCTGGTGAATACTGGCTAGCACTTAGACTCCGTGCCTCTGGTGAACCTGTGTCCTGCTAAGGTATCCTGTCAGCAAACCCGTCCTGGGATCGCACATACATTCCAGGCTCTTCATCCGGTGAGAAATCCTTCTACACGTCAGACTCTGCCACGGCATCCCTGACAGTTTGTAAAGACAGAAGATTTTCTTTTTATCTTAATGCATTACATGCATTAGGATAAAAAAACCTTCTGTGTGCAGCAGCCCCCCTCAGCCCTCCTAATACGTACCTCAACCCGTCTTTATCCATCGATGTTGCAGGAGTTTCTCAGCTGCCTGGGACTCCCCTCCTCATTGGCTGAGATCATTAGCTCCTGCTGCTGTCATTTAAGGTCAGTCAGCCAATCAGGAGAGAGAGGGGGTTGGGCTTCGTGTATGAATGGACACAGGAAGCTGTGACTTGGCTCAGGTGCCCCCATAGCAAGCGCAAGTATGTATACATGATCAGGCTCTTCCAGATAGGGCGTGCGCTTGCATGCTGCTGCCGCCTCGCTCCCGCTGTAAAACACAGCAGGAGCCCAGTGGTGGGTACCGCTGATTGTTTATTACACAGACAGAACGACATTCTGTCAGTAGGGAAGGCATTGATTCTGTGTTCCTGCAAGGGACACAGATCTATGTCTTCCCTTAGGAAAAGCACCTCCCACAGTGCACAAAATCATTAGCTAGGCACACAGTTAACCCTTTGATTGCCCCTGATGTTAACCCCTTCCCAGCCAGTAGCATTAGTACAGTGACAGTGCAAATGTTTTAGCACTGATCACTGTATTAGTGTCACTGGTCCCCAAAAAGTGTCAAAATTGTCAGTGTCCAAATTGTCTGCCGCAGTATCACAAAAATACCGCTATAAGTCATTGATTGCTGCCATTACTAGTAAAAAATAAATATAAATAAAAATATCCCATAAATTGTAGACGCTGTAGCATTTGCGCAAACCAATTAATGTATGCTTTTTGGGATTTTTTTTTACCAAAAATATGTAGCAGAATACATTTTGGCTTAAATTGCTGAAGAAATTCGATTTTTTCGATTTTTTTTTATTAGATATGTTTTATAGCAGAAAGTTAAAAAATGTGTTTATAGTAGAGATCGACCGATTATCGGCAACACCGATATATCGGTGGGCCGATATGCACTTTCCTCCATATATCGGAATTGGCCCCTGAGGTTACCGATATTGCCGATATTTAGGGAAAGTGCATGTACCGGGGTGATGCCTGCAGCTAGAGGCATCACCCCGGTACCGGTGTCCATAGCCGACGGTCGGCTGTCTTGTAATGACAACAGAAGCTGCTCGGCTGTCATTACAAGGAGTGGGAGGTGACGTCTCCCCCCTCCCGCCACCTTCTGCGGATCGCCGGGGTCTCCCGTCCCACCGGGAGACCCGGGCATCCTACCTGAAGAAAAAAAATATATATTTTTTTACATGTCCGAATATATCGGCCGATATTGGCCGATACCGATATCTGATGACCAAAAAAACGATATCGGTCGATCACCAGTTTATAGCACAAAAAAGAAAAAACGCGGAGGTGATCAAATACCACTATAAGAAAACTCTATTTGTGGGGAAAAAAGGACATCAATTTTATTTGGGCATAGCATTGCAGGACTGCGCAATTGTCAATTTAAAAAATCGCAAAAAATGGCCTGGTCAGGAAGAGAGGTAAATATTCCGGGGGTCAAGTAGTTAAAGAGGTCTATGCATCAGACCGAAAAGAGGGACAAATGAGGGGTAAAGAAAGACAGGAAGATTGGGTTCCAAAAGATGGATAGTCCTTCAAAACCAGGTACAATTGGGAGCTATGACTATGAGTCTGTCTGATCTACTCATGTTCTTCTGTAATCACTGGAGGACAACAAGGCTTATCATAACTACACAGTATTCAGATTATGCTTTAGTGATCCTTGAAAAACTAAAGGAAAAATAAAAAGTTACTGCAATTCAATGACGGGTTATCGGTAACACAGTTAACGTGTCAAAGTGAGAAAACCTTCAACCATTTTATATACTGATGTGAAGGCACTGTTATATGTTCAAGAGGAAATCAAGGAGTTGGCAGAAAACAGCGAAGTGAGTCAATAAAGGGATCTAAAACCTAAGGATGCAGAAAAAGAAAGTGAGGCGTTAGGAAGTCTGTTATGCTATCTACACTTTTAATTAATGATTATTATTATAACCTTAGTAACCCCATGTTATTGCCATTGCTTACTATGTGCACTTTCCCACATTCCCTTTTCTATACATAAATAATTTTTGCTTCGCACTTCACAACTTCACAACACTTAACATATCTCATAATTTTATATTTCTGAAAGTATTCCTACAGGCAAAACCTTTTTTTTTTTTTAAGTTTTGGATAGAATGCAGAGTGATTAGAATGTTTTACAGTTTTGTTTTTTTTCTGTCTGTGCCCCCATTAGGGAGATTCATCCTCCCTAATTGTCCTGTTTCCATTATCCTTAAAAGCGAAAGTAAAAAAAAATTCCAAATGTTGGGTTGTCCCCAAAAAAGTAATAGAGTGGAAATCTTCCAATAGAGAAACTAGTTCTGGTTATCTGGGGACCCCAAGGAATTCCCTTAGTTTGCAGGGGATTCCTCTCATTTCCTGTTTGGCTATGGGACAGGAAATGAAGGGAAATATCAGCAATGGGACATAAATGGCAAAAAAACCCAAAAAAAAAAACCTCTCTTTCTCTATCCAAAAATGAAAAAAAAAAAAAAAAGTTTTGCCTATAGTTCTACTTTAAAATTGAAACAAACAGGGCCCTCTGATTCCCCCTGTCTTGAAATGTATTGTAACTGTACTGTTTGCCCGAACATTGTAAAGCGATGTGCAAACTGTAGGCAATATATAAATCCTACATAATAATAATAATAATAATAATAATTCAATATATTCTGGGTTAACACCTCATTTATGCCTGAAAAAGAAAGTCGCTGGTTTTGTGCATTTTCAAACATTAAACTGGAAGATTGCAAAGACCAACAGCTGACCTTCTAATTTTGGTTTCTTTTGAATCTTTTTTCAGGACTTTGGCAATATTATGAAATAATTTTCTTTCACATGAGATTTGTTTTAAAAATCTAAACTGCACTTTTAGAATACATTAGATCCTTTTGTATATTCAAGGCCAACAAGCATGTTAATAAATATAATCTATTACCACTGTCATTCTTTCCCTGTTCTATGAAATCTGTATCAGAGGCCAGTGTAAGCATTGTTTTGTTTACATTGTGCGTCTCTGCAGTCTGCACTGAGAACAGAGAAGACATTCCTCCAGTTGTGTAGGATTAGCTGTCTAGCATTATATGGGACAGGGACTGAACATTTCCTTGTAGAACTTATGTTAAGGCTGCATTTTCCAGGCAGTATTTCTCTAGCCATTATGCAAGTATAGAAACCCTCATTTATAGCGTGACAGCCAAGCAACTAACATATTCAGAGGGGTAAGTCAATAATGGCAGCCTACATATTTTTCTCAGTACAGGTGCCCTGTATAAATGGTTAAGGCCCCTTTCAAACGGCTCTGTTCCATCGCCGGAGTTGTGCTGCTCAGCGGCGGATCAACCTGCTGATCCCTCGCTGAGCAGGCGGATGACAGCTCCGTCTCCACTCTGTGTGCGGAGACGGAGGTGTCAGATCCCTGCTTTCCTCTATGGGGGAAACTGATGAGAACGGACCTCCTGTCTGTTCTCATCCGATCCGCCAGACAGATGGAAGATAGGATTTTCATCCGTCCGGATTTGACGGACAGGATCGGATGTCAGCGGACATGTCTCCGCTGACATCCGATGCCCCATAGAGATGCATGGGGCATCCGTTCAGATCTGCCTGAAAAACTGACAGGCGGATCTGAACGGTCCGCAAGTGTGAAAGGGGCCTAAGACAATTTATATGTACCCATGATTATTTTGGTATGATAACTGTCATTTCTCAAGTGTTTTGGATTCTAAGTGTACAGTTAAAGTATAACTAAAGGCAAAACTTTTTTTTTATGTACAGGAGCTAATGGTGAGAAGAGATCTCATGGGCACCGAATCCCATTGAAATAGGACAGGATACAGGACAAATGCTCCCAACAGAGTGGGGATTTTTAAGGTGACAATACCTTTCAAATTCAATACAAGATAACATTTAAATATTTTATTACATCATTTAAAATAATCGTTTGAAAATATATCAAAGAAGAAATAACAAATACGTGAAAAAAACCCCATTTGAAATCCATTGAAAACACGATGGAACAATCCATCTTAGATATTTACAAATAGGATCTATAGTAGATGGTAATTACTCCATGATTACCATCTACTAGATAGATGGATAGATCATGTTTGTAAATATCTAAGCTTAATTGATCCATCGTGTTTTCAACAGATTTTAGATGTTTTTTTTTTTTCAGTTATTTGTTATGTTCTTCTTTGATATATTTTTAATTGATGTAATAAAATATTTAAATGTTATCTTGTATTGAATTTGAAAGTTATTGGCACCTTAAAAATCCCTGCTCTTTTGGGAGCATTTGTCTTGTACCCTGTCCTTATTTTTTTAGGATTTAGAACACCTGTCAGGTGTTTACTGCTCTCTGTATCCCCATTAGGGAGATCCACCCTCTCTATTTTTCCTGTTTACCATGATCACTGAGAGTAAAAAAAGAAAGTGTAAAGTGAAAAGAAAATCCTAAATTTGTGATTATCACCAGAACAGGACTAGAAGGGAACCCTTTCAACGAGGGCAGTAGCTCTAGTGACGTTGGTGACATTAAGAGGTTCCCTCACTTTGGAGGAATTTCTTCTCAATTCCTGTTTTGGCTATAGGACTGGAAGTGAAGAGAAATCTTTTGGGGCTTAGATGGCAAAAAGAAAAAAAGAAAAAAAAAAACTTGAGAGGAGTTATAACCCTCCCTTACTCTATCCAAAATGAAAAAACAATGCCTTTAGTTCTATTTTAATACCGATATTGAGAACCATGTTTGACTAAAGCTTGATAGGCATATACTTAACATTGTTGCAGCTCATAACTACTGTTTGTGGATACCATTAAACTAGCCAGAAGCAGAATTTCAGTGGAATTTTGCAGTACAGACACTTGTGCAATGTACAGTAAGTTAAATTTTAAGGACAAAATTCCAGACACATTAATGAAAAGGTTTGCCTTTGCCCTTTACTTGTTTAACAATAAAACAAGAGTGAAAAGAACATTTGAAAATCTTTACTCATTACTGACTGAACGTCCTCTTCCCTCTGCTCTTGCAATTGTTTTAACTTTCTTTATCGGCAGCTCCCTCTGTGCAATGTCAAACTAAAGAGGTGTTTCAAGAAAGACTGCACTTCTAAAGGGGCAAAAACAGAAAATTGTATCATACTTATAGTGATTTTCTTTTCCTGGTGCCTATATATGGCAGCATACGTGTGATAGTCGCCCCGCCTACTTCCATCCACAGGACCAGTGCATAGCTATAAAATGTTAACACCCACACACCAGCTTATTCCCTGTAGATCGCTAGGAACAAACCAGGTGGGTACGATATGCTGCCATGAATAGGCAACAGGAAAAGAAAATTACTGTAAGTATGATACAATTTTCTGTTTTCCTGGTGCCTCCATGGCAGCATACGTGTGATAGATCAATAATTAGCTATTGGGATGGGAAGCTTCAGAAAATTCTATCATAAGAAAGTGAGTAAGTAACTGGCTTCCTGCCAAAGACAGGTGTAGTGAGGACTACTTAGCCCATCAATAGTGCTGAAAAAAAATGCCAAAATGGAACTGGATTGACTCCTCTGCCGTTTGTCTGACATCTCTGCCCACGATGTTCAGATGCTGTTGGGGGAATGTACAGCAATTACTTCCGGTGGTTGCAGCCCAGCCATATAGCGAGACCTTAGAATTACCTTTAGGAACCGCAAGGTGATTGTGGGCTGGAGCCTTTTACCATTATTGGTTTCTAAGGAGCTAAGTATATCCAGTGCCATCTTAAGAGCATTAAAGGGCCCTGGGCAATGCAGTGCACTGGGGCTCTGCTTACACAATCACCCACAAGAATAAGAATGCAAATTATTGATAAGGTGATAATGGCAAGGCTAATGACAGCTTCCAAGTTCGGTGGCTGGGTCTGGTGAACACACAAAGGAACGGAAGTCAGACTCCACTGTCCTATGTATGCCTGTTCCCGTGGAGGCGGACAGGCATTACTGCAGTTGTGGGCTCCCCCTCCATGGCCAAAGTGACCTGACAGCAGTGCAGGGCTGACAGGCGCTTGCCACCTGTTAAGTTTGGCGGCGGGATGCAAACGGGAATCGGGACTAATGCTTGGCTGGGGCTGGGTCCCTGGGCAGGCGGGGCCCCCGGGCAACTGCCCAGTGTGCCCATTCGGTAAGATGGCCCTGGGTATATCTAATTTGGCTAGCTAATAACTATTTGCAAGTGTGCCATCATTGATCTGGATGTATTGAAGGAGTACGTCACCCAAGTCAGACAAAGCAATCTCACTATGGGATAGGCAAACAAACACCCACGGGCACTTGATGCCATGACAACAGCAAGGCTGTCAACTTCCTGCAGCTTGAAGAGCTTCCTCAATATTTCTTATACCAAAAGCTGACTTTGGATAAGGGCAAATGTCTGCATGATAGAAAAACAATTGAGCACCCTCCGTGATACCCTCGCCATCCGCATCAACATGCAAATCCACAGGACAGGCCCCTGGAGTGCACACCCTCAAATGGGACATGCCCCCAAAGTCTGCCCCAATAATTAACACACAGATGGAAAAAGGAACTATGGATAACACCCAAATGCTTCCACAGAAAGTGCTTTAATCCGGCTACAATCGCCCCAAGCTCCTGGTAGAGCACAGGAAAGGGAGGATATAAGCCTAGGAGGTAGCCTTGCCGATCGGTTCCATGAGGACAAAAAAGGGAATGTTGTGTGGGTGTTAACATTTTATAGCTATGCACTGGTCCTGTGGGCGGAAAAAGGCGGGGCTACTATCACACGTATGCTGCCACGGAGGCACCAGGAAATTGCTTTTGATTATGTAATTATAGTAAACATAAAACCTCCCACTTAGCAATGAAGTTTGCAGCAAGCGGTGTGGAAAGGAAAGACTCCAAAATCCTTGTAGTTGTAGTAGTTGACTTAAATAGAATGTTTTTTCAAAAAAAATGTAGCTTTGCTTTAAATCTTGTGCAAGTATATTTGAATTACTTATTTGCTGTGAAAATTAGGTATATAAAAATTATTGATTTAACAATCAGTAACCTGGTTTGTGCAATGCATTTTTGTACAAAATCATCTCGTTCTTTCTTTCCATTTTCATTACAAGTAAATTTTCATTCCTAGAATGAAAAGCTACGCAATTCAACAGTTTTGCTTGTGGGTCTGTTCATTGGTGTAAATATTTGTTACAATAATCCATAGGTAGGTTCAGCAAAAAGTAACATTGTTAGACAATTGTCCGTCTCCCAAATTTTTTTTAGCTATCCAAAGACTTTTCGGATCTTTTTAAATAAAATGTCCTTACCTAGAGAAGGACTGTGAGATCAGACTTGATACACATTTTACATGGATTAAAAAAAACAGAAACACTTGATACTAACAAAATATTTTGACCAACTTTCTTCTTGTCCAGAACAACCACCTTGCAGGTACCTCACTGTATCTTCTATGAGTGTCTTCGCCTCGGAAGGATTAACATTCCCTCTTACCCCTTATTACAATTATTATACTTTTCTTTTACTTTTATTGGCTATATTTCTGCATACTGTTATAGGATGTAATCTTGTAAAGTTTTGATTTTTACAAAGTCTGTTTTACCATACAATATCTTGCTTGTAAAGTATATGCCTTGACTTTGCTAAAGTAGTAAGGCAGTAATGGTACTTCTTTGTAGTATTTATTTTTTTTTAACTTTAATATTATGTTTGTTTTACATATTGAAAACCTTTGCTGTATGGATTGCTATTGAATCAGCATTCATGGTCGTCTTTAGGGCAGGGCAAAAGGGGCAGCTGCCCTGGGCCCCATCATTGTTGTGGGCCCAAAGCAGTTGCCCTATACTTGCCAACTCTCCCAGTTTAAATTCTCTTGTCCCTTGAAGTTTTAGTTCCATGCTGTATCCCGATATCTCTGTGTAAAGATCTGTTGCTAATGGCGCCCAGGTCTGCCCTACTGCAGAGTGTACAGGTGACTCACCTGCAGATTCTGTGTTTACATGTAATTAACCTTCAATGATATGTAAATCACGTGGCATTAATATGTAAATAGCCAACCAGCTGCATTGATATGTATAGGGACATTCATTGCTGAATGCTGCCCACTGGGGAGGTAAAGGGGCATATTTGAAAGTCCTGCCTACAACAGGGATCATAAAGCCTACCATCAGCCTGTTCTGTAAAGGTAAGCAAATTGGAGATTAAACCCTTTATCAAAACACCATGGTGGCACAGCACCGTGACTTTTGGTGGATGTGAATATGCACATCTCAGCAGATGTGTAAGGGTGTCATCAACAATTAATGCCACTGCTGTGTACCAGCTAAAGGGCAGCACGTTTCTGTGGTGTTAGGAAAGTGATTTTGCATGCGCTCCTGACACAAGAAATGTGAATGCAGGCTAAATGTCTCAGTTACATCGGTGGTCAGTGTAAATCTTCTCATTACATTGGGGCCTGGTGTACAATGCTTTCATTCACACTAGTGGCCAATGTGAATGCCCCCCTTACATTGGTTGTCAGTGTAATTTCTTCAGTACATTGGTGATCGGTGTACATGTCCCTTTACATTGGTGGTAAGTACAGAATCGCCCTTACATTGGTGGTCAGTGTAAATCCACCCTAACATTGGTGGTCAGTGTAGAAGTGTCACCTTACATTGGTGGTCAGTACAAATCTCCTCAACAATGGTTGTCAGTGTAAATTACCCCTTACATGGAGGTCATTGTATATTCCCCCTTACACCGGTGGTTGGTGTAAATGCTCCTATTACATTGGTGTCAGTGTAGAAATCCCTCTTTATATTGGTGGGGAGGGGGGCGTAAAATCACCCATTACATTGTGGTCAGTACAAATTGCCTCCCACATTGGTGGTCAGTATAGAATCCCCCCTCACATTGGTGGTCAGTGTAGAATCCCCCACTATACACTTGCGAAAGATTTCCAGTTTTGCTCTACATGATTCTGAATTTGCCACAGTGTACTGCCTCCTAACTAATCCCATCCCCCACCACTGCCATTGATCCCATCTACCCCTCAGCATTGTGACTGATCACCCCCCCCCCCCCCCCCCAGCATTGTCACTGATCCCAGGAATCCTAGTATTCATAGGAGTTTTCTATCTATTGATGGGTTCCCTCACCTGCCCAGTCCATGGGGTGCAGGCAAGCAACCAATCAGTGTGCAGTAATGATGTGCACTAACCTCTTGCAACCAGTCATTGAGTGGTAAGGATATGCAGTAACCTCTAGCAACCAATCAGTGAGCAGTAATAATGTGCAGTAACTTCTAGCAACAAATGAATGAGTGGTAAGGATGCCCAGTAACCTCTAGGAACCAATCAGTGAGCAGTATTATTGTACAATAATCCCTAGAAACTAATCAACAAGCAGAAGTCATGTGCTGTAACCTCTAGCAAATAAACAGTGAGCCATAATGTGTGCTATAACCTCAAGCAGCCAGTCAGTGAGTGGTAATGATACACTGTAACCTTTGGCAACCAATCGCAATTGCTGCCTGATCTGATTCAGTAAACTCATTTTAAGTCTAGCTGCTATTTATTGTATGTCACAGAGCAGGTGGAGAGCGAATTTCCATGGGGGGGGGGGGGGGGGACCCAAGAAAATGTTTGCCGGGGTCCAATCAATAATAAAGATGACAGCATTGGTTTTGTGAATGGACTGTATAATATAGTATATGGTATATTTGTTAATTCTCAATACAAAGTAAAATTTGTCTATGGTCTACGGAGATAGTAGATGAAAAATATCTGTGTTTTCTGCTGCCAGGCCAGCCAGTGTTTGCAGGCCGCTTGCCCACTCAAGCATGTAACGAGAAGGATTTAGTGAGGTGGAGCTGAAGCAGTGGGGAAATGAAGCATGGTTCTAGAAGAGGTTACTGTATTGATTGGGAGAGTTCAAGATGAAAGAAAGAAGCATGTGAGACAGAGACATTGACTTACATTAGGCGAGAAGATGTGAGGAGTGAAAATCACTGGGAAACTGACCTTGTTTTTTAGTAGGAAAGGAAAGAGACAATGAAAGATGGACAACAAAGAAGGAAAGCAAGCATAGGAAATAGGTGCGTTGATTATCAGCAAGTATCAAAAGCCTAGGGGAGTTACTATAGTAATGAACGACTTTGGAACCCTTATGTGGCCCAGCAGCACAGGGGCAAATAGATTTGGGTCAAATGAATGAGAAACCCCTCACTCTTATTAGGGTGTAGCACAGTAATGCTTTCTTAAAACAGAAAATATTTACATATCTCCTTCCATCACATATCCCAAAAATAAGAAGATTATTCCCTATTTCAGGACAGCTGGCAGAAAATTATAAGGACAGTGTATTGGTTATCACTGTTTTAAAATGGCCCATAGTGTGATTTCTTTAACCACTTCCTGCCCGCCCTATAGGCAAAAGATGGCGGAAAGGTGGTTACATTATCCTGACCGGACGTCATATGGCGGCAGCAGGATAATGCATTCTGCGCATCCCTGGGGGGCGCACAGAGCGGCGATCGGTGATGCGGCGTGTCACTCTGACGCACTGCATCTCCAATCTCGGTAAAGAGCCTACTGACGCAGGTTCTTTACCATGTGACCAGCTGTGTCCAATCACAGCTGGTCACATAGTAAATAGGAAGTGCCATTGATCGGCTTTTCTCAGTTCATGCCTGATAGACACGAGCAGAGGAGAGCCGATCTGCGGCTCTCCTGACAAGCGGGGGGTCTGTGCTGGTAATCAGAGCATTGATTACCAGTGCAGACCCTTGGGGGGGGGGGGCACTAGAACCACCAGGGATGCCCACCCATGACCCCAGGGATGCCCACCCATGACCCCAGGGATGCCCACCATGGCCAACAGGGATGGAAATCAGGGCTCAGGGAGCCCACCAGTGCCCTCCCCATCAGTGCTTCCCACCAGTGCCCTCCCCATCAGTGCTGCCCACCAGTGCCCATCATTGCCATCTATCAGTTCCGCCCACCGATGCCCATTGTTGCCTATAAGTGCCCATCAGTGCTGCCCATCAGTGCCGCCTATCAGTGCCCATCAGTGCCGCCTATCAGTGCCCACCAATGCTGCATATCAGTGCTACCTATTAGTGTCACATATCAGTGCCCATCGGTGCTGCATATCAGTGCTGTCTATCAGTGCCCATCAGTGCTGCATATTAGTGCCACCCCATCAGTGCCTCCTCATCAGTGCCTGTCAGTGCGGCCTCATCAGTGCAGGAAAAAATGTATCTATTTACAAAATGTTATAACATAAACAAAAAAATTTTTTTTTTAATTTCAAACTTTTCCGTTTTATTTTATTTGTGTAGCAAAAAATAAAAAACCTTGCGGTGATCAAATACCACCAAAAGAAAGCTCTATTTATGGGGAAAATAATTACATAAATTTGGTTTAGGTACAGTGTTGCATGGCCGCGCAATTGTCATTCAAAATGCAACAGCGCTAAAAGCTGAAAATTGGCCAGGGCGGGAAGGGGGAAAAGTGCCCAGCTTTGAAGTGGTTAAAGAAAAAGCTTAAAGACCGGATCATACCATGATAAATTTGGTCTGGGGTCCATCTTGCTTAAAGTGATTGTAGCCGTATTACTGCACTTGCGACAGAAACAATTGAGTACTGTCCATTATACTTTTTTTATTTGCACTAACATACAAATTTTCAGGATAAGCTTTCAGGGTGTACCCCCTTCAAGGTCCAAGCAGTACTATTGCACTAAGCTTTAGCTAAAGCTTTATGTATTAGTATTGTTTGGCCCTTAAAGAAAGGGTACACCCCGAAGTTTTGTCTTGAAAAATTTATGTTAGTGCAAATAAAAAAAGCGTCAGCATGAGGAGAGGAATGCTGATAGCTGTGTCGTAAGTCAAAGGCTCTTTACTGTGATCGGTGATCTCTCGGATACAACACACCACTGATCGCCACGCTGTGCCTCCCCCTCCTCCCCGGCACACATGCATGGCAAGAAAGAGAGCATGTCATGTGACGCCTTCCCAGAATAAGAGTGCTCCAAGCCGCCCATCATTTCACTTCACGGCGGGCTGGAAACAGTTAATAAGGGTAACATGTAACTGCATAGCATACTCTCTCAAAGACTCTTTCGCAACAGAGAGAGTCTGTTTGAGAAACACCACTTCAGTATGACAGTTGAAAACACAGTTACTTGCATTCATCTTCATAAACAGAATCCCTATCAGTGAAGTCCACAGCAGCTCTGATAACACAGAGGAACAGCAGGAGGAATCCTAAGCCTGCAGACACAAGCGGGCCACCACACTGGAACTGGCTCCCCACAGTAGTTGGGATTTCCTGAGAAGATGCATGCTGTTAGACTCCTGCCTGGTAGCTCACATGCTGGTTTTGACAGTGGAGGGCCTCTCACCTTGCTGCAGACCACCTGCCCAGCTACCACTGCTTCATCAGGTGTGGCCTTTGTGAGCTTCTGTTGGAAGGAAGCCAAGAAACATGTTTTTCTTGGGCCATGTGCAGGAACTGAAGGAGCTGTGGGAAAAGGAGTAAAAGTAGTTGTAAACCCTGGTTTACATTGATGCTACTTTTAAATCTTCACTTGAAGTAGCACAATTTCAGAGTAGCAGGTCAAGGCAATTTCAGGTGATACTTTGCTGACATTTGTGCCACTTCATGTACCGATGTCTATGCAAGTCGCACCTGAAATTACCAAAAATAGTACAGGAACCTTTTTTTAAATCGGTGCGGCACGGCAAAGCCGTAGTCGCACCGCTTTGAATGGTTCCATTGCTGACAATAAGGTGCAAATTGTCATGCAATTTGGAACTGTCAAATCACATCACAAGTTGCACCGGTGTGAACGCGGGCTTAAGCCTCACGGTTTTTCACCCTAATACATTCTATGCATTAGGATTAAAAAAACCTTTGTTTCTACAGCTCCCCCCAGACTCTTCCTTTTTCTTACCTGAGCTCAATCTGATCCAGCAATGTGCAAGAGCACGGTGGCTCCAGCCGCTGTCTCTCTCCTCACTGGACAGATTGATGGTAGCAGGAGCCATTGGCTGCTGTCAATCAAATCCAGTGACACGTGTGGCAGGGCCGAGTCCCACTGTCTATGTCAATGAACGCAGCATCAGTACTTGGGAGTGAGCCCGCACGGGTGACCCCAGGGAAAGCATCTTTCTGTGGGGGCACTCAATGAAGTGGAGGGGCCTGGAGCACTGGTGGGGAACCCCAGAGCAGGTAAGTATAGGAATGTTTGTTATTTTTATGAAAAAAAAAACCAGGGGTTTACAACTCCTTTAACCACTTGCCGACCGCTGCACGACTGTATACAGCGGCGGTCAGCCCCTCCTGGGCAAAGTGACGTAGGGGTACGTCACTCGCCCTCGAGCCTCTAGGGGGCAAGCGCGCGCCGCCGGAGGCATGCTCCTGCTTGTTCCCTGACATCCCCACGCGAGTGACCGGCGGCTCCGATGTCCACCGGTCACTCGCGATCTCCCGCAGGAGAGGGAGAAAGGCAGGCGGCTGATGTAAACACAGCCGTCTGTCATTCTCCCTTAGATCATGACAGAGGCTATGCGATCCTGCTATGTAGGATCGTATGTCTCTGTTATGATCTAACAAGCCACACCCCTTGACACTTAGAATCACGCCCCTAGGGACACACTTGATCACTAATAAAGTTAACCCCTTCCCTTCCAGTGTCATTTTTACAGTAACAGTGCATATGTATAGCACTGATTACTGTAGTAATGTCACTGGTACCCTCAAAAGTGTTGAAAATGTCAGTCAGGGGTCCGATCTGTCCGCAGCAATGTCGCAGTCCCGCAAAAAAAATCGCAGATCGCCGCCATTACTAGTTAAAAAAAACAATAAAAACAACATAAATCTTTCCCGTAGTTAGTAAACGCAATAACTTTTACGCAAATCAATCAAAATACGCTTATTGCAATTTTTTTTACCAAAAATATGTAGCAGAAAACAAATTGGCCTAAAATGTTAAAAAATTTTGATGTTTACATTTTTTTTTTTTTTTTGAGAATTTCATAAAAAAGAATGTGAAAAATATTGTTATTTTTTCAAAATTGTCTCTCTTTCTTTTGTTTATAGCGCAAAAAATAAAAATCGTATAGGTGATCAAATACCACCAAAATAAAGCTCTATTTGTGGGAAAAAAAGGATGTTAATTTTATTTGGGTACAGCGTCGCAGGACCGTGCAATTGTCCGTTAAAGTCACGCAGTGCCGAATCGCAAAATAGGGCCTGGTCATTGAGCAGCCAAATCCTCCGGTCTTAAAGTGGTTAAAATAACACAGTGCTGAATCGCAAGAAATTGCCTGGTCATTAGGGGGCAAATCCTTCCGGTCCAAAAGTGGTTAAAAGCCTGCATCTGAGCATGGTGAGTAAATGGGCATTCCACTACAATCTGACTCTTGTATACCAAAACAAGCAGATCAGTCAAAATATGCTTATTGTACAATTCTTGCAGACAGTATTTTACAATGTGGTACGAAAAAACTGGCATTTGACAAGTACACACTAAAAATACAATATTAAAATGCTGTATGTATGGCCTTCCATTGCATTTTAAGATATAACAAAAAGGCATGTACTAAATATAAACTCTAATAACATACAAGAATAGTAACAGAAAAAGACTAACTGGTCTATCAAGCCCCCTCTCCTTTTTTAGTTTTTTTAATGTTTGCTTACAACACAGAATTGTTTTCTTACAAAACACCAGCAATACAGTTGCACATTTTCATGCTTGGTTCCCATAGGCCTTATTCAGAAAGATGAAGAGCATTTTATGTGCAGTAAATCATAGCAATCACTCATCAGAATTCGTATTTCATTGGCATTGCTACAGAAAACTGTAATCTGATTGGCTGTCATAGATCGTTGCAGTTGGTAGATTAATAAAGAAGGGCCTCACTGAATAAGCCCGTGTTTTTGTAATAGTAAAAATGTAATTGTAATAGCAAAAATGTCTTGGTTGTTCCCCTATGAATACTAGTTTCTACCAAGTTATTGTTGAGCAAGGTTTAGGCATACATAATGGATACGGGAATAACCACATCATCACTTTTTTTTTAATACGCTTAATGATTAGCTTCAGTAGGTGTTACAGGCTAGGAGTACAAGTCTGTTTCCAGACATTGGTTTCTGCGTCTTCATTGTCTGATTTATATCTGTTTACTCTTGTTCATGGCTGGCTAGTTATTTTTAAGTTTTAAAGGAGGAGAGGTCCTGCGTTTTGTTTAAACTTTCTTGATAATGCTTGCCTTAAATAGTCATTGGAAGATGAGAAGAGAATGGAAGGAGTGATCTGGGAAGTGTCGGTGGCTTACAAGTGTGTGAATAAAACAGAACACATGGACAGGCACAGTAGAGGACAATTTTATAGATGCCGGCAATGACTGAACAGACCTAAATAGTAAAAAGGATATCTATCAATAATATGAAAGCTTTGGGAGCCCCACCAATAACATGCAGAAGTGCAGATAGAAAACAGGTTTTATTTTTTACATGGTTACACCTCACTATTAAAAAAAGTAAAGTAAAAAAAAAAAAAAATAGTGTCATTAAACCCATCTACTGTATATCACTGTCTGCATTTAGGGTTGGGAAAACGAATCAATCCCTAAATTTCACTATTTCCAGCATTAGCCTTTTTCTTTAGGATACGTAATCCAGCTTCTTCTACGGACTTCTACTGCTTCTACTAAATAGTACTTTAGGTGATCTTTGAGGTTGCTTGTACTGAGATGTATGTGTTTACATATTCTCGGATGGAAAACTCCTGTCCTCCACCTGCCACTCGTCTAATTCCCCAGAGAGTAACTTATAGGCAAAAAACTCAAGTCCACCCAGTTTAGAGGCAGCTAACAAATGAGGTGTTCCCTCAAACTGCATAATATTTCCAAAACTCTGGTAATGCACTACTTTTCCCATCAGTGGTTCAGGATTGCGTTATCGGGCTTCTGAGAAGTGTGATTGGCTCAGGTTGTCAACAAAGGGAAGGAGTTTTAATCCAGGGTGCTACAGCGCTGTCTCTATCTATCTTTTTAACGTGTAAACCTAAATACTAACCCCCTTTCTAATCGTGATATATGTGTGAATTCATCAAAACAATCCATAAAGCAAAAACACCAATATTTAAACAATCCATAAACGTAAAAATCATATAAAAACTATACAAGTTCATCTAGATATGCAGTAAAAATCACAAGTGATATAGTCCGTGCATATCTCAAAGGTGCTCAGATAAAGTGCTCTGTGCAATATTCCAATACAGTAAACCCCCGCTCCATCGCGGTTCAGTTTTTGCGGTCCCGGTATATTGCGTTTTTTTCTGTAAGTTGTTTTACTATATAAATCATTGAAAATTAAATATTTTTGTGTTTTCCATAGCTTTTGCTCTGTCTCTCAGTATCTTTTATGTGTTTTAATGAGTTTCTATTGTTTTAAAAGTGTGTTTAAAGACCTTAAAATGCTTTTAAAATTACAGTGACAGTAAAAAAAACATGCCTACAGTGTATTTTAATAAGGTTTTTCTATTTCGAGGATTTTCACTTTTCATGGGTGGGTCCGCAACGTAACCCCCGCGATGGAGGGGGGTTTACTGTATAAGTGATGTTTCCTAATCCGGTGAGATATCACAGTGGCGTGCTCCCCTCCTTTGTTCCCCCACTCACCGACAGTAAATGACTCACTGAGCCCAACCAGCATAACAGAGGTGTGCTCTCTAGCCTCGAGGACAGCGCGCTGTGAGGAACAGGGAAGAGCTGCTGCGGTGAGCAGAGGAGAGTAGGCCGAAGGCCTAATGGAGAGACTTGGGAGAAAGAAGCGTGTGTCACAGGCAGGGCCGGTGCAAGGATTTTTGTCTACACAGGCGAAGGTGCATTTTGGTGCACCACCCCCCCCCCCCTCACCTGCCACCTGCATTCCTTATAACTTTTAAACTTCAGAATGAGGGAGACTTGAGGGAGGAAGTGACCTGTGGTGCACGTAGCTTAAAGTAAAGTTCTGCGTGGGGAAAAATAAATTAAAAATCAGTAGCTACAAATACTGTAGCTGCTGACTTTTAATATATAGACACTTACCTGTCCAGGGAACCATGAGTATGTAATGTACAGAATGCAGGAGACAGGAGTATGTAATGTATAGAATGCAGGGGACAGGAGTATGTAATGTACAGAATGCAGGGGACAGGAGTATGTAATGTACAGAATGCAGGGGACAGGAGTGTCTAATGTACAGAATGCAGGGGATGGGAGTATGTAATGTACAGACTGCAAGGGACAGGAGCATGGAATGTACAGAATGCAGGAGACAGGAGTATGTTATGTACAGACTGCAAGGGACAGGAGTATGTAATGTACAGAATGCAGGGGACAGGAGTATGTAATGTACAGACTGCAAGGGACAGGAGCATGGAATGTACAGAATGCAGGAGACAGGAGTATTTAATGTATAAAATGCAGGGGACAGGAGTATGTAATGTACAGAATGCAGGGGACAGGAGTATGTAATGTATAGAATGCAGGGGACAGGAGTATGTAATGTACAGAATGCAGGGGACAGGAGTATGTAATGTACAGACTGCAAGGGACAGGAGCATGGAATGTACAGAATGCAGGAGACAGGAGTATTTAATGTATAAAATGCAGGGGACAGGAGTATGTAATGTACAGAATGCAGGGGACAGGAGTATGTAATGTACAGAATGCAGGGGACGGGAGTATGTAATGTACAGACTGCAAGGGACAGGAGCATGGAATGTACAGAATGCAGGAGACAGGAGTATTTAATGTATAAAATGCAGGGGACAGGAGTATGTAATGTACAGAATGCAGGGGACAGGAGTATGTAATGTATAAAATGCAGGGGACAGGAGTGTGTAATGTACAGAATGCAGGGGACAGGAGTGTGTAATGTATAGAATGCAGGGGACAGGAGTATATAATGTACAGAATGCAGGGGATAGGAGTGTCTAATGTACAGAATGCAGGGGACAGGAGTATGTAATGTACAGAATGCAGGGGACGGGAGTATGTAATGTACAGACTGCAAGGGACAGGAGCATGGAATGTACAGAATGCAGGAGACAGGAGTATTTAATGTATAAAATGCAGGGGACAGGAGTGTGTAATGTACAGAATGCAGGGGACAGGAGTGTGTAATGTATAGAATGCAGGGGACAGGAGTATATAATGTACAGAATGCAGGGGATAGGAGTGTCTAATGTACAGAATGCAGGGGACGGGAGTATATAATGCACAGAATGCAGGGAACAGGAGTGTGTAATGTACAGAATGCAGGGGACAGGAGTGTAGTGGTAAGGAGAGTACAAAATAATCCCCCCCCCCCCAACTTCACCCTTTTAGCAAAAATCCCCACTCCCTCCCCTCCAGCACTAATTTGTATGCTCCCCCACTTCTACCTCCCCAGACCGACCCAGCACAATCCCCCTGTCCTGACACTTATCCCCACACCCCTCAATTCCCCTCCCAACACCAATCCTCCTTCCCCCCAATACCCCTCTTAGAATAAATCCTCCTCCACCCCCCAAAATCCTCCCTCCCAGCACAACCCCCCATTTCAAGTACAAATGCTCTCCCACCCAATACCCCCTCTCCAGATACCCTCAGCACAAATCCTCTTTCCCACCAAATCCCCCCACATTTCTTCTCCCAGCAAAAAAAAACCCCAAACCCAATCACTCTTCTAGTGCAGATCTCCCAGAGTAAATCTTTTCCCCATTTATAGCACAAAAGCACAAATTCTCTCCCCCCAAATCCCCCTACCCAGCACAATTATTTTTCCACCCCCTAAATACCCCTTCCCAAGACAAATCCTCCCCCCCCCAATCCCCCATGCCGGCATCAGTCTACTGTGCAGTTCTCTCATAAATCTGCACCGCATTCTTCAAAACGCACTGCAGTTGCAATCTGCCGTGGGTGTCAATGTTAACTTAATGACATCCCAAATGCAGGTTGCAAATGTAATGCGTTTGCCTGTGCTGGATTGTGTAGTACAGTAGTAAAAAAAAAATTTCCACCACCTGGCTCCACTAACTTGCCTGACAAGTCGGCACTAATGTGGGCACCTGGGGTGATTGATCCACATCTCTAGCGGGGTGCCAAGGGTCCCAGATGCCTTGTTTGGCCCCTTTGTAGAAGCCAGTATCTTTTTAATTTGTGGGATGGTGGGAGCTAAGTGGTCACTGTCCTACGGGGCGCTTTGGAGGAGGGAGGCTTTGTGCTGAGGGGGGTGGTGGTCGGATTTAATATCCATCCCCCCTACTAGAATAAGTCCCACTCCCTCCCCCCTGTGTCATCTATATTGTCCCCCCCCCCAGTGTCATCTATATTGTCCCCCCTCCAGTGTCATCTATATTGTCCCCCCTCCAGTGTCATCTATATTGTTCCACACCCCTAGTGTCATTTATATTATTCCCCCCGTGTAATCTATATTGTCCCCCCAGTGTCATCTATATGCCCCCCCCCCCAGTGTCATCTATATTGTTCCCCCGTGTCATCTATATTATCCCCCCCCCAGTGTCATCTATATTGTTCCCCCCCCAGTGTCATCTATATTGTCCCCCCCCCGTGTCATCTATATTGTTCCACACCCCCAGTGTCATTTATATTATTACCCCCCATGTAATCTATATTGTTCCCCCCACGTCATCTACATTATCCCCCCCGTGTTATCTACATTGTTCCACACCCCCAGTGTCATCTATATTGTCCCCCCCCAGTATCATCTATATTGTTCCCCACGTGTCATCTATATTGTCCCCCCAGTGTCATCTATATGCCCCCCCCCCAGTGTCATCTATATTGTTCCCCTGTGTCATCTATATTATCCCCCCCGTGTCATCTATATTGTTCCCCTGTGTCATCTATATTATCCCCCCCCCCCGTGTTATCTATATTGTTCCACACCCCAGTGTCATCTATATTGTCCCCCCCCCAGTATCATCTATATTGTTCCCCCGTGTCATCTATTTTGTCCCCCCCCCAGTGTCATCTATATTGTTCCCCCCAGTGTCATTGTTCCCCCCCCAGTGTCATCTATATTACTCCCCCCCCAGTATCATCTATATTGTTCCCCCGTGTCATCTATATTGCCCCCCCCCCATGTCATCTATATTGTCCCCCATGTCATCTATATTGCCCCCCCCCCAGTGTCATCTATTGTAGTACTCACAGTTCACAGACCTCAGATCAGCGCGGACTCGGAGCATGGCATGATTTCCCTCCTCCTCCCCGACTCCTCCTGTTTGTTTACAGGAGTACATCAGAGCCATGGGAGGAAGAGAGGGCGGCTTCTGAAAGGCGGCCGGTGGGCGGGGTCCGGGGAGAATGTGGAGCCGAGCCGAGCGGAGATCGTACGGCACTGCACAGGCTGCGGGGGGGGGGGGGGGAACTGGTGCTGCCTGATGTGTGTGTGTCCAAAATTAGCGCGCGCCGCGCCCCTCCCGGACAGATGACTGGAGCCAAGTGTCGGAACTTGCTCTGCGCCAGGATTCGCCGGGACTCCAGGACCAATCCAGGACCAGGACGGTATGACAATTTACCGCCCCCACCACCCTGGCGCCCACAGGCGGCTGCCTGAGCTGCCTTATGGGTCGCGCCGGCCCTGGTCACAGGGTGTGACACCGGACTGAGGCTGAGGACGCCAGGGAGAGTCTGAAAGTGTTCTGCAGAGTGTTGAGTCCTAGTGTGGAGGACCACATGAAGTGTTTCCCTCGGATCGGGTGAGAGACATCCAAAGTGGAATAGCCTCAGTGGTTGATCAGATTGAGTCAGGAAAGGCCTGTGACCCTGTTTAGTCTGAATAGTAAACTATATTGACATCTATGGTTGCCACCGGACACTGCAGTGCTGAATAGTGGGTGGCAAATTGTGTAGGCCTCATTCCACATTCTCAATCTTTTCAATCTACATCATAACTTGACTGAGTTCAGAGGCTGATACTTCTTCCTATTGGATTACAATTAACTTCTGCCTTTACCTTGGATTACAAATAGTTTTGCCTTTACTGTGGGTTATAAATAATCTCTTTTGGGGGACTAAGGATCTTGTTGCCGGTGAAGACTAGCAAGGCCTTGCTCGACCAGGAGGCTTGTGACATCCCAAGTAAAGGGGGCCCCCTATAGGTGACAGAGTGCACTCTGATAGTGTTACTAATTCAAGTTAGGTCCCTTGCATTGTTCTTTTAGAGTACAGTTGAGTATATTCAAAGAATAGAAAAAAGTGCAGCGCTAAATCAGAGAGAACTGTGACAGCTCTCTATATACATATGAGTAATAAAGTGCATATAAAACCAATACAATGGTATGTAAATCATATAGAAAACCAGAAAAAAAAGTCCCAATAAAATGTATAAGGTGAAGACATCCAGGATGGTCAGGTGGATCATATAGTGAAAATATCCCGTCACCAACACCCAAATGAATAATGCGCTCACCAGAAGATGTTGACCCAAACTACTGTATAGCATAAGGGTCAAAAATGTGATGGTATTACGATAACTTAGCTTGGGCTGCAACCACAGGTGTTCTCCAGGTATGTATCCAGTAGGACGAATGGAGGGTAAGACTCACAGACATCAAGGGCCATATGGATAAAACCCAAAGGAAACAAACATAGTTTAAAACCCCAAAATAAAATGTATTTAAATAATGGAATGCACTCACAGATGATCCAGTGGTACGGGCAAAAATATAAGCAGGCAAATCAGGCTACAGAGGCACGATCCTGATGCATTTCGTCCCATAGGACATTCTCAAAGGATTTGACCAGCTGGCCACAAAGCTACAAGCTACACCTAGCTACACAACTTTTTGACTGCTGTGTTGTCTGTGTGGGGTGGGAGGGAGGTTAGTTGGTTTATCATAGCAATTATTTCTTGTGAATGATGAATAAGGAAGCATTTCAATTTATTTATGTAATGTAGGGCATCCCTGAGGGGATGTAACATAAAGTCGTGTTAAAAGTCTGGGCACCACACAATACTGAATGGCCTAATAAAAGCTGTACGCTTTCCCTATCCTACTTTAGGTGTAAAAGTAATATACTTATTTTCTGCTCCTTTGTATTGTTTGGAAATGGATGGTGTTAGAGGTCTACCACCGTTGAGACTCACTGTTGCCCCTAACATAGTAGAACCTCCGAAAAAAATCTGTTTTCCTCTTTCAGATGAAGGGCTTCTATCCCTGTAGAAAATGTTCTGTATGTAAAATTAACTCTTTGAAAAACAGAAAGTATACAGAATTTTGTTCTAACGTCACTGGGAAGAAGTATGGGGTGGAGCATTTTTCTACTTGTTCCACAAAGAACGTAGTGTATCTAATCACCTGCCCTTGTGGGTTGCACTACGTGGGCCGTACTATTCGAGCATTCCAAACTAGGATGAATGAACACTTGGCCAATATACAGAAGGGATTCCCCAAACATTCTTTGTCAAAACATTATGATCAACACCATAGGAGAGATCCCACAGGTCATCAATGTTTTCCAACCGTATTGGAGGGGGAGCCATACGAGAAGGGAGATCTCCAGGTTGGAGACTAGGTGGATTTATTGGCTAAAAGTGCAATGGCCGTATGACTTAAATATAGAATGGGACGTGAATGCGTTCATTAACACCAGTTAAGCCTTATCCACCAGTTTTTCTCCCATTCCCCTCTAGTATTGGGGTATTGGCCTTTACTTCCCCTCTATTTCACCTTATTACTTTCAGAGAATATCCTGTAGTCATCTAATTTTGGGTTTCCAACTTGGTATGGGGAATAGGGCAATTTTATATATTTAAACTCATTTTTTCTTTTTTCCCTTTTTCTTTTCATTTTTATTTTTCTTTTTATTTTATTTTAATGTTATTTATTTTTCTTTTCATTTTCTTTTCTTTTTTCTTTTTCTTTTATTTTTTACTGTCATTTTTATTATTTTTATTATTTTTTTTTATTTTTTCCATTTATTTTATTTTTATTTTATTTAAATTCATTATTTTCATTAATGCTTGTCTTATGATTGATTTTACAATTTTTTGATTAATTTTCTTATTGGTTTCTATATTTCTGTGCAATAGTGTATGTAAACTATGTTCCTTATGACTTCTGCGTGTGACGCTTTCAAGTTCAATCTTATACATGTTGGCTTATGCTGTGGGCTATATCCCCTAAGACTGGGAACGATATATTTACTTTGCTATCCTTTTCGGTTCCGGGGACAGGCTGGCTATTGGGCTTCCTTGTGGTGAAGCGCATATGTAATATCCGGTTCCGCCTTCTGAGTATCCCGTGGTGGATACTCAGGTGTCTTCAATTTTAGCCCCGCTTGCCTGGACTATATAGAGGATGTGACGCGGATGCTTGGCCACGCCCCTGAAGACATCGTAGTGACGAAGCGCGTCGGGCAGTTAGCCAAGTGTTACCTGCGTCACACCCGGAAGTCGAAGGTCGGCCATGTTTTGGTTGGTACCTAAGAAATGTTGTCCAGCGTTTTGGCTTACATGTTTACATGCGTATGATGCTTTTAATTTCGGTGAATGCATGTCCTACCTTTTATTAATAAAGCTATCTAAGGATACTACACTATAGGCTTGACTCCTTTTGGTGTCTCCCTTATCTACGAGTTTGATTGCCAATCAGAACACCATAGGAGTAATGGGTCCTTTTTTACACATGGAATATCAACAAGCATGATTGGAGATTGGAGGAGGTTGCTTTATACAGTGGATGTCCCCAAGCTACATGGTGCCTGTGAACGGGGTTTAGCGGTCCCATAACTGCTTACTGCTGTATACACCTTTACCCGTCGATAAGAGTCTGTGTGTGGTGGCTGGGCTGTGTCACTGTGGATGCCTTACCAAGCACCTGGGTGAAGAGTCTATTGATCTGCATCCTTTGTCTCACAACCTACAATATTGTGCCAACTTTTATGGACTTTATCGTTTCATACAATTTATGACTTAATTACTAGCGCTACTCGTATGTGTATTTAAGTACACTAAAGTCATGTACTTGCCAGGTTTTGCAATCTTATCTCACAGTAGGGAGAAATCCATGGAAGTGCCAGTGCTCCAACACAATTAGACAGTTCAGTATTGTTTTCTGGAGATAAGTTTGCCAAACAGTTTGTTTCTCAGGAGCACTCAGTTGCATCTGTGGTCCACCCAGAAGGGGAATCCATCAAGTGGTCCAATCAGTCCCAATAGAACTTAACTGGTACACATATTTCCTCACATGCATGTAAACACAGGGCAACCAATGATCCCCGGCTAAATTTGTTATTAAAAAAAATGTAAACCATATTTTTAGTAGAATGACTAGTTTAAAATTTAGATAAAAAGCTTTGCTATTGGGGTCTATCTCAAAAGCAGTATTTATTTTATTTATTTCAGGTTCTTATATAGCGCTTTTAATTTACGCAGCGCTTTACAGTATTAAACCCAAAATCAATGTAATGTATTGTGGCTTACCAATTACTATATGTGGTGGCTGCAATCATTTTTTTTTAGGCTTTTTTCTCTCTGTTTTTACCTGGTGATCTGACCAGTGACACTATTCCTGTATTAGAGTGCCCTTATTCTGGATGAAGGAGAACAGGGGGCACCTTTGGACAGCAGCAGGGGAGTATTTCAGATACACCAAACAAACTGAAGTCAAACTCCAGCTCACACTTTTTAAGCAGTTATAGCAACAGTCTTGTTCCTTTTGGGATAAAGGTTTTATATAGAAAAAAAGCTGACCATTGTAAGTACCCCTGTCAGTGATAAATGATTAAAACTCATCCCTCTATAACCTAACCTAACCCCACTATGACATCTGCAGGACAGCTTGTTTAAAAAACAACAGCCTTTTTTTTTTACCTACAGGTAAGCATATAATAAGGCCTACCTGTAGGTAAAATAAATATCTTCTAAACGTCCACCGTTCAGGAGATATTCACCCTGCATGGAGCCAGTGACATCACCGGCACATGTGCTCTGAAGGTCCGGCATACCTTCCCACACGCATGCGTAGGAGTGACGTCATCGTGGCTCCGGCCAATCACACAGCCAGAGTGCGCGAACCCAGAAGAAAGACGAGGGAAGATGTCAGCTATCTCAGTGGCGACAGTTCTAAGGTAAGTATTCCTTAATGTGCTAGTATGTGATGCATGCATACTAACACATTATACAATTGCCTTACAGGTTTTTTCTTTTTTACAACTGTTTTAAAGAGATCATTAAAGGGATGAAGGTATGCCAACAGTTATTCTCTGTTTTTGGTCATACAGACCTTGCTTCAGATATTGATCAACCACCAGAAACATTAAAAAGAGATATAATACAAGTGCATTTTTAACAGGTAAAGATAACCAATGGTGGTAGGTAGTGGTAGTTTGTCTCATTCTTTTCTCACAATGATTTGTTTTAACTGTAAAGTACATCTAAAACCTAACTGGTTGAACTTTGGCAATGCTGAATCAAAAGCAGCTGCCTTTTTTTTATTTGTTTAAATATAATACTTGTTTGAATTTTTTTTTTTCTTTTTATATTAGTGCAACTGGTCACCTCCAGGTTTCTCCAGTTAGTTCCTGTCTTCCATGTGTGTGCTTTAGTGTCGTCTGCACATTATTGTTGAGGACTGGTTAATAGTGATAATGATCCATATGCAATCCCTGCACAATACCTGTTTTAGTGGCCACTTATAGTCTTTGTGTGATGGGGTGACAATCCAGGAGCACGACTGTCAGACAGAGTCACCTTTTTTTTTTTTAATCCCAACATTTTTTTGAAAATTTTCAAAAAATTTGATAATCATACAATACAGCATAAAAGGGGTACATTTACATGTCAGAGTATACATGAAAAAACACAGTGGCACAGAATTAGTGCAACAGAACTCATACAGATGCTGTATCACTTAATCACCAGCTAATAAGTGCATACATTAATAGGGTTCACCTATGGACTGCCATGCCACCTTTCAATAACCATATAACTTTCCCCACTCTGAAGCAACATAAATAAGTACATGACCTCCCACATGAAGAAGTTGTCAAAACTCCAAAAATATCAGGTAGCTCAGATAATAGATAAAAGAAACCCAGAAGAAAAAGAAATGAAGGAGTCGGGTGCAGGAAGAGAGAAAGAAAGAGAGCAACAGAGAAACAAGCAAAGAGTGAAGAAAGAGGAAAAAAGAAAGGGTAGGCGAGGGTCCCCCAGAGGTCTATAAGAGCGACATGTTAAACTAAAGGCCCGTACACACGTACCGATCGTCGGCATACAAACGTCGGTGGACGAAGGATCTGCCGATTGTACGCGTGTTAGTATGGTGCCTCCGACAGATGTCTGCGCACAATCCGCGGACAAAAGTCTTTCTTGCAAACATGAAAATTTTTGTATGCCGACACCAGAACGGACGATTGTTCGCCTGTCAGTACAGAATTCGGCCGACACACAGCTACAAATCCCAACACGCATGATCAAACCAAATGAGTTCCCGGAAGAATTTTCTCTAGTAAACTCAACATTTTATTCAGAAAGAACTTTCGGCTCGCGGAAGTCCAAGAAATAGGTGAAATGCGGAGCACATGCTCATCTTGATAAATGTGAGAAGAAGGAAGATGCTGCTCATAATGCCATACTTTTCTAATAAAAAGGCATGTGTTCTGTTATGATGAAGATAATGTTTGTCTATTCTATCTGTTCTATCAAATTTTATAATTAAATAATTTGAACTCTTCACCATTATTTTTGTATTTTCACACCAAAGATCTAACTATTGATATGACCCTTTATTCTTGTATGAATTAATGTCTAAAACATATTTTTCAGGTTATGCACAATATTAAACATGTTAACAAATTCAGATAGGCCATTTTTTATTTTCATTTTCTTTATTTTTTGGATCTCAGCAAAAAAAAAACAAAGAAAACATTAATACTTTCCGTATAATAAACTAAACATAAAAAAGTTCCATTTGGACAAAATTAAACTAGAAACTGGCAAACAGGGGTAAAATAAATAATAGGGGGTTACAAAAATTAAAGTTGCTGGTAACTGAAATCAGGTTGCCATGAGGGCAGGTTTGGATCCTGCTGGCCATATTGCCACTGGCCATGTGGCATTTGGCGAGGTGGTGGGTGTTGTGGAGGTGGAGGTGGAGGTGGAGGTGGAGGGCACGGGTGCTCCTGGCATGCATGGCTGTGCTCAGTAAGTATGCCGTTTTCAGCCTTTTGCAGCACATCGAGTATGATTTTTCTGGCATACTGACACTGCCTGGGGTCCACCTTATCTAAAATTTTTGCCGTCATGTTGCCGAAGGACTCATTGGCCTCCGGTTTCCGACGTAGGGCTATGGTGGCCTCCTGGATAAACTCGTCGGTGATGTCATCCACGTGCTTCCTCTTTTGCCTCCGTTTGGCAGGAGGAGGTGGTGGTGGAAATAGTTCCACAGGCTCCTCAGGCTCCACAGGCTCCCCAGGCTCCTGGCTGCAACCTGGCTCCTCCTCAGTGACACTTCCCTGTTGATGAAATGAACAATTGATTAGAATGTTATAGTGTATATAAAAAGTCATGTTTGTTATATTATTGTGAACAAATAGCAGACTTTACATACAGTGGCGTATCTAGGGTCTCCAGTGCCCTTGTTGAGGAGCTGTATTTGGCAACAACCCCCCCCCCCAAGATCAATGTAAAACTGTAACCCACCCCCCCCAAAAAAAATTAAAGGGCATTAAAAGTTTCTAATTTGCCCCTTGTTTGCCCAGTGTAGAGCTCTCTAGTGGGCAATCATTGTCTCAGGTGTGAAAAAGAAAGAGAGGGTTGAGAGATAGAGAGAGGGAGAGAAAGAGGGGGTGTGAGAGAGAGAGGAGGGGGTTGCAGAGAGAGAGGGGCCTGAACTTGCAGAGGACTTGATGTAGGGCATTGAGGGTGAAGCAGTGCAGGGAAACATGAATAAGGGAGCCACCTGCCTTGCTGACCCACAGTGAGAGACCAGAGACATGGAAGCAAGGATGGATGGATCATTTGCAGGAGCTGTTAGTTTTGTATTAAAAAAGGTTGAGCCAGAGGAATGCTGAGGCTACAGCAGTGTTTGTTAGGACCAGAGGTGTGCTGGGGATGCAGCAGTGTTTGTAAGACCGGAGGGGTGCTGGGGATGCAGTGAGAGGCAGTCTCAGTCTCCTGGTCTTTTGGCTCAGCTGCTCTCAATGTTTTACACCTGCATGAAGCAGCTCTCAATGTTTTACACCTGCATGAAGCAGCTCTCAATGTTTTACACCTGCATGAAGCAGCTCTCAATGTTTTACACCTGCATGAAGCTGCTCTCAATGTTTTACACCTGCATGAATCCGCCTGCAAACTGGGGGTTCTGGGGTGTGCAGGCTGAGTGGATTGTTAAAATAAACAATAAAACAATGCCAATGTTTTTGTGACCCACCCCCCTTGGCCTGCGCCCCTGGCGGTTGCCTGTCATGCCAACCCCTTGCTATGCCCGTTTACATAAAGGGTCAATTATGGTTTAGCTTATAATTTTGTTACATGATTAAATTTTAGCAGACAATATATTGTGAAATGCCATACCTGAGTAAAACTCTCCTCCAGGAAATCCTCATCCTGGCTTGGATCTACAGACACTGAGCCCTCTGCCGAAGTAGAAGGCAGTGTTGAAATTGACGGCCTGGATTCCATGGTGTCTGCCAGGAATCGCATGTTATCATAATACCACAGCCGTGGTACATATACATTCCGTGCCCCTGCTCCAGACTGGGTGGACTCCTCTATTTTTTTTAACTCCCGCCTGTAGGCAGTGCGAATACTGTTTATTTTTTTGCGGATATAAGTGAAATTTGCCCCAGGACAGACGGGCTTGTAGAAGGCCACCAAATGTTCCATGGCCTGTTTTCTGAGTTTTCTATTTTTATAATCTGCGGACTTGACTTGCCACAAACACGGGAGTTGCCTGAATTCATCAATGAAACTGATGAGAAAGTTGTGGGTGGTGAAATTGTCCACCATATTGCAGGACAGTATATGCCTGCAAGACACAAAACAACACAAAACATATTAAAATAGCATGTATTTTGGCACATAATAAAGATATTCCTAATAAAAGCTGTATAGGGCCCAAAACACACACTTTCTATTAAAAGAGTCGTACCTTTGTTTGTGGGGAAAAGTCGTGATTCGCCGCTCGATCGTGCTCCAACTCTCGATATGTCCGCTAGCGAATCGTCGGCCGAACGATCTGGCGTCCTTTAAATACAGCGCAGGCGTCAACTCCTCCTCCAGTGGCGGGCTTGTGCAGGGGTGTGTACGTGCCGAAGATCAGGCCTACATGCGACACTCACACCTGAAGCAGAGGAACAATCTTTTAATCAAGAAGAATGTCTGAAAGATCTCAGAGTTCATCAAGTGGGGGCCGAAGTGATTGGGCCACCAGAAAATCAAGGGCTACACCCATGTCAAAGCCAGAAATGGTGGAGATGGTCTCCATTTTAGAAAAAATGGATTATGATGGCAAGTTGGCAAATTACGAGCGGCCCAATGCCAGGAAAGATGGCATCATGGATAAGGTGGTGGCCTGTTTGGTAAAAAAATTCGGTGTGGAGCGATCGAAAGATCAGATTCGGAAACGGTGGTCTGACCTCAAACACCGTGAGCAGGATCAGCTTTCCCAAATCCATCGGATTTTGAAAAAAAGTAAGTTTTATTTTTTCTTTATTTTTTTAATCATGCAATATGTTTTTTATAATTTGGTGTATGTTGTATTAACATGTCTAGATTATAATGTCTATGTAAAAAGTTAGATTACTCATTTTAGTTGTCATGTCGTGATTTGATCGATCTATTGTTGATGTTTTAGTATATGACATTAAAAGTCAGGAAGCCATAGTTAAAAATATATGTATTGTGTTGCAACGAACGTTCTTTCCTGCACGAATATTCTCTGCAAACATTCCTATTAATCACAGATTATTATTCAAACCTTTAAATAGGAGAAAAACGTAAACTCCGTGCCAAACTATGGGAAAGGAGGAGGAGAGGTCTGGCAGCTCCATCGGCAGTTGCCGAACAAGATGAGGACATGGGCACAGAAGGTGGCACAGATTCCACTAAAGGTAATTGGTTCCTATGCACTGTCAAACATTAATGTACCATATTTTTCGTAGATAACCATGTACATGTCTTCATATTTGTTACTAAAAGAGCTATCAAGCAGGGCACCATGTCCTAACAAATGTACCTCTTGTGACTTTTATGATATGGCCAATGTTTTGTATTATGTAGATGAAGACATTATTCCGGAAATAATCCTGGTGGAGCCAATAAGTGATGAGACACCAGAGCAACAAGAAGGTTGGTAGTCACAGATTTTTGTGTAGTGGGATCATAGAAATATGTGTATTTGCAATGATTGTTTAACCTTATATTCTTGTATTCCCTTACAAATTTACATTGCAGATGTTGCATCATGCCAGGATGTGGCATCCCCAGCCAGGTCAGAACCCCGATCTCCTGGCAACTTGCCAAGCAGCATGGAAGCCAGTTCCGAAACTGTGGAGGAACCAGGACCAAGTGTCAGAGAGCCAGTTGTGTGCCCACGTAGGTTTTTGCAGAATGATTTTTATCAGTGTTATTTTTAGCCTCCAATTTACAACACTAGTTCCCTATGGGAGCCTCTTTATTTGAATGGAAGTCGCACCCTAAGTCGGATCAGGATGCTCTGACTTGCGGGGCCACTTGCGTTGTGAAGATTTTTGAGGGGGAACTACACCAAAAAATTGAACAACCCACCGTGGGTGTCCCCCCAAGTTCACAACCAGGCCTTTTGTGTGTGGTATTGAGTTTGAGGGTATGCCCACAACAAAAAGACAGCGTGGGTTACCCCCAAAACCCCTACCAGACCCTTATACAAGCATGCAGCTTGTCAGGCCAGGAAAGAGAACGAGCAAGCGGACCAAACACCCCCTGGACCACAGCAGGACACATGCCCTCAACATGGGGGTGTTTTGTTGCTTTGGGCCAGGGGGCCTCTGCACCGCACACCCAAAAGCACCTTACTCCCATGTAGAGGAGGACAAGAGCCTCATCCCCACAACCCTGTCTGGTGGTTTTGGGGGGTCATGCGGCCAGGGGGTTCCTAGGACTTTGGAAGCAACCTTTAACAAAGGGTGGCCCCCAGATCCCAGACCCCAATCACTATGTGAATGGGTATGGGGTACATAGTACCCCTACACATTAACCACATAAATGGAAGTGTATGTGAATAACGACAGGAGACGTTTATGAAATGTTCTTAAAGATCTTCATCCGGTCTTCTCCACTCTGCTCTTTGGATCTTCTCCTCTCCAGTCTTCTGCTGTCCAATCTTCTGCTCTTATGTTGTCTGCTCTTTTGCCCTAGGCTCTTCTTCTTCCTCCTGTCCTCCTCCAATGCTGTTGCCGTGCATTCTGCCCGTCTCTGGTCTCTGCATCTTAATATATATACATTACAACCATGCCCTCACAATGACGTCATCATGCGTTCACACCCCTAATGAATATATAGTAAGCTCAGGAGACCGGCAGAATCATCAGCAACAGCATCGGAGGAGGACAGGAGGAAGAAGAAGAGCCTAGGGCAAAAGAGCATAAGAACAGGGTAGGTATTAACTCGAGAGGAATTTAAGATTACCTGGACACCAAATGTTTCTCTATTATTATGACCTCATGTAGGTGATTCACATTGACTCATTTTTTTTTAATTTTTACAGACCATGTTTTACATAGTTGCACATTAGCCAAATTGACCCGTGAGGCTCTCCAATGCTGCGCAGACCTGGAACAAATAAAGGAGACTGCAACGGCATTACAAATCAAAATGCGCAATTTTGTGGACATGATTGGCAAATTTTAAGCCACAATTTTACTAGGTTTTTAATGTTTGTATTGGGATGTTCCTGATGTTACAAATTTTTTATAATGTTTTAGGGCATTTTAATTACACTCAGATGTTAAAGAGTGTACCCAAGTTTGGGAAAAGCACTTTACAACACCCTAACCCTAACCCTAACCCTAACCCTAACCCTGTGAATGTTTGATACTAAAACGTTTTTACATTCAACAATGTGTGTTCAATTCTTTATTAGACTTTCGTTGGGGGGTCGAGGTCTAAAGCTGTGTAAAGAAGCACTAAATGTATGATGGCTGTCCTATTCCCATATTTACATGTTAAAGAAAGCATTTTGGACACTGCCATATGCGAGTTGCTGGAGGTGTCAATGAAATGTTAAAGATACCCCCAGTTTTAACGCATATCACAGTGCGATCTGACATTTCACACAGGATCGGATCACACAAGTTTGAACGATTGTGCGATCCTATCCTGATGCGGCTGAATAAATGCATCATGTGCGACTTTTGTGTGAGTGCAGTGCGAATTGAGCCATACAAACTGTATAGCTGATTTTCGCATGAACATCTGATCGCATGTAATAAAGGAGCAGTGCGCTACGATATTACATGCCATCAGATGTGCAGTGTGAATTGAGACATACACTTTGTATGGCTACATTCGCACTGAACACGCATACAAGTCGCACATGACCCTTTATTTCTGATGTATCTGGATTGGATCGCACAGTGCTTAACACTTGTGGAATACAATCCTGTGCAAAAAGTAAGTGGCGGGTCACCCTTATGCAATGCTGGAAGGCTGCAAAGTCGCAGACTTCCCGCATCGCATAAGTGTGACTCAACACTCAAGGTACTAGCAGTCCTAGGATTCAATATGGCATTGATATTGCCAGTAGCAATCAGTGTAGGGAGATCAGTGTAATCTATAGTGTATTGCTTGTTCGTTGCTCTAGTTCACTTTCCATTACCTATATATATAACACTTTGAGATGAACAATGATCAAGTTTCACATAACACTGACATATCCTAACATTGGTGGGCAGTGAGAAGGATGTCATAAATGAACACAACATAACAGGTGTAGGTACTTTGTTAATACCCTAATGTATTATATGAAATATATAGTATGGGCAACTTCTGGACAATGAACACCAATGTAAGGTGACATTAGATGAACCTTGGGTGTGACCTAGTTCTCAATGTGACAGGGTTTGTGTACATTTTGTGGGGTGCAGAAGGCCCTTGTATTTACACCACTGGCTAAAAAATAACACATGGCCATCATCACTTTGGATCAGCTGGTGAGAGACTACAGTCAAGAAACACACTGATGAATGTATTAACCCTTCCAAAGTCACACATATATAACACATGATTAACCCAAATAATTGTGTTTGGCATATGTGCCCAAATGATTATAATCCACAATACAGAATCATTGCAATTTTTGTTTAATGTGTTGAAAAATAATATATCTCTGACATTTATCTTGTGTGTCCAATCTTTAACAAGATTAATGGGTGTGTGACAGTGATTGCTGCCAGGACACAGCTCCTCTCCCCACGAAATAGTCCAGATATTCCTGGCGGATCTGACGGGCCCTGTGTGATGCCAATGCTGACCGTCCAACTTCCATTGACGTCATGGACTCCACTTGGTTAGAAGGTTGGGCCTCTCCACTTGTACCTGGCATAGCAGGGTCAGTATCCAGTTGCTGCAATACATAATTTTGTGCATTCCTGCGTAGGAAGTTGTGCAAAATGCAGCAACACAAGACCACATTATCCACTTTGTACAGTGCCAGGTTTATGGACGTCAGGAATATCCGGAACCGGTTGGCCATTATCCCGAAGGCATTCTCCACAACTCTGCGAGCTCTGGACAACCGGTAGTTGTAAATCCTTTGGTCTGGGGTGAGGTTCCTCTGAGGGTAGGGCTTCATGAGATGCTCCCCAAGCGCAAAAGCCTCATCTGCGATAAACACAAAGCTCATACCCTCAACAGTTTGCTCCCTGGATGGCAGGTTCAGAGTGCCGTTCTTTAGACGACGAGCGAACTCCGTCTGATCAATAACTCCCCCATCCGAATTGCGGCCATTTTTGCCAATATCCAAAAAAATAAACTCATAGTTTGCATTAACTATGGCTAGCATGACTATACTAAAAAAACCTTTATAATTATAATAAAATGTGCCGGAATTCGGAGGGGGGACAATGCGGACGTGCTTCCCATCAATAGCACCCCCACAATTGGGAAAATTCCACTTCTCCAGAAATTGATCAGAAATCTCCAGCCATTGCTCTGCGTTTGAAGGAAACTGTGGGGAAAAAATAAAAAAAAATAAAAAAAATAAAATTAGTGCTTGAGCACATCACATTATTAATTACACACACAGTTGTCTGTTAAATGCTTATGCAACTTGCTAAAAAAATATACAACAGGAAGGCAAAGGTTTGGATATGGGGATGTAACATCTACATACATTTCTTTTCAACCTCCTATTGTTCTTATATTGTAAAGGGCCATACACACTAGAAGATTCTCTGAAGACTTTTTCGTGCAGATTTACCTTTTCTATGTAGTGCAAGGGCCTACCAGATTGCATAGGATTTGAAAGTGTTTGTTGGACCTCATATTATTTGGTTTTGGTAAATCGGAAGGATAAATTGTTCTGACAATCTTCTAGTGTGTATGGCCCATTATACTCACCAGCTAGAGCTGAGATTTACAAACTACGGCCCTCCAGCTGTTGCAGAACTACACATCCCATGAGGCCTTGTAATTCTCTGACATTCACAGACATGACTAGGCATGATGGAAATTGAAGTTCGTGAACAACTGGTGGGCCATAGTTTGAAGACCTCTGAACTTGAGCTTTGGTATATGCTGACTTTGAGATTTAGCATGTGGGTGGGGGATGGGTAAGTAAAACTGGGCATTTATACATCAATAAGGGCTTGTGGTCAGTGAAGGTTTTAACATCATTACATAAACATACAGAATCATAGGTGGGAATGGATGGACTGATGTATTTTAGATAAATCATTAACTAGGTACTAAAACATTGGCCAAGGAATAATTGTTTGAGGGAAAGCAATAAAATGACCCAAATTCGACATACTGTTAACAGGCAATGCGTTTAGGGACACATAGGAGAGAATGGTGGGGTGGTTAGTGGGTAATTTTACAAATGGTTAAAGATAATCTACATCTTTACTACTATGTGCATGCGGACAGAGGGTAGTTTACAAATAATGGCCTGTGTCAATTGCTGTACATCCAAAAACATCATAATTCGGGTGAAACTAGTAATACATGTAATGTAATGTAAAAAATCAAACATACCTTGATATAGTCCTTCTGCAAGACCTTGATGATGGCAGAGCAGGTCTCAGGGATGATGATACCAAGAGCTTGGGGGGAGATGCCTGTGGTGAACTTCAGATCCTGCAGGCTTCTCCCTGTTGCAAGATACCTCAACGTCGCAATTAACCTTTGCTCAGGAGTAATTGCAAGCCGCATACAAGTATCCTGCTTCAGAATATAGGGGGACACCAGGGCAAGAAGACGGTAAAAGATGGGATCCGTCATCCTCAAATAATTCCTGAAGTCATCAGGATTATTTTCCTGGAGCTCCCTCAGCAAGGACATATGAGAAAATTGATCACGGTTAAGCAACCAATTTTTCGTCCAGGAGGTCCGCTTCTTCTTCCTATTGCTCGTACGTCGTCTCAGAGCCAAAACTCCAACACTAACGACAGCAACGGACGAATTCACGGTCGCCATAATAAATTCTCGAACGATGTCTCGGAAAATAGCGAAATGTCGTCAACCAAACAAATGCTACCGAAATCAGCGCGAGATGCCCAGAAGGGTCACGGCCAAACACTCACTTCCTCTTTTGTAGCGGCGAACGTGCGTGGAACGTAGTGACGTTATTTTCTGTCGGAAGACAAATGTCCTGGGCAAGTTTAGAGCACTTTTCAACAGACAAACAACAAACACACCAGCCGCGAACATTTGTAGGACGTTCTGTCGGCCGACGATCGGTACGTGTGTACGGGGCTTCAGCCTGCATGATTCTACTCATAAGCAGTTGTGCTGGTGCCAAGCCTGGACAGTCCAGCCAGTCCTGCCAAATTGCTTAAAATGTCTTCATTCCTATGGCGATAAGCTAGTTGTTCTCTCAATAAAATTGTGTTGACACGTGTCACCCATTGCGCGATCATGGGAACTGTGGGGCTCATCCAATGACTAGCGATCAGTTTCCTAGCCAGATACAGGAAACGCTGTATCATGGTATACGTGCCCGGTAAATATGGTTCCGGATCCAGCACGCCCAATAGGCACACTAGAGGGTCAACAGGTACAGTAGTGTGGGCGACTTGCGAGACACATCGCATAACCTGCGTCCAGTATCTAACTAGTTTCGGGCATTGCCACATAAGATGTATAAAATCACCTCTATGTTGGTTACACTTTGGGCAGAGAGGTGAGTCCCTTCGGCCCCATTTAAACAAAAGTACTGGTGTGCGATACTATGAAGAATAAAGAGTTGAGAAAGTTTATGAGAAGCGGATAAAGACATTGTAGGAAGTAGTTCCAAAGCCTGGTCCCACTGATCCCCACCCATGGTGCCCAGATCCACCTCCCAGTCTGTCCGAATTTCAAGGATGCCGGGTCCTGTACGCATGAGAGAAGCCATTGGTATCTAAGAGAAATCAGTCCCCTCTTCTCCTGAGCCCTAACCACAGAGTCTATCAATGTCGGCCCTATATAACAGAGACAAGCGTCGCTGCGCTTGTATCGCGTGACGCAGTTGAAGATAGCGATAAAAATGTTGGCGGGCGAGCTGAAAGTCTACACTCAGCTGTTCATAGGACTTAAAGACAGTGCCCACAAACAGCTGGGCGATAAAGATTATGCCCATTTCTCTCCACCCCAGGGAGTCTTGTAGATTAGCAATCTCCGGATACAATGGGTTGTCCCACAACGGTGTGTAATCAAGAAAGCCCTCCATTTTAGACAACGTCCTCAACTCCCCCCATATCCGATGCAACAAAACGGCAGTAGGCGACAGGGTAGGGACGGGAGATCCATCTCCAGATGGGAGGCTGCTGACAAAGAAGGGTTCGCAATAGTTAACAGTGTGGTCTGGGGATCCGCTGAGTCCATAGCACCCTACCTCGCTAAATGTTGTAATTGGGCAGCCAGGAAGTACATCCTGGGATGAGGGACTGCCAAGCCCCCCCTATCCTTAGGGAATTGTAGAGTGGACAGTTTAATTCTAGGCTGCTGCCTCTTCCAGACAAGGTCCCGAAACGGAGACTCCACCCTTTTAAACCATCGCTGCGGGATCCACACAGGCAAACTGTGAAAAATGTATAACAGTTGAGGTGCCTGCCAACTGCGGAAAGGGAAGAGTAGCAGTGTAACAACAAATATGTGGCATTCCACATAGCAAACACATTTTTTTTTTTCTCCTTATTGAAATGCAATAAACTCTGTACATTACCTTCAGGAGACTATCACTAGGCCACGGGAAATGATTGATTGGTGGTTGTATAATGGATTCAGCATTTGTTATTTTTGTTACTGTACATTAGACTAGGAATTGAACTGTATAGACTAGACTAGATTTTTCCTTGTTTTATGAACAAAACTTGTTTACTTTTATGAAAAAAATATATTTTGGTTCTGAATTTTAATTTCTGCAACAAAATCCCATGGGAGATACTCCTTTTGCTTACAATTCGTGAAGGGATGGAGCACCTAACACGCACAACACTCACACCACCTGTCGTTTTGGGTATACTGTACATCTACTTGTAATCTTAACCGTGTAATCTTATGGGAAGATTTGCTGAAATGAATGACTGGGTTACTCTTTAAAGTTTATCTATACCCATAACAAAAAAATGTAATATGTTGCAGCTTACTAGTCCCCGGTGTAGTGGCTGAATTTGTTTTCTTCTTTTCAAAATTTTTTTCCCTTTTTTTCCTTGTAATCCTGCAAATAACACATTTCCTCTCCCTGGGTTGCAATGTTTCTCCTGCACTGTATCCATGAAGGGAGCTATGGTCGTAACCCAAGGCTGCTTCCCGGATATGGACAGCAAACATGTCTAACTCTTCTTCTATATTACATTACAATTTGTAGTTTTGTACAGAAGATAACTAGGAAGGAAGATATTCTTCAGTACAGCTCCTAGGAAGTGACAAGAACATCGCATTTTCTGCAGGATCAACATGTATTTTCTGTAATAGCTGAAAATGTTTTTAGCTTAAAAAAAAAAAAAGAAATGCAGTCACCACATTTTAGGACTGTAAGCTGCAATATATAGCATTTTTGTTCTTGGATTTACTTATCTTTAGGTCGTAGGCTCCACACAGTAGTGATTATTTTTGAATCATAGTTCAAGCTAAATTTGATAACTGCAAACTAATAAATAGCCATGATCAGGAAGGTAGCAGGAAATTTTGGCTGGTACATGATACACTGCAGCTTCCCAGGTAAAATAATTTTAAGAGCTTCCACCGCCATCATTTAATTTGGCAATATCACTTTACACTGTTTACTGGTATGTAGGGTACAAAGTAGTACATTCTAGAGCACAGGTGTCAAACACAAGGCCGCGGGCCGAATGCGGCCCCCCAGGCCATTTCACGTGGCCCTCGCACCTCTCCTTGTCTCTGTAATCGACAGCAGAGAGGCAGAACTCCTTTGCCAGATCCTGCACTCCTCTGTGCAGCTGTATAAAGGCTCCTCTTTGACCCCCCCCCCCCCCCCAGGACATGGGGTGCTCTCGACATCTAATCCTACAGATATAACCGGCCCTTTGTGGGCAACCATAATGCTGATGCGGCCCGCGATGAAATGGAGTTTGACACCCCTGTTCTAGAGGAACAATTTATATTTAAAGATACACACATAACTGTGAACCTACATTCAAATAAATTTTTTTTAAATAAATTCTATATATTTCATTTTTTATAAAAGAACATTACAGAAAACAATGGCTTACAAGCAACAGAATATCTTGCAAAATAATTATATATGCAATGTATCTGGTGGGTGCACCTCACACAGTTCCCAGGGGGGGTGCACCTCACACAGTTCACACAAACACAGGTTAGGCACACAGTTAACCCTTTGATTGCCCCTGATGTTAACCCCTTCCCAGCCATTGTCATTAGTACAGTTACAGTGTACATTTTTAGCACTGATCACTGTATTAGTGTCACTGGTTCCCAGAAGTGTTAGTGTCAAAATGTCAGCCGCAATATCACAGTCTCGCTATATGTCGCTGATCTCCGCCATTACTAGTAGATATAAAAAAAAAAATAGCCCATAGTTATTTAGCCATAACTTTTGCGCAAACCAATCAGTGAATGCTTATTAGGATTTAGTTTACCAAAAATACATATTGGCTTTTTTCCATTTTTTCTTTAACTGACAATTTTCAGTTAAAGAACCCCAGTTCCATATTGCAAAAAATGGACTGGGCATGAATGGAGGTAAATCTTCCGATAGTCAAGTGGTTAACAATATGGTCTGGAGGTCAACCAAAAGGAAATCACAACCAATCACATTTCACATTATCCAATCTTGCATTGAGACCTTTGTCTGGTTTCAGTCAAAGTGAAGAGAGGAGTTCCTAAATGCTCAGAAACACTGCAATTTGTGACCTATCATTGAAGGAGTTGTAAAGTCTCAAGGTTTTTCACCTTAATGCATTCTATGAATTCAAATCCAGTGAAACGGGAGTCGGGGCGGGGCCAAGTACTGCTGTCTGTGTCAATGGACGCAGCAGCGGGACTCGTGAGCGCGCTCGCACAGGTGCCCCCATGGAAAGTGTCTCTCCCTGGGGGCACTTGATAAAGAGGATGGGGCCAGGAGTGCTGCCGGGGCACCCCAGAAAAGGAGGATCGGGGCTGCTCTGTGCAAAACCCTTGCACAGAGCCGGTAAGTATAACATGTTTGTTATTTAAAAAAAAAAATAAAAATTGACATAAGTTTCACTTTTTCTACTTAGAAACCATTACATAGAACTAAAATAACATTTTTGCTTCAGCTGGATATGATCATCTTTTTCAAAAGATAATCTACTATTTTTTTATTATTATTTACATTTTTACATTGCTAAAAAAGATATGTAAATATGCTGTATTCTGGTGCAAAAGACCTATGATAGTTTAAAACCTGGATTTATAATAGCAGTCTCCTTTCAGTATTAGTATCCCAAGAAAGATATCACAAGGCGATTACTGTCAAAACAGGTCAGATTGGGGTGGAATGAGACATTAATACCTCTAGACTTAGAGAAATGAGATAACATCTATTCGAAACTGTATTCCCAAAAAAGGAGCCCGTGGTTAGCTAGTGAAATCCTGCAAAACCTTCTTTTATAAGCTTTCTCTCTCACATGCTAATCTCTGCTGAATTAAAGTAAATAAAATCAAGTGAGTGTCAGCTGTTGAAGTCCCTGGAGTGTAAACTGTAGAGATGGGCGAATCTGCCTTGGTTCGATTAGTGAGGAGTTCAAGGAAACATTTCTTAAAATCATGAAACCCAAAATTGGGGTTACATTTTGATACTAAATTCTAGCTAATATCAAGGCTAACAGGCAAGCTGTTATAAAAAAAAAAAAAAGACAAGGGCAGCTGATCACTGCTATATTTAACAAAGGAAAAAAAAAACACTGTACATGGGGGAGAGGATCCCTTTAAATCGACTTCAAGGGTGACATGGTTAAAAAGAAAAATCCTTTAAATTCCATTCTTGGGAGATGTCTTTAATCTATATGTGGTAGTACAGAACAACAGGATTTTTATGTACAGTGTCAGAAGCACTGTTTTATCACATATTTTGAATGTGTAATTTATTTTGTTAAGTAGGAAGAGATAGCTGCACACCTTGCCCGGCCTGAGTGGTTTGCAGGTAAAAGCAACCTCAGCTCAATCCATCCAAGCTATGCCCCCAACAAGTTTTGTCCCGCCCCTGGAACCTCTATGATTAAGCCCCGGGGGGGAAAATGTTGGGGGCATGGCTTGGATGAATTGAGCTAAGTCTGTGGGGCGGTGGCAGCTGAGCTATCTCTTCCAATTTCTATGGCATGCTCTGGGTCTGAACAAACCTTTCCCCAGCCTGCACCCTTACTAGTCAGCAGGATCCAACTAATTGGACCTTATTAGCCTAAACGGGGGCCACTAAGCATTAATCATGGGCTGAATTTATTTTTTTAACTTTTTCACTTGGCTTGTTGTCCTAACACCCCAACAGCGCCTCAATTGAAATAATTTTAAATTGATAAAAAGGTTGTTTTTTTAGTTTTGGTTGCTACACCTGATTCTAGTTATCAAGCAGTAATAGCCCTGAATGGATTGGTGGAAGTAGCAGCCACAAAAGATCTTAAAGCTATAGTTGGTTTTCTCTTAAATAAAAAAGAAAACACCCCAACGGCGTACAGATTGGTTAGTGTCACAATAGGTTACAGTTCAGTTCAGAAACCTGACAGTCCTTTTTAGGACTACCATTTTGTGTGTGTCAGCAATAACTGTAGTTGCTGTTTAGCTGCAGATCCCACCTCTTACCCCAACATCGCTTTAACCATTCCTGGCCAGTGTTCTTTTTTGGAGGCTTTTTGATCTTTTATTTTATTTTGGGGGGGGGGGGATTTTTTTTCTTTTCTGTTGTTTGGACCTTTTTGTATTTCAGAGTGCACAATGGCCCAATGTTGCTGACACAGCAGAGCTGCTATTTGTTTGCACTGCATACTTGTATAGCTCTAAAACACCAGATATTTATCCCAACTATTGCCATAGCTGCCATTAAATATAGACAATCTGTTTTGTTAAAACAAGATGTCAGGAAGACCTAAAATAAGAGGCAGAAGTCCTGCACGCAGAGGTAGTAAGTGGGCAACAGATCCAAAGCGGTGGTCAGGCTGCACCATCTACAGGTAGGGCACGTCTGCCTTCTCTACTGCATCTCAGAGTGCCCATGCTACACAACCACTGCACACGCAGGAGGTAGTGAAGTGGCTGATAAAGCCTTTTTTTCTCACTCCTCCCAGGAACAGAGCAGCCAGTTGTCTGCAAGGACTGCTAATACAACCTCTTCCTATTTATTTTCTGCTAATCCTGCCATAGACCCACAAACTAGAAGGAAGAGTTTGGCAGCATTTTTTGATTGTACGATTGCTGACTGGTGCCCTTCCTCCCAGGGCAAGCAAACATGTGCAGGAAAATAAATTTACATATAAAAAAAATCAACAACTGAAAATTGTATTTTGTTTGTGGGAGGGTTTCAGAGAAATGTGACCCTTGTACTCTGTTTGATGTGATTAGTTGTTGGGCATAACTGGCATTACACGCTGGGAAAAGAAAAGAGAAGTGTGCTCCTGAATCATTCTTGGCAAAGAATTGTTGCACAGAGGTTATGATCACTTAAGAAAAAATTTATTGCAATTCCTCCTATATTTCTTGGAAAATTCTTAGCCTGGGCAACCCAACAGTAACATATTACCATCCACCATCTTTTTTATCTGTATTTTATTTACAAATTTTTCATTAAAAAAAAATATTAAATTTATTTTTACTTGTGATGCTGTACCTGCCGAAGTCAAGCAAACATGTGCAGGAGTAGCTATGCAAACTGAGTAAAGATAATTGACTTCTGGGAAGGGGCACCAATTTGGATTTTGTGGAGGTGCAGCATTTGGTGGGAGACCCTTTTATATTCTCCATGGTCCTTTCTTTGCCTTTTCCTGTGAGAATTTCTTCAGGGACAGAAGGGGAAGGGCAGGCAGCAGCAACAATTAGGCATACACTTCTACGGCCTTAGGCTGTCCACCCTTCTCCAGAACGAAGTCTTGAAACTTAATGCAGCACTCACCCAACCTTTCCATGTTTTTGATTTTTGTTGCAGCGGAAGAAATTAAAATGTCCCCAAACCCCCCACACACCCAGCTGGGCACTTTAACTGCTTCCATACCATCTGGCAAAAAGAGATCCCTTCCCCTTCATGGCATGGGCAGCCCCACATTAACAATTTCATACCTGCTATCACTATATAAATTTACAATTTAACATTTTATATACTGCTTTTATATATTTATTTTTCAGTTTTATACGTTTCTTTTCTTGTGATGCCATCCCTGTCCTGGTCAAGAAAATAAGGGCAGAGATAGCAAAGCTTTCACTAACATAATTCAAGCATTCATTCACATGGACTACTGGGTGTCAAGGATGTACCAATAGCTGGAGTTGTCCTGCCCTGCTGCATGGGGAATATGTGAATGAGAAGCTGACTTTTAATACCAAGAATCAGGCCTGAATCACAAAGGACTACTAAACTCCCACTGCAGATAGTACTGATAAAATTAATACATTTATTTTATATACTTTTAACTAAGAAAAGACCCACATTTTTACTGTTAATCTTACTGCTGCTGCCACTGCTGCCACTGCTGCCACTGCTGCCAATATTTCCACCTTCTGATACTCTCCTCCTTCTCCTTCCTCCCTTCTCTGTTCCAAAAAAATAAATTGACTCCCTCAAATTCAAAAAGAGTTGAAGCACTAATTTTTATAGAATAAACTTTCTGTGTCTTTTTTGCCATTTACCACGGACTTGTTTGTCTAGAGTTAGGCATGCGATTCTTGTCTTGAAAATGTGGCACCAGTGACCAATTTGCGCAAGACCTGAGCTGCAGGTCTAAGGAGCCATTTGGTATTCACCAATGCACCCTGCATTAAGTGATGGACTTCGCTGCAGAACAGCTTCCAAGTTGCAGCTCTCTGGTACACCCAGAAAGATAGGGAAAATGATTTTGGCATACTAGGGGAGTATATGATTCCACTATAATGAAATAGTCCTTGTGATGACTGTATTGTAAAAAAGAAAGAGGGGGGGGGGGGTATAATGAGCGTGCCAACATCCTTTTTGATCAGAAAAAATGGGAAAGTCAGGTGTTCACAAATTAACTACTTTCATATGTGTGGACTTTATGGGCACATCATGAGACATGCATAAACTGTATATTTTGCATAAAAAAATCAGTTTATTAGGTATTCCTTAAAAGCATCTCAATAAAACATAAAAAAATGGCCCCTAATAGGGCTCAGCTTAAACCTAGGAGATCAATGTCTCCAAACAATCACTGCCATGTATATCATACATATATAGATAAGATTGGTACATATCACAAAGATGTTCAGGTATATGATTCTTGTCTGTTCACTGGACGACGGGTTTTGCATACAGCTTCCTCAAGACCGTGGAGATATACAAACAGTTTTATCTGGAAATAAACAGACTTAATGTTAAAATTTCATTTCACATAATGTAATATATATTGCAAAAAAAAAAAAAAAAACAATGTACATCAAGGTAAATTCACATGGCTTACTGGCGGCGGCCTTTCCAGAGTCCCCAAAATTAATCCCGTCAGGGAGGGACACAGGGGAGTAATTAAGACCAATTCCTAGTATGTATGGTAGGTATGTTTCCCAAAAATCCTAAATATAGAGTAAGATATATATATATATATATATATATATATATATATATATATAGTACGTTTATGTGAGAGCTAGTTTTCTCTTTCATGGTAACTCTGTGTTTATATTTAGGACACACAAAACGTAGTAATAGTCACCTTTTTAGAACTATATGCTGTTTAACACAGAAATGGATTTATAGTTGGTGGACATTATAGGATCCTACTGGGACATCACCTAAATATGTAATAATGAAAACAGAAAACATTCTCATATATTTCCCATCAATCCAACCCCTCTTATTTAATGAAAGAAGTTTGGGCCTACCTGTAAGTATAAGTATCTGGACATGATAATGAGTATCTCTGATTCCCATCCCTTTAAAAACGGGTGGCTAGTTCAACATGCCTAGTAGACTATCCTATAAAGTGGTGGGATAAACAGGGTCATTTGATGTCCTATTTGGCCCTGGGGCCTGGGCCACATCAAAATATTGATAAGCAAATGAGAAGGGAGGAGGGAAAAAGGGAGGGCCATGTCATTTGTTCATGTAGGTACCCACTATTATAACAAAATGTCATATAAAAAGAATAATAAAGGTAAACCAACCCCAAAAAAACAAACCACATATACATGGTGTCAAATGTTCACACATAGGGAGAGGAGCATACAGTTATGGTTATACATTATAAAAGTAGTCATATTTGCCATAAAAAATAAAGCATGACATTTGGAGAGAGTTAAAGGAGAATTCCCAAGGGAAGACCCAAAAGCAAGCACATCCTTTAGTTATTACTTATCTTCATGCAATAAAAAGGGTTTACAGCTAAGTGGCTCATTTAGGCCTAGAATTGCTGTAGCTTTTAAATTATAGATCCAGCGAGCCTGTAATATAATTTTATCAAATTCTCCCCTTCTGGGATTTTCCAAGATTCTCTCCAATGCTGCAAATCTAATTACATCTGTGTTGTTTTTATGGTACAGCCCTAGATGTCTTCCTATAGTTGTCGATAATAGGTTCTTTTGCCATATCTGATATGATCTTTGATCCTACGCCAAAACTGGCGTTTTTGTTTTGCCCACATAAAATGCCCCGCATTCACAGAACATTGCGTAGACAATCCCAATCGTTTGGCAGTTAACATGATGTGGGATCACATGCAGGTGGCTATTTGGTAAGTATAGGGATTGATTTTCATAGATCCACTGACAGAACCTACAGGTACCACATTTCCATGTGCCCCTTAGCTCTGTGTGGTCTCTGTCTCTCATTTCTTGAAAGTGACTTCTCATCACTCTATCTCTTATTGATTTGGCTCTTTTAAAGGTGATTTCCGGGGGAATCCTTGATATATTTCCTCAGAATTTTATCGTTCGTCAGTAGATACCAATGTTGTTGGAGTATTTTTCTTATCTGTGTGTGTTGTCTAGTGTAAGGAGTAATTAGGCGTACTGTTTCAGTTTTGGGTTGTTTTGGGCCCTGAAACATGACTTCCTCTCTTTTCCACTTAAATGCCCTATTGTAGGTCTTACCGGCCGTCGGTTTTCTATAAAGTGTAGTCTCTATCTTACCTTCTCCCTTTTTAAAAATGTGTATATCCAGAACGGAAATGGCCCTTTCATCATGTTGTACAGTAAATTTGATATTGAAATCATTCCTTTCTATAATTTCCATAAATTCGTTGAGTTTCTCCACGACCCTGATCATAGCATCAATACATTATCTATGTATCGGAGCCAGAGGAGGATGTTTGAACAAAACCCTTGAAATTTGTCCTCGGAAAACAGCATATGCTCCCAACCCCCCAGGTACAGGTTCGCATACGATTGGGCACAACATGTCCTGATTGCCACGCCCTGCACCTGGAGGTAGTGGGAATCGTCAAATGTAAAGGTATTACATGTTAGAATATGCTATAGGGCTTACAAAACGAAACTGTTGTAAGTATGGCATTCACCAGGGTGCTCACTTAGAAATTCCATTTATTACTGCTAGTCCTCTAGAGTGTGAAATACTACTGTATAATGCCTCAATGTCAATGGCAACAAATCTTGTATTGGGCGGGACCTGTATCCCTTCCAGATGTCTCAATAGGTCCAGAGTATCCTGAATGTACGAGGGAAGTGCCATAACATGGGGTCACAAATAAGTGTCGATTAGACGACTCATTTGCTCTGTATCCGATCCTATACCTGATACTATCAGTCTACCTAGAGGTATTGTCATGTTTTTATGGGTCTTTGGTAACGCTTAAAAGGTTGGTATGCGGGGATTTTTCACCAAAACTGCCTCATATGTATCCTTATCTATTCTGTAACTTTTCTTAGGTATGCCTCCCCTAACAGTTGTACAAATTATTTTTTAAATTTTTCAATAATAGTCTAAGGATTTTTTTTATACCATTCCGCATTGTTTAAAATTTTAAAACATATTTCTCTATATTGCTGGATGTCCATCAGGACCACATTCCCTCCTTTATCTGACATTTTTATAACTATATTTTACTTCTTGCTTAGTGCATGCCAGGGAGCTAGGTGTAATCCTGGACTCTGAAATCTCCTTTCGGCCCCACATCCAATCACTGTCCAAAACTTTCCACCTCAACCTCTGCACCATCTCCAAAAAATGTCCTTTCTTAACCAATCACACCACAAAGCTTATAATTCACTCCCTGGTTATCTCTTGCCTTGGCTAGCGCAACTCCCTCCTCATTGGATTACCTTTACATAGGCTATCCCCCCTTCAATTTATCAGGAATGCTGCTGCCAAACTCATTTACCTTAACAACCATTCAGTGTCTGCCACCACTCTCTTCCAATTCCTCCACAGGCATTTGCTCACGCAACAAATTAAATTCTAAATTCTAACATCAACTTATAAAGCCATCCACATCTCTGCACCTAGCTACATCACTAACGTAGTCTAAATCACTAACCTAGGTGCATTGGGGAGCCAGCTGTGGGACATCAGGAAGTCACAGTTGGCTCCCAAATCTAAGATGGCGGTGCCAGGAAGCCTAAGCCCAGTGGAAAATTAGACTGTGCTGAGCTCCATGGGCTAGTAAGAGTTTGTTTCTTAAAAATTAGCAGCTGTTATTTGTAGCTGCCGCCTTTTCTTCTTTTTTTTTTAACCAGAGTGAAGTTCCTCTTTAACCACTTGCTGCTCCTATGCCATATATAAATATATATGTATAACAAGTGGTTATATCATGATAATTTTTTTAGTGCTGGCAGTTGTCCTTCCAGTAAAAGCTCTATAGCTGCTTGATCATTTTTATAAGACTCGGAAGGATCCCCCCTCCCGCCACCGCCCGCCACAGTTCTTAGAATTTCCTGTTCCACTGCTCCATCCATTCCATTTGTTCCTCTATTTCTTCTGTGATGAATGAAGCCTGAAGCAACAGATTTAATCCTTTTTAGTTTTAGTTCTGTGTTTACCTTGCCAGGGAAGCAGCCGACCAAAAGCGATCTTGGTTTGATCAGCTTCCTTTGAGGGCAGTGGAGGCATCAGGGGTTTAACAGACCCATGATTTTCCCATAAAGAGTACCTGTCACTGCCCAAGTTATCACAAGGGATGTTGTTCTTATCTTGCGGTAACACTAAAGTTGAATAAAAAAATTAAATATAATGCGTAAAAAATAAATTTTAATAAAATAAATTTAAAAAATTAAAGCGCACCTGTCCCCCTTAAACCACTTTGAAAATCTGTGGAATGACTTGAAGACAAACAAACGGTCAACATCAAATTTAACTGAAATTAGTTCAAAGTCTAGATGTGCAGTTAGTAGAGACAAATCCCAACAGACTAAAGGCTGTAATTAAAGCAAAAGGCAGGCCAACAAAAAAACTAACATGGGGGTGATTTTTTTTCAAACTCAGTGATTCTGTTTTTGAATTTTTTTTTAATTTTTTTCTGACATGTTGGTGTTTTATCTTTCACTTGGATGTTATAAGTTGCACTAGTAAATACAACCGAATAAAACAAAAACTGCATCTGTCTTTATTTCAGGCAACAGAATGTAATTATTTTAAAAGTTGGGGGGGGGGGGGTAATTCTTTTCGTCACCTACTGAACATGTCAAGTATAACAGACATTTACAATCCCTACACTAATCTCTCCCTATGCAGTTTGTCAGCAGCACTCCCTATGCTTTTCCTATTTCAACGAAAGTACTTTGTCAATGTGGCTGGTTGTGACCTCACACTTTTATGGTGAGGTGGTTAGCTTATCCAAAAAAAACAATAAATCCCCTAATTGGCCTTTCTAAGGCATCTGACCTAGGTTCAAGGGCCAGGCATGTTTTATGGTTAAAAAGAATTTGGTTTGGCGAATTTCATTATTAGTTCACATGGACTGTGAAGGAGTAGGTTTCCCCTCAAACGTGTAGTGGTAGGAACCCAAACATTGTCCCTAGTAAACTGTTAATGGAATTCCATCTTCAGACTGCATTTGAAAGTTTGCCCTAAATAGGACATAATCTCCTTGAGCAAAGTGCATGTATGAAGTAAAGGTGAAATCATCTGGAAAACAGGCCCAGCCATAAATAACATGTGTAGATCTATCATTATGCGATTTTCTGTTTGCAAAGCGTTTGAATATGTAAAGAATTTCAGAGCTCAAATTAGTTACCTGCATGCAACTATATAAATCTTTAGTAAGCCAGGTTATGATTAATGCATGTAGCTTTTAAATTAGATAAGCATATGAAACATATCACAAAAAATTCTATGCCAGTTCCACTACTAGAATAAAAAAGAAAGTTGTGCCATCTGAAAATAATACAATTAAATACATGCTTTGGACTACTTCAGGAAGCCTTGTGCTCTAGCCTCTAAGTCCTCTTTTTATAAATGTAAGTCTATACATTGCATTTTAATGAAGAAATACCTTGTTGTATTTTCCTAAACCTTCAATGAAATTATTAGGGATGAGCAAATCTGCCTGTATTAAAGTGACTGTAAAATCTCGTTTTTTTTTTTGTTAAAAATAACAAACATGTTATATTTACCTCTCTGTGAAGTGGTTTTGCACAGAGCAGCCCGGATCCTCCTCTTTTTGGGTCCATCTTTGGCTCTCCTGGCCCCTCCCTCCTGTTGAGTGCCCCCACAGCAAGCAGCTTGCTATGGAGGCACCTGAGCCGAGCCACAGCTCCCTGTGTCCATTCAGACACAGAGCAGCGGCCCAGTCCCTGCCCCCTATCTCTCCTCATTGGCTCACTGAATTTTATTGACAGCAGTGGGAGCCAATGGTACCACGCTGCTGTCTGTAAGATTCTGGTACCTCTGGTACCCTTATTTTCTATTTTCTTTTGATATGCGTCCCACCTTTCTAATTAGGTGGTACGCATACACCTTTAAGACGGATGACGTCATCGCCGAGCGCCGCAGAGCGGCTATTTCAACCGCCGGCGTTCTCTCTCACATTGTTCGTTCAACCTGCCTGTGTGTCCACATGCTTACAAGCTTGTCTTGCTACCGGAAACCTCCAGCTATTCTCTTTTACTTGGAAACAGACCGGAACCTCGCTACTGATCCCTGTATCTCGCTACTGGATCACTCCCTCACTACTGGACCCTTCTACTACTAACCTTACTAGTGATAAGTACCCCACAGGGGAATCCTCCATAACCTTACTTACACTATCTACCTCTGCACATTAAGGACTGTTACTATCTATGCATACTAATTCTATCATCTGCACTGTTACATAGATTGCTAGCTCTTGAGTCTACTACCATCTATCCTTGCACTGGGTTAGTCTATCCTGTATTTGTCATCTGCTGTCCTTACCACCTGTTACCATACTCGATTACTAACCTATCTGCATTCTACCTAATACCATCTAAATACTCTCCTGAACATTTCTATCAAAGGCTTACCATCTCTGTCACTGTTCACACCTGTCCCTTCAGCACATCATCTTCATACTAACATATACATCCTATCACTCCAGGGACATCTTATTGAGTGTGTATATCTGTATGCTGAAGCTGACAGGCCCACAGTGATGAGTCTGGAGAGTTGGATCTGGTTATTCAACACATCTCTACATGACTACTGAGTGGAGATTCTGCAGCTGCAAATCCAGCCTACTACAAAAAACGCAGGAGCGTTACACTGTCTCAGCCAATTGGGAGCAGCTGAGTGTCTCCTGTGACATCGCTGGATTGAGATGGGCTCAGGTAAGTATTAGGGGGGCTTTAATGCATTAGGATAAAACCTTCTGCCTTTACAATCCCTTTAGGTTCATAACCAGTTTTGTGAATCTTTGCAACAAAGTCTGTTGAAATCTATGGGGAGTTGGGGAAGGCTTGTATTGAATTGTGGCCATTTGTAGGACAATAAAAAGCTGGACGCTACCATAGAAGCAGGGCCGCTGATAGGGGGGGACCACCAGCCCTCTTGTAGGGGGCCCGAGCACACAGGGGGGCCCACACAGAGAGGGGGATTAGTGATGGACAACAAATACAGAAATCTTCCTCCAGCACCTGAATCTGATCTGTCCCTCTCCCTGCTATCAGCTTTTATCTGTTGAGAAAGAGACAGTTGTCCCTCACTAATCCCCCTCCCTGCGTGGGTCCCCCCTCCCAGCACTTATCTCTGCTCAGGAGTTTATTTGTAAATTGTAACTTTTTTTCTCTCTCTCTGTCTCTCTGATCACTGAGCTCCAGCTGCCCAGCCTGTATAGTTTTCTCATCTCATCTTCATTTTTATTTAACATAGTTTTTTTTTTTTTTTTTAGATTTAGCAGGAATTATGCGAGTTATGTTATATTTGTGTCTGATAACAGTGATTTTGTTGTAATTTTAGCTAAATATATCTTTAATATTTTCTTGGGGGGGGGGCCTGCCAGGTAGTCTGTAAGGGGCCCAGCGATTTCTAACAGCAGCCCTGCATAGAAGACATGTACTATTACCAAAATTATCTACACAGAACTGTCAGCTTTCCCTAACAGCTGGGCTGACTAATCCAGCTAACTAGGGGCAAAGGCTATGCACTGAACTATAGGTTGTTCCTTATTTCTGGCAATGGTTGTTCCTTTATTATTTTGGACAAATGTTTGCAATTCAATAACTTTGCAAATGCTGGAGATTCACTGTGAGCCTCATTCTTAGCAATTATAAAGTAAATTCTCATTTAGGCTCCATTCACGCCTATGCAGTTTGCTTTTGAGCATTTCTGCAGTGCCTTTTGCGGTTTTTAACTGCTATTTTGCAGAGTTTTTATAGTCTGAACTACCCAGTGCAGGAGCATTGCTTGTGTTTTCTGGTGCTCCACCATCCTGTGAAATTCGCTGGTCCTTACAGCCCCGTTTACATCTACTGTATGTGGGCACGGCAGCCCATTCATTTGATTGCGTTTCCTGCAGGAAAAAGGGTCCCTGCGCATTTTTAAAAAAAATGTAGTTGCACAGAGATCACATGGAGCTTTTGTACCATGCATTTCTGACTTCAGGAAACCACGTTTTCAGTGTGTGGGGATGCCAATAATTGATTGTAAATGATCACTTTGTAAAACAGCCCATTCCATTTAAAATTGAAATGAAAGACACACATTTGTATATGGAAATAAAAATCATTATAGATACTTTTTTTTTACTTTTTTTTATAAGTGATCACATTTCCTCTGTTCTCAGCTGCATAAGAGCTGGGGGGAGGAGAAGTATCAGCACACTGATCTTCCCAGGGAAAGGCTATGAAGGGGAGGTGTCAGGACAAGTCTGATCATTGGAGGAGAGCAGCCTAAGTGCCCAGCGCAGCTAGGGAACTGACCATGGTGAGCTCTCCCATCTAGTGTGGTCAGTTTTTACCAGGAAAGCAGAGGGACTGGCAGGATCACCAGCGATTTCACAAAAAAAAAAGAAGCAATACAAAGAGAACAGGATACTTTCTTATACAAGTACATGGTGCAGCAGACACATATCAGGAATTTTAAACGCCGGGGAAGACTTTTATGGCATCCCTGTGTATTTTCTTCAAAGCACCACTTTTTGTTTGTGGCTGCATACAGGTGCTGGAATACATGTGATTTACGCACCTGTACAGATGTGAACCTAGCCCCCCATAGGAAATTATGCAGGCTGTGTTGGAGAACATAAATCCCAATCCAGCCCGGGGGAAGATGGGCAAAGAGCTTGTAACTTTTCATCTGTAGTCTGTTCTTTTGGTGAACTTGATAAGCAAGGAAGGGGGGGAATCATTTGTTTTCAAGTGTAATTACCCATTTAGATCAAGCAGGTGAATGCTGATGTAAAGAAAAGGCGCCATTCCTCTTTGTAGCCATTATGTGGAGGGTTGAAAGAAGAGTACTAGTTGTGGGGTAACATGATAGCCCACAGGCAGTGGGCATAATTGATAATAGACATGCAATAGGAGTAATGATGGCTGAACAGAATATGGTCAAAAGGTTGCCTAAATAAAAACCTCAATAAATAAATAAATAAAATTGATGTCCTTTTTCCTCACAAATAGAGCTTTCTTTTGGTGGTATTTGATCACCGGTGCGATTTTAATTTTTTGCACTATAAACAAAAAAAGAGCGACAATTCTGAAAAAAAAAAAAAAACAATATTTTTTACTTTCTACTATATAACATTCTCAATAAAACATTTTTAAAAAATCGAATTTTATTTCATCATTTTAGGCCAATATGATTTCTGCTATATAATTTTGGTAAAAAAAATCCCAATAAGTGTATATTGATTGGTTATCACGTCTACAAACTAGGGGAACGATTTATGTCATTTTTATTTTTTTATTTATATTTTTTACTAGTAATGGCGGCCATCAGCGATTTTTATCAGGACTGCGACATTGCGGCGGACAGATCGGACATCTAACTGACATTTTGTACACTTTTGGGGGAACCAGTGACATTACTACAGTAATCAGTGCTACAAATATGCACTGTTACTGTACTAATGACACTGGCAGGGAAGGGGTTAACACCAGGGGCGATCAACGGGTTAAATGTGTGCCTAGGGGGTGCTTTCTAACTGTGTGGGGGATGGGCTTACTGGAGGAACACAGATACCTGTGATCCTAAATTGGAGGAACACAGGATCCCTGTGTTCATCACTGACAGAACAGCGGTCTGCTGTGTTTACATCGGCAGACCGCCATTCTGTTTCCATGGGGAGCGATCACGGGTGCCCGGCAGACATCGCGGCCGCCAGACCCTCTGATTGGCTCCCCCTCCAGCCAATCCGCGCCTGCCCACGCTTACGGCTACACGCAGCGGCGTACATGTACGTCGTTTCACGTAACAGAGCCGACCTGCTGCCGTATAACTATGGCGGCTGGTTGGCAAGTGGTTAATTGATAACCTTTATTGGCTAACTTATTAAATGGCCCCATTAGGGCTTTTCTTCATGCCTTATATTAAAGTGATTGTAAAGTCTTGTGTTTTTTTTTTTTTTTAAATAACAAACATGTTATACTTACCTGTGCTGTGTAATTGGTTTTGCACAGAGCAGCCCGGATCCTCCTCTTCTTGAGCCCCTCTTTGCTTCTCCTGGCCCCTCCCTCCTGTCAAGTGCCCCCACAGCAAGCAGCACCCGAGCCGAGTGGCAGCTCCATGTGTCCTTTCAGACATGGATCTGCAATTTGGCCCTGTCCGCTCTCTATGCTGATTGGCTAACTGACTTTGATTGACAGGAGCGGGAGCCAATGGCACCGCTGCTGTCTCTCAGCCAATCAGGTGGGAGACTGGAAGGCTGAGAAACTTGTGGACATCACTTGATAGAGAAGAGTCTCAGGTAAGTATTAGGGGGTGCTAGGGTAGGGCTGCATGCATGCGGGAGCCACCAGTCATGGCACACTCCTCTGAAGAAACGGCATGGGCAGAAGTTCCTTCAGAGGGCATGCGCAGTGATGTAACTGGCTGCTAGGACAGTAAATATCTCCTAAACGGTACATGTTTAGGAGATATTTACACTACCTATAGGTAAGCCTTAATATAGACTTACCTATAGGTAAAACTTAAAGATGGAAGTTTTCTCCCTCCTTAATATTATTATTATACAGGATTTATATGGTGCCAACAGTTTGCAAGTGCTTTACATTATAAAGGTATACAGTACAGTTATAATACAACACATGAGAGCTAGGAGGGCCCTGCTCACAAGAGCTTACAATCGAATAGGGTGGGACAAGTGGTACAAAAGGTAATACAATTAAACTCCAAACTTGCAAGTGTAATCCATGGCTGACATGGTACACGATTCTGCTACTGCAATAAAATTATGCTGCAATAATTTTCTCCTATTGTAAACCGCTGGTAGGTATGCTCCTTACTCAAAGTTTTCTAGGATTTAAGTCAAGAGCATGGGTAGAGCATTTCCAGATTCCTGGAGCATTTTAAAAAAAGCACTAGGATTTAATCAAAAACAATCAATTTATATCACAACTCAATTTAGTCTGTATTCTTACATCTTTTTTTCTATAATATTTCCTATTGTTTTACCTTAGTGTAGCACCCTCCTAGTTAGGTAGGTGCTAGGTAAAATCATCTATTGCTCCTGCTGCTTAACCACTTGCCGACCGCCGCAAGTAAATATACTGCGGCGGTCAGCCCCGGCCAGGCAGAGTGACGTATCGGAAAGGGCACTAGCCTGTCACCGGTTTGTGAGCCAATAGCGGGCGAGCGCGTGCCCGCCGAGGCGCGCGCCTGCCGCGGCTCGTTCACTGAGGAGTCAGTGCGAGTGACCGGCGGACCCGATGTCCGCCGGTCACTCGGCGATCGTCGGTAGAAAGGGAGAAAGGCAGGCGGCTAATGTAAACAAGCCGCCTGTCATTCTCCCCTGTGTAAAAATGGAGATCAGATGGTTCTACTATGTAGAACCGTTGATCTCTGTTTTTACAATAGTAGACCTGTCCCATCACAGTTAGAAACACTCCCCTAGGACACACTTAACCCCTCCCTCTCCAATACAGTTAACCCCTTCCCTGCCAGTGTAATTTTTACAGTAACAGTGCATATGTATAGCACTGATTACTGTAGTAATGTCACTGGTAACCCCAAAAGTGTCAAAAAATGTCAGTCAAGGGTCCGATCTGTCCGCCGCAATGTCGCAGTCCCGCAAAAAAAAATCGCAGATCGCCGCCATTACTCGTTAAAAAAAAAAACACCAAAAATTACAAAAATCTTTCCCTTTGTTAGTAAACGCGATATCTTTTGCGCAAACCAATCAAAATACGATTTTTGCGATTTTTTTTTACCAAACATATGTAGCATAAAACAAATTGGCCGAAAATGTTAAAAAATTTAGATTTTTACATTTTTTTGGGGGGAATTTCATATAAAAAATTTGAAAAATATTGCTATTTTTGCAAAATTTACGCTCTTTTTTTGTTTATAGCGCATGATCAAAAAATCGCACAGGTGATCAAATACCACCAAAAGAAAGCTCTGTTTGTGGTAAAAAAAGGACATCAAATTCGTTTAGGTACAGCGTCGCACGACCGCGCAATTGTCCGTTAAAATCACGCAGTAAAAAATTGCAAAAAACCCCCTGGTCAGGAAGGGGGTAAAATCTTCCGGGGCTTAAGTGGTTAACAGGGGAGCCTGATTTATTAGTTTGCCTGTCACATGTTTGCAGGTGTGATTCACTGGATCAGGGGGAGTGTCCCCACTGTATCCAATGAGGGAGCTTGTTGGACAGTGGAGGAAACCCAGCCAGTGACGCATCAGCTTTTGTGAGAGTCCAAGTGGGAGGGCATTCTTGCAATGCATCCTGGGATTGCCCATAATTACGGAGGGAGCATGTGGCAGGGTGTCTTAGGCGGGAAGCAGAGTCCCAGGAGGAGGCAGACGGCTGGTCTCTCCTCCTGCAGGTGTGAGGAAAGTGGTTCAGGCAGTCGGCCGAGTGAACCGGGTGTGGAGCTGAGCTGCAGAGGATCCAGAGTGCTGACAGTGGAGCTGGTGGCAGAGTCTCTCAGGAAAAACAGTGTTGTGAGTAGTCGGGGATTTGCCACAGGGTCTGCCTTGGAGAGGGGACCACTCCAGAGAAGTCAGGAGATCAAGGAGCTAGCTCACACAGGAAGTTTGACAGTAAAGGGGGTGCTGTGTAGTTGACCCTGAAGAATAGGAACAAAGGGGGTGCCAGGAAGGGCCCTGAAGATTGTTCTGCAGTACAGTACAGTTTACCTCAGGAAGTTCACTCAATTCTATTTCACTACTTATCACAAGGTGAAGCAGAGGCCAAGCCATGACCAGCGTTATACAGTGCTACTCAGCATTACTCAGCGTTAATCAGCATTAATCAGTCGTCCCAGCTAACTGTGCATAGTTGTATAAAGTTGCAGTATCCCACTCATTCCCTTCTCCTACCCAAGTTCTAAATAAAAACACAAAAACTAAAGCTACTGGACTGTTTCCTGACTGAGCTAAAGACACTTGGGAAAATGTTGAACTATCGTGCTGTTGCTAATGGTAACCCAGGGGAACCCGTAACCAGCAGCTCCAAAGGGAGTAGTAGTACATTAGCAAACTAATTGCCTAGGGGAGGGCCAATAAAAGCTAATAATGTTTTTTTCTGGCTGTCATTGAGGTGAGAGAGCAGGGGCCATATACAGATAAACAAAAATTGGTGACCATCCAAATTTATAACAAGCCTTTAGGCCGCATTCACACTTGGTGTTTCCGGAAAGCGTAATAAGGCGCACAGGAAATAAACATTTTGTCATGCATTTCGCAAACAAGCTGCAAAAGTTCATCCTGCTTGCGGTGCTATTATTTGTTAATAGCACTGCAAACACAGTTAGCAGACACACTACAAATGCGTACTGAAAAAACGTGGGAGGCTCCACACCCAAAAAAGGTTCTGGAGCTTCTTTGTTGCGCGTAGGACAGCCTATTGAAGTGAATAGGCCGCCCTTTGTGTGACGCGCAAAATTTCACAAAAACAAAACGTTAAAAAAAAAAAAAAAACAAGCATGAATTCTACACAAACTGTAAATGGGTTCTTAAAGCAAAGTGCACACGGAAGGGCTTTGAACTCAGCAAACATAATAAAATGTACAGCATATCCCAGCCTACTTACCAGTTAGCCAGCAGTAAAAAAATGTGTGAAAAACAGAGGTTTAGTTTTATAGCATTTGCAAAAATATGTGGACGCTGCACTGTCTCGTCAAAGCCACTCTGTATACTTTAATTATGGGAGACTCCATGTTGGAGCATATATTCCAATGGATACATTAATGGCAGTGATGCATATGTATAGATGCACTGTCATATTCCACATCAAAGTGTATCTAAAGCCAACACCTTTTTTTGCAGTAGCGGATAGAGGGTTAGAACCCAGATTTGTATTGCTGTTAGACCCCTTTCACATGGGCTTTTTACTCAGGTCCACCTGTCAGTTTTTCAGGCGGACCTGATCAGATGCTCCATGCACCCCTATGGGGCAGCGGATGTCAGCGGTGACATGGGCGCTGACACCCGCTGCTCTCCGATCCGATCCAGTCCATGAAACCCTATTTTCCATCTGTCTGGAGGATCGGATAGGATCAGATGAAAATGGACAGGGGGTCCATTTTCATCCGATCTCCCCATAGAGGAGAGCGGGGATCTGACAGGTCTTTCTCTGCAAAGTAAGCGGAGAAGGAGCTGTCATCCGCCTGCTCAGTGGGGATCGGCGGATCGATCCCCACTGAGCAAAACAGAGTCCGCCGGGCAGAAAGCCCATGTGTAAGGACCCTTAGTGTCAGGCTGGAGAGAGTCACCTTCTCTAACATCAATGTAATCAATAATACCATGACTAAAAGTCCAAAATGTTGAATTTTCACGAGAACAGGAATAGAAGGGAAATCTTTCAATGGGGATACTTGCTGAAGTGACAACTGATTTCCCTCACTATGGAGAGATGTCCTCTCGTATCCTGTTTCATCTACAAGATCGAGGCAATAAAGACAGCAAAAAAAAAAAGAGGCCACAACCCTTTCGTACTCTATCCAAAACTAAATAAAAAGTTTTGGCTTTAGACTTTAATATGGCTGCCCAATACTGTATAATTGTGAATTTTAACATCATGTTACTTAACTACTTTACATTTCGTTTAATCAGAGCCCTTGGTAATTCTGTCCTGGCAGTCTGCCAGTGGCCACACATCCCTTCCTATTAGCTGCTGCATAATTACTTCCAGCAAAGATTTCCAAAAAAGGATAGTTAGATGTTCATGATACAGTAATAGGGTACAGATGCCATTGATTAGCAATTATCAAAATCCATGAAAGCATACAGATTCTGCAATGGTAAAAAAAAAGCTGTTCTTTGATATAGCCTTTAACTATTTAAATCTAACATAACTTGTATACAGTAAAACCTTGGTTTGAGAGTAACTTGGTTTAAGAGCGCTTTGCAAGACAAGCAAAATTTTCAAATAAAATTTGACTTGATATACAAGCGATGTCTTGATATACAAGTAGCCTCAAGTCACAGCTGAGTATAAAAGAGAAGAGAGGCGCATCTAAGTGTAGCAATATGGTTACATTTAATGAAGGTACAACATTTAGCAACTCACGTGGTTGATGATTGGAACAGCCACATCTAAGGATGCAGGCATCAGGGGTAAAGCTGTCCACATAGATCATCCTCCACACCGTCATCTACGTCATCCCTTCCATGTTGCCCCTCGCTTTCAGATCGCTTTACTGCAGGGTGGTCTTCCCGGTCAGGATTACAGACTAGCAGCCGGCGGTGCAGAAGATATTCTATGTGGACAGCTTTACCCCGGATGCCTGCGTACTTAGATGTGCCTGTTTTATTCATCAACCTTGTGAGTTGCTAAATATTGCACCTTCATTAAATGGAACCATATTGCTACACTTAGAGGTGCCACTCTTCTCTTTGATACTCTGTAGCTCCTGCTGGATTTTGCTTCTAATCCCCTTGTGGAAGCGGCTATTTGTGGATGGACATTTTATGGTAATATAACCTATCGCAATGCTATAATCTTTTTATATGGACTATAAATTGAAGGATTTATGAATAAATGGTTGTGGAACGAATCATCTGAGTTTCCATTATTTCTTATGGGGAAATTCGCTTTGATATAAGAGTGCTTTGGATTACAAGCATGCTTCCGGAACGAATTATGCTCGCACTCCAAGGTTTAACTGTACTTTGTTTTACTCTTTAGGTATTTGTAGTAATGGAAACATTTTGATACTACTTTACGGATTTAGTAAAATATGACTAAGGTTGACCTAAAAGGGGCTTTGAGTAGCTTTGGCACGATAATTTGTTGTATCTGCAGTACCTGTGAAGAGTGAAAGATAAGAGCAAAGTGGAAAGATATAAAGCAGGGGTGTCAAACTCAATTTCATTGCGGGCCACATCAGCATTGCAGTTGCCCTCAAAGGGCCGGTTGTATCTATAAGACTATATACATGTATTTAATCTTTATCATTAAGTATTTGACTCTGTATTCGACTATTACTGGTTTTATTAATAACGAAAGCCTTAAGCTGTGAAAGACAGGGGCATACTGGCACAGAGCCCACTCACACTTCTTGGGGAGGGGGGGGGGGAGCAGGAACAAGCATCTCCATGGCTGCAAAGAGAAGTGCAGGATCTGTAGGAGGAGCTCTGTCCCCCTCTCTGTGGGACTGCTGGGACAAGGTGGGGGCAGAGATGAGGGAGGTGCTGTAGTTGCAGCAGAGGCGTAAGGGCCACATAAAATGACCTAGAGGGCTGCATTGGGCCCGTGGGCCTTGTGTTTGACACATGTGATATAGAGGGTTAATAAATAGACTATCAATCTCCCATACCCGAGGGTAAGCCAACCTTCTGATCTTTATCATAAGCTTAGGCTCTCTGATTGGGTTGTGAATGGGCTATCCATGGAGACTAAATTTTTAGAAAATTGACATGTTAATACACTGAGACCCCTGCAGAGGTTCAGCTTTCTGGTGTGTGCGGACTTGAGAGGGGAGCATGAGTGGCGTTCACCCATTTTTTCACCAGGTATCAATATTGCACTATTCACCTATGCACAAGTCACTTTGAATTGGGGTCACCCATATGAATTTATTAACTTTTTTCTTTTTTATATATTTTTATTTTTTTTTGCACATAGATATGGACTCATGGAGCATATGGAGCACTTTATCTTCATTCAGAGTTTCATTTGGTAAAGTGTGGACTTCTATTATGCAAATTATATCACGGATTCATTTTTGATACATTTATATGCATTTTTTACACTTATAGGTTTTTTGTACATTAAGCACGTTAATACTTTATTATTGTGTACTTTATAGAGCCATATGTATCCAATACACTAGGACACTTTGGAGGAGATACAATTATTGGGTATTTAAAAAAAACAGTACATCTATTTCCAATAATTTGCTATGCACATCATATTTAAAGAGACAGCACACCACTTTCGAAAAATGTAATTTTTACACATACTTTTGATTTATTATTATTATCGCACATTAGAAAGATGCAGCGCCACCTCCACCTCTCTTCCTATACATCTATTTCTCTATCCCACCTTGGTGGGATTTTTGAGGTAGGCAGCAGCTTTACTATATAACGATATCGCGGGATCCTTTGCTTTATTTTACACTGAGATAGATGTGAATATTTAATTAATAAATGTGCCATTAGTCACATTTTATCTCTTGATGCATTACAATTTCACAAAGAAAAATATTGTTAAAACTTAAAGCAGTGGAAACTTTTGAAATGAAAAATGAACAAGCATATCCTTTCATGATGCATTCTTGCCTCAATCTGAAGCACCAAGTGTAATTTCTCTGCTGTCTGCTTCCTCTGCTATCTACATGAATCACTTGTAACTGGTTATGCCAACACCAGGTGATCTTGGGAGATGTCCCCATCCCCCCTCCAGCACACAGCAGGTGATTGACAGCCTCAGCTGTGCATGTTTCCCTATGAGATTGTGTAGAGCAACCTTTCTCAACCTTTTCAACACAGAGGAACCCTTGAAATAAATTTCCGGTCTTGGGGGAACCCCTGCTAAAAATGAAAAATCTACAACTCATGACACGTTAGTGCTCCTTACTCTTGTCATGATTGGGAAGAATTACCCCCTCACAGATAGCTAAAAGGAACAATGGTGTCATTGGAAACTTATCTGAGAGGCAGAAATTGCCCATTGCTCAAGGAACCCCTAGCAACCTCAGGAGGAACCCTAGTTAAAAAAACGTGGTGTAGAGTGTAGGTACCCATTCCTTCACTTAGGTCTCCTCTCTATTCTGCAGTGTACTGTGTCAGATTCCCACCCCCTGCCTCCTGGAGCTGAGAAAAAGCCTTTACTCCACTGCTTTAGAAGGTTGTAGAGAAGATATGGCAGCAGATAAACAGGTACAACCTATGTAGGAGGATTTGTTTCATCTATGTGTATCACCTGAGGCCAGCCACTTCAGTGGGTTTATGCAAGGGTTTACACCCACTTCAAGTTACAAAATATTGCTGTCCTGCTATTTCAAAAGCTATAGCATAAGAGGAAGGATTGCAGCAGAAGAGCAGGTTGATAACGTGATGTAAGTGATTGTCTTTGAAAACGCCCAAGTGGGAGGGCGAAACGCGTTGACGTAATTCCGGTACAGCACCCCGATTCGTCACTTCCGGTTTACTTCCTGAATCTCCGTGGAACGCACGCCGATAGTGGCGTTCCCGGCACTTACTGCAGTTCTCTTCCGCTTTTTATTATTACTACACTGTGAGTATGTTTTTGGCTTCTATTTATTAATAAAATATATGAAACGGGCTTCACTATCCCTGGTCCCCTTTTTTCTTGGCAACTACCATTTGGAGCCATCCAGATTACCATTTAGCAAGATTGTCCATCCAGCCATTGGCATTAAGGAGAAGTTCTGGTGCTGCCTATATTCACTTGATCACAGGCTTTTTTGACCCTACCGAGGGCCCACATGTTCTGGTGAGTAGGGTTCCTGGAGGGGTCACCGCCACTTGGAGCACGAGTGTTTTACCATCTGCACTGGAGCACTTTATCACTTGTTGTTTTTCTACCTAAAGGACACTGCTTTGGATATCATATTTATATTCATTTGGACACTTATACCATTTTCAATTTTACATTTTTGTTACACTTTAGAGTCACGTGATCACTTATACTTATTTATATTTTTTATTCATGTATGCAAGCGCTGGGTTTAATTGATTAATTTACATATGATAACGTGATGTAGTCACGTGAAACTGGGAATGGATTTTCTCTACAAAACTCTCAAGCCCTTCACACTGGCAGAGTCTTTGCTTTCAATAAACCTCTATAGTTAGGGGGAGAGGCAGAGGGTGCTGATGCCATTAGATGATCTGCCTCCAGTGTACAATTCAAGCCACAGCAGCACTAAATGCAGCAGATTTGCTGCCGTTTTATCATGGTGCTACTGGTAAACACAACAGAAACTGTTACCCAGACTAGAATAAAATTGTATTCAGAATGCTAGCTGCATAGCTATAATATACAGTAAATGGGGAGGCACATTGATTGGGAGTGGCTCCATGCACTCTAGTGTTTTTTTAAGCTCCTAGAATCTGTTATTAGCATTTTTATTCTGCTCCTAAAAGCTAAATAGTTGTATCCTATGTGTCCTTGCACACTACTTTAGGCTATTAGCATTTTTTGAGCTTCAGTGTCTAGGAGCAGAAAAAAAAATGTTTTTGTAGAGTTTCTTGGAGCGATTTTCCAGCAGAAAAAAAGCTGGATGCTCATAACTGCTTCTAAATGCCACTAAAATACTACTAACAGCTTTTTTTTTTTCATGTACTGCAAAAACGCTAATAAAATGCTAATGCTACTAAAAGCTTCTAAAGCACATGTGTCAAACTCAAGGCCTGCGGGCCGAATGGGGCCCCCAGGTCATTTCATGTGGCCCTCGCACCTCTCCTGCAGCTGCGGGACCCCCTTTGTCTCTGCCCCCACCTTGTCTCAGTAGTTGGCAGCAGAGAAGACAGAACTCCTTTGTGCAGCTGCTGAAAGGCTCGTATTTGCCCCCCCCCCCTTCTCAGCAGTCTGGAGCAGAGAGGAGAGCAGAACTCCTCCTACAGATCCTGCACCTCTCTGTGCAGCCGCAACATCACCTTGCCTTTGTCTCCCCTGGTCTCAGCATTCAGCAGACTCTGGAAGCTGACTCCAGCCCTCTTCTGGTTCTCCTCCAGACATTGCACTTTCTTCTTCCCAGATCAACCCGCATCTTCTTCCTGGCAGGAGAACAAGGTAAGGGGGGTGCATTGTGATGTAAGGAAGGATAGGTGACTCGACTTCTGATGGTGGGGGGGGGGGGGGCTCTTGACATCTCATGTAAGGGTGTAAGGGGGCATGGGGTGCTCTGGGCATCTAATCTTACAGATATAACTGGCCCTTTGAGAGCAACCATAATGCTGATGCGGCCCACAATGAAATTGAGTTTGACACCCCTGTTCTAAAGGCTACTTAAATGCTACTAGATTGCGACAAACGTTCCAGCTCTATCACTACGGCAACTGTACTGTTAGAGATCCCATACCAAATTGGCGCTGCTGCCAGTGAGTTGCTGTGAACCAGCCTAAAGTTGCCAAGAGAAAGGGAAGGCAGTGCTATCCAGATATTGGTATTATAAAGTGCTGTGTGAACAAACCAATAGATATAGAAAACGTTTATTCAAAGTTTTAGAAAAATTGCAGCTAGGTAAATTAAAACCAGTGCTATACCAGACCGATGCCGGGTGGTGATTGGCAAGTGACTTCAGGTCCACTGGGTGAGTCCCTGGGGTGGGCTGACGATGGAGGGCAATCCAAAGGCTCTGGGAAAGCTGTGTGGAAACCGTGATAGACCAAAGCCAAGCCAGACCAGCCTGGAATGCATGGGGGAGACGTTGCTGTAATTAAACACTACTAGAAACTGGCACAAAAATGCTATTATCAGCATTTTTCATCCAGCATTTTTTTCTAGCTTTTTCTGAGTTTATGAAAAATGCTAGTGTGCATGGAGCCTAAATGTTTCAAATCAAGTCAAGAAAAAAGATCCACGCAGTCATACCAAACTGTTTAGAGAAGAGCTGCATAGGGTCAGGAGATATTGACATTACTCTGTCCCCTGGCGACTATAGATAAATATTGAAAATAGGGATGGCCACTGTCATTGACAAGCTCATGGAACCTGATGCATGTCAAAGTGCTGTTTTCTTTGTGAAAGATTCCCTATAACTCTGCCCAGAATGAATATTCTATTTTTCAGCGGACTCTGCTGAGTTTACTCTGTTTTCTGGTATTACTTATAGAGTCCAAAGTCTTTCCATTTCCTTTTCCTCTTTACAAATCTTAGACAAATGTGTGTCTGTTGCAGCTGTACTCCCCGTTTTACTCTACGGAGAATCCATTGGGGAAGTGTACACTACTATTAGCTATGAAATGGCAGCAGCAGATGGGCAGAGCTGAAAATTCTGGTGGGAATATCTTGCAAATGCAATACCCTTGATAATTAATTTTAGAAAAGCCAGCATGATTCAATTTGCTAGCAAATTGCCAAAAAAAAAAAAAAAATGTGTATTGAAATAGCTGAATAAATTTATGGGGCCAATACACATTTCAGCCTGGCCATTTGATAGCCTGATATTCCATTCATATGTGAGAAAAACCACATGTAATTCACACATATGTGAACCCGGCCTAAAGGCAGAACATTTTTTTACCTTTAGGCTGGGTTCACATATGTGCATTTTCACTGCATCCAATTCATATGACATGTGAGTGTGACTGGCTCTCAATGGAGCCGGTTCACACATGTCCAGGGGGCAGCCATGGTGATGTTTCCAAAAGGGCCCTGTGCTTTTTTGGGTCCGGTTCAGGTGCAAATTCAGGAAAAAATTTGGACCTGAATCTCACCTGAATCGGTGAACAGAAACGCTCTGGACACCAGGCTGTAAACACATATGTGAACCCCGTCTAATGAATTCCTTGCATTATGGAAAAAATGTTCCATTCCTATCTCAACCTAGTGCTGTGCCCGTATGCAGTAGCGCTGATCTCTCTCTCCTCATAGGACAGAGGTAGTAGAATTCTTAGAGTGGACTACAAATGCACCATTTTCTCCATAAGCTTTCCAAACAACAGGGCATTGCTCGCTCACTGATGGAATTTGCATGCCTCTGTTATGCAAGAGAACCCAGCAATGACTCTTTGAGCTGGGTCAAGATTATGTTCCCTCTTTTTTCACAAAGTGAGAGTCTGATCTGTGCACACATTTTTTGGTGTCGCAATGGGAAAAATTCTTCCTTCTGCCCAATATTCCTCCATTGTCACCAGGATTCAGATTACAAGATACTAGCCAGGTGGTATAGGGTTCCCAGCTCTTCTTCAACGTTTTTCTCCATTTGTTTCTTGTGGCTGTTGAAGATGCACCCTTTTGGCGTAAGGTTGCATATGTCATTAGACAGCTTATGTCTGTGGATGTGTGCAACAATGCGGTGGCCTGTCTGCCTGACAGTCCTATTAGGAAATACAAAGCCTCTTTGACCATACACCTTTTGAATGTGGCAAAGGCATGTATTCCACTTCGATGGAAATAATCATGCTCACAAACTAAGTCTCTTTGGTTTGTGAAGGTCAATGAATTATGGACATGGAAGACTTTACGGCTAGCCTACATAACACTAAAGAGGCCTTTCGGTCTACTTGGATGTTCTGGCAGTACTTCATCTATACAGATGCCTACCTGAATTCTCTCTGTCAACCTAGGTAGCTTGTCACCCCTTCGTCTCCCAGGGAGAGTCTCCAGTTTCTTCACTCTCCCTCTTTGACTATCTTTCGGCCTCTCTCTCCTTTAAGCCTTTTCCCTTCTTGATTTTTTCTTTTTTTCCCCTTCCTGATTTTTTACCTTGCAATCTTAATGTTATAAACAATATACTGTATGCTCTCTGTTGTGATCCCACTTTGGTTACATTATGTGATGGTATCTTGTTGGCGATCGGGAAGCAAGGGATCCTAGGTGCTGTCTGGGGTTTGTATTCTCATATGCATATCTCCTTTATCTCCGAGTACACTTGTCCTATACTGTTTTTCGGGAATGAGGACTTTTCCTTCTCATAACTTGTTCTTCAGACATGGCTCACTCATAACAGTTTTGGTGTTTTGCGATGGCTAATTGTTAATATATGACATGACACTGGTTGCTAATTTTTTTTTTCCATATGATATGAAACAAGCAAAAAATTTGGGTGAGCATACCCATGTATTTCTAAAGCTGGTGCAGCTATGAACCAAAAGATATGTATATTAAAAAATAAAAGCGCACACATGCAAAAGAAATTACTACCAAATTTGAAGACAATCCATGAATAAAAATGGGGATTTGGTCCCACCATATGGCCATATAGTGCTCAAGCCCACCACTACGTCAAAGTACCCCATTATCAGTGGGGTACTTTGACGCAGTGGTGGGCTTGAGCACAATATGGCCATATGGTGGGACTAAATCCCCATTTTTATTTATGGATTGTCTCCATATTTGATAGTCATTTCTTTTGCATGTGTGCGCTATTCTTTCTTAATATACATGTTGCTTGGTCCATAGCTGCACTGGCTTTAGATATCCATGTTCAGGGTTTGCTCCCCCAATTTTTTGCTTGTTTAATATGATATGAAATGTATTTCTTTAAATAAAGTGAAAGAGTCCTAACATAATAGTAGATTTTAGTTTTTCTATTCTTTTTATATGCAAACTTTTTGCTATATAATTACATTTTTGGCTTCAGTATGGATTTTTGGGATTTGGGCTCTACTGGTATTTCCCAAGATGTCTAGAGAAGATGACATCATTTTCCCTCAGACGTGTATAAAAAATAAATGCTTATTTAATGCACCCGCATCTTTCCAATATCTACATAGCTGTCTCACTGTAGAGATGGAGGTGTTAAGTACTTAGCTGCTGTCTCCAAAGCACCCCACTCTCCCACGCACTGCTAGCTCTCATACATTTGGGGCCTGACCTATCCAAATCTCTTAAAATCAGCAGTGAGCAGCGCACGTGCCTTAGCTTTTCCCGGGGCTTTGTAATAAAATATTTACAGCGTGTTAGTGTGCTTTGGTGTCCTCATCCGAAAACGCTTATGAATATTTGAAACTTGTTAAAACATTGGCGTGTGGACCACATTATATCAGAAAGACTCAAGCATGTGCTGTAGTTTCTTCTCTGCTGTCTTCCCATTTTGCCTCTGAGATAAATATAGCTGCTTTGTATATTCTGCATAGAAACAAACTGGCAGGACAATTAATAAAATCAATTCCTCTTGTAATCTCCAGTTTGTAAACTGGATTAGTGTTCAAAGTTTGTGATGGGAAAAGACGATTCTTATAAGGGAACTGGAAAGGTCACAATGGAAATAGTGCTGGGGTATACATGCAAAATTGTGCAAGACAAATAGTGACAATACAAAATGACTGACAAAATGTGTATTGTCTATGGAGACATGCTATAGGAAATGAAGAGATGACGCGGAAGAATATTAGTACAGGCTTTAGGAGATAATCGTGTGTAAAGATACCCCAGTTATACAATATTTGTGCAATCTGAGTGATAGCAATGCAACTTGACAATTGGATTGCACGTGTCTACAGAAAATAATTCCAACTGTCATTATACTGATCACATAAATTCACCTGAAGAAGAGGCAGTAGAGGAGCCACAATATACATAGAGCTGCTTATGCACCAGTTGACCCTTATCTTTCTGTCATTTGGGAGCTACCTAGGATTGCACCACACTCTTTTAGCTATTTAAAGTAATATTAAACCCCCATTGTTTTTTAGCTTAACAAATTAGGTGCATTAAAAGAAACATTCCTCAGTAAACTGTTTTTTTAAACTCTTTCCCCAGCACTTGCAGTTTACAACTTTCAATGCTGCTGGTTCCTGCTCTCCTTGTGCTTCTTTCCTGAACATCTGGTCTTCACAGGAAAGAGTTAAAATGGTAGTAAACTCCCATTGGACACTTGTATCTACAGGTAAGCTTATAATAAAACGTACCTGTAGGTACTGGAGTATCTCCTAAATGTGCACTGTTATGGATGGTATTGGTTGGCAAAAAGGAGCATCTATCCACAGACTCATAGACATATTGACATCTCAGTTCTGAAGTCCTACCTGTCTGTGAGTTGTCAGTTTTGTCATTTTGGAGGCGGTCATATTCTGCTTTTTATACCACCATGAAGCTGACATTGTGGGATTTTATGATCCACTTGCTTTTTCGCTGATACTGGCTTCTGGCAATTCAAGGTAATTTTGCCTGATGAGTTTTTTACTTTGCCTTTTGGTGACGGTCTATCTACACTTCAAGAATTCATACGAAATGATTCTGGTGATCTCACTCCAATGCTGGAATTGTTTAGACTATATAGCCCATATATTAGAATAGACTAATTTTCAAGTACAGTAAGTAAATTGAGGTGGTCAGAGCTTGATAGAGGGGATATTTTCTTTGAAATGTTGCCATCAGTTTGCCACCTATATCTGCACCCTGAGTCCATTATTTCCCTTATTGTTTGTTCTTTATTTCTGTACATACAGTGCCTTGCGAACGTATTTGGCCCCTTTGAACTTTTCGACCTTTTGCCACATTTAAGGCTTCAACAACAAGTGGGACACAATCATGAAGTGGAACGAAATTTATTGGATATTTCAAACTTTGTTAACAAATAAAAAACTGAAAAATTGGGCGTGCAAAATTATTCAGCCCCCTTAAGTTAATACTTTGTATTACAGCTGTAAGTCGCTTGGGGTATGTCTCTATCAGTTTTGCACATCGAGAGACTGAAATTTTTGCCCATTCCTCCTTGCAAGGCACTGTATGTACAGTTGGATGTTTTCCCAAGAATGCTTTTTCTATGACTCCTGTATTGTTTATACTTTAGTCAGCATCTCTCTGTATAGTGTTAGCAGGGCCAATTTGAGTCACAGTCAAGCTAAATAATGTACAGTGGGTAAAAAAAAGAATCACCCCCTTTAAAATATATATATTTTTTTTGTTTTCTAGCCTGAAATGAAGACAGACACAGCTTTTGTTTTATCCATGTCTATTTACTCAGTGCAACTTATAACATCCAAGTGAAAGAAATATCACCAACGTGTCAGAAAAAAAAATAGGACCAATTAAAAAACAAGGAAAAAGGATCACCCCCCTCCTAAAAATGACTTGTAAACTCAATCAGGTGTAACTAATCACCTTCTTAATGGCACACAAAGCCATTTGACTTTCAACTGTGATAAACTGTGGTCATTTTTTTTAACCAAGCATGAAAAAAAGCTTTCCTGCAGCATTTCAGTCCCTGGTAGTGCAACTGAAGCTAAACATGCAAAAAATAATAAAAAATAAAAAAAATGTAAAGGCTTTATCAATGCCTAGAAAAACAGTAAAGTAGATTATTAGGAAGTGGAAGGTATTTGGTACAACACAGACCCTCCCTGAATCAGGACATCACTCCAAACTGGATGCAAAAAGCCAGGAGGAAACTGGCCAGAGGCCTACTGCAACTCTGAAGCAGTTGCACAAATTTATGACAAATTCTCCACAAATGTGGCTTGTATGGGAGGGTTTCAATAAAAAAAATCCACTCCTTAATAAAGGCCACCTGCAGTCACAACTGAGCTTTGCCAAAACACATCCTAAAGATTCTGAGGCCACATGGAAAAAGGTGGTATGGTCAGATGAGACTAAAATGTAATGTTTTGGCCTCAACACAAACTGTTATGTCTGGCAGAAATCTAATACAGCTCACCATCCAAATAACACCATTCCTAGAGTAAAGCATGGAGATAGTAATATCCTGTTATGCAGGTCTTTCAGCAGGGACTGGAGCACTAGTCAGGATAGAAGGAAAAATGGATAGGGCAAAAAAATACAATCAAATTCTTGAGGAAAATCTGCTGACCTCTACCAGAAAGTTGTCAATGGGAAGAAGGTTTACCTTCCAACAAGGCAATGACCCAAAGCAACCAGCAAAAATGACCACACAATGGCTGAGGGATAAAAAGTTGAATGTCCTTGCATGGCCTAGTCATACCCCAGACTTAAATCCCATTAAAAATCTGTGGAATGATTTGAAGACTGCAGTCCACAAACAGTCACCATCAAATTTAACGGAACTTGAGCAGTTCTGCAAAGAAGAGTGGGCAAATATTGCAAAGTTTAGATGTGCAAAGTTAGTAGAGACATATCCCTACAGAATAAAGGCTGTAATTAAGGCAAAAGGTGGTTCAACAAAATACTGACACAAGTGTGTGATCTTTTTTCCAACTCAGTTATTCTGCTTTTGAATTTTTTTTTTTCTGACATGTTGGTGTTATATTTTTCACTTGGATGTTATAAGTTGCACAATCACTCAGATGGCACAACAATTGTAAACATAGCTGGATAAAACAAAAACTGCATCTGTCTTCATTTCAGGCTGCAAAGCAACAAAATATAATTTTAAAAGTGGATGATTATTTTCTATACCCACTGTATGTGTGCTGTTTACAGTATGTATTTTACTATGATTCTGTATGCAACAATATACCTTTTTGAAATATACCCTGGTGTGCTGAATTATTAATTATTTCACTGCTAAAGAAATAGTGATGAGACAATAAAAAATGACAGATAAAATGTGTGTTGTCCATAAAAATATACTATAGGAAATGAAGAGATGGGGTGGAAAAACAATAATGTGTAAAATTACCATCTTACAAAAATGATATACTATTATCATTATTTTTATTTTCTTTGTCGTAAATTGATACTGTGAACCCTCTTCACCCAATACCCCTGAGGAAGCCTAAAAGGCGAAACACGTCAGTATAGTCTGGCCCTCTGACATACATATGGGCACATGGATGTTTAGTGTGTCTCAATAAGAGGTGAAGCCTGGGTTTTTGAGGAAAGGGTCATTTTATTATATACAGTATGTCTTTATGTATTATTGTTTCCGACATGTGGACCGATCATATGTCAGACTGTATTTTATCTTTTTGATATAATAAAATTTATGCTTTTTATACTTTTGTGGATGGTGTCGTACTAAGTGGGGTAGTCTAGCACCGGGATATCCCGCTTTTCTTTCATATTTTTTGCATATAATCTTACAAAAAATTGGTATCTAATTGATATGAGTGCAACTGAGTAACAATTTGATACGTATTGTACGTGTCAACAGCAAATGAGGCCAACTTCTCATTTGTGCTGATCACATATATTTTACATAAAGAAAAGGCAGTAGACAAGCCATGATACATATCACACTATCTATGTACCACTTTAACCTTACCATTCTGTCATTTGTGAGCTAACTTCATAAATAAAATATGCATGTTCATTAGGTATCTCATGTGTTTCTTCTCACCATTTTGTATTCTTATATATCTAATATTTTTTGATACCATTGATGAGTACCATTGAGCTTTTGCAGATTACCGACTGGTCTTGATGATTCTTAGGGATGTAAAGATTTTAACTTTATGGTTTTAAAGGAGAGTGGAGTATCTATGTGTAAATTGTTTTGCACCTTGCATTTTATTGGATATCCTTTCATTTTTGGATCTTATGAGATGTGATGTAAGGAGTCCCTGACCAGATGTGAGGCACTGGCTGGCATTATTGTGGACGGTGTATATGTGTCAACTAGGTTTCTCACCTACACTTGATGAGCGGCTCCAGAGTCTTCTGACTGATATGGAGGAAAAAAACCTGGTTTCTTCAGAATCTTTTTAAGTTTTGTTGTAGTTTGGGCCCAGAGACTTAGTAGAGCTTTGAGTGGGACTTAAACAGAGATTATTTTCATACAGCCTGCGGGCTCAACAAAAAATATTCTAAAGAATTCTGCTATCCATGCTATATGATAAAGGAATCCCCCGCTGCAGCTATTGTATTCTGACAACTGCAGTAACAGCTGCATCCAATCACATTTGCCAATTTTCCACCCGGCTCCTTAAATCGATGTTGTGTTAGCAAACTTTGTCTAGTATGTGCTCAACTTAAGCCTTCAATTCTAGGTCCATATTTTAAGCAGGGTATACACACTGAGTTTTTTTGTTCAGTAATTTTTTTATTATATTTCAAAGAGAGGTAGAACAAAGTACACACAGCAATTTTTAGTTAGACAATAACGTTCAGATACTTTTTAGAATACAAATATTTGAGACATTTAGGGTAATTATGAGCAAAGGAAGAGAATTACACACGAATCAGACATACTAATGATAGGTTGGAGACATAAGAAATACAGTAGTTTCAGTATCAGGTGGTCTATGGGAGTGCGCATACAACTTATGTATCTAAATAAATAAAATGAAAAAAGAAAAGGGAGAGGGGGAGAGTGATGGAGATTGGGAGGAATAGGGAGAAAGCAATAGTTTTGGGGGGGCAGGGAGGTTGAAGGAAGGGAGGAGGAGGTCAGCCAGGGGTGTGGTATGCAGTAAGTGTTTTTGAATGGTTTGAGATTGACCATTACAGGATTAAAAAGTGATGATCAAAGGGAGGAGGGATGCATTGATCTAGGAGTTCCAGATTTTATGAAATGTAGGCGTAAGTGTTTTGAAGACATGCCATTCGATTTTCCGTTCGATTTTCATTGATCACAGTCCAATGAATTTGGGGTTTAACCTCTTAAAAGGGGGTTGAAATGCTTTAGCCAGGCCTTTGCTATGACTTGTTTTGCAGCCGTAAGAACATGAGTCATTAGGATGAATTTGGTTTTGGACATTTGCGCAGGTTTGCAACTGAGTAAAGCTTCTGATGGGTTCATTGTAAAAGCTTGTTGATAAAGAGTGTGTAGAAGTTGGTAGGCCTGATGCCAAAAGCGTTGAGTCACTGGACATGTCTACCAGGTATGCAAAAAGGAACCAGTGTTGGGGCAGCCATGGAACCAAAGTGAGGAGAAATCTAAGAAGAGAAGCACCAGCCTGGTGGGAACCATGTACCGCAGTAGTAGCACTTTGAAATGGGTTTCCACTGATGGTGTTGCGAGAGCATGATTTCGTGGTGACCCAGATCTGTTTCCATTGTTTTTGGCCTAATTTACATTGTAGGTCCTGTTCCCATTTGGAGATAAATGTAAGGTGTATCCACTTAGCGGTAAGGAAGTTATATAAAATAGATCATTCCCGCCTAATATGGATCATTTTTGCATTTGGATTCGAATGCAAGGGTACAAGCTACGTTTTTTTTTCATTCAACCAGAGGGCTAAATGAAAAAAACCTCACAGATCCCTGCATCAACACAAGCATTGTTGTTGCAGGAATCTCTCCTGCTGTGTCTTTGTATTCTGACAGGGGGGTGGGGGGGGACACCCTCCTTGTCAGAATACAATGATCAGCAATTGCAGCAAGCGCTGATCAATTGCTAGTTTTTCAGCATGACCTTTCAAGAGAACCTGGTCATTAGACAGCAGTAGACACAGAGGGTCGGCCAGTTCCTGCTAAGCAGGAAGACTTTCAGTACATGTATACCCAATTTTACTCAGCAATCAGACCTCCTTATTAGCCAGCTGTGCTCAGGTCTCTCAGGGGAGCCCATGGAAGTAGTGAATGGAGTATGTAAAACTTCTTTATCCGATCCCCTAGACCAGAAGGGACGGTTAGCCCTTTCAGTGGAGGGGCAGCCCCACTGCAACACAGGACTTATAGTGTTCCTGGAGTTGTGCTTTAACCACTTAAGCCCTGGAGGATTTGGCTGCTAAAAGACCAGGGGGGTTTTTGCGATTTTTTACTGCGTGACTTTAATGGACAATTGCGCGGTCGTGCGACGTTGTACCTAAACGAACTTGACGTCCTTTTTTTCCCACAAACAGAGCTTTCTTTTGGTGGTATTTGATCACCTGTGCGATTTTTTGATCATGCGTTATAACCAAAAAAAGAGCGTCAATTTTGCAAAAATAACAATATTTTTCACATTTTTTTATATGAAATTCCCCCCCAAAAAATGTAAAAATCAAAATTTTGATTGGTTTGCGCAAAAGTTATCGCGTTTACTAACAAAGGGAAAGATTTTTGTCATTTTTGGTGTTTTATTTTTTTAGCGTGTAATGGCGGTGATCTGCGATTTTTTTTTCGGTACTGCGACATTGCGGCGGACAGATCGGACCCTTGACTGACATTTTTGACACTTTTGGGGTTACCAGTGACATTACTGCAGTAATCATTGCTATACATATGCACTGTTACTGCAAAAATGACACTGGCAGGGAAGGGGTTAACTTTATTGGAGAGGGAGGGGTTAAGTGTGTCCTAGGGGCGTGATTCTAACTGTATAGGGACATGGCTATTGGTGTAAAAACAAAGATCAACGGTCCTACATAGTAGAACCGTCTGATCTTCATTTTTACACCAGGGAGAATGACGGGCGGCTTGTTTACATAAGCCGCTCCGCCTTTTTCCCTTCACCGGAGCGATCGTAGTGTGACCGGCGGACATCGAGTCCGCCGGTCAAACGCACTGACTTGTCTGTGAACGAGCCGCGGCTGGGCGCGCGCCCGCTCGCAATTGGCTCTGAAGTCAGTGACAGGCGAGTGACGTATCCATACGTCACTCTGCCTGGCCGGGGCTGACCGCCGCAGTATATAGTCGTGCGGCGGTCGGCAACCGGTTAATGCACATCTAAACCCAAAAACAAAAATGTGATTTATTGCAGCTTACCGGTCCTTAGATAAGGTCTGCATTGGTTTTCCTTTTCTCAGACCTTTTCTAATTATTTTTGCCTGGCAATCCTATGAATAATACATTTCAGTCCTTGTTTAGCTACACTCATTCTTCCATTGTATCTATGGAGGAAGAAGCTATGGTTATATGTGTCTGTCTTTGCTTATCTCTAGTACATGGAGGGCGGTAAGATTAGTAGTTGTTAAGTGTTTGTTATTGGGCTTAGTTTTACTTTAACAACCTAAACCTTTAATTTAATAGACTACTGAAGATCTTTAGTACATTTTCAAATCTGTTATGGCCTGCAATGGCACAAAGACAGAAAGTAATGTTTTAATGTTGTCACCTGAAAAGAAGGGGAAGGGAACATCTGTGACATCTGTTTAGGCAGTGAATTCTCCTCACTTTATGAGGAATTTCACTTCTGGTTTTGTTTCTGGGACAGGATTTGAAGGGAAATATATATATATATTTTTTTTTTTCCAAAAATTTGGAAAATATATTTTATAGAAAAAAGGTACCACTAAAAATCTAAGTGGGGTTCTAAGCATTACCTAGTCTAACCAAAAGAAAAAAAGTGTATAGATACACTTTATTGTTACAATATCATGTAAGTTACAAAATAACTGTAATTTGTTACTCTAATGTTACAATATGATGTAACTCACACTGCTTCATGGATTACTCTGCAGTCTTAGGCCCCTTTCACACTGGCGGAGTCTGCCAGCGAATCTGCCAGCTCAGGGTGGTTCTCTCTGCTGATTTCTGCTGAACAGGTAGATGACAGGTCTCTGTCTGCTCTGCAGCCTGCTGTGCTCTATGGGCTGTTTAATGGAAACGGACAGCCTGTCCGTTTCCATCCATCTGTCATCTGATCAGATCTGCCAAACAGATGGGGAACTCTTTTTCACAGACAGGATCGGATTGGATGTCGGCGGCTGTCAACAGAAATATGTCTGTGCTATAGAGAGCAATGGATAGTGTGATTGGGTCCACCTGAAAAACTGACAGGAGGACCCAATTGGTCCGTCAGTGTGAAAGGGGCCTTAGGTACCTTCACACAGGTCCGCCTTTCAGTTCTTTAGGGGGACCTGATCAGAAGCTCCACATAAGTCTATAGGCAGGCTGATGAAAACAGATTTGCATCTGTTTACATCTATTTACAACTGAGTCCATCTAGGTCCAGAAAATACATTGAAAAACGTCTACCTTTCCTGTTTTTCTGGACCTAAACCTGATGGATCAGACGTAGTCTGATATTAATGGATGCAACATAATAGGGTCCCTAAAAGCTCCAATTTTTAAATGGAACACTGAACAGACGTTTTTTTTTACATCTGTACCATTCTGCTGCGATTCAGTAGAAAAGAAAGCCTGCATGTGTCTCTAGGGGCTCATTCAGATCCATCTCAGAGTTGTCTGCAGGCAGCCCATTGACGTGGATGCACATGCAGCGTTGGCACAGACACAACTGCAAGTCCCAGTTTGGCAGGATCCGATTGTGTCTGTGTCGGTGCTGGATCTGCATCAACTTTTATGGACTGCCTGCAGACAACTTTTAGGTCGATGCATATGCATCTGCCAGCAGCCCTGCAGGGAGGACGGGCTTAAAGGAGTTGTAAAGGCATTCTATGCACTAAGATAAAAAGCCTTCTTTGTGGAGCAGACTCCCCAGCACCCCTTATACTTACCTGTGTCCTGATGTCCACGAGTCCCTCGGCCGTCCAGGACTCTCCCTCCTGTGTGGCTGAGAGACAGCCAAGGCACCATTGGCTCCAGCAACTGTCAATCAAAGTCAATTAGCCAATCAGGAGAGGGGGGGTGACCCCGAACAGCAGCTCCGTGTCTGAATGGACATACAGAGCTGCAGCTCGGCTCGAGTGCCCCCATAGCAAACTGCTTGCTGTGGGGGCACTCGATAGGAGGGAGGAACCAGGAGCAGCAACGAGGGACCCGAGAAGAGGAGAATTTGGGCTGCTCTGTGGAAAAACCAACTGCACAGAGGAGGTAAGTATAACATGTTCATTATTAAAAAAAATGAGACTTTACAATCACTTAAGGATCGGGAGGTTTTACCCCCCAGAAGGTTTTTCTTATAAAAAATATCTAAAATACATAATTTTTGTCATACATTTAGGCCAAAATGTATAAAACCACATGTCTTTAATAAAAAAAAATGCTCACTAAGCGTTTACTTATTGGTTTGCAAAAAAGTTATAGCGTCTACAAACTATGGTGTATATAGTGGAATTTACACAGCTTTTACTCCCTGACTGCCTATCTAATTTCTTGAAGTGCTAAAATGGCAGGGCAGTAACCACCCCCCCCCCCCCCCCAAATTACCCCTTTTTGGAAAGTAAACACCCCAAGGACTTTGCTAAGAGGCATGTTGAGTCCATTGAATATTTAATTTTTTTGCCACAAGTGATTGAAAAATGATAAAAACATTTTTTATTTTACATAAATTGTTATTGAAATTATATTTTGATCACACATGCCATGGGTATATGTGGAATTACACCCCAAAATACATTCTGCTGTTTTTCCTGAGTATGGGGAATACTCACCATGCCTCTTAGCAAATACCTTGAGGTGTCTGTTTTCCAAAAAGGGGTCATTTTGAGGGGGGGGGGGGGGTTTGTGCTATCTTGGCATTTCAAGACCTCCGAAACTGTAATAGGTAGTGAGGAGTGAAATCAACAATTAACGCCCTTAGAAAGCCTGAAAGTGGTCATTGGATTTTGGGGTCCTGCACGTGGCTAGACTGCCAACAAGTCGCACAAATGTGGTATCACCATACTCAGGAGAAGCAACAGAAAATGTTGTAATTTTCCCAAAACTTATGGCAAAATCTAAAATATTCCATTGACTCAACATGCCAATCAGGAAATAGCTTGGATTGTCTTCTTTCCAAAATGGGGTAATTTGAGGGGGGGGGGGGGGGGGGGTTAGTGGTATCTTGACATTTCAGGGCCTCTGAAAATGATAGGTAGTAAGGAAGTAAAATTAGCAATTTATGCCCTTAGAAAGCCTAAAAGCAGTGATTGATTTTCAGGGTCCTGTACACAGCTAGGCTCCCATAAAGTCTCACACATGTGGTATCCCTGTACTCAGGAGAAGCAGCAGAATGTATTTTGGGGTGTAGATCCACATATACCCATGGCATGTGTGGTGCAATATATCATTTATACAACTTTGTGTAAAAAAAAAAAAAATTGTAATTTTCCCGAAACTTGTGACAACATATACCATGTTCCATGGACTCAACCTGCCTCTCAGAAAATAGCGTGTCTACTTTCCAGAAAGGAGTCATTTGGGGGGTGTTTGAACTGTCCTGGGATTTTATGCCCAACATTAGACGCTTATGCCACACATCACCCACTCTTCTAACCACTTGAAGACCAAGCCTTTTCTGACACTTTTTGTTTACATGAAAAAATATTTTTTTCATACTATAAAATTACTTTGAACCCTCAAACATTATATATTTTTTTTAAATCAGAGGCACTACAAAACAAAATGGTGGGTGTTACAATTTTTTTTGTCACCGTATTTGCGCAGAAATTTTCCAAACTTAATTTCTTAGGAAAAATAACACTTTTTTGAAATTTAATGCACAAATACACAATACATTGCCAAATTGTTTGGTAAAATATAAGAGATGATCTTATGCCAAGTACATAGATACCAAACATGACATGCTTTAAAATTGCACACGCCCATGCACTGGCGACAAACAACATACTTTTTAAAAGCCTTTAAAAGTTTTTACAGGTTACCACTTTAGATTTAATCTGGCACCTCACATGCATGGTACAACTGCTGTTTACATATGACACAAGTTCGATGCTTGCGTTCGCCTTTGTGCGCAAACACCAGGGGACAGGGGTGCTTTAATTTTTTTTATTATTATTTATTTTGCTGTTTTATTTTATTTTTACACCTTCCCCTTCCTTTTTTTTAAATCATTTTTATTGTTATCACAGGGAATGTAAATATCCCTTATAATAGCAATAAGTAGTGACTGGTACTCTTTTTTGAAAAAATTGGGGTCTATTAGACTAGTTTGCTCCTCTGCCCCTAAATCATCTGACCACACCAAGATTGGTGTGATAAGATTCTTTCCCAATTTAAAAACTGTTTATATCCGGCGAAAATTAAGTGATAAAATGCTCGTAGTTTCTGGTATCTTAGGCCATAGAGATGATTGGAGCCATTCTGTTCTCCAATAAGCTCTATGGTCAGCTGACGAAACCACTGGCTGAATTCTCAGGTTACCCGGTGGGACAGGAGAGCCTGAGAAAACCGTGGAAGGCGGTGGAAGTGGGGAGTGCACTCCCACTGCTCCTAAAAGCAGTCTAGCGGCTAATTAGCCACTATGATTGCTTTTACATGAAAAAAAAACGATACCAAGATGATTCTTAAACCTACAAGCATCATCCCGGTATAACCACTCAAAGTCCAACGATGTACCAGTACGTTGACGGTCTTTGTTGGGCATATATTCTAAAGTTCTTTTTTTTTATGCAGCCTATAGGCTGAACAAAAAAAGAAAACATAACAGATTCATTCATTCACATAGATCGATGTGGATGAAGAAATCTCTGCCATGAAAGTGTAAAAAAATGGATTGCGAAGCATAGGGGACATCCACCCTCTGTGTCCACCCCCCGCCCCCCCCCATGCTTCGCCATTAACGCTCTTTTTTTTAATTGCAGTGGTGAAATCACCTCCTACTGTGCTGCATTCATTGATTTACATATATGCTGAAAGCAAATGCTGTTGCTGTCTGGATAAACAAATCACTGTTGCAGCTGATGGGCGTATCTGCAAAGCAAACAACGGTCAACAATAAAACACAGTAACAGTAAAAAATGTATATATAATAATATACAGTACAGAAAAACAGTAGAATGGCGGTACCAGCAAAGCAAACTATGGTCAACAAGGAAAAACAGTAACAATAAAACATTACAGAATAGCGGTATATTAACTTAATAAAACAACAACTATTTTTGGCTTTTTTATTTTTTTTATTTTTTGTTTTTTGTTTTTTACTTTTTTTACACTTTTTTTGTAACTGTAAAAAACGGTAAACATACCAGACTAGGGTCTCTCAAAATGTGAAAGCCATCTAACATCTTTCGTGACCCTGTGTGAAAGCGTGCTATAGACTGTGCGGTGCTGTACCCTATACTAATACTCCACTAGTGTGTGGTAGCGACAGAAACAGTCCCCGATGCAGAGACCAGGTTGGCCAGGACAGGAGGGACAAAAATACCGGGTGTCACGCCTATATCCAAGTTTTCTACAGACACAAAATCTTCTATGGGGTGCTCTTTGGGTAGGGGGACTAGGGAGGACATCCAGAAAATGCTGCTCATGCAGCTCACTGCATCTGGATTGTGAATTTTGGCCACAGCACCTTTTGGCTACAGAAGGGCTGCGATGATCTATTGCTGGAATTTTTGGGAAAGATTCACTTCTTCCTGATGCTTTGTATAGCACATTAGTGTTCAGCAGAGCCTATTAGAATAGGTATACAGACACTTTTTTGTGCCAGCATCTGGCCTTATGGGCAATTAGGTAAAACACCATCATCTGGTCGTTGAAGTGCACCCCTCCCATGTTAAAGTTGTAGTTGTTGACACAGAGGGGCTTCTCAACAACACCAGTCGCTGTTGTAATTTGGACTGTCGTATCTGCGTGAATGGAAGACAGAACGAAAACATTCTGTGTGTCCTTCCACCTCACTGCAAGCAATTTATTACACTTCAAGCAGGCTATTTCCCCACTGTCTATGTCGGGAATCTACAAGCCGTTGAGGGAAGCCCTGGCGATTAGGTCACAAGGTGCCACATGCAACAATTCCAGAATCAAAAAGTGGACTCTTGTCCATGTATAAATGGTATGCCTTTCCGAATAAGGGTGACACCAAGTTCCAAACAATGTTGCTGCTGCTCCCTATGCAGTCTGGGCAGTCAGGGGGCTCCACACTGCTACTTTTTCCCTTGTAAATCTGGAAACTACATGTATAGCCTGTTGTCCTGTCACAGAGCTTATACATCTTGACCCCATATCTGGCACGCTTGCTGGGGAGAAACTGTTGGAAAACGAGACAGCCAGAAAATGTAATAAAGGAATTAACAACGCAGACAGCTTTTTGGGGGCATATACAAGGCTGCAAACTGCTGGTTGAAGTGATTTACAAGGGGTCAAATTTTGTGGAGCCGGACAAACCATTGGGTCACCCTGAGGATGACTGAGTTCATTGTCATTGAAATGCATGAACCACAAGATTTGCTTGTATCTTGTCCTGGCTATGGCAGCAGAGAACACAGGCATACGATGTAAGTTTTGCAAGTTTTCTTTATTAATTTTTGCTTTTTTGTTGAACTCAAAAGACTTGTATCTTTATTCAACCTGTCTTCCTATGTAGCTATGTTAATTCATAAACAACTGGGGACTGTAAAGGAGTAGTAGGGACACAAGCAACCCAGAAAAAAAAAAAACAGTTTGACATGGCTGGACAGAGAAGTATTGCTTATCCCTTGAAAAAGTCATGTGTTAGTGACGCAACGCGTCGGATGGATCCGGGTGACGTCACTTCCGGTTCACGGCCGTAACCGGAAGTATCAGAGATTACCGCATCGGCGGTCTACATGTTTGTTTTTACCTAACTGTAAGTGCTTTTATTTTTGAATAAATGGTTTTCTGGCTTACTGCACCATGAAATCCTTTTTATGATTGCCCCCCTTTCTGGGCGAGGCACGCCCACAAGGTCTGCATTCCTGGTGGCATATTAGCGATCCCTACTACCTATTGTGTGTGAGCTGTCTTCCATTGATGAGAGAGGAAAGAGTTTTTCCAGTCAGTGCATCCATCCATCCCTGGAAAGAGAGACCGCAACCATATCCTAGTGATTATCATCATCACAACACGCTCTTTTGAGTGTGCATGGAGGTGAGCGGCCATTGCACCTATTGTCTATTTTAGCTCACTGGAGTGACACGCCATTTCTACAGGCAACACGTTTTAAGAATCACAAAAGTCACTTGCTTATTTGCGGATTCACATCAAAAGTCACCACCTATTGGAATCACCACTGTTACACGGTCCACTTATATGGACGTTATTGCTTTTGGATTTACATTTGTTTATAGACTTTTTATTTACACTTGATATATTGAGCATTTTTTATCAGCAATCTTCTGCTGATTGGCACCTCATTGCTTTTTTGTTACCAAATTTTTATCTGCACTTTTGCTACTTTGGTTTAGCACGTGCACGTTTATATACCACATTTGTGCTATTTCTCTGCATTTTTTATATTTATTTGTGAAGATTACCAGGTTTGACTGATCATCACTTTTCTTGTTCACTTGATATCATCATATTTATTTTAGATATTATACTTTTGTCATTACTTTCAGACATAGTTATCCATCTGTACCTTGAATTAGCACCAATTTTTTTCTTTTACAGATAGAGAAGTATTGAATTAAAATTCCAGGAGGTCTGATCTGTAAAATTTTATTCTAACAGAGGTCCAAATAATTTGTTTGTGCTGTGACTAAGGTTTCGGAGCCATGCAGTGCCCCTTCGTCAGGCAAGTGACATTTCTACACTCATCAGAGATCCCTATCAGAGTGCTACCTTACATCAGGGGTCCCCATCACAGTGCCATCTTACATCAGGGTCCCCATCAGAGTACCACCTTATGTCTGGAATCCCCATCAGACTCCCTCTTACATCAGGTGTCCCCATCAGAGTTCCTCTGTACCTTCCGAAACTTGGTAGGCCAAGGGAAAGAGCCAAAAGGAGGAGCAGTCTGCAGGTCTGGATGGAGGAAGTTCCACTTCCATCCTCCTGTGAAAACTGGGTGGGGCACACAAACGATGTCATCTGGTAGTCCTAACAAATAGGGGGTAACCTGCAGTGAAGATTGGCTGGCTGGTGGTCTTCAAAGATTTGTCACTCGGTCTTGATCCAGACTGGAATCCACAATTCAGTGTTAGAGGCTGTTGTTGAAAAAAAAAAAAAAATAGTGGTCTGGAGCTTTTCCCTGAATTACATTTGCCAACCTGCTTGCCTGCTTGTCAAGGTGGCAAGTTTGGTAACTGTAAGGAATACACAACTCTATACTCTTCAAAGGATGAACTTGTGCATCTAATTTAGTGGTCTGTGGCTGCTGAGACTTTTTCTACCTAATTTTTAGCTATATCCAGTGTATCTTTATATACAGTTCTGTCTACAGTTGTGTCATTTTGCCTTACATATGACAGATTTTCTCTAAACGTGAAAAAAAAAAAATCTGATTTATTACAGTATACTATACAGTACAGTTGTGTGAGGTGGAGGAAGGGGGGCACATATTCACCAACCATGACTTATTTGTGTACCTGGTATGTGACTTCACATGGGAAAGAGCACAACTCCTTAATAGGAGAAGCACAGAGAACAGCACAGCACAGCGGAGACATCATAGGCACTCGCTTGTCAAAACACTTCTAAATTCGTTTCTGCTGAAACATTTTCCAATGCAAGTTTTCTCAGCTCATTGTGTTCACTGTAAACCACGTCAATACGTTATGGAGTTATACACGTATTACTAAAGGCAGAACTTTCCCTGCCCAAGATTTCACCTTATATAGGATAATGTACATGAAAGCAACGTGGAAAGAACAATCCGCTTCGGCAGAGTTTGGAATTGTTCATACACGGTTATGTGACTGATTCGGTTTGCTTGCAAACTTTAACCCTTGCAATATATATGGAATGTATTGCTTTTGATGGTGTGTATGAACTGATTTCACACATTTTAGTTTGTAGCTTTTTTTTTTTCTTTCACGTTTGAAACTTCGGCAAAAAAGAAAAAGTAAAAAAGGCAACCAATCAGCAGCCGCTTTCTTCAACCCTAACTGTACTAAACTTCCGAAATTCATAAATAAAATTAAATATAAATCCTCGGGTATTTCCCAGACACTGACTAGAACTGAAGAAGAGACTTGTACAATAAATAAATAAGGTATCCTCGTCCTAAATTGAAACATGCGAAAAAAACGAAAAAATGGAGGCACAGAGGACTTTCATGGTACGTTTAAGGACAATTAGTTAAAAATACATAATTTTAATACATATATCAATGCGAGCAGACATGTATACAAAAATAGAAAAACTGATTTAAAAATACAACATGACTAATGTTCTTGCTGTAATCATATATAGAGCGCAACATACAGCTTGGTCAAAAATAAGACAGCAACCCCAATGCTTCCCCTAACCAGGGGGACTATTCAAAGGAAGGAGTCAAGAAAACTCAACATGTTTTGAGGATATACCGCTTCTTCAGGAGTATAATAAGAGAAAGCTGTATCATCTGTTGCAAAAGAAAAATTTGAAAAGTAATATAATATAGTTTACAGACAAGAAACAAAAGATATTGCAGACAATAAATAAGTCATTTATATCATATAAGACGCACATTGTCCAATATGAATAGGATTAAAAGCTCACAATAAGCCCCCAAACGACATCTTCTACTGACCCTGTTCTCTAGCATGGAACATACATTCCACATTAATAATTATGCTACCAAAATTATTCTGTGCTGTAAATTACCTCCAGCATTGCTCCTGTTTCTTCTTGCTGGAGGCTGGCATTTTGCTGAAGCCCAGATCCCCTGAGCAGCAGTAAATCATAAAGCTGAACTAAACCCATGAAAAACTGTTAAATTCCTGAAATGCTGCGATTGCTAACCGTCACATTTGCTTGTGTCCTCAACTAAACCGTCAAACCATCAAATGGCTGGAGTCATAACTGATCATATGTGCAGCACCATGGCAATTGAAGAACAAACAGAAGAATCTTCCTTGGCTGCAAAGGATAGAAGAGTTTAATTCCACTTTAAGATTGTCAGCAGATTGGCCTCTACAAACTCAGTAGTGTTTAAAAATGCCTAATAGAGATCAACTGAGAATGTGCAGAGCAGGTTTTGACAGTGTATTACTGGATTTTAAACTGTATAGACACCTATTTTTAATGTTTTGCAGCTATACCTGCAAAAAGGGCCAGCCTGAAGTGATCTAGCAAGACTGAATTTTCTGACTAAAGTTTCACTTTAAATGGTGAAATCTGAATTTTTGCTATCGGCAAATGCACACCATTGCTCTTGCTCTTACACTCATAATTAAAGTGGTTGTAAAGGCTTAAGGTTTTTTTTTACCTTTATGCCTTCTCTGTGCAGCAGCCCCCCTTATACAAATCTGAGCCCCATCACGATTCAGCGATGTGCACAAGAGCCTCGGCTCTCTGAGGACTCTCCCTCCTTATTGACTGAGTCAGCAGTCAATCACAGCCAGTGAGCCAATGAAGAGAGAGGGGGCGGAGCTGAACCACAGCTCTGTATGTGAATGGACACGCACACACGCACGCAGGGCTTGGGTGCCCCTATTGCAAGCTGCTTGCTCTTGGGCACTCAGCAAGAGGGAGGGGCCAGGAGGGACCTGAGAAGAGGAGGATCCAGGCTGCTCTGTGCAAAACCGCTGCACAGAGCAGGTAAGATTAATGTATTTATTATTTAAAAAAAAATAAAATTGCCTTTAATATTACTTTAAATGTAGATTTAAAACCCTTAAAGGTTATGGAAACCAAAACAATTAAAGGGTTAATTCACCTTTTCAGAAAAACATACCTCAAGGGTTGATGAGATGTCAGTGCCCACAAAGCCGGTGTAGCAGTCCAGGGATTTGAAATTCCCACTTTTAGGCCCCTTTCACACTTGTGCGACTTGTCCTGCGACTTGGGACTGCAATGTCACATGACAAGTCATACCCCATGATCTCCAATGAGTACCGTTCATATCTGTGCCAAATCAAAGAAGTCCTTGCACTACTTTGTTCCGACTTTGATGCGACTTGAAGTCCATAGACCTCAAGATTACCCAGGCATTGCTTCAAGTCCAGTCAAAGTCACGTCAAAATCGCGGTAAAAAATGAAGGCAAAAATAGAATAGACTATGGAAATTAAATGACATATTCTAAACATTTAGTAATAGAACTTCAAAACACTCTCTTTAGCTGCTTTGCTCCATACAGATGTGCACAGTATATATTTTTTTAACCATCTATATGCAGCAGTATATGTCTATGGGCCCATTCTTACAGCTGTGTCCGAGGTCGTAATGCTGCACTGTGTTCAGTAGCAGAATAAAGGCCACAGTTTTGTGAAGGGCCCAACTTTCGTAGGAAACAAAATTAGCAAATAAAAAAAATAATTTAGGGTATACTTTGCAAAACAAGTCATATTGTAATTGAATGTTATTATTTCAATGCAATATGGCTACCTGGAGGCTACCAGATGGTGTTTAGAATGCCAGCCCCCCCCCGAAATGTAATCAGATTTGGAGCCGCCCCTACAACAGGAATGTCGTTTTTGGTGAAATACTCTCAAAGGGAAATCATGTCTAAAGGAATGCAGATCCCGCCACTTTCTACATTAGAACCCTGCAGGTGCAGCAGCTGACTTATAATTATAAAACCAGCTCCATACAGATGCACTGTGAACATGGACACAGACAAACAAACAGCTATTTCTTCAGAATAACAAGAGGTAGGAAGCTGCAACAAAGTTTGTTAAAATCCTTGCAATGTACATAGATCACCTAGGGAGAAGTGTTTTTTTCTCAACAAAAGTGGAGTTACTCTTTCGCCGGTCGTCACTAGCCTGTCACTTGCTAGGGAGCCAATAGCGGGCGAGCGTGCACCCACGGAGGTGCGCTCCCGCCCCGGCTCGTTCCCCAGCAAGTCCGTGCGTGTGACTGGTGGACCCGATGTCCGCCGGTCACTCGCCGATCGTCGCTGGAGAGGGAGAAAGTCAGGCGGCTGATGTAAACAAGCCGCCTGTCATTCTCCCCTGTGTAGAAACAGTGATCATACGGTTCTACTATGTAGGACCATTGATCACTGTTCCTACACTTCAAGCCACAGCCAATCACAGTAAGAATCACGCCCCTAGGGACACACACCACCCCTCCCTCTCAAATAAAGTTAACCCCTTCACTACCAGTGTCATTTTGCAGTAACAGTGCATATGTATAGCACTGATTACTGCAGTAATGTCACTGGTAACCCCAAAAGTGTCAAAAATGTCAGTCAAGGGTCCGATCTGTCCGCCGCAATGTCGCAGTACCGCAAAAAAAAAACCGCAGATCGCCGCCATTACGCGTTAAAAAAAAAAAAAGCACAAAAAATGACAGAAATCTTTTCCTTAGTTAGTAAACGCAATAACTTTTGCGCAAACCAATCAAAATACGTTTTTTGTGATTTTTTTTACCAAACATATGTAGCAGGAAAAAAATTGGCCAAAAATGTTAAAAAATTTTGATTTTTACATTTTTTTTGAGGGAATTTCATATAAAAAAATGTGAAAAATATTGTTGTTTTTGCAAAATTTACGCTCTTTTTTTGTTTATAGCGCAAAAAGTAAAAATCGCACAGGTGATCAAATACCACCAAAAGAAAGCTCTGTTTGTGGGAAAAAAAGGACGTCAAATTCGTTTAGGTACAGTGTCGCACGACCGCGCAATTGTCCGTTAAAGTCACGCAGTAAAAAATCACAAAAAAACCCTGGTCAGGAAGGGGGTAAAATCTTTCGGGGCTTAAGTGGTTAATTATGCTAAATGCATGATACATACAATGTACAGCATAAAGTTTCCGTTCACACTGTTGCAGTGTGGGATTTGCCGTGATTCCTGTGCATTTCCCACAATGCATCACAAACGCACTCCACATGAACATGCTGCCTTTTATGATGTGAAATAGTTTTGCCCATGTGAATGAAGCCTTAATGTGAAGTTATTCATGACTGCTGATAAGCTTAGGCTCATTTTGACCAGTTATAACGAACACAAGACCTTGCCCCCCCCCCCCCAGAAAAGACACACAGACTTGTTTAAGTTGGAATTAGGGCAAGGCCAAAGCTTTATTGAACTTACCAACTGTAATATTCAATTACCACATAACGATGCCAGTCACGGTCTATACCGTGAGCATCATAACAAACACAGATAGTCTAATAGGCCTGTCACTTCCGGGTTCCTCCTCCTTCTCGGAGGAACCCGAAAGTGACGTGCGATACGTGATAGAGCTCCCATAGCGTTGTTTGATGTTTGGATGCTGGAAATAAGAGTCTTTACATGTAAGTTTGCTACATTATTGTCTAATAAAAGTCTATAATACTGCACCATGATGGCCCCAACCTTTTAATGAGCCCCTAAGGAGGAGGCATATACTTAAGGAGACTGTACCCTAAGGAAACCATTTAAAGGAGCCCCAAGTGATCATACGAGATCAGGAAGATATATAGGATCCCCCTGGAAGGATCTGCTGCCAACAAGACACCACGCTGGAGCAGAGGAGGATAAGGAACCATTACCTTTCCAGATACATAATACAGGCGTATTACCCTCGTAATTGAGGGGAGAATTTAGCACACCTAGAAGTGCAATCACGGCACAAGGTGGAGGAAAAGAAGCCACATCACTTATTCACTGTTATTTACAATATTGTTTTTTTATATATATCAAGCAATTTGAAGCAGCTTTTTTATTGAAGATTGGCTATATGCACTGTTTGGACTGGACAATTTAGGATATGTGTATTTGCATATTTGCACATATTTGATACATTGTTTTATGAATTGTCTAGTTATATTTATATTCTATTGGGATTATCACTATAAGCACTGAGCACCTTTAAATAGCACCTATAAGAAGCACAGTTTTATGTTATATAACTGTTTGGACTGGACATTTTAGGATATGTGGATTCGCCTATTTGCACATATTTGATACATTGTTTATGAATTGTATAGCAATATTTATATTCTTATTGGGATTACCACTCAAAGCACTGAGCACCTTAAAAGAGCACCTATAAGAAGCACAGTTGTATGCTATATAACCGCATTGGAAACAATATTTACACAAGCTAACTATATACATAAAAATCATAAATATAGTACACTTTTGCAATATTATTTATTTATTTATTTCAAGTTGTAAATTATACACAAGCACTTCAACGCGTTTTTACACACCTCTGAAGCGCACCACAACCCCCATTAAATTGATGGTCACACATTGATCGTGACTCGCCCGGTTCCTGCTGAACTGCCAGAATTTCGATCAGTGTATGGCCAGCTTAACAGCTGATGGTGAATTCACACTGGACATGGTTGATCTGAACTATGTCTGAGTTCAATCCCCCACCTCTTCCCCCTGGTAATGTCCAGATTATGCATTGTTTGCCTTCTGCACTTCTGTCATGATGCACTCACAATGAGAAAACTCCACAGAGTTACTATTCCACTAATACCACACTGATTAGAATAATAGCTGACCCCCCTCTAAATACATAGCTCCTAACTTTATTTGGAGAGTCTCTCCTTCTTTTAAGACCAAATCTCACTTTTCCTTTGTGCAGCCTCAGTTGTCCTTATTTTTGGTCTGATGTGTACATCTCTATACAAAATGTAGTATTTTACTGCCAAAAGTGTTATGTCGGACTAACTTTTTATCTAGCTCTATATTACTGCATTTGTTAATTTGAAAAGCCAATATAAAGGAAAAATAGAGGTCAAAAAAGCACTTCTGTGGTTTACCCAATCATTTTCTGCATATCAGATCTTTGCGGTCATTGTAAAGGGGGTCGTGGCAGAACGTTTCCTTTGCCTACATACTGTGTGCTAAAATGTGCCTCTCTTTATAATTTCAGGAAGTTGGGAGGTACTGTATGTACGTATGCTTTTGAAAATATATTATAATGTTAAAGAGTTTATCATATTTTAGTGATTGGTTTATATATACTTTTAAAGTAAATAATTAACAACTTCAATCTATCTAATTTTAAAATTATGGATATTTTACACACCATAAAAACCCAAAAGGCATGCATAAATACAAACCATAAAAACCTAAAGGCATGCATAAACCTCATAATAAAAATGGCATTAGACCACAAAAAAGTAATGTTATAATAAAATGATTTTTAATAAAGTGATTTGTTATAATTTTAGTTTTAAAGTGTTACTAAACCCACAACAGTAAAATTTTGTATATGCAGTAAAGCATGCTTGTTATACTCCATGTGGAACCTTGGGGTCGATCCTTCGCATTGTGTAAAAAGGCTGTTTGATCCTGTCTTCCCTGATCCTCCCCTTCTTCCACTGTCCCCTCATAATTTCCTAATAACATAGAGTCTATGGAGTCAGGTCGCACATGCCCAGTTTGGTGTGTATTGCTAGAGAGTTTTTTTTTTTTTGGGAGAGTGCATGTGATCAGCATAGGGCCAATCAGCACTGTCCAGACAGAGGGTCAGGGGTCTTACAGTCCAGGACAGTCAGAAAACTCATCCAAGTTTTAACCAGTGCTTGTCTGGACACTGATAGAAGTGTCCAGCCATTAACTGCTCTAATTGCTGATGAGAAAAAGTATTTAGCAGTTTACATTTACTAAAATAATTGCGTTTCCATGTTCTATGTACTGTTTGAGACCAGATATAGTCAATGCAGGGTCCAGGGTTTAGTAACACTAACTGACATGTAATGTAAAATGTATTTCATATTTTATGCTAGGCTATGATTTATAGTAATAGGCAAGTGAATTTTGGGAATAAGGAGAAACTGTACAGATCTAGATGATTATAAAAACTGCCTAGAGTGCTAACAAACACATTTCTACACGTTTTAGTTCATTGGGAGGCCCATAGCAGTCACTGTCAATACATCAAAGTGCATTTTACATGGTAATAATAACTTGGCCAATCGTTGATAATGCTGTCCACTCTAAATCCTAACGTTAAAAGAGATTTTAAAGTGTGAATCAGCAGCGCATGTTGACGCACATTTTTGCATGGTAACTCACCTGCCTAACACTGCAAAAAAACTGCACCTCTATGCATATGCTTACATCTATGTTGTAAATGGCCCAAATTGTTAGCACTGATTTTACCTGATATACCTACAGTTATATATATAGAAAAGCACCGACTATGAAGCATAAAGGCTCATGCACACAGGACTTTAAAAGAAAGGCTGTTTTTACAGGCTTGCAAATGCACCTCTATGCTAGCCTATGTGCCGCAGAAAAAAAAAAACATCTTCAGATGAGGAGCTTTTGAACAGAAAAAATGGTAATGTGCATAAACACGTGCAAAACGGGCCTAAATGCGATTAAACCCTAGACCAGGCATGTCCAACCTGTGGCCCAGGGGCCGCATGCGGCCCAGAACCGCAGGCAATGCGGCCCACTGCCCCCTGACAATTTATTTATTTTATTGCTGGGGAGGAAGGAAGTCAAGTCGGGGGGGGGGGGCGGCCACAGAGGCAGCCTCAGAGGGGATCATCTACTAGTTGTGTTAAATTAGTGCTGGGGGGGGGTGGCAGCACGGGAAGGGGGCACGGCGGCGTTTTATTACTTACTGTATATACCTTAACTAACAGTATATATTTTATATGCGGCCCAAGAACATTTCTCTACACTCAATGCGGCCCAGAGAAGCCTAAAGGTTGGATACCCATGCCCTAGACTCTTGAACATTAATTCCAATGGGATAAAAATAGAGCCATAATAGAGATCCCACTAAGGTACTATCTTGGGTTGAATAAAATAAAAAACAATACACTTGGAATATGACAAGAGAGAAAATAAACACAATGGATCTATGAAGTTGACACATTAACCCCAATGAAATGAAATATAGTAAAACAAAAATAGTAATATTTAAAAAGTTAAATGGAGGATGGTAGCTGTATTACTTTGTGGGTATTGCAGAGGTTAATTATGAAAATGCCTATTTTTGTTTTTTTAACATGGAATTTTAGATACTGTAAATATTTTATTGGGTTTGTAACAAATGACAGAAAGAACTGAGAAAAGAATGGGTGAGTATCTGTACTAGGAATGTCTACTTACTATATTAACAGAATGTATTCCTTGAAGAAGTCTTTGGATGAAAAGAACTTGTTGGGCAAAGTCAGTTACAAGTTTCCTGATCCCAGAAGTTAAGCCTGTTAGGCTGCAGTGACCAGGGCCACTAATAAGGCAGTACAGCTGGCCCTCAGCTATGCAAAGGTGGCACGCAGGAAATGCTTGGATGGGAACCAAGCCAAAGGTGTGTCTTCTCTTTTGTTGGGAAAAACAATCCCCTTTGCATGATCAGTGTACATTGCGGGGATTGTAGCAAACATTATTGCAGATTTCTACTGTAGAACTTACCCTTGAAGGAGCTTCTTGATATGTTGGATCTCCTGTTTCTATGCCCAGGAATAACACAATACTCTGACACACCTGGTGGGTGAAAAATATTTATTGCAAATGTCTGGATATACAACCCAATGACATGTTCTGGGTGTATAGACACCTAGAATAATGTAAAACATGGTTAAACAGTAGTGAGAAGTAAATTACAACCAAGAACAGCAGAAAAGTATATATAGTATCTATATATTGCATAAACTGCATGCGGAATCTACTTCAAAGATTAGGCAGTTGGAGAAATACACTGTACTGATTGAGCAAATGCAGGAATTTGCTGCAACCCAAATGATAGGTATAAAACATAACCCCCTGATACCACACTATCAGTTCAGTGGTTGGTAATAGCCTACTCTACTCCTTCTGCCAGCTCATTGGGGTCCACAATGTTATGTTGGAGCGCTTGAGATAGTGTCCCTTCAAGAGCTGATGCAGGCAATAACAGTGTTTCTAGCAGGCAACTCTGTCTCTCTGTTTTTAAGGCTCCATACAGATCTCACATAGCCGGAATGAGCATTCCCTCTTGCAATTTTTAAAGCACAATTTACATGCAGAAACACATGTCGCACAAAGGGAAGCCCATTCTCTTCAAAGAGCTGTCCTATTTGCATATGTTGCCCAAATGAAGCATCTTCTCCTATTTGGGCCAGAAGAGTAGCGCAATTTTTAACTGCCAGTTTCCCGGCAATTGCTGTGCTCTTGCAACAATCATAATTGCACCGCGTTTAGGGTGCCATTAAGAATAATGGCACATAAAAGCATGTTGTGTGTTCTTCCCAGGATTTCAAATTGCCTTATGTGAACAGGGCCTAAAGGTGTAGTGCAGGATTGACCAGAGGCTGCTCACCAGCTCAGAGTCAGCAGGAGATCTTCTTCCATTTACTAGGCAAAGGGTGCCTTTCTGTCAGTGTCCCCGCTGTCCTTACCTAAACATCCAGGGCTCACTTCAATGCTCTAAAATGGCTGCCGCTCCATCTCTATTGCTCTCAGGTGCCACTGTCCACTCAGCCTCAGTTTCTCTGCAGAATGCCACTTCTTCTTTTTAGGTAAAATAATAGTTAACAACACTCCCCATCCTGCACACCACAGTAGTTGAAGTCAAGGAACGAACTATAATCAAAGTTAAAGTGTTAATAAATCCCCAATAGTAAAATCAGTCTGTATATGCAGTAAAGCATGCTTGTTATACTCACTGTGGAACCTAAGGGGTTGATCCTCTGCATTGTGTAATAGACTGTTTGCTCCTGTCTTCTCTGATCCTCCCCTTCTTCCACAGTCCCCAAATCATCTGATAGAACAGAGGCCAGGGGACAAGCTGCACATGCTCAGTGTGGTATGTATTGCTAGAGATTTTTTGTTTTCCTTGGGAGGGTGCATGTGATCAGCACTGTCCAGACAGAGGGTCAGGGGTCCTGCAGCCTTTTAGGACAGTCAGAGCAGAATGAAAACTCCTCTATAAGCTTTAACCAGACACTAATATAAGTTACAAGACTGCTCTAACTGCAAATGAAAAAAGGGTATTTAGAAGTTTATATTTATCTATAATAATTGCATTTCCATGTTCTATGTACTGTGGGAGAACAGATATAGTGAATGCAGGGTCCTGGGTTTAGTAAAACTTTAAGTTTCTTTTCTTGCAATACATTTTCCCACAGTGCTTCACACTTCTTCTCAGATCATGTCCCCAGTTCGCCCCCTAGTAGATTAAGGGCAGCTTAACATTAGCTGCTCTGCGTACTGTGAATGCAGCTTCTTCTGCAGCCAATGTCTGTAAATTTCTCTATCACTGCTGCATTCTGGTCTACACTACCCTTTTCTGCTGCTTGTTTCACCATGTGAGGGACTGGTTCGTTATAATCAGCTAATGAACTTTCATTGTTCTAATGAGGAGAGTTTCAGGGCTTGAATCCCTTTAGGAGTATTTAAGCATTAGGGAGTATCTCACCAAAACATAAATTCCTATTACAGGGGATGTCTAAAAGTTGGCTTTTGCGAATGTCTGAAAAAATCAGTGAGCCAATCACAAAAGCATGAAAATTACATTTCCGGGGGTGTTCTGAATACCAGCAGTGGACAAAACGCATCCAGTTTGCCATGGTGCATTACATTTTACAGAAAAATACAGCAGCTGCAAATTGAAAAGGAAGGTCATTTTAAATAACATTAAATTACAATATGCCTTATGTAGCAATTAGGGATGAACCAGCACCATTTTTTTAACACAGAGTACCAATACTTTTTTTTTAAGTACTTGCCGATACCAAATACTGATACCTATCACCTAGGAAGAGCAGGTCGAGGTTGACTTAGAAGGTGGAGGGGGGGGGGTTAGGGAGTTGGGTGAGGGCAGGGTGTGGGGGGGGGGTGAGGGCAGGGGGGTTGAGGACAGGGTGGGGGGTCGTGGGGGCTCTGCTCTTTAACAACCAATAATTGCTTGCATTCTTTTCTTTACATTTCAGCTGTTAGCGGGGAAATCCCTCTGACAGCTGGAAGAACCGAGCCAGAAGGTATCGGTTTTAGGGTATCGGTACATTTTCACGAATACCGGCACCCATGCAAATTCCAAGTAGTAGCACCGATACGGATACCAGTATTGGTATCGGTGCAACCCTAGAAGCAATTGTATAAGTCATATATTTTTTTTGTTTGCCATATTTTTTTATTTTTTAATGAAAGTGGAGTTATCCTTTAAGGCATTTGCCACATGCTATGTACATTTACTTTGGTCACAGTACTGGCTAATGATATGCAGTCTTGTAAATGAGAAGAAGACAAAGACAAAACAGAATGAGGAAGGAAAGAGAAGAGCGATGGGCTACTAATAGATAATAAAGGCACTTATTTGTAGCAGGCCACTATCTGAGAACCAGGAGCATGCTGCTGTCTGTGACAACCAGATAACAGGCTGCATTCTAAGGTCTGTACTTCCTTATATGGGTAAGTGAGCCAGCCAAGCTTTACTTATCTGCATTGTCTGCTGTTGGTGGCATGGTGACAATGACACTGCCATGAAAATAATGCCCGCTGTGAGACTATTTAAGTTTCTTATATTTTATCTTTGTTTTAATGATTCCTAAAAATTTTAAGTGACTATGCAAACACAAGAAACTTTAATTATATTCTTTGTGGTCAATACAATTTAATTATCCCCTATTAAAGTTTAGCTACACTTATACAAAGCACAATGAAGAGAGGTGACAGTATTGTTCAAATGTGAGTCACCTTAGTACACTGTTTACAGTGGAACTAAACTCTCTAAATCAACATTAAATTGGTTGTAAAGCCTTAAGGTTTTTCTCCTTAAAGCGGAGTTCCGGGCACAGAAAAAATTTTTCAGTGAACATACCCCCGGGACAGTCAGGGCTAGTACATTCCACAATGGCTAGCCTCTGATCTGTCCCGGTTTGCACTTACCTGCAAGAAGAAATACTCACTTATGAAATTTCTTCCACAGCGTTGCCATCTCTCTTGTGGGCAGCTGAAGCCGGCGCGATCCTCTTCTGCGTCTTCTTCCGCGTCTTCTTCTCCCAGAATGCGCCTGCACCGGCCCCTCTCGTCACTTCCGGCGTCGCACCGGAAGTGACGAGCGGGGCCGGTGCCGTCGCATTGATTCCTGGGAGCGATGACGTTCAGCTCCCAGGAATCATTGCAAGCCAGGAAGTGACGGCGGAGCCGCGGCGCAGAGGGAGGAGGTGAAGAATAGGTGAGTATATTCGATCTACAATTACAAGGTGAGTACAAAAAAAACAAAAACCTAACTCTCCAATTCTGTTTCAGGTGAAGGAGAACAAGCGGACGGGCACAAAAAAAAAAGATTGATTTTGTGCCCGGAACTCCGCTTTAATTCATTCAATGCATTAAGGTGAAAAACCTTCTGTGCTGCAGCTCCCCCCCCCTTTTTTTTCCTGAGCTTCATCTAATCCAGCGATGTGCATGAGTGCAGCAGCTTCAGACACTCTCTCCCTCCTCATTGGACAGATGGATAGCAGCAGGAGCCATTTGCTCCCGCTGCTGTCAATCAAAAGCTGTGACACAGGAGCAGGGGGGCAGGGCCGAATCCTGCTGTCTGTCAATGGACACAGCAGCGGGCCTCGAGAGCAAGCCCGCATGAGTGCCCCCAAGGAAAGCGGCTTTCCATGGGGGCACCCGATGAAGAGGAGAAGCCAGGAATGCCGGCTGGGGACCCCAGAAGAGGAGGTTCGGAGCTGCTCTGTGCAAAACAATTGCACAGAGCAAATAAGTCTAGAAATGTTTATTTTATTTTTTTTAATCAGTTTGCAATCATTTTAACTATTTTAAATCTGTATGCTGGTTCCCCTTAATGTGCCTGTAAAGTGGCGCATCTGTGTGATGTATGTAGCCTGTTGCAGCAATATTGACATTTCTAAAGGAAAAAATGTTATTTAAACTTGCTCGCGGCTGTAATGTATTGTCGGCAACCGGCAATACAAATAAATTGGAGAAAAAAACGGCATAAGGCCACCCCCCCCCCCTCCAATTTATACCAGGCCCTTCGGGTCTGGTATGGATTTTAAGGGGAACCCCACACAATGAAAAAAAAAAAAAACGGCTTGGGTTCCCCCCCAAAACCCATACCAGACCCTTATCCGAGCAGGCAGCCTAGCAGGGCAGGAAAGGGGAGGGGATGAGCAAGTGCCCCCCCGAACCATACAAGGACACATGCCCTCAACATCGGGGGGGGTGGGTTGATGGGGAAAAGGGCCTATTCCCGACAACCCTGGGCTGTGGTTGTGGGGGTCTGTGGGTGGGGGGCTTATCGGAATCTGGAAGCCCCCTTTAACAAGGGGCCCCCAGATCCCGGCCCCACCTCCTATGTGAATGGGTATCAGGTACATCCTACCCCTACCCATTCACCTAAAAAGTGTACAAAAAATAAACACATAAAAGTTTTTGATGAGTACATTATTAAAAAAAAAAATAAAATAGTGTCCCTCGATGTAAATCCATTGTCAATCATGACGCCCGCTGCACCCGAAAAAAAGAAAAAAAAAAAAAAGACGCAAACTGTCTGTTGTCACATGACGTCATGTGGCGTCAGATGGGGTGGTGCCACTGGGTGATGTAACCGGGTGGCCCCACCCCTTACCTATATAAGAGCTGTCAAAGCTGAAGCACGGCATACGGCGGGTAGCCTTAGAAGAGGTGAAGCGTCTTTGAATTTTTTTCTATTTTTTGGGTGGGTGGGGTCATGATTGATGATGGATTTACATTGAGGGACACTATTTTTTTTTTTTTTTAATAAAGTACTTGTCAAAAACTGTCTTATGTGTTTATTTTTTTTTCTACACCTTTTTGATGAATGGTTAGGGATACAATGTACCTGATACCCATTCACATAGGGGGGGTATGGGATCTGGGGGCCCCTTGTTAAAGGAGGCTTCCAGATTCTGATAAGCCCCCCCACCCGCAGATCCCCACAACCACAGCCCAGGGTTATCGGGAAGAGGCCTTTGTCCCCATCAATATGCCTATATTATATTGATCCCTACCTTAATTGTTGTTGATAAAACAGTTGATATATAACTCTACATTGAGCCCCAGAGGTGTGGACGTACGTAAACAATGTTGGTCTCATTCTGTGACACAGCTCTCTTCATATGTGTACCTCTCCAATGTCTTTCTATCTTATCAATGCCACAAAAGGTCATTTTTTGTTGGATCTCTATTGTGGTACAGGTATTTTCTAAAATTTTTTGATAAGCTTGTAATACTTGAAATCTTTTTTTATATTGTTGACATGTTCTCTTAATCTGACTTTGAGTTCCTCAGTGGTTCTACCCATGTATTGCAGGCCATATTCACACTCCAATATGAATGTGACGTGTACTGCTACACGTGATAAATTGGTTGATTTCAAATCTTTCTCCTGTGGTATTAGACTTAAAATGTATGGCCTTTCTTTTAGTTTTTTTGGCAGACTCTACAGGTGATACATCTTCCACATCTGTAGAAACATACCTGATCAAGGAACATGAAGGTTTTAGTTGGTGGGTCTGCTATGCTCTTTACTACTTTATCCCTAAGTGTGGATGATCTTCTATAAATACATTTCGGGCCTTTAGGTAAAATTCTTGCAAATGTAGGATTACTTTGTAAAATGGGCCAATGTGTTTAAAAAATTTTTTCAACTGATTTGTATTGTCTATTATTTTCGGTACAGAATGCTATACTATATTCTTCTTTATTTTTTTTCTTTAGGTTTCAACAAGTCCTCTCTTTTCATGTTCTTCGCCTGTGCTTTTGTTTCCTGTATATGTTGTAATTTATATCATTTTTCCCTAAATCTATCAATGAGTTTATTGGATTGCTCCTCAAAGTCTTCCTCTAGGTCACAATTTCTTTTAATCTGCATTGGTTGTCCTTTGGGTATTGCCCCTATCTACTTGGGGTGGTGTCCACTGTTTGTAGGTATGTAGCTATTTCTGTCTGTATCTTTAAAAAGTGTTCTTGAGTATAACTTTTCTTGGTACTTATATATTTTCAAATCTAGGTATTGAACCTTAGTATCATTGAAATTAGCTGCGAATGAGATGTTATAATTTTTGGATATTGATTTTTTTTAAAAACTCCTTTAATCTCAATTCGGATCCTTCCCACACCAAAAAACACATCATCAATGTATCTTTTGTAATTTTTCAATTCTATTCTGGGGTTCTTGTAGATTTCTTCTGCTTTACATGTCAAATTCCTCTAATAGATTTGTATGGTTTTGATTTGACACCAGCAATTTTTACATACCTCTAGAAAACTGTATCTGATCAACACTGATAATAACGGTAATGAAGACCAAAATGTTGATAAACCAGAAGATATGTTTTATTCTGTTGCACATCTTACAGGTTTGCCAGCATACAATTTGCAGGTTACTGCAGTAGCAAGGTAGATGGCATCACAGGAGAACACAAATCTTCAACAACACACCAACAGGCAAGTACATCCACATGTATGATACTCCAATCCTTCAGCTCCTCTGTCTATCTCTGTCCAACGCATTTCATCAGCTGTGATCTCATCCAGGCTACTGATGATGTCACATATGGTATAATGCATTGGGTTGAGCTAGACACATTAATGTCTCCACGTACATCACTCTGGAGGACCGGGATCAGAATATTCAAATCTATATCCAAATAACCGCTGTTGGTTTTATCATATGTGAGTATTTTACTTCCGATTTTAATAAACCTCTCATCGCTGTTTTACACTTTTGGGAGCATTTCTCCTCTTTTTTTTTTATCCCCTATATGGTACATATATTATGTTGGTGATTAAGCAGAGCCAGAGGATTGGTGTATAAAACATGAGAATTTACATTCCTTTTGAGCATGTTTGGCTTCTCAGACAATGAGGATGATAATCTTTTGGTAAGCGTGAACTTGAAATTCACTGATATCACAATGATATCACAATGGAGTTTCTGTGGATGATTGTTTCCTTTCTTTTTGTGATTCCACACGTGATGGTATTTTTGGAACTGGACTTTTACTTACCTTTTAATTGTGTTCAATTGTGTCGTTTTGCATAACGATTCTGATGACCTAATGTTATATAAGTATTTCTGTAGACACATCTTGTATATACTTTATCTTTGATGGTATAGTTTACTTGAGTTTTGGATTAACGCAGCACTCATTATAAAAAATATTATTTATCTTATACATTAGGATATTTTGTGTGTGGCTTTTCACCACATTCACCAAGCTCTGGGGAAAATGCCCTTTCATTACAAAGTGAACAGCCTATATTCTTCAAGTAAATTAGCCTGAGTATGTCCCTTCTGCATTAAATATCCTATGTATATAATAATCTAATGTGAGTAAAGTGCATAAGTGCATGAAAAATGAATAAATAGAAATATAGCATTAAAAATAAAATTTTAAAATAAGTGCTCAAAGTCCAAATATGATCCCATGTGTGACATTTTATAATAATGTATTTACATATTTGTTTATTCATTCACTGGATATACTTTATGTAAATGTTTTTATACGATTTGTTTGAACTATTTTATTTGGCTGTATTTCCCCTGTGGATCACAGGAGTGCAGTTCGTTCTGCACTCCCCTGACATGTTTTCTGCAGGCTGAAGTCCACTTTCTGCTGATGTCACAGAGTCGTCATCACAACCATAGAATTGGGATTCACCCACATGCCTGGACTGGCACCTGGCTCAGCCTCTCACCGAGCCGCTCATCCAGCCCCCTCCACAGCCCAGGGAGCGAGGTGGGGCAGAGCAGAGAGCTGCGGACTGACAGTCCGCAGCTCTCTGCTCATGGAGCTGTGAGAACCAAGCAATCGGTTCTCAGTATTAGAGGAGCCAGGGGGACAGATGCATCATCAGACTGATGCTGCATCCACCTAGGTAAGTATGCATAAAAAAAAATACCCATACATCTCTTTTATTATGCATTAAAAATCCTGTTGGTTAGCAAATTTTAATTTTGTGAGCAAAGTTCCACTTTAAGGTGAAAATATGGTGAAAATAGTAATGTAGTCATTTTATGAAGTTGACTTTTGACTGTCACATTTGCCAGTGGGTAAACTCAGAAAGGTAATAGTTGATGTCTTATGGGAAATGTATACAAATGTAAATTGTACCTAAGCAGTACCCTGAAAGAATTACATTTTGTCCTCAATTCTTTTCAGTGCAGGAGTGCCTAGGCAGTAGGCACCCCTGCTCTGGAGCCTAAAAGCTGTATATTTGTGAGAATTTAATACTGTTTAGGTACTGCTGCTTCTGACTGCTAATCTCACAAATGACAATGGAGTGAGATTTGGTAATATCACTTCCATGCTGTTCACTATTCTCCACGCAAGAGAGATATTTGTAGCTGAAGATCTGCAATGCAAGGATCTCCCTGCTACTCTATTCTATTTATGGCTCGATGCTTCCTCCACCTCCGAAGCTGCTTTTTGAATTATCCTTCACTAGCCATCAGATCACTAGTCATTAAGAGGGCAGCATCTTACATTGCAAAGTCCTGCTTCCACCAAGGTGACCACCTTCACAAAGTGATGCAGTATAGAACAATACATTGTAAGTCAGCAATGGGGAAAAGGTGAGCTGCAGAGAGCCTATAGGCAAAACTGTTTGCTAGTTTTTTTGTCCTTTGTATTTTTGGGCACAGATTCCACAGTTCAAATAAAAAAAATAAAAAAAACCATAAAATAATTGGAATGTGGTTACTAATTAAAGACATCAAATCTATAGGGGAAAATACAGTAAAGCCTAGTCATTTAGTAAGCGTGGAATATAAAAAATACAGTACTGGGACATCATGAGCTGATGCTGATGAAAGTGTTTATAAGCTAAAACACATAAACATTTCTTCTATCCAACTTTCCATGAACTGGATGGTTACAGATTACAATACTATTTTCCATTTGCAGTGTAATTTATCTGAATTTATTCTTGCTGTCTAGAACATCCTCGTCTAACACTTTCCTCTGAACTCTATGTGAGTCCATACCCAAATATCCAAGTCCATCTTGACAATAAATCTCATTATTTAAAGAAGAACCCCCCCCCCCCCCCGCACATTCCTACTCTGTAAACCTGTATACCTGAATAGGAAAGAAATATACAATCATACTTATCTATATTCTTTTTTGTTCTGCCCATGAGCTGCCGGGGTCCTTGTTCCCTTGCCACCATTTTAACCACTTGACCTCTGGAAGGTTAACCCCCCTCATGCCCAGGCCATTTTTTGAGATACGGCACTGTGTTACTTTAACTGAAAATTGCGCGGTCATGCGAGGCTGTACCTAAATAAAATGTAGGTGATTTTTTTTCCCATCAAATAGAGATTTCTTTTGGTGGTATTTAATCCCCTCTGTGGTTTTTATTTTTTGTGCTATAAACAAAAAAAGACCGACAATTTTGAAAAAATAAAAAAACAATATTTGTTAGTTTCTGCTATAAAACATATCCAATAAAAAAATTATAAAAATAAAATTTCTTCATAAATTTAGGCCAATATGCTTCATATTTTTGGTAAAAAAAATCCCAATAAGCCTCTATTGATTGGTATGCACAAAATCTATAGCGTCTACAAACTATGGAATATTTTTATTTATTATTTATTTTTACTAGTAATGGTGGTGATCAGCGACTTATAGCGGGACTGCGACATTGTGGTGGACAGTCGGGACACTAGCTGACACTTTTGACACTTTTTGGGAAGCAGTGACACTAATACAGTGATCAATGCTAAAAAATATGCGCTGTCACTGTACTAATGACTAATGTTGGGAAAGGGTTAACATCAGGGGTGGTCAAAGGGTTTAAATGTGTGCCTGATCGGGCAGGGTCCTACATATCTGGTGGACCTGCCCTAAAGTCCGCCGATCCTGGATCCGGGTATACAATTTTATATACTCGCTCACCAACATTAATTTGGTTAAATCCCCTACCCAAGCGCATTTGGGCAAACCGATTGAACAGGCCCCCAAACACACCAAACGTTTGGTCGCTCTTATCTTTACAGCAGCCAAGATCGCCATAGCTCGCTCCTGGCGATCCCCGGTGGTATTGTTGGAGCTGCTCAAAGCTAAGCTGACCTGGATCATGGTGAATGAGAGAATGGTGGCCATCCTCCAGGACAAACTACACCTCTTTGAGAAGACCTGGGACCCCTGGATGAGATATCTGGCGGGACCCCAGTAATTTGAAGGTATTCCCTTGAAGATTCATGCGTGAGTGCCTTTCCACGGCTATCTTGACTCCTCTGTGGCAGACACCAACCCCCCACTGCTCCTGTACCCCATCCTCTCGTTTCCTTCCCCCTCCTCTTCCCGTTTCTTTCTGCCTTCTTTTCCTTCCTTTCCCACTTCTTTCTATACTCTCCTTTATCTTCGCTGATCTGTCATCCAACAGACATGGTCCTCTTGGGATCTTTATAGACTTGTCAGCACCGCCTAGTGCGGCTACACTGTTATTCATTGTTGTATTTTGAATTTGGCGTATGGTGTGGCGGTGGGTTGGGGTCTGCGCAGCTGCCCCCCTCCATTCGGCGCAGTGTGTTCCCTTGCGGGGCGCCGGGGGGGGGGGGGGGGCGGGCCCGGGCCTGGCTCGGGCCGCCTTGGTCGGAGCACAGTTAGACATGTGTTGATTGGCGTGATGCACCACTGTTATGCGCTCCCTCGGGGGCTGTGTCACTAGATCTTTTTCCTGATCTGTATTATTGTATTTCATGACAGATGCTCCTCCATTGTTTTCTTGTGTATGTTTCACTTGCACTTAAACCAAATAAAAATCTATTGAAATCTAAATGTGTGCCTGACCAGTGCTTTACTACTGTGGGGGGGGGGGGGGGGGTTGCTTTTACTAGGGGAAGGCATGGATTGGTGCCACTGTCTAGCAGAGACAGAGGATCCACGCCTTCTTTACTGACAGAATGGTGATCTTCCTTGTTTACATGGGAAGATTGTCGTTCTTCCTGTGTACCGAAGCATCGGTACATTGAGTCCGACAGCTAAGGAAAAAGGAAATGCCCTTCTAACTAGAGAACTTAACAGTTCAGTTTTCCTTAACGGCCCCTAATGGGCCCCCCATACCTCAGGCCCCATTAAGAACATACTTAAAGTGAGATGTGGAAATCTTATGACTTCTGGGCTTTGCAGCCAGCCGTTTTGAAGCCAAGAGGTCATAGAATCCAGGCCCTGCTTCTATGCCTGTTTATCCCTCTTTTGGGGGGGCTAAGAGAAATTACCCTCCCAAAACAGGATAGTGAGCTAGACCTGCAGATAAATAAAAGAGCCAGAAACTTTACTATGTGGCACAGTGGGTCTGATACAAAAAGTTGGTAGTGTCTCCACACCGGAGAGGGCCTCTGATCAGAGGGGATTCCCTTCCTAGGAAATTAACCAGTATTCTAATCAAAGTAATTGGGAGCACAGGAACTACTGCTACCAGCATATACTGTATCATTAACCACTAGCCTATAGACGGCTACAGCGTGGGCTTCCAGTGCCGGGAGGGGTTCAATAGACATCCTCGCGTAATCGCATTGCTCGCACACCCCCTGTGGCATATGGGCGGTGCGCTCTGTGACCGTCAGGTCCTTTGGACTCGGCTGATCACAGAATAGGGTAAAGGGTTAATCTCAGCAGCCCTTTACCACGTGATCAGTTGTCAGCCAATGACAGCTGATCACTGAATTAAACAGAAGCCGGTTATCCGCTTTTTTTACCCTCACAATTAGCGTGAGGAGAAAAACAGAAAGGCGATAACAGGCTTCTGTTAGAGGGACATCGGCCCCAATCTATGCCCACCAGTGCTGCTAATCACTGCCAACTAGTCCCAACTATCAGTACCAACCTATTAATGCCCACCAGTGCTGACGATCAGTGCTCACCAGTGCCACCTATCAGTGCCCATCAGTCTCTCATCATCAGTGTCACCTATCAGTGCTGCCTACCAGTGCATATCAGTGCCCAACAGTGCCACGTATTAGTGCCCATCAGTGCTGCCTATCAGTGCAATCCTATCAGTGCCCATCAGTGCCACCTATCAGTGCCCTTCAGTGCCACCTATCAGTGCAGCCTCATCAGTGCCTCCTCATCCTCATTGATGCCCACCAGTGTTGCCTCATCAGTGCCCATCAGTGCAGCTTTATCAGTGCCACCTATCAGTGCCACCTCATCAGTGCTTATCAGTGCAACCTATCAGTGCTCATCAGTGCAGCCTCATCAGCACATATCAGTGAAGGAGAAAAATTATCTGTTTGCAAAATTCTATAACAAACTATGAAAAATGTTCTTTTGTTTTTGTTTTTAGCAAAAAATAAAAAATCTAGTGGTGATTAAATACCACTAAAAGAAAGCCTTTTTTGCATGAAAAAAAATGATAAAAATTTTGTTTGGGTACTGTGTTGCATGACCAAGCAATTGTCATTCAAAGTGCGACGGAGCTGAAAGCTGAAAATTGGTCTGGTCAGGAAGGGGGTATAAGTGCCCAGTGAGCAAGTGGTTAACTACAAGCTTTATAAAAGAAAAGATTATTAATAGTACATACATCTAATGTACAAACAGGTATAATCAGAAAAGGTCCTGTTGGAATTTTGCACGTATACCCGGGTATATACAGCTTTTAATAAAGATACTTGTAGATGAATGTTGCAGCACAGTCCAGTTGCTGCAGATAATCGCGAGGCAGAATCCATCTTTGCGTTGGACACCATAAGACAAGATCAGGGGGTGATGGGGAGGTCCCCCAACTGTTGTCTAACCAGCCTGGAATGCAGCTTCTCACCTATCTACTTGTTTTAGTCCTTCCCTAGCAGTTTCTAATCCTGACATGCAACCAAACCTTTAACTACCAGAAGTGTCCGTCAGATGCCTAATCTGGTCATAACCTTTGCTGGCTATCCAACACTAAGCTAAAACTAGCTATAGAATCCCAGACCAGAATGGACAGGATAACCTAAACATAACAGGAGCTGCATATAAATAAAATAACAGAAGATGCATATAAACGCTATTGCAATAAACAGGTTCACCTACTAATATACTAAAATGTGACCAATATATACATACAGTAGCAGAGACCTTGTTATCTGGCACTGTGCATATGAAATAATAGCAATAGGACAGAGATGTGTCTGCCACTAGAATTTACATCAAAAAGTTATGGACAGCTGCAGTTAAACAGTCAGAACACAAAACAATAACCTAATAGTCTCTGCTTCTGGTCTGCAGTAATGCAGGTCTTGTATGTGAACATGCGGTGCCAGCTCACCGTTCTCTACCAATTTCCTCCTTTTGGGTTTTTTAAGCCACCCCCCAGAAACAGGAAGTGCTAATACATAATTATACATAATACTGTGATATTAGCAGCTAACAGTTGAGGGCAGCAGATCCCTGCATAGTAGATAGTAAACCCCTACTCTGGGAAACATGAAGATTCTCTCTTGCACTAGGACTGCACCAACACTGCAAGGGTTAGTTGCTCATTTAGGTCTAGGGGGTATAGAAAAGAAGATTTACTTACCTGATCCCTCAGTGCTACTAGACTGGTCCATGCAAAATCATCTCTCCTATACTCCAGCAGTCTAAGATCCTGCTGCACTCAAAACTGATGTAGGGTCCATAACCCTGCATTGGACATCATGATGTCAAGGAACAGTCCACCACCAGAGCATGGGGGGCTTTGTCTGTCAGGGAAGTGGAGCATCAAGTAAGTAAAACTGCTTTTACCTTCCCCTAGATGAAAAGAGCAGTTAATCCTTATTGCAGGGGAAAGCCCCACTGCGAAGGAGAATTTTCAGATTTCTTAAAGTTGAGCTTTAGAAATATTGTTGCCTGGGTTTCACTTCTGCTTGCCTCTGGATTATAAGCTTGGTACTTACACATTCTATGTGCACTGTGATTTTTAATGTAGTGTGATAATCTGATTTCTAAAATTTAAAATAGATCTTCTTGAGCAGTTTTTATTATTTGAGTTTACATTTGCTGCTAAGCACTTAAAGTCATCGGTTGTTGGTGGCGCAATATGCATTAAATTTTACCGTTATGGCTAAAGGACAATGTATTATTAGGCCTCAAAAAAAACTTGCATACACAAACAACACAACAAGTTTAGTGTACAAGCATCTTATCTCATACTCATGAGTATCTTTTCCTGGGCAAGCCACTTCTGTGTTAAGTGCTTCTATGCATAGTGAGTATACAGTGAATATATCAAATTTGTGGACACCGTGTAACTATTGGATGCATCTCAAACACGGTAAGCTTTTTGAATAATCTATATTTAGACAGGTTTTTGTATAAATCACAGAGTACGAAAGAGAAAATACATGTGACAGTATGGATAATCGAAAGAAAAAAAACAACAAACAAACAAGGGACATTTTTCCAGATACTGTTCATCAAAGGGGTCTAGAGGGTGGATTGCACAACAACAGATTTTGCCCCTAGGCCAAACAAAGTACATCGATAGACATACCCATCTAAATCCAACCTGTGAGCTAAGGGAGCATACCCAAAGAAGGGACCACCAGAGGGGATGAAGGGTGGAAGAGTAAAAGGTAAGAAAAGGCGGAGAAAGGTCAAGGTGGGTTCTTAGTGCGTTGGGTGCTGTGACTGGGAGGGGTGTCACTGTGTGTCGGGGATTTCTTCTAAATAGTACATCCATCCCGACCAGGTATCACAGAAATAATCCAATTGATCTTTAATAGTGAGTACCCACTGTTCTGCCTCCTTGATATGATTTACTTCCCTCTTCCAATCTGGCAATGTTGGGCATGCTACCTTTTTCCAGTATCTTGGTATCAGGCATTTAGTTGCATTCAATAAGTGAGGGGTGGGTGTTCTATACCATCTTGTTAGAAATTTGTATGGGGATTCTTGAATGCGAGTGCTGATGGAGGAGACATGTGCCAAGTGGACAATTTTCTGAATTTGTAGGGGAGAGAATTCGGTCCCCATTCTTTGATAAAGTAGGTAGTCGTCTGCGAGTGAGTCACAAGCACTATTTTATACATGTGGGATAGCAAGTGTCTTGAGTCTAAGGGCCGTAAAAACACCAGGATTCTAAGTGGGACAGAGTAGCTACAGAGCGCAGTGGTGGTCTCAATCTAGAGAGGATGTCCCTTATTTGCCTGTGCCTCCACAAGGACATAGGGTGGTCCCCGTATTGGAATTGTAAGATGTCTAATGGTAACAGCTGTCCATCTGGAGCAAACTTGGCGCACTTCGTGTCTCCATCTGTTCCCCAAGATTGAAAGAACCGAGTGTCCTCTCCTGGGGGAAACCAAGGGAATCCTCCAAGAGTTGTCAGGGGGGGAGGTTTTAGGAGCATACTCGCCCTGTGTGTTCAGTCTGTCCCAGACCGTAAGAGTCGATCGAGTCAAAGGGGAAGTCCACTCTGAAAGTCTTCTGTTCCAAGCCTGTAACCATGGTGTCCCTGCAAGGTTCCTGCCTGCCATAGTATTTTCCAATGGGACCCACTAGCGCCATAGCTTTATAATATAAAGAGACATCAGGTAGACTAGCCCCTCCCTCCTGTTTATGTCTACGTAGTGTCTCATATGCAAGCCTGGGATGTTTACCATGCCAGACAAAGTTCAAAAATATTTGTTTTAGGCATTTGAAAAAGCTTGGGGCAATAGGATCAGTATGGTATACAGCAAATACTTATATTATTCTTGGGAAAATGTTAATTTTTATCACAGTTAGCCACCCGAACCATGTCAAGGGGTAGCAAATGCCATGTCTTCAGGTCCAGTGTAATCCAATCTAGAAGCTTCCCATAATTGTTGTCACATAACACCTTCAGGTTAAAGGAGATAGATGTGCCTAAATAGGGAAGAGAGTCTATTCGCCATTGAAACTGGAAGTGCTGTAGGGTATTAGTCATCTCTGAGGGAACATTTATGGGGAGTAATTCTGATTTATTATAATTGAGTTTGAATTTAGAATGGTAAGCTCTATGTAATTGAACCACAACCCATGCTGTGCTTTTGGACTTCCATCAGTATACAGCTTCCTCCTAGTCGTGAACATAGATATCAGATTTTCCAGCCGCCCCCATACAAAGTTAGCCGACAACTTAGCTTCTACAAGTTTTGGAACCTTCTCCTTTATTGAACAATTTCACACCCAATTTATACACACATGGGAACATCCCCCTCCTGATCTGATTACCACACACAGGTCAGGGGTTACCTGATTACATTATCATATGCAGATGAAATTGTATGCAGAAATATAATTACCTGAACAAATTATCTAGCCATATGGACAGAACAATATGTGAGTTCATTAACATTTAACAATGGAACAGACAGGCTTAACAGAATACATGTCGCACCTCAATACACAAACAATAGGGAGAGCCTGTGTCTGACATTGAAGATCAATACACATTATCATAAGTAAACACAGACCCCATTTGAATTACACAAGTTCAGTACCAGGAATTTATAACTGTGTGCCTTTAAAGAGTAACTCCCCTTTTGTTGAAAACAGTCCCCTCTGGGTGTACATTGTAAGGGTTTTAACAAAGGTTGCTGCAGATTCTGCATCCCATTAGACATGGTTTCCCTTTGGGAGTATCTCACCAAAAATTACATTTTTGTTGCAGGGATGGCAAAATTCTTACTTGTATCTTAGTGCAGACTTCTGGGAAAATCAGTACGCCAATCACACAAACAGGAAATTAAATTTTTAGGGGGTGTTCTGTATACCTTCTGTGTACAGAACGCCTCCAGGTAGCCATATTGCATTGCATTTTACAGAAAATTACAGCAATGCAGATTGAAAAGGAAACGTTATATTTAATTCACAAAATTACTTGAGTTGCAATTATATATATATATATATATATATTGTATTTGCTATTTTGTTATTATGAAAGAGGCGTTTCCCTTTAAGCTATGCATTATTGAAAAGATGTAAAAATGTCCAGATTGCTGTAAATTTGTCATCTCCTGTTATTTATGTTTATGGAGTTATGATCATCAGTTACAGGTCAAGTAAGTACATTTAGGAATCTGGGAAATCAAAGTAACTCATAGAAGACTATCTAACCTCGCACGGCCTTCCTTTTGCAAATGCCTCTTTGCTCATCTTGACCCTGACCAAGAAAAAGGGCACATGACACAAAGAAAGAAGAAAAAAGCATAAAAATAAAATGCTCAACCGAACCTGAAATTAGATGCACTGTATACTTCATAAAAAAAAAAATATATATATATATATATATGTATAATATACATTTGCACAAAAGCTTAAGTATTCCCTTTTCTCTTTCAGTGTATAACGAAAAACTTTAGGGCATTTCATAGGTAAGAATCCATACATGGTATACAGCAAGCACCACTTGTACATTTGAACCGTTCAGGAAATAGTCCTACTGCTGCTGATGTAACGTACATTAAGATGTTAGGTGAGGGCTTGAGTGCTTAGTCTTTTCTTTAACAATAATAAGTAGTGACAGTTCAGTGGAGCATGTGTCCCAGAGATGTGGCTCAGGGATGTTGGGGGAAGGAGAGGCAGGGATTGAGCATTTATAATGAGTAATAAAACATAAGCTGGTGATCGAACAGCCAAGAATTCACCAACTTCTTTATATGACATTAATGCATTCTAAATACTGTATTATCAATTATGTATATAGAACAACACATGCTGCACAATAACAGATTGGTCACTATACAGCACATACCGCATTTATTATCTAATGACCTTGCCCTATAATATCTCGTTTTCCATCTGTCCTCGCATGGTGTTGCAAGTGTTCCCTTAGACAGTAAGCTGTAATATGTAGGACCCATCAATACAATAAAAACATGAAAATACCCATCAATACAATAAAAACATAAACCATAGAATAACATTTACCATATTAAAGCAAAACAGGTGTAGTGCACCCCCTAAAGATTTGCAAGTAGAATGGGATCCCCCACCCTGCACAGCCAGGCACACTGAATTTCCACATGCACTCAGAGCCAGAGAACAGTCCAATAGTTAGTTTTTTTGTTTCTTTTTGAGGGATAATAACTTGAGTAGGGATTGGAGGTTATGGGATGCCCACTTGACTTCAAGCAACTTCAGGGACAACTTTTCTTATTTAAAGTCCTATATAAACACCCTCTTCTTCCTCCAGCACACTCTTGCCTGCAGAAACCCAGCAATGTCACTTCAAAAAGATTTGTAGCAATGGCCCATTACAGGCAGGGACTTGCAGACCCTATACTTGGAGATAAGGTGACACAGCTAAAACATTTCCAGCACTTCCTTCCATGGTCACTAAACCCTGCACCACCTATTTATGCATTGCCAGCCAACCTGACTTCAGCTGCCCCTTTCACTAGCCTTCATGGCTAACTTCTCTACAGTCCTCTCAGACTGACCACTCACCAGCCCACCCGGCTAACTTCTCAGGAGATTTCCTAGACATGCTGACCTGCTCCTGCTGCCCTCTCACTTGCTCCCGTGCCCCCAAGGAAAGGATTCCTCCGTGTGTTGCAGAGGGTCCCTCTAGCACCCGAGCCCCGGGCCAAAGTCACCCCCCCCCCCAGACTAGGGGGTGTCCTTAAGGCCTCCTCAGCACTCCATCTCTCACCCGACTGTCCCTGCTGGCATGACTCATGGCTATTTATGAAGTGGCCTGCCCCCTTCCAGCCCCTGTCTGCTGAAATTTGTCTGGGAACATCATAAAAATTCCAAACAGTACCTCCTACCTTCCATCCAATGCATCTGGAAGCTTCTCCAAGGTTCTAGGGGGAGGCACCAGAAGAGTTGTCTACTGAGTCATCCAGTCTCCCTGAGTCACTCAACCCTTACCCAGATTCAACTCAGGCTCTGCTCTCAGTCAAACCAGTTTTCCTACACCAACAAACCTATTTACATCTAGCACAATAGAGGGTGCTACACAGACCAGGGTTTGAATTTATGATATCGATTTATATTTGTGTTTTCACCAATATTTTTTATAAAGGACACTAAGGAGGAAAGTTTCACACTTTGAGTGCACTTGTTTTTGGTAATAATAGTGATTCACTTATAAATTGCATATACATGTTGCATTTTTAAGGATTTTTTTTTGTTTATGCGATTATATTGTGATTTTGCGATTACACCATCCAGTTGCGATTCTTTTTTTCAGTACATATTTGTGTTTCACATTTACAGTGTCTTGCGAAAGTATTTGGCCCCCTTGAACTTTGCGACCTTTTGCCACATTTCAGGCTTCAAACATAAAGATATAAAGCTGTAATTTTTTGTGAAGAATCAACAACAAGTGGGACACAATCATGAAGTGGAATGAAATTTATTGGATATTTCAAACTTTGTTAACAAATACAAAACTGAAAAATTGGGTGTGCAAAATTATTCAGCCCCTTTACTTTCAGTGCAGCAAACTCTCTCCAGAAGTTCAGTGAGGATCTTTGAATGATCCAATGTTGACCTAAATGACTAATGATGATAAATAGAATCCACCTGTGTGTAATCAAGTCTCCGTATAAATGCACCTGCACTGTGATAGTCTCAGAGGTCCGTTTAAAGCGCAGAGAGCATCATGAAGAACAGGGAACACACCAGGCAGGTCCGAGATACTGTTGTGGAGAAGTTTAAAGCCGGATTTGGATACAAATGATTTCCCAAGCTTTAAACATCCCAAGGAGCACTGTGCAAGTGATAATATTGAAATGGAAGGAGTATCAGACCACTGCAAATCTACGAAGACCTGGCCGTCCCTCTAAACTTTCAGCTCATACAAGGAGAAGACTGATCAGAGATGCAGCCAAGAGGCCCATGATCACTCTGGATGAACTGCAGAGATCTACAGCTGAGGTGGGAGACTGTCCATAGGACAACAATCAGTCTTATACTGCACAAATCTGGCCTTTATGGAAGAGTGGCAAGAAGAAAGCCATTTCTTATAGATATCCATAAAAAGTGTGGTTTAAAGTTTGTCACAAGCCACCTGGGAGAAACACCAAACATGTGGAAGAAGGTGCTCTGGTCAGATGAAACCAAAATCAAACATTTTGGCAACAATGCAAAACGTTATGTTTGGCGTAAAAGCAACACAGCTCATCACCCTGAACACACCATCCCCACTGTCAAACATGGTGGTGGCAGCTTCATGGTTTGGGCCTGCTTTTCTTCAGCAGGGACAGGGAAGATGGTTAAAATGGATGGGAAGATGGATGAATCCAAATACAGGACCATTCTGGAAGAAAACCTGATGGAGTCTGCAAAAGACCTGAGACTGGGACGGAGATTTGTCTTCCAACAAGACAATGATCCAAAACATAAAGCAAAATCTACAATGGAATGGTTCAAAAATAGACATATCCAGGTGTTAGAATGGCCAAGTCAAAGTCCAGACCTGAATCCAATCGAGAATCTGTGGAAAGAACTGAAAACTGCTGTTCACAAACGCTCTCCATCCAACCTCACTGAGCTTGAGCTGTTTTGCAAGGAGGAATGGGCAAAAATTTCAGTCTCTCGATCTGCAAAACTGATAGAGAAATACCCCTAGCGACTTACAGCTGTAATCACAGCAAAAGGTGGCGCTACAAAGTATTAACTTAAGGGGGGCTGAATAATTTTGCACGCCCAATTTTTCAGTTTTTTATTTGTTAAAAAAGTTTGAAATATCCAATAAATTTCGTTCCACTTCATGATTGTGTCCCACTTGTTGTTGATTCTTCACAAAAAATTACAGTTTTATATCTTTATGTTTGAAGCCTGAAATGTGGCAAAAGGCTGCAAAGTTCTAGGGTGCCGAATACTTTCGCAAGGCACTGTATAATCTCTGTATTAGAGTTTACCTAGGAACCATTGTTTGATTTTATGATATCGATGTACCGTATATATATGACCCACTTACTATTTACCAAGGACACTAGGAAGGAAGACTTTAGACTTTGTTTGCACTTTACAACACAATTCTTTTACTGACACTACTAAGGGCATTTGGTGCAAGAACACACACTCTCATTATTTGATTCAAATTGTGGGCACACAATTAGGTTGTGTGCAGCCACCCATCATAAGACAAGAAATATATAAGGTAGCATGGGATATTCCACACTTTTTGTCATACCAATTTTTTTCTCATGTTAAAGGGGTTGTAAGGTCAGAAGGTTTTTTATCTTAATGCATTGTATGCATTAAGATAAAAAGTCTTCTGTGTGCAACAGCCTCCCTCAGCCCCCCTAATAATTACCTGAGCCCCATCTTGATCCAGCGATGTTGCAGGAGTGTCTCGGCTGCCTGGGACTCTCCCTCTTCATTGGCAGAGATGGCGGCAGCCTGGCGCCATTGGCTCCCACTGCTGTCAATCAAAGTCAGTGAGCCAATCAGGAGAGAAAGGGGGCAAGGGCCGGACCGCCGTGTCTGAATGGATACACAGAGCTGCAGCTCTGCTTAGGCGTCCCCATAGCAAGCTACTTGCTGTGGGGGTTCTCAAAAGGAGGGAATGTGCCAGGAGCACCTGAAGGGAACCGGAGAAGAGGCGGCTCTGGGCTGCTCTGTGCAAAACCACTGCACAGAGCAGGTAAGTATAATATGTTTGTTATTTTTACAAAAAAAAAAAAGAGATTTTAGTATCACTTTAAGTTATAGGTACTCATTATTATTATTATTTTGATTATACAGGATTATATAGCGACAAAAATTTGCGCAGCGCTTTACAATATGGGGGAAAAAAATACAGGAGGAATTAGAGGAGCTAATAATTGGAGCTTACAATCTACTCGTGTTTTGTTAAAAGATCCTCTTGCAGGTTTAATGTCCAATCCAGCAGTGATCGGAACATTTGCACACGTTTATCTCAAAATGCCCAATATATTATGATTTGTAAAAACAAAGGACTTTTTTTTTTTACTGAAAATGCAAAATAAAATGTTAATTTGCATATTAAAGTGTTACCACTAGTTTTGGCAGAATATGCTCATCAAACACTTTACTAAATTGAGTGTGGAGGTTACAGGGCTAATTTTGACTTACAGAGTCATCAGGGGACAAAAAAGCCTATCTGTAGAACCACACAAGGAAATTGTATGAGTTTCTTATTAAAATGTTTTTGAGTCAAACTGTGGGAAATGGTGGGACACAAGTTTAAAAAAAAAACCCAAAACACTTTCTGGTAGAGGATAACTGCTGATAAAGTTTGTAATACATACACAGACTTCCCTTTAAGTCCCTATGCAGCATTTTTTGTTCCTCTGTCTGGCTTAGGTTTAGGCTACTCTGTGTAGCCTAAACCTAAGCCAGACAGAGGGACAGAGTGAAATGAAACTCCAGCAAGATGATTTCGCTGCTTAAGTCCTAGTGATCTAATAAAGTAGTCCTTAGATGTGGTGGCTGTATTCATTTTCTTTTTACATGTTTTTTTTCTTTCCTGTTTTTTTTTTTCTTTTTATAACAAATTATATAATAGTTGAGGAATCAACAGCTGTCTTATCAAAATACATCTTCATACAAACAAGGTTTAAATACAGAGTATACAGAAGAAAAACAGACCGTAATAGTGATATGGAAAAGTAAACTGTTTGATGACCAGTAATGTGTTGAGTGACTTCCTACCACTTCTTGAGCATGCCATAGAATATGGAATTTTCTTTGTGTTGAAGGACAGAAAATCATTTGATTCTCCCATCAACACAGTCACTATTGAAGGGGCAATCTCTCCTGCTGCATTATTGATTTCTGACAGTGAGAGGTTTCCCCGCCATCCGAATACAATGATCACAGAAGGCGGTTATAGCCATCGGCAGTGTTTGCTCGAGAAAAACCTAACAAACTGGTTGTAAGAAAGTGGATCAATAGATCAACTTCAGTACAACCAGCCTGCCCATAGATGGATTTAAATTAGTCCAGTTCCTGCTGAAGCAGCCAAATTTCAATCCATCTATGACTGGCCTTAGGAAGGACTCCACAACAACTATGCTCTTGGTTTGATCCCAAATGTACCTGTTACATATGTCCACAAGTTGGCTAATAAAATTTAAAGAACAATACCAGTCTATTTTATTATACCTCTCCCTCTTCCTCTCTCTCTCTCTCGTAATATATATATATATATATATATATATATATACAGTATGTACCTATTTCGCTCAAGTGTTTTGCTTATCCAGTGAGGATAAGGGCTTGTTGGCCCAATTTTATTTAAAAAAGAATGTAAAAGTTCAATAAATGGTTGCCCTTGCAGTGGATGTCATCATCACAACCACAAATAAAACTAGTATTAATCCTCTTGACTTCTTCTTTCAGTGTTACTGCTCTATGCTTCAGCCTCTTGTCTGGTCCTGCAGATCAATTCACAGCACCAATGTTCTCCCATGCACATCTCTGTATTTCTCCTGTTCTCTCTTTCCCTTGCAGCTCCCTGCTGCTCCGACCCACTCCCTCGCCTCTGGGCAGGGGACCTCCTGTGTCCTGGGTGGAGCCCTGACCTGCAGACAACCTCTTGAGTAAAGCCTGAACACAGGGTTAAAGGCTTTGTTCTCCCAAGACTCTTTGAAGCCTTTGGACTCCAGAACACAATCCATGAATTACAAAACCCGAAGAAAACCAAAAAAAGATTTTGACGGTATTCTAGAGACCCTCAATCTGCTCAGACTTGCTGAGCAGTTGATTATATCAATATAAAATATTTAATTTTATGCTATTGAACTATATACTGCACAAAATAAATAAAGGAACACTTTTTAATAAATATAGCATCAGTTCAAGTAAACTCCTGGGATATCGATCTAATCAGTTAGGTAGCAGAGGAGGTTGTTAATCAGTTTCAGCTGCTTTGGTGTTAATGAAATTAACAACAGGTGCACTAGATGGGCAACAATGAGAGAACCTTCAAAACAGGAATAGTTTTACAGGTTGAGGCTACTGACATTTTTTTCCCTACTTATCTTTTATGACTGTTTTTCATTAGTTTTGCATTTGGCTAGGGTCAGTGTCAGTGAGTCACTACTGGTATCATAAGTCGATACCTGGACCCTATAGAGATTGTACAGGTAGTCCGACTCCTCCAGGATGGCACATCAATATGTGCCATTGCCAGAAGGTTTGCTGTGTCTCTCAGCACAGTCAGAAGAGCATGGAGGAGAATCCAGGAGACAGGCAGGTCATAGAAGGTCCTTAACCCATCAGCAGAACCAGTAACTGCTCCTTTGTGCAAGGAGGAACCTGATAGGCATTGCCAGAGCCCTACAAAAAGACCTCCAGCAGGCCAATGGTGTGAATATTCCTGACTAAACAATCAGAAACAGACTTCATGAGGGTGACCTGAGGGCCCGACGTCCTCTAGTGGTCCCTGTGCTCATTGCCCGGAACTGTGGAGCTTGATTTGCATTTGCCATTGAACACCAGAATTGGGAGGTTTGCCACTGGTGCACTGTGCTTTTCACAGATGAGAGCAAGTTCACCCTAAGCACATTTGACAGATGTGAAAGGGTCTGGAGAAGCCATAGAGAACATTATGCTGCCTGTAACATCGTTCAGCACGACCAGTTTGGTGATGGCTCAGTGATTGTCTGGGGAGGCATAACCATGGAGGGATGCACAGACTTCTAAAGGCTAAACAAGAGACTGCCATTAGGTATTGGGAGGAAATTCTTGGACCCTATCACGTACCTGGTGCTGGAGGCCAATGGAAAGAGAGGGCTTCCCTTGCGTCTAAGTTCCAGACCCCCTTGAGAATGAGAACAGGAGAGGTCAGGCCCAAAGTAGCACGGGTCGCCTGCTGGACTGTGTGCAGGAGGATCCAGAGTACAGTTGGAGTGCTGGAGTGGAATCAGCAGACAGGTGGCGCCCGTGAGAAGTTTGCAGGACTTGGATAATGCTGAGACTGGAACATGGTCAGGTGGATAGCCAAGATCAGGAGCCAGGTGATATCAGAGCAAGCGTGGTCAGGTGGATAGCCAAGGTCAAACACAGGAAGTAATCAGGAGACAGGTCAAGGACAAGCCGGGTTGGTAACAGGAGACAGGAACTGGAATATCACAAGGATAACACATTGGAGGAGCCGAAGATCAACCAGCAACTAAAATCACTGGCAGGCTTCCTTATATAGGCCCAGGTAAATTGCTGGTAGTGCTGCTGGGTCCTAAAGTCCTTCTCCTGGTGTTTGTGCCCTGACAGACCCATTGTCGGACTCTACGCTGGTGCAGTGGGTCCTTGGTTCCTCCTGGTGCACAACAATGCCCGGCCTCATGTGGCAAGAGTATGCAGCCAGTTCCTGGAGGATAGAGGAATTGATACCATTCAAAGGCCCCCACTCTCTCCTGATCCAAATCCAATAGAGCACCTCTGGGACATTATGTTTCGGTCCATTTGATGCTGCCAGGTTGAACCTCAGTCTGTTCAGGAGCTTAGTGATGCCCTGGTCCAGATCTGGGAGGAAACACCCCCAGACACCATCTGTCATCTCATTAGAAGCATGCCCCAATGTTGTCAGGCATGCATACAACCACGTGGGGGCCATAAAAACTACTGAGTACCATTTTGAGAAATTTAAGCAAAATGGAATAGCCTGCTGCATCATTTTTTCACTTTGAGGTTCAGGGTGTCTTTGAATTCAGCGCTCTGCAGGTTGATAATTTTCATTTCTATGAAACGATGTGGCATCCTTTCCTTCCTAATACATTACCCAGTCCATATAAGTATAGATATCCAGCATGATATTTTTGCCCATTGAGTACTGATGTGTTTGCAAAGTGTTCCTTTAATTTTTTTGAGCAGTGTACTATTGAACATAACATGGTATTTCTTGAACAGGACGCTATAAAGAATTTTTCAGTTTGTAGCCCCAAAAATACAGCCTTGTAAGCAATATGATATGTAATATTTCTTTATTACTTAAATGTTTTAAGACATGCCAACTGTACTTTTATGTCCTATTTTAAAGCATATAAACAACAGCCTAGCCTTCTTCCCCTGCCGTGAGCTTACATAGACAACCATGAGCTTTAGATTAGTCTGTTCATGTGTAAAATCTCTATCACGGCCCACTGGGCTCTCAGCCAATCAGAAATGGCTTCAAAACAAGCTTCTCATTCTGAAGTATCAACTATTTATGATTTCTTGCGAATTAAGGAGACATTGATTTATAGTACATCTCCCTTCGGATCAAGTAACATGTGTGCAAATTGTCTTTTGTTGTACTGTAAAAAATATAGAATTCCCGAAGCAACTTATGTTAATGGATGAAAACTTCAAGAAAAGAAAAGTTCAGAAATACAGTGTTGGGACGCTGCTGGACTCCTAGAACCAACATCTTACTGGTTGGTTAGGAGGTTTCTGACCTGCTGCAAATGCAGTAATGTATGATTTTCCTTTAGAGATAAAGCCAAGATATTTGCCCAAGCATTGCATTCCATATACTACAAATTTTCACTTGTGTATTGTGTAAATTTCATTAATTGTGTTTTACATGATGCCAAATTTCTGCTTTTTAAAAAGGATTCAGTAAATGACAAGTTTAATTTCAAGCTTTAAATTAACAGGAGTAAAGTAAAGTCTTGGTAAGATTTGCTTACTTTGTATGAAATGTATTACAAAGAAGCATTATACAATAGCTATACTTTTTCCTACTGAACAACATCAAACAGCATATATATATATGTGCATGTAGCATAATAGTTACACATTTGGCAGCCATGTTAACTTACTTCTCTGAAAATGCCAGGTGGGTATGGCCAAATATTGGGAGCCAACAAATGGGTATGGATGAAACCCAATAACAATGACATTAATATAATTGTATCAGCAACTATTATTTAGCACTTGGATACAACATTTCTTGGCTTTAAGTTGACATTGAACTCATGCTTAAAAAATATCTACTTAGGCCTCCTTCTACTTCCTTTGTTTTTGTTTCTGCAGTCTTACTTCTTGTTAGAGGGTGGCTACGTTGGTTCCTCCATGGTTCCACTGTATGTAGGAATGATGCCACCCTCTCTCGCTTGGTCCCGAGACAAACTAGAGACAATTGGAGTTGTAGTGTGCATAAATAAGTGAACATGATCACAACTAAAGTGCGCTGCTTGTTTCAAACGAATGCAAGTGAAGTGGAAAATAAATAATTTCATAAAAATAGAATACAGTGCCATTAAGTAGTGGATGTGTATGGATTATTTTTGAAAAATAAATATATTGTTTAATGTCACACTAACAATGGTCACCTTATTATTATAGTGGGGTGGTCATTCCCTGGCTGTAGTTGTGATGTTTGCACCTGTAGGTGGTAAAGTTGTTGATGGTCATTTTCTGACTGCAGGGGTGGCTATAGCTGTGTTCTCCACCTGCCTATAGAGGTGATGGCCATTTCTTTCTTGGCTAGTGCTGGTTTCCTGGCTGGAGTGATAGCTTTTTTTTCTTGACTGTGGTCTTCTTTGTTCTTTGGCTGCTGCAGAGCTCAATTCTGAGGTTTAAGGCTGCATTCACACTTGAGCGTAGCGTTTTCGTGCGTTTTTTTACTGCGATTTTACCACGATTTTCACAGCGATTTTTACCGCGATTTTCAGGCGGTTTTTTCAGGCGTTTTTGGAGGCAGGCATTGACATCTATCAAAAACGCTGGTAATCAGCCCAAAAAGAAGCTCATGTACTTTTTTCAGCTACAGGCGTTTTGCAAAACGCTCAGATGTGAACAGGGGCCATTTAAATGAATGGGGTTTACTTGTTGGGCGTTTTGGAACGTTTTTTTTTTAGCGTTTTTGGAGCTGAAAAACGCTCAAAAACGCCCAGGTGTGAATGGAGCCTAACAGTCAAACCCTGGACACGGTTTTAGTGAACAATGGACCCTCTCTCTATGTCTACAGGTGGTAGTCACAAAGCCTGGGTACAATATTGGATTAATTAGGGTTGCACCAATACCGGTATTGTGCCGATACTAAGCATTTGCACGAGCATTGGTGCCCGTGCAAGTGGTCTGATACCTGAAACCGATACTCCCACTGACAGCTGAAATGGGAAAAAAAAGTTGTCAATTATCGGTTGTTAAGGAGCGGGGCCACTGCATCCTTAACAACCGATGACTCATTCAGCTGTCAGTGGGGTTCCCCTGTTGACAAATGAAGTGTAAATGAAGTCCCGGCAATTGGAGCTGTCATAAAAAAAAACGCAGCCAGGCGATGTTTATCAACAACATCGCTCAGCCACTGAAACAGAAAGATAAAAAGAAACACTGTTTCTTTTTGTTTCTTTATGTTTATTCATCTACAAATCAAAGGGATGAACTTTGATCTGTGGATGAAGTCAGTTATCAGCAACCTCTTAAGTAAAAAAACAGATTTGGTTTTTTTTTTAGATTTTTTGAAATGTTTCTCTGTTTAACCCCTTATTGACCCTTAATTTTATCTAATAAACCTTAATTAACTTCTGATTCTCTATTTTATAAACTATTAATAATTAAAACTTTTTTTTTTTTGCTTTGTGCGTTAATATTTTTACACCTTTAACAAATATTTACATGTTTCACATGTGCAAAATAAAAAAAAATATATTTTGTAAATAACTTTTAATGCTTTGTAACATTTCTGACAGATGAAGTATAAACAAAATAGTTGCAATAGGTATCGGCAATCGGTATCAGCAAATACTAAAAAGAAATTATCGTTACTCGTACTCGTAAAAAAAAAAAAAAATAATTATATTGGTGCATCCCTAATGTTAGTTTTTTCTTGATCTAATAGTGGCATCGAATGTGATTCTCTGTGGCTAGTGTGCACATGTCTGTTAACTCTCATGCTATTTACTCTCATCTTCCACCAAAGTCTTACAGTAATGTTCTGGGTCAGAAGGAAGTGACAGATTACCAGTCCCTTTTCTCACTTCCTGGACATGCATCATGTCATGCTGGCTTGGCGAGATTATGCAACTCAGAATTAAGATGTTATGCAGCACCGTATCCCTAAAACTACTAACATTTACCAACTACAAGGCTTCTGAACAAGGGTTTGTTCAGAAGTTGCTAGAGGCAATTACAGAATGATTTCTCACCTGATGGTACCTTTACAGTTTACAGAGGCTCCCAATACCCTCACTGAAGAGGTGCTGCAGGCCTGCAGCCGTATATACAGTGGAATTTTTAAATAACCTTTCCCCAGACATTGACTTTTTGGCACATATGGGCTACACATCCACTTTCTGTTTGCGCTAAGGTTATTTCTCCTTTCCATTGTCGTGCCCTGCAAATCACACTAGTGTGAACAGGGGAAGTCAACTTTAACCACTTTACCACCGGAGGATTTTGCTGTCTTACGTCCAGGCCACTTTTTGTGATTCGGCGCTGTGCGACTTTAACTGACAATTGCGCGGTCGTGCGACGCCGTACCCAAGCGAAATTTACGTCCTTTTTTTCCCACAAACAGAGCTTTCTTTTGGTGGTTTTTGATCACCTGTGCGATTTTTACTTTTTGCGCTATAAACAAAAAAAGAGCGTTTATTTTTAAAAAATAACAATATTTTTAACATTTTTTTATATAAAATTCCCCCCAAAAAAATGTAAAAATCAAATTTTTTAAAAATTTTTGGCCAATTTGTTTTCTGCTACCTATGTTTGGTAAAAAAAATCACGATAAGCGTATTTTGATTGGTTTGCGCAAAAGTTATTGCGTTTACTAACTACGGGAAAGATTTCTGTCATTTTTTCTGTTTTTTTTTAACGCGTAATGGCGGTGATCTGCGATTTTTTTTGCGGGACTGCGACATTGCGGCAGACAGATTGGACCCTTGACTGACATTTTTGACACTTTTGGGGGTACCAGTGACATTACTGCAGTAATGAGTGCTATAAATATGCACTGTTACTGTAAAAATGACACTGGCAGTGAAGGGGTTAATTTTATTGGAGAGGGAGGGGTTAATGTATGCCTGGTGCTTACTGACGTGTGGGGGGGAGGTGACTGAGTGACAGAAGGACAGATCGGATGTCCAGCTATGCTGAACACTCCGATCTGTCAGTCCCTGTCACTATGGAGATCCGCCTGCTCTGTTTACACAGGCGGGCGGATCTCCTCACTCGATTCCCCGACGATCGGGGCAGAGCAGCGGCGATCGCCGCTGCTCCTCCCCTGGCACGACTCCCGCTGTGAATGAAAACAGCGGGAGCGCGCCTCCGGCGGCGCGCGAGCGCCGCCTACAGGGGGAGGAGTCCAGCGACGTAGGTCTACGTCGCTGGACGGGAATGAGCCACTTTGCCGCAGTACGCTCCATGTGAGCGGTGGGCAAGTGGTTAATATTTGAGCTCCTTTAACCACTTCAGCCCTGGAAGGTTTTACCCCCTTAATGACCAGGCCATTTTTTGCAATTCATCACTGCGTTACTTACTTAAATAAAGGTTCCTGACCCCTAAAATAGTGTATGGCTCTCACGGAAATTACATTTGAAAATATGTGGTGTTCGTGGCTCTCTCAGCCAAAAAGGTTCCTGACCCCTGTGCTAGACTGTATGTGAAGATATTGAATTGTTTAACCACTTGCAGACCGCCGCAAGTACATATACTGCGGCGGTCAGCCCCTCACAAGCAAAGTGACGTAGGGGTACGTCACTAGCCTGTGAGGCTCTGGGGAGCGAGCGCTTGTCGCCAGAGGCGCGCTCCCGCTCGGTCACGGACCCCCCGCGCGTGTGCCCGGCGGACCCGATGTCCGCCGGGCACTCGCGATTGTCCGTTACACCGGGAGAAAGGCAGGTGGCTGATGTAAACAAAGCCGCCTATCATTCTCCCCTGTGTAAGAATAGTGATCATACGGTTCTGCTATGTAGGACCGTTGATCACTGTTCTTACAGCTCAAGCCACAGCCAATCACAGTTAGAAACACGCCCCTAGGGACACATTTAACCCCTCCCTCTCAAAAAAGTTAACCCCTTCACTGCCAGTGTCATTTTTACAGTAACAGTGCAAATGTATAGCACTGATTACTGTAGTAATGTCACTGGTAACCCCAAAAGTGTAAAAAATGTCAGTCAAGGGTCCGATCTGTCCGCCGCAATGTCGCAGTCCCGCAAAAAAAAATTGCCGCCATTACGCGTTAAAGAAAACAACAAAAATGACAAAAATCTTTCCCTTAGTTATTAAACGCAATAACTTTTGCGCAAACCAATCAAAATACACTTTTTGCGATTTTTTTTACCAAAAATATGTAGCATAAAACAAATTGGCCTAAAAAGTTAAAAAATGTTGATTTTTACATATTTTTTTGGGGGGAATTTCATATAAAAAAATGTGAAAAATATTGTTATTTTTGCAAAATTGACGCTCTTTTTTTGTTTATAGCGCATGATCAAAAAATCGTACAGGTGATCAAATACCACCAAAAGGAAGCTCTGTTTGTGGGAAAAAAAGGACGTCAAATTAATTTAGGTACAGTATCGCACGATCGCGCAATTGTCCGTTAAAATCACTCAGTGCCGAATCGCAAAATAGGCCCTGGTCAGGAAGGGGGTAAAATCTTCCGGGGCTTAAGTGGTTAAAATGGAGTGCCAGTAAAAGAACAGAGAGAATTTTTTTTGAGGATTCAAAACATATTGGAATAGCTTTAGTCTGTAAATGTAGGTGATAGTATTGAAGAGGACAGGCAGTGTCTAGAAACGTATTAAGATAGTAGAGTCAAAAATAGACCAGAGCAATGAACTTAAATAGATGAAGAGACAATGACAACCTCGGTAGCAGAAACAAATCAGGCAAAGCTGCAGGTTGTTATAAAGCTAATAAATAATACTACAGTGTTGTACTTCAACTTCATGTAGGAAAAATACCCCCATCACTTTATTGTGATTATCTCATTATTTTACTGATTTTCTACATAAATAGCAATCATTTATGTACAGTATATTTGAATAACATTTTAATGTGCAATTCCTAATGCAGGATAATACCTGGCCTCCACTGAATTTAATGTTGACTGTAACAGTGGGAAGAAATGGAAGGAAAACCAAGTTTGAAAATGGAATGTAAAGAAATCATATTTGTAAGAAAAAGGGGAGTAATGGGCTTGGGCTGCTATGGGGCTCCAGATGCAGGGGACCCAGTTAAATCTTATATTTGTCTATGTATAGAAATTATGTGTGTCTTTTGTGCTGAACTATGTCATATTTTTAGATGTTTGTATTTATTTCATACACTTTTGTTGTTCTGGATATTTAATTTTTTTTTTTTAATGCAGTCAGATTTTATTTGTGAAAACACATGATTTATAGGGTATAATCAGTGCCTGGACATACCTAATTTAGAGGTTTATTATAGGCAGTTATATTGTACGTGTTCTATATCCCTTATGCATATATAAATAAAAATATTGACTAGCAGAAACCGCAGTGTGGGTCTTTATAGGTCACAAATGTATAATGCAACTAACAGGGTGAACAAACAAAGAAGACAGAAGGGGTAATGGGTATAGAGTTCTGGACATTTATTAGCACCAGTAGTGTTATAGTAAAGCTACAATTAATTTATAGAAACACAAAAAATGATAGTTACTATTGTAGTTTCATACCTTATTACACAATTTACATTTCTTACCTTAATCTTGGTGTTCTTTAGAGCTGCAAAGTGATTGGAAAGCCATTGGTGGGCCAAGGGTGAACATCCCATACGTGGGAACCATGTGGTGGGTGCAATTTCAGGAAAAACATTCATTTTTTTTTTTGCATAGACTGGTGGTCCTTGTCAGTTTTTAAACATACCTAACATTCCCCTAGTATAGCAGACATGAGATAGTGATCTCAGTTACTTTTATGTAACAACACACTGCATTCACATGTAGAAGCTCTGGCTGCTCCTTTCAGAGTGAGGATGTCGCCTAGCACTTCTCTTTGTAAGGAGACAACATAATGCTTATACTGTATGTACATGCCCTTGACTCTCCATGATCTGAGGTTTAATGACCAGGGGATTGTTACACATACTTAAAGCCCAATTAAACCTAATTTTTATACTACAGTATGCAGTCCCTGCATTAGGGGAAAAAAACCTTGTTTGCACACGTGCACAGGATCCCCCCAACCCCCACCCCCTTATGCTTTTTTTTTTTTATTCATTTTATTGAAAAATTTTCAAGTGCAAGACAGGGTCTCAGGGGCATACCCCGGCCAACCATCCCCTTATACTTACCTAAGCCCTATCTCAATTCAGAGTTGTGCCCAAAAGCAGCAGCTCTCTGTGCTCTCTCTCTCTCCTCACTGGCAATGAAGGCACCAGTAGAAGCCATTGGCTCCTGCTCCTTTTAAACAGCCTGTGAGGAGAGAGCGGGGTGCTCAGGATTGGGGCATTCAGAAGGGGGGGGGCAGGAGCGCCAGCGGGGTACCTGTGCAGAATGGGATAAAGGCTGCTCTGTGCAAAACCATTGTACAGAGCAGGTTTGTTATTTAACCACTTGCCGACCAGTCACGTTGACTGTACTGCGGCAAAGTGGCTCGTTATCGTCTGGCGACGTAGACCTACGTCACCAGACATTTCCCTCTCTCGGCGGCGCGCGCCGAGAGAGGGAAATGTATTCAGTTACAGCGGGAGTCGGGCCAGGGGAGGAGCAGCGGTTATCACCGCTGCTCTTCCCCGATTGTCGGGGAATCGAGTGTGGAAATCCACCCGCTTGTGTAAACAAAGCGGGCGGATCTCCTAAGTGACAGACAGGGTCAGATTGCAGGGTTCAGCATAGCTGAACCTGCGATCTGTCCCTGTGTCACTCAGTCACCTCCCCCCACACACGTTAGTAAGCACCAGGCATACATTAACCCCTCCCTCTCCAATAAAAATTAACACCTTCCCTGCCAGTGTCATTTTTACAGTAGCAGTGCATATGTATAGCACTGATTACTGTAGTAATGTCATTGGTACCCCCAAAAGTGTCAAAAATGTCAGTCAAGGGTCCGATCTGTCCGCCGCAATGACGCAGTCCCGGAAAAAAAAAACGCAGGTCGCCGCCATTACTCGTTAAAAAAAAAAACACCAAAAATGACAGAAATCTTTCCCTTAGTTAGTAAACGCAATAACTTTGTGCGCAAACTAATTAAAATATGCTTATTGCGATTGTTTTTACCAAAAATATGTAGCAGAAAACAAATTGGCCTAAAATGATAAAAAATTTAGATTTTTACATTTTATGGGGGGAATTTCATATAAAAAAATGTGAAAAATATTTTTATTTTTTCCAAATTGTCGCTCTTTTTTTGTTTATAGCGCAAAAAGTAAAAATCGCACAAATACCACCAAAAGAAAGCTCTATTTGTGGGGAAAAAAAGGACATAAATTTAATTTGGGTACAGCGTTGCATAAGCATTGTTGTGTGGGGCACTGGGCATTGGGTATTTTGGGGTACTGAGGACCTAGACCACTCTGCACTCTGTTGATCAAAGGTTTGCCTTACATACTACTGATCTCTGAACTCTGCATTACTTACTCCTGAATCCTTTACTATGCATTATATACCACTGAGGTTTGCCCTCTGACTGCTGACCTCTGAACACAACTTTACTTACTCCACTGCACTCTGCATTATTTACTCCTAACCCCTGCAGTGTGTATCATATACTACTGACCTCTGAACTTTGCATTACTCCTGACCCCTGCAACATTCTAATCAAAATGTATACTGCTCTTACAGGCCAAACCCAATCAGCCATGTTAGAATTCAAACTAGCTAGCCAGGCTAGGATGGTCGCACTCTAATTAAATCACCTTTATTGGTTCCATGTGATAAAACGTCAATACATACGGCAAATAGTGGTGAAAAGACAGTACAGCTAATGCATTTCACACCTCTCCTGGTGCTTATTTATAGCTGAGTAATCAAAGCTACGATTAAGCACCAGGAGAGGTGTGTAACGCGTTAGCTGTACTGTCTTTTCACCACTATTTGCTGTATGGAATGTTTTTGATAGTATGAAACCAATAAAGGCGATTTAATTAGAGTGCGACCATCCTAGCCTGGCTAGCTAGTTTTAATTCTTTAAGACAAAAAAAAAAAAAAACATTAGTCAGTAAAGAAAGAATATTCACTTTACCCTTTCAATCTTCTCAGAAACACAGGAAAAAGCAAGTGCTCAGCAAGGCTCCTTCCAAGCCCAATAGTCCATAATGAAGAGCAACAAGCCCAAAATGCTGAACTTTATTGAAATACAGATGACACTTCAGGCTGCCATACTTGGTAAAGAAAAAATAGCAATTGCTAACATAACACAGACCCTTCAAGAGCCTTGGAGGCCCTGTACAGACTTTCCTGTAGCCTGTCATTCTGGCATTCAGCAATCCTCTCTTACCATCGCGCTCATGTCTTTCAAGTGGTTCTAAAGCCTTAAGATTTTTAACCTTAATGCATTCTCTGCATTAAGGTAAAAAACCTTCTGTGTCTAGGATCCTCCCAGCCCATCCTTATACTTATAACTTACCTAAGCCTTATCTTGATTCAGCGCTTTGCCTGAGAGCAGCATGTCTCTCCGCTCTCCCTCCTCACAGAGCAGATTCATATGGAGCCAATGGCTCCAGCTGCTGTCAATCAAATCCTGTAATGAGGCAGCAGGGACAGGACAAAGCCCCGCTGTCTGTGTTTTTGGACGCACGCAGCAGAGTCCAGGAGCGAGCCCGCATGAGTACCCCCTTTGCAAGCGGCTTTCTAGGGGGGGGGGGGTACTCAGAAGGCAAGAAGGTTCATTTGTTTTTTAAAAAAAGGAAATGTTTAGAATAACTGTAATTCCAGGAGAGAGAGACTGACTTTGGAGCTGTACAGTCAAGTTAATTGTTCAAGGTGGTAGAGGTGGAACTCGGAGTTTCCTCAAAGTCCACAGTAATAGAAGTGTAAGACAGGAGATACCCAAGCATTGAGAAACCTTAAAAAATGCAAGCAACCTAAGAATGGACAAGACATTTTTGGTATTTTCTTTATAAATGCAATTTAAAAGGAAAACAACAACAATTACAACCTATTTAGTTTGTGATCACATGAAATAAAGGCAACAGAGTACAAACGGGTCTCATGCATTTACAACTACATGCTGTAAATCAAAATGGTGGGTAGCTGTCAGACATCCGAATCGACATTTCAAAACAAATCACACATGCATATACAATGTATCAAAGCACTCCATTGTTCATTTGATATGAAATATGGGCCCTTGCCCAGGCGTGAGTGTACTGGCACTTACCATGCAACTGGGCTTACTGAGCAAACTCAGTATGGGGGTAACCATCATTCTCCATTGCAGTTTTCCTACTTGTAGGGTAGCTGGGTATGCAGAAATGGGGGGGGGGGCAACAGGAGAAAAGGAGGGGTGTTGGGCTAAAAGAGGGGGGGGTGCATAACTCCCTCTCTGGTGTGCAGCACTCTGGCATTGTGCTGTTGGTCAAGGTGACAGGGAGTTCCTATCAAGAGTTATGACATTAAGACACAAGAGTCCTTGTAGAGGAACTACATCATCCAAATTTGAAAGTACTTTTCCGATTGGTCTATTAGGACTTAAAGTGTTACTAAACCCACAACAGTAAAATCAGTCTGTATATGCAGTAAAGCAAGCTTGTTATTGGCACTGTGGAACCTAAGGAATTAATCCTTTTTTTTTTTAAAGGCTATTTACTCCTGTCTTCTCTGATCATCTCCTTCTTCCACAGTCTCCAATTCATCCCCAGATAGACCACAGCCTTGGGGGAACTCTGCACATGCCCAGTTTGGTGTATATTGCTAAAGAGTTTTTTTTCTTGGAAGAGTGCTTGTAATTGGCACAGGGCCAACCAGCACTGTCCAGACAGAGGGTCAGGGATCCTGCAGCCTCATGGGACATTCAGAGGAGACTGAAAACTCCTAATACAAGCTTTAACCAGACACTGATAGAAGTCACAAGACTGCTATATACTGCTGATGAGAAAAGGTATTTAGCAGTTTATATTTACTAAAATAATTGCATTTCCATTTTCTGTGTATTGTGGGAGACCAGATATAGTGAGTGCAGGATCCAGGGTTTAGTAACCCTTGTAAGCTGTTACATTTGCTGTATGTCATTTTTTTCTGGCAAACGATTGTCCTTTACTGGGCAGTTCTGTTTTTTTCCAAATAACAGGATTACAAGCCTTTGATCCATTCAAGAAGTGTTTGTGAAGAGAGTTCTTGTAGTGTTTAATTTATAGTCCCAGAAAATGTGCAGGAGTGTGTATTTGATGTCGTAGCTGTGGGGTTTTATACCAACATGTCAGTAATTTGTATCCATTCTCTTAGTATGAGTTAGCCAACGAGGTCTTATGATAATAAATACGGCAGACACGGGAGAACATTCATCTTTAAGACAACATATTTGGTATTTTAGGAACAGCAAGGACTCAATATTTATTATAACCTCATATTAGATGAATTGTGGGGAACTATAAAATGTAATAAGAACTATAAAAAAAAAAAATAAGACACAGTACTACATGAGAAAGCAATGCATAGCACTAATGACCCACACTGAGTGCAGCAGTGTAATATGTTATTATAATATTATTACTACTAATATAATGGGTTATTGAAAGGGAAACTCTGAGGATACAAATAAGGGGCTGCCACTGCAGACTTCATGACTGTTGCACTATTTCCCTTGCTGCATTACCTTGTGAACCATTAGCCTGTACGGTAGTTTAGACTTTAAGGGAACCCTGTTGATAAAAAAAATGTGCAAAAAAGCTGTACCTGGAAAGAAGATTGTAAATAGTTACCTCTCGCTGCCCATCCTATTGAAGGACACCTATTTGAAGGCAAATCCTCAACGGAAGTCTGTGCAGAAACCGTCAATTACAGGAGTGTCAATCAAAACAGCTTATGGGTTCAATAGTAACATTAATGCTGACAAATTTATATGATTGTTCAATATAATGACTGTTTTAATTTATTTGAATGGATTATTCCAGAAAGCTTTTAGTAACTAAGCAGTCAATTCAGTGATCAATTTGGATGGACGACTGATGGAGAGTAAAATTTAATTTAACTGAATTGTTCCTTTTCCTGGACCATTTCAAGTTATGGAATCTATGATAAATGATAATTTATCTTTATGTGTATGGCCAGTATAGCAATGAACCTGGACAAGAGATGCAGCAAATAAGGCCTCTTTTAAGCAGGGAAGATTCCATTCCGATCAATCGGGCATCTGTGAGCTGATCCCCTGTTAATTTGGCGGATAACACACTTGTGTCCATTTACACCCACCTACCTCTAGGTCCGATTGAGTTTGCTTAAAAAAACATGGAAGAGGACTCCATCCTCTTCTGTTTAGATGGAGCGGATCAGAGGTAAAAAAAAGGTTGGGAGGTGGAGGGACAAGAATTTCCCTCCGTGAATGGTTGCAATGAGGGGCTCACAGGGATATAGGTGCAGACAAAAAAGCTTTATTGGTGAAGATATACACACATGAAAAATATAAACAGGTAAATCTAATCAGTAAAAGAGGTGTGGAAGCTCATCAGGTGAACTGTTTGACTCCGTGGACCCCTTGGGGGTCAGAATGGTACAGACAGCAATAAAACACATTGAGGTCCCCGCCCACCCAGTCCCAGTATGCACTGTTGTTAACGGGCTGAGTGTGATTAGTCGAGGATACACGACCTGAAAATCACTCTTGAAGCCCGAGCAACAGTGCTATGGCCAGGAGGGAACTATGGTGAGCCCGTAGAGGGAAAGTACATGGGGTGCCGATAAAGTGTGGGGTGGCACCTGAAAAAAATACTAAATGTATTAATATGACGTCATGTCAAGAAGTATCGTCAGTGCATCACAAAAATTGGACAAAATAAAGCATCATTGTCTCATGTAGTAACAAACAACACGGGCCTGCTCCCTATGGTGTAAGTCTCATTTCCTGGCTGAGATCCTCCAAGGAAACCTTGCCCAACGGGGCAGTGCACGGAATGGTGGTGCTTGGAGGGATCGTGGCTTAACCAGCCGTTTTGCTTAATCAGCAAGTACCAATAAGGTGGGATATGTTGGGGGGATCCGGGCTTAACCAGCCACTTTGCTAAAACAGCAGTATGGGTGAATGTTTGTCTCCTAAAGGGGATCTCCCGTGTATGTAGAGGAAGGACTATAATTTAGTCCCAAATAATGGCTGATCGCCAGAGATGCTTGTTCACTGGTTGGCTGATCCAAAAATTGGCAGTACTGGGACAGCTCAGAAGTCTAGAGTCTGCATGAGAGAAGTCCCGGTCAGACCATTGGCTGGAGCTGCTAGAGGTTTCGGGGATGAGGTATAGCGACCATGCTTAACTGATGATCCAAAGTTGGATGTGTATTAAAGGAAGTGTTGGTCTTACCAGATATCACCCGTGCTCATCCAAGACAACAGGGATGGAGGTAGCGTGCTCCGCACTTAGGTCACAGTCAGGGCAGGCAGACGCAGATGAAGGATGATTCGGCTGTCCAATGGGTTTGTAACTGCCAGTGGCGTTGTGGCCTCTACCATCAAGGAATCTGCAGGGGCAGACTCAGTTCCGTGTCCGGGTGCAGTCCTGGTGCTGTTTCCGGGTCACGGTGGATGTGTTCAGCCAGTCCGGTGCGATCTCCTACGGGGACGAAGGGTGGGCGGGGCGTCAACGTGTGATGTCGACGCGTTTCGCGTGCTTACGCACGCTTCCTCAGGACGTCATCACGTTCTCCGGGGTTCGTTTATATAGGCTGAAACCATGGTGACAGCAATCAGCAATTAGATGTTCCCGGAAATGTTAAGACTGAGGCCATCTGGTGGTATAAATGTGGTACTACCACCACTTTACCACAGCGGTACAATCTGGTATTAGTTCCCGATGTCGGTCAATTTGACCATATAAAAGACCTGGCGGTGAAGGGTAATAAAAGTCCAGTGCAGGGGAGGGGGGGCGGGGGGGGGGACAAGGCCATCTCACAAAACATAGTGTCGAGGTCTATGTAGTTTATACTCTTGCTTAACAGTGACCAGGTTAGTAAATAACCATATAGTGTATAAATAAAGTAGAAACATAAATAGACACTAAGGTAAATACATATTCCCACTTAGAATTAGCATGAGCTGGGGTACAACTTTAATGCAGAGCATGGTCATCAAGGCAGAAGGTAGTGTACTGAATACAGTCAGATGGCCTAAACCATGCTAATAGTTGAGTAAAGGGTGTACTGTCCTACAGTGTGTATACTCAAGATGGCAGAAAAAATATACAAATGATGAGAATAATGATACTATTTTGAAAGCGGCCCCTGATTAACGGGGGACAGGGGGCAAACAACTCATGAAGTGGGGGAGATTTAGCCATAGCTATTACAGGTCCTAAAACCTAATAGTGAGGATAAAGAGGCTAGGGGCTATGTTTAGGGGTCCAGGAAGACCTTGAGGCTTAGTTCCTTGTTGAGCCCATATGGTGTGAGTGTGGAAAGCCGGAAAATCCAGGCTTTTTCAGCCCGAAGGAGTGCTTTGTCAAAGTCACCCCTGCGGGGTGAAATGTTGAGGGCCCAGAACCCCTTAACTCTTAGGCCCCTGGGGAGCGGATCAGAGGTAGCCTGATGTAAATGGACAGTGGAGTCAATTTATTCCTGGCTGCCCATAGAGCAGAGTGGGCTTTATTTGTGCCCGCTCTGGACACAGAGAGAGCCTACTTTGCTTAATGGGCGACCAGGAGTTAAAGGACTCGGCTGTCTGCTTACCCCTGGCTACCTCCGATCCGCTCCACCCTAAAGGGAAGAGGACAGAGTCCTCTTCCATTTTTTTAAGGAAACTCGATCGGACCTGGAGGACCTGGAGGTAGGTGGGTGTAAACGGACACAAGTGTGTCATCCGTCCAATTTGCAGGGGATCAGCTTACAGATTCCCTGCTGATCGGAATTAAATAAAGAGCTTTCCAATTGTTAGATTGCCTCCTGTGGAGTGGGAATGGTTCCCTGCTGAACTGGTCCAACTTGGATCAATTTATGGCCAGCATTAGTGGGAAGTATGTCCAGAAGAGAAGTGTGGACTATATGATGGCAGGCAGTATGCTGAGCAAAAAAGTCCAGCAGAGTGTGAAGCAGGGAAGCATATGCAGGAGAGGAGTGTGAACTGTATGATGGCAGGCAGTATGTACAGAAGAGGAGTCCTGGAAAGTGTGAAACCAGTATGTGCAGAAGAGGTGTGCAGAGGGTTTGATGGTTGGCAGTAGAGGACTGGAGTGAAAGCACACTGGGGGACACAATGAAAACAAAGGAGGAAAGTAGAAGACATTTCGTTTTCTAAATGGTAATTTGGCTACGTTTATATCATTTTCCATATGTTGCAATATTTCTAAGACTGATACTACTGATTTTGGTGCTTTATTGTGCTCATTTGATACCCATTTGTTACCATGTACAGTACACTACAATTGTTTCGCAAATAAGGCTCAGTTCTATTCTATTGCAGCACTATCACCTAATGAGTGGTCAGTCTATTCTATAATGGTGCACATGTACTGGGGGGCTTATTAGAAATCAAAGGATGTGATAGTTTGTGGGAAAATGTGTGACCTGTTAGTCTTCTTATAGAAACTTAAAAAGCAAATATTATAAAAAAAAATAAAAATAAAAATCTTACTATGCCTGGGAGATTACTACAAGTGGAAAACTGCCCAGAGTGCTGCTAAGAATATGTTTATCTGATTAGAATTTACCAAGAGCTTTAACTCTGTTTAAAAGAAACAAGGGGATCTATATACAGAATATATACAAATTCACATCAGTCTCAGGAATCCATGGAAACAGACTCCTGGGACTGAGTTTCCTTTTTTAAACACTGAAGACCTCAAGCTGGCCCTTTTCTGGCAGATATGGGGGTAGGATAAACAAACAGCGCTCGTAATTAGAATGACAAGAGACATGGAGGAAGGGAGCAGAACTTTTCTGAGGCTGTGAGAATTCTATTTTCTCTCCCACAAATAGCAGAGGAGGGCCTATCAACATGAAGTGAAGTTCCACATTACGTCCAAAGTGAGGTCAACAAAGCATTTAGGGAAATCCATGGAAAAAAATGAAAGCAAAAAATGAATACATCATTGGTGTTTTTTTATATCATTAGAGCAATTTATAGTATTATTATACAGGATTTATATAGCGCCAACAGTTTGCGCAGCGCTTTACAGTGTGGGGAAGACAATACAGTTACAGTACAATTCAATACACGAGGAATCAGAGGGTCTTGCGCGTTGAAGCTTACAATCTAGAAGTACATTTTCTGTAAATACTGTAGTACCAATAATAAAGTAGTCAGTATGTATTTACTTTAATTGTAATACCTCAGGCCTCGTGCATATGGAGTATAAAAGCTTTTCATATAGTAAGATAATTTTACGTCTTTGCCCATAATACCCCAAAGGAAAAGTGCATATTGGAAAGTGCCACCCCAATTCCAGAAAACTTGGACAGCTGTGTAAACTCTACATAAAAACAGAATGCAATTATTTTAAAATCTCATAAACCCATATTTTATTCACAAAAAATATATATATAAAAAATATTTCAAATGTTTAAACGGAGAAAATGTAGAATTTTGAGAAAAAAATAGATAATTTTAAAATTGATGGCAGCAACACGTCTCAAAAAAGTTAGGACATGGCCATATTTTCCACATGTAGCACCCCCCCCCCCTTATTTTAACAACACTCTGTAAATGTCTAGGAACAAAGGAGGCCAGTTGCTGGAGTTTTGAGAGAGAAATGTGGTCCTATTCCAACCTGATATAGGATTCTAACCACTCAACAGTTCTGGGCCTTCTATTATATATTTTTCATTCAAGGTGTGCCAAAAATTTCCAGGTGGTGAAAGGTCTGGACTGCAGGCAGGCCAGTTAAGCACCCAAACTCTTCTACTAGGAAACCATGCTGTTGTCATAGATGCAGTATATCCTGCTCAAATATGTAAGGCCTTCCCTGAAAAGACATGGTCTGGATGGAAGCATATGTTTCTCTAAAACATAGATAAATCTTTCAGCATTGATGGTGCCTTTCCAGATGTACAAGCTATCCATTTCATACACACTGAGATGCACCCCATACCATCAGAGATGCAGGATTTTGAACTGAGCGCTGATAACAAGCCAGAAGGTCACTTTCCTCTTTAGCCTGGAGGATGTGACACCCATGGTTGCCAAAAAGATTGTCAAATCTCAATTCACCTGACCACAAAACTGTTTTCCACTTTTCAACAGACCATTTTAAATGAGCTTTGGCCCAAAGAAGATGGCAGCATTTCTGGATCATGTTCAGATTTGGCTTCTTCTTTGTATGACAGAGCTTTATCTTGCATTTTTGGATGGCACTACAAACTATGTTCACAGGCACTGATTTCTGGAAGTATTCCTGAGTCCATGTAGTGATGTCCATCACAGAATCATGCCTGTTTTAAATGTCGTACAGTCAGAGGGCCCTAAGAGAACGGGCATCCATTATTGAGTTTTGGCCTTGTTCCTTGTGAACAGAGATTTCTCCAGATTCTCTGTATCTTTTGATAATATACACTATAGATGATGATATAGTTAGAGTCTTTGCAATTTTATGTTAAGGAACATTATTCTGACATCCGTTGTCAATTTTTAGATGCAGCGTTTCATAGATTGGTGAACCTCTGGCCATCTTTACTTCTGAGACACTCTACCTCTCTAAGATGCACTTTTTATACCGAATCATGTTACTGACCAGTTGGCAATTAAACTAATTAGTTACAAAATGTTCTTACAGCTTTTCCTTATTAGTACCTTGTATTTTTCTGTCAGCTTCTTGTTGGTCTGTCACAACTTTTTTTGGGATGTTTTGCTACCATCAATTTAAAAATGACCTTATTTTTTTCTTAAAATGGTACATTTTCCCAGTTTAAACATCTGATATGTTTTCTATTTTTTATTGTGAATAAAATATGGGTTTATGAGATTTGCAAATTATTATAATCTGTTTTTTTTTTTTGTTTTTTTTTTTACAAGGGTGCCCTAAAGAAATTAAAAATACTTTATGGAATGAAATGATGTAGTTTTTCACTTCTCATTCCAGAAACACTCTTTCTGCTGCTTCTGGTTCATTGCAAAGTGTTTTTTCACCAGCAGCATCTTTAACCTCCCTGGCAGTATGATTATGTCAGGAATTCTGTACCAAAAGCGGTACAATTTTTTTCATGGAAATTTGGCGTTATGTATTATAGGCCTACAATTCTTAGTAATTATTGACTTAAACCTGACCAAAACAAGACTCTAGTAGACATCCCAGATGTGATAAATTTGAAACACAAACGCATGAATTATAATCTAATCAATAATATAATTTTATTATATAATATATATATATATATATATATTTATATATATATTATATAATAAAATTATATTATTGATTAGATTATAATTCATGCGATATATTATATATTATATATATATATATATATATATATATATATATATATATATATATATATATAGGTGTGTATATATATATATGTGTATATATATATATATATATATGTATGTATATATATATATATATATGTGTATATATATATAAATATACATATATATATATATATATACATATACACATACGTGTATATGAGTGTGTATATATATATATATATATGTATGTGTGTGTGTGTGTGTATATATATATATATATATATATATATATATATATATATACAAATATACACACATATATATATATATAATATAAATGTTATGTGTGTGTTTGTGTTTTGTGCAACGTTCAACGTTTGAATTTCCCTCCCTAGTTCCTCTCCCATGCAGCATTGCTGCTGCAGGGAACGGAACTAGGAAGTCATCACACCGACGGAGGACGGACGAGCGGCGGGGATCTCAGACGGCTGGCGATCACAGCAATGGTAGATCATCGCTGGATCGCCAGGAAAAGGTAAGAGACCGCTGAACGCTCTGCCCATCCACCCCGAGCGTGACTCGGGGATACCGATAACAGCATAGAAAATCCACCCCGAGTCACGCTCGGGGATACCGCTAGCCAGGTTAAGTAAGGAAGTGTTGTACACCACAGCATCGCAAAAATACATAATCCCTTCATTTATAGAGAAAATGACACCTGAAAATCAGGAGAACATTGATCAAGCTCTTGCAAGAGTAATTATTCCTTCTGGATTTGCATTGTCAATAATTGAAAATGCATAGGGGGTGGTTACCTGTTCTCATGTATAGTTGAAATGGTCTTAACATATTCAGTCCTTGTTATTTCATTTGTAACAAAATATAGAATTTTAAAAAGCAAGTTTAGTTTATTTACTGAATAAGCTATACTTTTATTTCAAGCATAATATTTTTATATACAATGCATTTCACCTTCCCAGTGTAACAAAATGACATTTTAATTTGTAAAACTACTCCACACTGAATTTTTTTTCAATCTTTCCAAAAATTTTTTTTTTTTTTTTAGAAAAACAGGGAAAAAAGGGTTATTTTTTCCCATAGCTTCAAAATTTCTGGAAATTTTACATCTCTAATTAGACCTAATTTATAATTAAAGGAATTTTAAAAATAGACTTATGTCCATTTTTTTTTTTGGTCGAATTTGTCTTATTTTTGCACCCCCCTGACTCCTCTGAACATGGGTCCTGGCTTCTGGTGGTTCGCTAGCTAATGCATAAGTTCCACATTAAACAAGCAGAAGCAGGAAGCCGGTCTACATTTTAAAAGCCTCATATGTAGGTTTTTTGAAGCATCTGATACAAAGACTGTTCCACCTGCTCGTCCAAACTCCAAGGGATCAAAAAGAACTTGCATATGAGGCTTTTAAAATAGAACCCATCTTCTTTCTGCTTGTTTTTAATGTAATAAGTCCAGTTTCTTAACTGACCCTAGTATCTCCCTATGCCATTTGTCAGCTTCCCCTATCCTTTCCCAACAGCAGCTTCCAATAAACTGTCCTTACGGCTGTGCCTCCCCCTTATAAAGTAATCAGGCTGGTTTGTTCAAAAGCTCTCTGTCCATAGTTCAAATGCCATGTAATGTATCACGGTTTAAAAAAATATATATTTCTCCTCCGTGAATCAGCACATAAATTATTATTATATTATTATACAGGATTTTTATAGTGCCAACAGTTTGCGCAGAACTTTACAATGTGAGGGAAGACAATACAGTTACAATACAATTCAAAACAGGAGGAACTAGAGGGCCCTGCTTGTTAGAGCTTACAATCTAGAAGATCCACCCTGACTGTGAATCTTTTTTTTTTATTACAAACTTTTATTGAAATAAAAATAATTTATATTAAAAAGATTGTATAACGTGATAAAAAAATTGACAAGGTTTGAAAAATAGAGCAAAACATTTCAAATAGTAAGAAAAACATTATTTGTACAATGTAATGTAAAAAAAAATAAGCAATCGTTGGTATGGTCATACTTGTTATATCATTAGGTTATAACGAACTTATCAATTTGTCTTAGATATGCATATCAATAGTACAATATAAAACAGCAAAGGACTGTGAATCTGTAAACCCACAAGATTCACCTTGAACCTCATCACAACTTTCTTTTCCGAATAAGGCAGATTTTTATATGAATTTACTTCACTGAAGTTTTTTTTTTTGTTTTTTTGGATAGATTAACCGGTTGCCGACTGCACACAGTATATTTACTGCGGCAGTCAGCCCCGGCCAGGCAGAGTGACGTAGATCTACGTCGCTCGCCTGTCACTGGGATTTGAGCCAATAGCGGGCGAGCTCGGCTCGTTCAGGGAGGAATGTGGGCGTGTGACCGTCGGACCCGATGTCCACCGGTCACACTACGATCGTCGGTACAGCGGGAGAAAGGCGGGCGGCTTATGTAAACAAGCCGCCTGTCATTCTCCCCTGTGTAAAAATGCAGATCAGATGGTTCTACTACGTAGAACCGTTGATCTCTGTTTTTACACTAGGAGACCTGTCCCACTACAGTTAGAATCACGCCCCTAGGACACACTTAACCCCTCCCTGTCCAATACAGTTAACCCCTTCCCTGCCAGTGTCATTTTTACAGTAACAGTGCATATGTATAGCACTGATTACTGCAGTAATGTCACTGGTAACCCCAAAAGTGTCAAAAATGTCAGTCAAGGGTCCAATCTGTCCGCCGCAATGTCGCAGTACCGCAAAAAAAATCGCAGATCGCCGCCATTACTCGTTAAAAAAAAACACCAAAAATGACAAAAATCTTTCCCTTTGTTAGTAAACGCAATAACCAATCAAAATACGCTTTTTGCGATTTTTTTTTTTTACCAAACATATGTAGCATAAAACAATTTGGCCGAAAATGTTAAAAAATTTTGATTTTTACATTTTTTTGGGGGGGAATTTCATATAAAAAAAGTGAAAATATTGTTATTTTTGCAAAAATTACGTTCTTTTTTTGTTTATAGCGCATGATCAAAAAATCGCACAGGTGATCAAATACCACCAAAAGAAAGCTCTGTTTGTGGGAAAAAAAGGACGTGAAATTCGTTTAGGTACAGCGTCGCATGACCGCGCAATTGTCCGTTAAAGTAACGCAGTAAAAAATCGCAAAAAACCCCCTGGTCAGGAAGGGGGTAAAATCTTCCGGGGCTTAAGTGGTTAATCAGAGAGAAGAGGTCTCAAGTATTGTTTCAGTATTAAGAAATCATGTAAATTATCATGAGTGCAATATGAGCATGCATTTGTGGACAATAGCAGAGGATAGTGGCACTAGAAATGCAGGCAAGTTGACTTATTTAACAAACTTTTGGTTAGACGATTCTTTGGGTTCCTAACATATATAGGCGGTCCCCGGCTTACAAACAAGATAGAGACTGTAGGTTTGTTCTTAAGTCAAATTTGTTTGTAAGTCTGTACAGGTACATTTTTTAAGTGTAGCCCTAGCCAAAAGAATAATTTTTACGTTTTTATGGATAGCATACGGAAGGGTTGACACCCCTGTACCATTTGTTTTGCTGTCTGTACCCCTGTTCAGAAGACTTCACCTCACTTTCTCTCCCTATCACAACTGGATTTTGAAAATTTTGGGTTATTGTGGAAACAAGGATTAGTGATAAAGTGTCAGTGGAGACACCTTTTTCCCATGATACCTCTTACAGGAGTGAATTTCCCTTCCTAGGGGGAGATTTCTCCTCACTTCCTGTTGTCTCCCTCCGTTTGTAAGTAGGAGTCATTTGTAAGTCGGATGTTTGTAACCCGGGAACCTCCTATACTAGCTTTCACTAACAGCTATAAACAACATGTGGATGTTGGAATTTTACCTAGGAAAGCATTATGTTGTGCGTCAAGTAGTCAGGTACAACTCATAACTATCATTGCTGCTGGCATAAACTTTATAGTCAAAAGCTGGATTGATCTAGAATATCCCTATTAGATTGTAAGCTCACAAGAACAGGGCCCGCTTAAAGCGGAGTTCCGGCCTCAAAATCGAAAAAATCGATTTTGGGCCATCCGCTTGCTGAGGGTCACCTGAAAAAGAAATGGATGCTCCTGAATTATTTTTTGTTCACTTACCTTATTATAGAAGAAAATATACTCACCTTCCTTCCACTTTCTCCCTCTGGGGCCGCGGCCTGCGTCGTCGCTTCCGGCTTGCGGTGACTCCTGGGAGCTGAACGTCATCACTCCCAGGAGTCAATGCGCCTGCACCGACCCCGCTCGTCACTTCCGGTGCAGGCGCGTCATTCCTTGCTAAACAGCTTCTGGGCATGCCCAGAAGCTGTGCAGGGATGCCGCACCTGCAACGGAAGTGACAAGCGGGGCAGGTGTAGTGCATTCTGGGACTCCGACGCCACCGAAGAGGAGGCAGAAGAGGACGCGCTGGCTTCAGCTGCCCACACCTGAGATGGCAGCGCTGGAGAAGAAATTTTAAAGGTAAGTATTTCTTCTAAAAGGTAAGTGCGACCCGGGACAGTACAGAGGCTATCCATTGTGGAATGTACTAGCACTGACTGTCCCGGGGGTATTTTTATCTAAAATTTACCCTGAGGCCGAAACTCCGCTTTAACCCTCTTCTATTGAATTGTGTTGTTACTGTACTGTCCACCTTTATATCGTAAAACACTGAGCAAACTGTTGGAGCTATATCAATCCTGAATAATAATAACAACAACAAACACGCATTCCTAAATGTTCGGTTCCGCGGCTCATAAAGCAAACTGGTAATTAGTCCAATGTCATCAGAGTAAAGGAAGAAAAAACTATTCCAGTACACAGTGCTATCTGATGTAACCTGATGGGATTGCAGGGTCACCATTACAAGTTTCTGCTGCCATTTGCATATCACATGCTTCACAGGCCGCTCTCCCCCACCCTAGTTGACATGTGAGAGTAAGCAGCCCTGGCCTACTTTCACCAAGAGCTGTCACCTTTCACCTCTCTGTGTTTTCTACAAGCGTGAGTGAAAAGGATTGTTTTTATGAATATTTTAGAACAGGAAATATCAATAAAATTAGATTGTACACTATGCAACATTTATGTCAGTACTACTAGAAGGAGTCAATCACAATCTCGTAACATTTTCTTTAAGCTACTAAATGCAAATATTTAACAGGATAGGTGACACCTCATTTTTCTCTTATTTTTTACTTGGAGAAGTTTACAAAAATGTCCCTAAGACTAATGATAATGATCAAGTAAATAATTAACTCTGTATAATGAGGTTGACTCTTACATTTCGAGAAATGCCCTGCACCGAACCAATGAAGGTATGCATAGCGTTCTTAAAACAGTGGGTTTTTACATGTCATCACCTTCAATACTCGTCCAAAAAAACCATGGAAATAGTTATTTAAGGCCCTGTAACTTGTCCAGCAGAAAGATATTCTGCGTACCTCATCCATAGTTGTCCAAGACAATGGTCACTGTAGATTCTGAGCGAACACTCTGCACACTTCTATATGCCCTCTTATATCTAAAAAAATCTTTGCATAAAAACTGTATTCTTGGCTTGCCTTGGCTTATATTTTGCGATCTAGCCAACTGCGTCAAAATGACCCCCCCCCCCCCCGGCTTTCTTTACTTTACTTAGCAAAACGCGAAATACTTACTTGCTCGGTATACTTTAATGAACATAGTGCCAATATAGGTCTATCAGACACAGTTGTAGGAGAGCTACAGAGGAATGTAACGGTCTCACCCTTTTTGGCATAAACAAAGTGAGTTCATCAAGGATCTCTACAAGTAACCTGCATCATCGGATGTCTGATTCAAAAGTATAAAATGCTCTAATGCATAAACAGCAGCAGCAAGACAATATAAATCATTCAATTTTTAGAGATTTTTTTGGACCAGTAAATTGCTACTTTCTGAAGCCAGATGTACAAAATGTATTCTTGTCTTTAGAAAGCAGTGGTACTGGTCATTTTATATTCTGTCTTGTTGCTGCTATTTATACTTGAAAAAAAATATTTAATACTTTTTCTTGTGGCCTTCTGTGCATCCAGAAATGCTGGTTTATGGAACAATTAAATCCTCTGTTTTTTGTCTTTCAATTTATAAATATCTCAGTGGGGATCTCAGCTTAGAAAAAAAGATGTTCATTTGAAGGGATTGCATGAGGACAAGAGGGCATACAATGCGATTAGAGGAGAAGCATTTTAACCTCAGGCAACGTGGGGGGTTCTTTACTGTTAGGGCTACAAGACTGTGGAATTCTCTACCACAAGAGGTGGTTTCTGTGGGAAGTATGGTGGCTTTCAAAAGACTTTTAGACGTACATCTCAAGGATCAGAACATTCAGGGCTATGTGAGATGATTACAGCCACACACACCTACACAGGTTGAACTGGATGGACTATTGTCTTTATTCAACCTCACCTACTATGTAATTTAATTGGAAATGATGACATATAAATAACTTCTGTTTAAAGTGGGCAATCAGACTACACTTGCCATTAGGGTATTACCAAAAATCCACATATTTCTACACACATATTTTTATGCAAGATATGGAAACGGTACAATTTGTATACAATCATGGTACAAATGACTTTGAAAGAGTATTGGCTTTTCTCTACTGCAAGATTTTGTTATTACAGTGTCATCCCATTGAAAATAACAGAATGTAGAATACCAAATTCCATATATATAAACCGCCAACCAGCAGGCTCCACTTAATGATATAAGTGTTTATGAGTTACTATATACAGTATATATATAATTTTTTTTAACTTGTGGTGAACCCATTGTATAGAAAGAGATTTGAGGCCCCTGTTTCTAAGACCTACTGCAAACAATACGACCACAGATCTCAACTTCCATAAACTGTTTTCCTTGCAAAGCCAAAAACAAAAGAACCTTAAAATGAATTGCGATGTCCAGAAGGCGGAACTTTTCAGCTTAACTTCAATGAATTAAGTAATAAACATGATAATAATGTCTCCATCTTCTTTAAAGCTAACTTACTTTTCTAGGGTCAGTTCCCTTTAACAGCCCTGCAGAGTCCTGTCAAAATAAAAAATGAGCTAAAATGGCAGTAAGTATGTGTGTGCGTTTCTGAACTCCCACTCTCCCACTCCTCTCGGGACTATGTGTTACAGAAGCACCTTTCACATCCGATCAGCACCAGGCTGTGTGAAGCTTTCTCAGTTGCTAAATATTTCATGAACAGTCTCCGGCCTCCTCCCTCAGAAGGCTTCTCTGCTCAGACAGCCAGAGCAGACCTAGCCAGCCAAGCCCTAAAATGAAGGGTCAGGTAAAGCTTTTTACAGATATACAGAGGAACATAGAAATCTACCTTTGTTTTTTTTTTTTTTGAACATACAAAAACTCTTTTTTTTTCACATGTAGGCTCAAGATGACATATACAGTCATATGCTTGATATTTCAAGACAGCTTTTCAAGACCCCTCAAGGCTTTTCAGCTACTGTAGAACTTTGTACATGACCTAGAACATTCTACCCAGAAACATCGCCACCTACTCATGACGCAGTACTAAAAAAAGTACTTGGTCCACAAGGTTAAGCACAGTTGGACAGTCAGCAAGTGTTTATTTCTCATCACGTCAAAATGAATGCAAGCCCAAGGATCAATTTGCTTTTATGCTTCAGTCTTTTACTCTAGGAGAGCATTAGAGCTTACCGAAATGCTTATTAATACAAATGTAGCCCCACCCCCGTGATGGCCGCTGGAAGATGACTGACCCCAAAGGTTGCCCTGACCTTGCAAACCTCCCGACACCTCTGCCACCCTGGGTTCAGACATATTTCAAAATGGTAATACAGTTAGGCTGAGTTTACGCTGGCATTAAAAGCAGAAACACCCCTCAAACGTCTATGCACAAGATACAACGGACAGCACTATCAAAACATAAAACGTTAGCATCGCGTTGCTTCAAAATAAAAGCCCCCACCAGACATTCCGCAATGCCCTTAACTTACTGTGTTATAGCCCTCATACGTTTCCCATCTTTGAGTCTGAGATGGACTTTAATACGATTGCCGGTAGCCGATGAGTGACTTTAGCCTGAGTGCCCCAAACCTGTCGTGCCCTAAAGTGTGGGTGCACTCCATCGTGCACCTGCTGTACTTTACACATTCATGATGTAGAGTGCTCCTGGGAGTGCCATTCCCGTCTCTATTTATACTATATGGGACCCTAGGAATGCAAAATAATGCTTGATATTTTGGTTACTTTTCAGGTGTGATTGCGCTCCTCCTATATTTCTTCATAGGTTCCCACCTTACCTTCTCCCCTCCTCGTTATTACTTGCCTTGCCTTTCCCAACCCTTCCCTCCCCCCTCTTCTCCTACAGTCCTAAATTCCAACATCCCTCCTCCTCCATCTCTCCCCTTACCCCCCCCCCCTCCTTTCACTGCTATCCTTACCTAATCACTATGGTAATTTGGATTTATCAGTCTTTTCTGGTTCTCTTGTTTAAATAGCGGTTTTCAATTCAACCGTTTAGATGTTGTTTTGCTGAACCTTGGCTATTCTGTTATTTTGGAAAATTTCAATAAAACTTTATTTGAAAAAAAAAAAAAAATGAAAGCCCCATGTTGAGTCAGGAGGTGTTTGAAGCCTTTCAACGCCTCCCATTCAAGTTTATGGTAACACTTTGCAAATGCTCTGGCAGGCAGTTGTGTGGCATAAAAATGAGCTTATTAACTGTAATGAAATAGGCGTTTGTGGAGCAGTTTTAACTCACCTTAACGCTTGTCAAACTATTCAGAACTGCCCATAGGGCGTTTGGGGAGCATTTTTAACTCCTCATTGATGCTTGTAAAAAGCCTGTCTAATGCCCATACTAAAGCTCATTAAAGAGAGTCTAATGCCCATACTAATGCTATAGGAGCGTCTGCTAAGCGTTAGAAATGTAGTCAAGTGTGAACAAGCCCTTACACAGACACCAGACTGCAGCAAAGAAAAAAAGGGATTTTACTTAAAGCGGAGCTCCACCCAAAAGTGAAAGCTCAGCTTATCTGCCCCCTCCCCCCCTCCGGTGCCACATTTGGCACCTTTTGGGGGGGAGTGGGTACCTGGTTTTGACAGGTAGCCGCTCCCACTTCAGGGTGATCTTGCCGTGGCCCCCCCTCCTCCTTCCCCCACCGCCGGGCCATTCAGAATCCACAGCACGCTGCGCGCATGGGCAGTAGGGAAGTGGCTGTGAAGCCACAAGGCTTTACTGCCGGTTTCCCTTACAAGCAACGGCAGCAGCAGCACCTTAGAGCCAATGGAAAAATCAGCTGGGGTGAAGACACCACGGGATCCCTGGACAGGTAAGTGTCCTAACATTTAAAGTCAGCAGCTACTGATTTTATATTTTTTTCTGAAGAAGCCTGGAGCGCCTCTTTAAGATTCTATAAAACAGACACACCAAGTATGGCTAAGGCAAATATGTTTTTTTCAATGTTAAACTCTTTCTCTAGGCAAATGTACGAAGGGTATGCAATGCAAAGAAATTTACTGTAAATCAAACAGTAATAACCAGTAGATCCTAAAAGAACCTATGACATCAGGTATGAAAGTGAGGAGAATGACCTTTTCTTGTCAGACTGCTGCCTTAAATCCTGCTGCCACAGGCCCAATACACTTTGGGCACAACTATAGAACAACAAGTCACAGGAAATGCAATGCTTAATCTCTGAGAAAAGTTCCCCAAATGTGTGCAGATATTGTGAACAGAGTTCTTTAAGTGTGGGGGGGGGGGGGAGTGGAGAAGTCCTTGTGATGTTCAGTGTCTTCAGCTAGCTAAACAAGGGCCCAGAGGAATTTCTGTGCAATGACGTCCAGCAACTGAAAATAACATGTGCAAAATGTCTCTTTGTTGAAGCTTTAATGTAAAGAGATGGAATAAAGGTGTCTGCATGCAGTGTCTTTTTAGGGTGTACAGAGGATGGGCTTCTGCCCGCTCCCCAATCCTAATAATATCAAAGCTCAAGGGAATAGGATATCTCGGAACAGGCTCTTGAAGAATCTGCAACCAGGGAAAGGTGCCTGACCACAAACCTTGTGACGCTGGGATTCAGCGGTGTCTGTACCAGTGATGATGAGAGTGACCCCCGATAGTTACTCAGCTGACGGGGAACTGGCAATGGTGGATCCGCTCCCACACCCACTGGAGGCTCACCACGCTGTCTAGGCTGCGGTGCCTTCTCGCATCCCTCCGAGTGTCCGGGACCCTGTTCTCAGCTGAAGGCCATGGTCCCAAGAGGAAGACTCCTCCCCAGCCCAGTCTATATATATCCTCACCCAGGATTCTTCTATCTCTCCCAGCTGGCTGGAACTTGTAGTCTGCAGCGGTCTAGCTCCAGTGCAAATCCTGGCTCCTCTGACCACATATCCCAAGATCCTTTGGTTTAAGCTGTGATCTCTGCTTGCTCTGCATTCAGGTGATGATGAAACATTGACCATGCTGAGCACTGGAGGGAAACAGACTCACTGCAGCTGATTTTACAGAATATTCCACGATGACACAGGAAAATTTAGCTAGCACCTGGCTACACAAGCACAATATTTGGCATGTCTGAATAATTTCTTGAGGTGAATGAAGAGTAGACACTGCTTCACATATGGTTCACTGAATCCTGCGGAAAAGAGGTTTGGCTGTGTATATAAGAGTTCGATAAGTAGACCATTCATGAACTGTATATGCATCAGCGGTTGAGATCTTCTTATTGTGACACCCTAAAAGTGAACCTCTGTACATGTCAAAGTTCCAACTGTTAAGCAGACATAAATGATAGATACTGTATGCAAAGGTTTGTATAGGTATGTTAATGTGCCCTATAAAGCTCCATGGGAGCCCCAAACCTGAGGAGTTCTAATATGCAAAAACCGACTTAAAGCAGAGCTCCACCCAAAGGGGGAAGGTCCGCTTGTTTGCTTCCTCCCCCTCTCCACTGCCACATTTGGCACCTTTCACGGGGTAGTGGATACCTGTCAAAACCAGGTTCCCGCTCCCACTTCTGGGTCCGATTGCCGCAATCCTTTTGTGGTGATCTACTAAATTTTGGGCCACCCCCTGCTGAATTCTGGGGGACACACAGGTTCCAGAAGACAGCAGGACCACTCAGAATGCGCGGCTTGTGTAAATTTGCGCTGGGAGAGGGGATTTGGAGTGAGGGGAGAGGATGTGTGCTGGGAGCGAATATTTGATGGGCAGAGGATTTTGTTAGGAGGGGTGATTTTTTTTTTTGGGTGGGACGATTTGTGTGGGGCGGATTTGCAGAGAGAGAGGTTTGAGCTGGGAGGGGGAATGGGGGGGGCAAATATTTGTGATAGGAGGGGGGATTTTGGATTCCTCTACATAATGGGCTTGCGAAGTACAACTGGCTTATACCACTAAGGCATTCGAAAAAATATAAATAGTAATCTTGCTGAAAAATTCATATTTTATTTGGACCACATATTATAAAAGAAAACAAACAAACTGGAGGGAGGATTTCAGCAGGGGTGGATGTGTCCTGGGAGGAGGCGGAATTTATGGGGTAAGCATGGAGATCGCTTACCCCATAAATTGATTGCAGATTGCAATTGCAGATCAGATTGCAGATTGCTTAATGCTCTTTTTTTTTCGGGGGGGGGGGGGGGGATGGATGAGTTTACTTACATATAATGCTCATACATTTTAGGGGTGGGGGCGCAGTGTGGCATGCTCCTAATTACCTCGGAGCTTTCACTTTTGGGTGGAGCTCTGCTTTAAGTTCCAGACACTGTGTTAGGATCAGCTGCCTCTCATGCTATTGGTTCATCACTATAATGGACAACCTTACTAATAAACAGAGAAGAGAACTAGTAGGGTCAGGCACAGCTTCAGGAACTGAGGTTTCTACTTGCATGTTGAAGTTCCCCATGCTTTAGAGCTCCCTTATCAGAAAACAGTATCAGAAAACAGTGGAAGCTCACTGGGCTAGTGAAGTAGGTAAAGTATTTATTGGCAAATGTTAATACCAAATATACTTCCAAAGATCGAAGATATGTAGACACAAGCCTTTTCTTCCTAGATCCAACAAAGGTTCATGTAAAATCTCTTACTATAGTCACTGTTGCAGCACAGTATGGCTGATGAGTTTCTGGGGCCAAGACACTGCTTTCCACAGAGCTGCAAATCCGGAGGTGTTAGCACTCTGTCTGTAATCTATTAAATCTTATATAGCGACTTTAAAGGTAGCTTCTCAAAGCGCTTTACAAAGAAAACACAAGAAATACACAATATGAAACAATGGCAAAAAGGGACAATTAAAGGGTGAGTCCACCTTCGTGGGAAAGAAAATTAGCAAAAATAAAAAAACTATTATAGCATATAGAATTGCGACACAAGTCATATTGTAATTGAATACTAAAAATGACCTTTCCTCTTCAATCTGCAGCCTTGTAATTTTCTGTAAAAAGCAACGCAATATGGCTACCACATGGTGTACAGAACGCCCCCAGATATGTTTTTTTCTTCTTGTGTAATTGGCTTACTTATTTTCCCACAAGTCTGCACCAAGATACAAATAAGATTTTAGGCATCCCCCACAACAAAAATGTATTTTTTGGTTTGATACTCTCAAAGGGATGCAGACCCAGCAGCTTTCCTCATTAGAGCCCTGCAGGTGCAGCAGCTGACTTATAATTATAAAACCACTCCCATTCAGATTCACTCTGTCCATGGACACAGACAAACAAACAGCTTTTACTTCAGAATAACAAAAGGTAGGAATCTGAAATCAATTTTTTTTAAATCCCTGCATCGTACATAGATCACATGGAGGGAAATATTGTTTTTTTTTTTTTTAAAACAAAGTGGAGTTACTCTTAATTGAAAGCTTGTTTTAAGAAAAATGTTTTTAGTTTTGATTTGAATGAGTTTAGAGAGGATGATGCTCTGATGTTCTTTGGAAGTGAATTCCAGAGTTTTGGAGCATAGCAGGAGAAGTCTCTGTCTCCCATTGAGTGTAGGAGAATAGGGGACACACAGAAGACCAGAATTTGAGGAGCAAAGTTTATGAGGGGGAGTAAGAAGATAAAAGTACAGAGATAATGGGGTGCCAAGCCACGAAGAGCCTTATAGGTGGTTTGTAAGAACCCCATCTATAAATGTGTAGTATGTCAACAACAATGTATATTTGAATTTTGTCCTTGATAGGCAGAGATGTATAGTAACTAAGTAGAACTACTTCACTACTGTACTTAAGTACCGAAAGGCGGTATCTGTACTTTCCTAGAGTAGAATTTTTTTCTCCTACTTCCACTTTTACTTCACTACATTTTTTCAATGATTTCAATACTTCTACTCCAATATTTTTTTTTTGTGCTGCATAGTTACTCGTTACAATTATAAAAATTACCACTGCCAGAACAGTAGATGGCAGGTTTCATGAAGCTCAAAACATGTATTATCAGCGCATACGAAAATAAATGCTACTGTATGTATAAATAAAAGCTGCATTTGAAATAATAAAAAAACAATATGATGTTCAAACTTTTGACTTCTTTCTTTAATAACTACATAACACAGTACTTGTACTTTTACTTTCAGTACTTGAGTAGCAATTATTTTTTCAAAACTACTTGTACTTTTACTTTCAGTACTTGAGTAGCAAAATTTAAAAAAAAAACTACTTGCAATACTTAAGTACAAAAATGTTGAATACTTTAGTACTTCTACTCAAGTCACTTTTTGATCGAGCACTTCCACTTCTACTCAAGTCACTTTTTGATCGAGCACTTCCACTTCTACTCAAGTATGGGTTTAGAGTACTTTATACAACTCTGTTGATAGGGACAGTAAACTATATCTTACCAGTCTTCATTGGTGGCTATGGTAGGACCAACTGCTTCCATTGCTATTGGTCCATCACTATGTTGGGCAGTCTCACTAACCAACAGTTAGATGTGGGAGGGAGTGGGGTTAAGCACATCTTCAGGAACTTAATTTTTTTATATGGATTTTAGGGGAACCCAGGGTTTGGAGCTCCAATGTAGTTCTACCTTGTAAATTAACATGCATGGAGGTACTTTGAAGGGCCTGATTTTACAAGTTTGCAAAGCTTCTTGTAGGCATGTCAACATGCTCTGTAAAGCTCCTCAGCAGCCCCAAAATCTGAGGAGCTCTAATTTACAAATTTTTACGTAAATTCCAAAAGATGTGTTAGGACAAACTGCCTCCCACGCTATTGATCCATCACTATGACAAACAGCCTCGCTAACCAATAGTGAGATGGGGGCGAGAGTGGGGTCAAGCACAACTTCAGGAACTGAAGTCTTTATTCGCTTATTAGAGTTCCCCAGGCTTTGAGATTCCAATGTAGTTCTATCTTGTATGTGATCATACCCAGATAGCAAGGATAACTTGCCACAAATGTGTAGCAGTGCTGAATTGTAAGTCTTATTAACTTACTGCACATTTTCACTGGCAAGTTGTACACTTTCAGAGCACTTGATGCACAATCTCTAGTTGACACTTTTCTAATTTGTAGCAAATTTGCGTGGCAAGTCTCTATCAAGAGCAAAGTTGCAATGGTGAGTCTACAGCAAGAGCTCTGCAAGTTGACAGCATGAAAATTCAGCCACAGTGACCCCTGTGGTGGGATGACTATTGCACAACATTACTGGACCAGAACTTGCAGCAGACTTGCAGAATGTTTGAAAAGGAAGTTGATCTGAAATCATGCAAACTTGTGAAGTCTGGTAAGTATAGTAATAGCTTAGCAAGTCATTTTTAAACTTGCAGTTCAATTTGCTTACTATCTGGGTACATGCATGCACTTTAATGGGTCTACTTTTACATATTTGCAAATGTTTAGAAGCTTTAATGTGAACACAAATTCAGATAAAACAAACCTGAAGTGTTATATACCTTCTTATTCAGTGCTTTCTGCACAAAGTCAGAATCTCTATATGTGTGCCGGCAGGTTGGGTCCCTTTTCAGTGTAGACACCTCTGAGGGCCTGGAGCCCCTAAGTTCTCTGGCATGCCCTTACACTATTAGTCGATGTTTTGGGAGCCTGTCCATAAAACACCACCATTGGTCCATTACTGTGACCAATAGTGTGGCATAGATAATAGGAAGAGAGGAACCAGACTACCAGATAAGGAATCCAGGAGCTCATATTAGAGCACACAAAAATTCCAGTCACTCTGTGTGTTTATACCGGACATACTGTAGAACTGATGTGCGGGCAGCCAGAAGTCTTTGCTACACTCCAATAGTGCAGGGTTAGGTGAAAATAGAACAATCAGGGTTGCTTTAGCCACTTCAGCACTGGAAGGTTTTACCCCCTTAATAAACAGGGTATTTTTTGAGATTCGGCACTGTGTCACTTTAACCACTTAAGCCCCGGAGGATTTGGCTGCTAAACGACCAGGGGGTATTTTGCGATTCGGCACTGCGTGACTTTAATGGACAATTGCGCGGTCGTGCGATGCTGTACCTAAACGAATTTGACGTCCTTTTTTTCCCACAAACAGAGCTTTCTTTTGGTGGTATTTGATCACCTGTGCGATTTTTTGATCACGCGCTATAAACAAAAAAAGAGCATCAATTTTGCAAAAATAACAATATTTTTCACATTTTTTTATATGAAATTCCCCAAAAAAAAAATGTAAAAATCAAAATTTTTTAACATTTTCGGCCAATTTGTTTTATGCTACCTATGTTTGGTAAAACAAATCGCAAAAAGCGTATTTTTATTGGTTTGCGCAAAAGTTATCGCGTTTACTAACAAAGGGAGAGATTTTTGTCATTTTTGTTGTTTTTTTTTTAACACGTAATGGCGGCGATCGGCGATTTTTTTTGCGGTACTGCGACATTGCGGCGGATAGATCAGACCCTTGACTGACATTTTTGACACTTTTGGGGTTACCAGTGACATTTCTACAGTAATCAGTGCTATACATATGCACTGTTACTGTAAAAATACACTGGTAGTGAAGGGGTTAACTTTATTTGAGAGGGAGGGGCTGTGTGTGTCCCTAGGGGCGTGATTCTTACTGTGATTGGCTGTCTGTTGAGCTGTAGGGACACTGATCAACGGTTCTACATTGTAGAACCGTGTGATCAGTGTTTTTACACCGAGGAGAATGACAGGCAGCTTGTTTACACAAGCCGCCTGACTTTCTCCCTCTCCCCCGCCGATCGCCGAGTGACCGGCGGACATCGGGTCCGCCGGTCACATGTGCGGGGGGGTCCGTGACCGCGCCTCTGCGGGCGCGCGCTCGCTCCCCAGAGCCTCACAGGCTAGCGACGTAGACCTACGTCGCTCTGCCTGTGAGGGGCTGACTGCCGCAGTAAATATACTGTGAGCAGTCGGCAAGCGGTTAACTAAAAATTGCACAGTCATGCGACGCTGTACCCAAATACAATTGATGTCCTTTTTTCCCCACAAATAGAGCTTTCTTTTGGTGGTATTTGATCACCTCTGCATTTTTTAGATTTAATTATTTATTATTATTTATTTCAGGTTCTTATATAGCGCTGTCAATTAACACAGCGCTTTACATATACATTGCACATTCACATCAGTCCCTGCCCTCAAGGAGCTTACAATCTAAGGTCCCTAACTTACATTCATACATACATAGTAGGGCCAATTTTTTTTTATTTTTTTTATACAGGATCCAATTAACCTACCAGCATGTCTTTAGAGTGTGGGAGGAAACCGGAGTACCCAGAGGAAACCCACGCAGGCACAGGGAGAACATGCAAACTCCAGGAAGGTAGTGTCGTGGTTGGGATTCGAACCAGTGACCCTCTTGCTGCTAGGTGAAAGTGCTAACCACTGTGCCGCACTATAAACAAAAAAGAGCGACAATTTTGAAGAAAACACAATATTTTTTGCTTTATGCTATAAAACATTCCCAATAGAAAAAATCAGTTTAGGCCAATTTGTATTCTGCTACATATTTTTGGGGAAAAAAATTCAAAAAGCGTATAATTGGTTTGCGCAAAAGTTATAGCATTTACAAACTGCGGGATAGATTTTTGGACTTTTTATTTATTTTATTTTTTTATTAGTAATGGTGGCGATCAGCAATTTTTAGCGGGACTGCGACATTGCGGCGGACAGATTGGACCCCTAACTGACATTTTTGACACTTATTGGGGACCAGTGACATTAATACAGTAATCACTGCTAAATAATATGCATATGCTACTGTATAGATGACACTGGCAGGGAAAGGGTTAATTACTGTGGCGTGATCAAGGGGTTAAATGTAAGCCTAAAGTGCTTGCTAACTGTGGGGGGGGGCTCTGTGAAAGGCACATAGAGATCGGTGTTTAAGCTTAGCTGAAACACACGATTTCTGTGTGCCTGTCTGAAAGAAGAGCCACCTGCTTTGTTTACATAGGCAAGCGGCTCTCCTGTCAGTTTCCCTGGCGGCCAACGGCGATCAAGCCCGCTCCTCCTGCGGTTTGGCTTCCGCTGTGTCTAATCGGAGCAGGAGTGTGGCTCCAGTGGCCTGCGCGCCGCATATATCGCGTGCACATTATCACGTACATGTACGTGATTATGCGCAGCCAAGCCTCCCTTCCACACTAAATCTGCGTGGGGCGGTCGGCAAGTGGTTAAATTGGGCGTTAATACAAATGTTAAATATTGTAGTCTTAAAGGACAAGTATAGCCAAAGCTATTTTGGCTAAACTTGTCCCGTAGGTCGCAGAAATGCAGTTTACACCCCTGTGACCCATTTTTTTGCAGCAGCGGCTAAAGTCCGCTGGCAGCTGACATCTCATAGCAGGTCCAGGCTCAGGAAAGATCCCGACTTTACAGTCAGCAACCACTCAGATGCCTGGACTGGCACCTGGCTTGGCCCTTTCAGAAAGCATAGAAATTTGGTCACAAGGTTTTTGGAAAAAAAAAAGCATTTATCTTCCAATCTAAACTTTGATTATTCCCTCACATTACAGATAACAGTGTGCAGCACAGGCTAGATCTGTAAAACGCCAATCAAACTCTGCAAAACACACAAAGCTTGATGCCCAATAAGATTTTGAGCTACTTTGCCGTGCATATTACCATGCTATTGAATTTAATGGGCTGCCCTATGTGTGTGGCACATCAACACAAACAAATGTTCAAAAAGGCAGCGCGATTTTTTGCGCATTCACAAAACACAAAATGTGAATGTGGCCTTAAAGCAGCATCATCTCCAGAAAACATCATTTCAGTCTTCTTTATCATCCATCCCAGCTAATCAGTTACATAGCTTTATGTTAACATTTTTTTAAAAGATCCACTTTAAATGGTACATGGAAAGAAATGCCTGAACTGATAAACATTTATACATTTTGTATATATCATGCTGCTAGGCTTAAACATACTCTGGCTCTTTTATGCCAAATCTTTTCCCAGTATAGTTAAACAGTTATGATTCCATAGAAGGATCCTTAACTTATGGCTATGGTTTTTCCACAGGTTGCTTATGTCCCGTTGAAGAACATGAGACTGTACATCTGAATAGCAATTTACTTATGATGATAGTCCATATACATTCCACTGCATCAGGGAAATTTGATGCTCAGACTTTGTTTATAAAGTAGCTCTAGTGCTGCCATCTAGTGCACAACAGAAAACAAGCAATCGGATGAATAAAAATGGAACCATTCAGCATAGAAATGATAGTGTTGCCAATTTCCCTTCTTGTAGGTCACAATGACTACCTACTTTAGGCATCACTGCTTTGTAATTCCAAGGTATTCCGTGTTATCATGGTGTACTGTTTATTTTCTAACTAATCACTGTACCATGACATACCTCCCAACTTTTTGAGATGCAAATTAGGGACACCTATTAGCAAAAATATGTAGGCATAGGACACACCCCCTGTCACACCCCCTTAAAAGAGAATTAAACAAATTAAAAAAAAAAAAAAAAAAGATTAGTTAAACCCACACGTGTTTTCTTTTTTTTTTTGTTTTTTTTTTTTTTTAGTTTTTTTTTGTTTTTTACCACTACTATTCCTTTATACTGGTCTTCGACATTTACAAATGCAGCAATTTAGAAATCGAATGAAAGGTTTAGCGCGGGGAAAGACTTTTTAACCTCTTCCCGACCGCCCGCCGCCTTTTTCCTGCGGTAGTGCGGCCATCCTGCGCAAACCAACGTAGACCTACGTCGGTTGCGCGCCTGCAGCTAGGGGGCTCTGATTGCCGCCTGACACCCGCGATTGTTCCCCACTGAGAGAGAAGTACGGTCAGCTGTTGTAAACACAGCTGACCGTTCTTCTCCCTGGAATGATCATAGAGCCCATGTGATCCTTCTATATAGGATCACAGGTCTCTATGATCATTTCACAAGCCACGCCCCCCCCCCACAGTTAGAATCACTCCCCTAGGCTCACATTTAACCCCTTGATCACCCACAATGTTAACCCCTTCCCTGCCAGAGTCATTATTACAGTAACAGCGCATATTTTTAGCACTGATTACTGTAGTCAAGTGTCAAAAATGTCAGTTAGGGGGTGCCGCCATTACTAGTAAAAAAAAAAAACAATAAAAATGACATGAATCTTTCCTGTAGTTAGTAGACGTGATACATTTTGCGCAAGCCAATGTAAATATTATTTATTATTATTATTGCGATTTTTTTTAACAAAAATATGTAGCAGAAAACAAATTGGCCTAAAACATTAAAACATTTAGATTTTTACTTTTTTTTTTTTTTTGAGAATGTTATATAGCAGAGTGTAAAAAAATATTGTTTTTTTTTCAGAATTGTTGCTCTATTTTTGTTTATAGTGCAAAAAATAAAAATCGCACAGGTGATCAAATACCACCAAAAGAAAGCTCTATATATGGAAAAAAAAAGGACATCAATTTTATTTGGGTAAGGATCGCATGACCGTGCAATTGTCCGTTAAAATAACGCAGTGTCAAATTGCAAAATAGGGGGGAAAATGTTACGGTCCAGAAGTGGTTAATAGATAAAAAGTGCATTTTATATACATATAACTATATAGATCAGACCAATAGAACTGACAGGCACTTCAGCAAGGGCTATCTCCCTGTAACAGGGCATACCGGAGGCCATCTGAAAGGGAGAGGGGGAGATAGCCCTTGCTGAAGTGCCTGTCAGTTCTATTGGACATGTAAGTGGAACTTTATCGTTATGTTTCATGTGCTTTAATAAACTTTATTACGCGAGGTCGGATGTGCGCTGTTTGTCTCCTTTCTACAGTTGTGTTTTATTGCTCAAGTCCACCACCCAGTGGATACAAGGAGGAGCTGCAACGACCACGCATCACAGGCAACAGACCACACTGCAACAAACTGGGGACTGTATAGTGGATCAGCGCAAGATCTGGTGATATACTTTAGTGTATATGTATCAGTGGCGGCCGGTGTGTTGGGGGCGCCGGACGCATGAAGTTCAATGGGGCTTTTTTTTTTTTTTTGCATCACCTGATTAGAGCCATAGGCTGCAGCAAAGGGTGGACCCGGGGCGCAGAGCAGTGCGCCCCGAGCACACCCATTGTGTGACAATAGCGAATGAAAATTTGCTATTGTCACACGGATCCTCCTCCTGGCCAATCAGGAAGCGGGTCCGATACGCGCTTCCTGATTGGCCGAGAGGCAAACCCCATGCCATTGGCTGGGGAGGAGGCGGGAGGACTGAAGAGAAGCCGCGAGCCGTCGCAGCCTGTCCCCGCTTCGAGCCCCGCTCAGCCGCCGCCTCCCTCGCTCTGATCCGGGAGGAGCTCAGGGAGAGCCCACGGAAAGTTTCCCGCATTCAGCCCCCCACATTGTGCCCGAATCCCGAGCTGTGCCGCCCGGCTCCCCTCTCCTCTCCCGGCTCCCCCCGGTATCCTGTCCTCCGTCCCTGGCTGGGAGTGTTGTTGTGAGCGGGGTGCATCTGCCGCCATCTGCCGCCTGCCCTACGACGTGACCCGCTTCATGATGGAGTGCGACACCTGCAAGGACTGGTTCCACAGCAGGTAGGGATCGGCTGTGTGTCATTCGGGCCTCCGGGTGTGCGGTGCCCGGGGAGAGGTGGAGGGTGTCCGGGGGAGGGGGGTCTTATTGTTACCCCGGTGACTGTCATTTCATGCCTCTATTGTGTGATCGGCCCCCACTCACTGTACTATTGTTCTCCATAGTGTCACCGGACACCCCCACATCCTCCATATGGACCCCCTCTGACACATCCTCTATATGGATCTTCTCTGCAACATCCTCCAGTTGGCTGAGGTAAGTGCAATGGTCTTGAGTGGGGGCGGGGGGGGGGGGACACGCTCACACTGGTCACTCTGCATTGAAAGGGGCTGGTCTCTGTGCATTGAAAGGGGCACGATGGTCTCTGCATTGAAAGGGGGCACGCTGGTCTCTGTGCATTGAAAGGGGGCACGCTGGCATCTCTGCACTGAAAGGGGGCACGATGATCTCTGGGCATTGAAAGGGGGCACGCTGGCATCTCTGCATTGAAAGGGGGCAAGCTATACCTTAATTACTCAAGGCCCCTTTCACACTTTTGTGACTTCAAAGTCACGCAATTTTTTACAGCGTTTTTTGCCGCAAAGCAATGCCTATTACATTTTTCTGTTTGCGCTCCCCCCCCCCCAAATTTTGAGCACCAGCCGCCACTGAAATGTATGTTTGTGTTAAAACATGTATTGAAATGTTTTATTTAGCTGTAATATTTAGGGCTCATTCACACTACATGGGGTGTCCTGCGTTTTTCTGCATAGAACGCAGAACATTTCTTATGTGACGATGTGTTGTATGAAAATGCAGAAATACTGGCACCACGGGCAACCGCAATGCAGCAGCAGCATGGAAACTTCAGCTCAATAAAGTTTAACCACTTCTGGACCGGAAGGTTTTACCCCCTTAATGACCAGGACATTTTTTTTGCGTTACTTTAACTGACAACTGCACGGTTGTGCGATAATGTACCCAAATAAAGTTGATGTCCTTTTTTTCCCACAAATTGAGCTTTCTTTTGGTGGTATTAGATCACCTCTGCAGTTTTTATTTTCTGAGCTATAAATAATAAAAGAGCGACAATTCTGAATTAAAAAAAACAATATTTTTTTACGTTCTACTATAAAACACAGCCAATAAAAAAATTTTAAAAATCGATTTCTTTCATCATTTTAGGCCAATATGTATGCTACCACATATTTTTGGCAAAAAAAATCCCAATAAGTGTATATGGATTGGTTTGCGCAAAAGTTATCGCATCTACAAACTAGGGGATAGATTTATGGCATATTTTTTATTTATTACTAGTAATGGCTGTTATTGTACTAATGACACTGGCAGAGAAGGGGTTAACACCAGGGGCAATCAAAGGGTTAAGTGTGTCCCTGAGAAGTGTCTTCTAACTGTGTGGGGGAAGGACTCACTAGATGAACATAGAGATCTGTGTTCCTAAATAGCAGGATCCCTGTATTCATCTGTGACAGAACGGCGGTCTGCCTTGTTTACATAAGCAGAACACTGTTCTGTCTCTATGGGGAGCGATCGCGGGTGGCCGGAGGACAACGCATCCGCCGGATCCACTGATTGGCTCCCCCTCTGGCCAATCAGCGCCTACGCTGGCTTGTACATGAAACAACATATAGGTACGTTGTTTCGTGTAATAGAGCTGTCCTGCCGCAGTATATGTGTGGCAGCTGGTTGGCAAGTGGTTAAAGAGAATATGTAAACAGTGCCCCATCACCTCCCGGAAAAACAGACACCAGCTCACACAGTAAGGCCCCTTTTACACTTGTGCAACTTGTCATGCAACTTTGGACATCAGAGCTGCACGACATGTCATTGCCCATGTTTTCCAATGATAGCTATTCATATATGCGCAACTTAAAGTTGCAGCAACTTCAAAGTGGTTCATGTACTACTTTGATCCGACTTTCATGCAACTTCAGGGCCAAAGACTTCAATGTTAACACTCAGAAGTTGCATAAAAGTCATACCTGAATGTTTTACAATGCAAATTGTGTGCAACAGTTGTCCATTAAAACTGGTCAAAAACGTATCCATTGCACCCATCCAAAGTTGCGTCAAAGTTGCACCAAAGTTGCACTCTAAAGTTGGCGCAACTTTGAAGTCGCACAAGTGTGAAAGGGGCCTAAGTGCCCATTCACACTACCGCAACTTGTCAGGCGACTGGTCAGCCTGACAAGTCGCGGTCCATGCAGTGCTACGGGAACCATTCTAATAGGAGCGACTCAAGTCACTCCGACTTAGAAAATAGTTCCTGTACTACTTCGGGGCGACTTGCATTGACATTCATTATATGAAGTCCGTGCAAGTCGCCCCGAAGTCGCGGTGCACGCGACTTCACAGGTCGCCCCCGAAGTCGTGCCGCGGTAGTGTGAACCGGCACTAAAACAGTGTTTTAGCACATGGGTACATGGGTACTGCAAACAGGTCCTAATTCTCCCGTTCTGCTTTTTGCCGCAATAGAACCAATTCCCAGAGCTTTATCACAAGGATAACAATCTTTATTTTTAGCCACGTGATTGTAATTTTCTAATTACTTTTAAATCCATCACTGTCACTTTATTGAACATAAACCTTGCCATTCACTGTGCGAATTTCCTGATGAACAAAACTTAATTAGTGGCCCTGTTGGCGCCCTCCCTCCCATCATATTTCAATTGAAAAATCTATGGAACCATTTTACACGTTGCTTCTGCGTCATTTCCAGGAAGAGGAGGCCAAAGAATGGGTGCCAGGGGCTTACTGGCAACTTTTGGCCCAGGGAGCAAGTACAAACCAGAGGCCCATGGTGCAGCGCCTCGACCCCCCTCCAACTCTTCCTCTACCCGGCCTCCTCCTGACCCCCGTTCCAGGCTAAAGCTCTGCTCCAGGTACTCTCTACTCGCTGGGACAGCTCAGCTGGGGCTCCGATGGGGCATGGAACCAGCCTCTGCTTAGACACAGTTTACATCATCTATACTGGGGGGGGGGAGGCCTGCACTCTGTCCTTTTCTTCAACTCGCTCTCAGTAGGTCAGCAGCAGGGACTTTTTACTTTTCTTCACCAGGAATCATGTAGGCATGTCTGTGGCAGAAGCAGCCCAGGGGGCACTTCTTACCCCCCCTCCCCCTGGCTCATTCCTCCCCTGATGGGTGCTTACTGTTCTCCCTCTCCTGTACCTGGTGACACCACCCATAGTGCTCCTAGGTCCACCGGTGGGCCCTGAGGAGCCCAGGATACATGGCGGGGGCGCATACAGGTAGGGCAGCATGTGGCAGTGATCACAGCTTCACAGCCACCATTATCACTTCCATGTAAAAGCCGACACTTGGCTTAAGAAATGTACACACACTATATAGCTATCACCAGCTATAGGTGCTGGGAGTGTGTCTAAAGAGCCCCTGATCCCAGCACAATTTTAAAATGGTGCAGGGGCTTTAGGGGTTAAAAGATAACTGAATGGAAAACATTTTTGCTCGATCACAGGATGCCATCATATAAAATAGCCGGCTGCGCTTTAGCTGTCATTCGGCTATAGCGCGGTCAGCAAGTCTTTAAAAGGTTGGTTCACCTTTACACACATCTTAAGTCTCTTAAGGGAGACTCCCGCTTTCCACCCTGAGCTCACAAGCACCCGCGAGCTCAGGGCAAAATCCTGGTCACAGTCAGGAGATGCGATGCGAGTGCGAGAGCGCTTATGAGAGATGAGTGAGAACGCCCGTCGGAGCCGCTGTAGGTCCGGCTCACAGGCGGAGTGATATGATCACATGCATTCTGCCTGTGGGAGGAGCGGCCGAGAGGAAGCAGTGGCTTTGCTCTCTACTTCAGCCGCATCTTCCACTCCAGAGGCATTTTGGCGCGCTCTGGATCATCGGTCACAACTGACCAACTCTGACCTAACCTAAACCCAGAGGCCAGCACAGACAAGAGAGTAGCACCAGAGAGCCAGTACCAGCACCAGTGACCAGGCCAGTACCAGTACCAGTGACCAGTACCAGCACCAGTGACCAGTACCTGTGACCAGGCCAGCACCAGTGAACGGTACCAGCACCAGTGACCAGTACCAGTGACCAGTACCCGCACCAGTGACCAGGCCAGCACCAGTGACCAGGCCAGTACAGTATCAGCACCAGTGACCAGGCCAGTACCAGTGACCAGCACCAGTGACCAGGCCAGCACCAGTGAATGGTACCAGCACCAGTGACCAGTACCCACACCAGTTACCAAACCAGTACCAGCACCAGTGACCAGGCCAGTACAGTACCAGCACCAGTGACCAGGCCAGTACCAGCACCAGTGACCAGTACCAGCACCAGTGACCAGTACCAGCACCAGTGACCAGGTATGCTGATAACATATCATTTCATTATTCTCTGGTTGTGTTAAATTGGAAAGGGGGGTGTAGCGCAGGCGTGGGGGGGGGGGGAGGCGCAGGCGTGCATGTGGGGGTGGAGCGGCGGCGTGTGTGCAGATAAGGGGAGTTTGTAGATAAAAACAAACTGCAGATTTGACTACATTTGAATAATGCCCTTTCTATAGGTGTAGGCCATTTAGGTATTCAGGTACCTCATGAAGCCTAACCTGAAAACTCCTAGGAAGTTGCTAAGCAAGGCCCAACTATTACTGATCACCTTCATGGGGTAAGTAAATGGCCTACACCTATAGCAAGGGATTTATTCAACTTTAGTCAGAGCTGCACAGTTTGTTTTTATCTAAAGATGGCCCTTATCTGCACAGGCAGTTTTGGCAAAGGTGAACTAACCCTTGAAGGATTCTTATCCTGGTGTGTTCTCTTTGTGAAGTGATCCTTATTTCTCCCTCTTTCCCATTTTAAAATGTTGAGAGGTATTGGTGACATTTTTGATTTTGTGGTGAAATGAAAAATCAGCGAAGGCACAGTACACATTTTTATTTAGGACAGGTTCTCTTTAAGCATTGTATACTTGTGTCAGCCGCCTCAGCACACAGGTCACATGACTGACGTCCTCTGCCTCAGACGGTTTGCTGACATGTTTCTGGGGATGAAGGCCTGGTTCTCCCAGAGTGTACACAGCAGCCTGATCCAGATTTGGGGTTTGAAAATCTCTCTCTTACTTTGTACTTTAGATCATGTTATTATACAGTGATAGAATGGAAACCTGAACCCGCTGACCTCTGTAAATATGGAGGACTCCTGCTTACATGAATGTGTCTCATATTTATGGTCACGGAGGGCTCTGAAGAAACCGCACGTGTAAGCGTTCCTTTAGAGCGCATGCGTCGATGACGTCATCGGCTGCATATACAGTAAATATCTCCTAATCTGTGCATGTTTAGTAGATATTTACAGTACTTATCGGTAAGCCTTATTATAGGCTTACCTATAGGTAAACAATCAATGGAAGTTTACTTCCACTTTAATTAGACAGGAATTAATAACAAGTGGTCTTATTCAATGAGACAGTGCTAAGGGCAGAGCTGAAGGGCAAAGTTCAGTCACTATGGCAACCACATTCCTTCCTGAAGTCAGCTCACTGACAGATGAACTGAGGGATGTTCTCTCCTACCACTTATTGTTTATTCTACACAGTGCAGGGATCTCCAAACTATGGCCCTCCAGCTGTTGCAGAACTTCACGTCCCATGAGACATTGTAAAACTCAGACATTCACAGACATGACTAGGCAGCATGGGAGTTATCGTTCCTGAACAACTGGATGGCCATATTTTGGAGACCCCAGAGGGCTCCTTCACACTAGCTTCAGTCTATGAAAAACAACCCGCGTTCGGATTGCTCATCAGAGAGCTCTTCACTGCCTGCTTTGAGCATTTGAACCCTACACTAGCGTGCCACAAACCGCATGCATGTCCGTCGGGCACCCACGATCGCTCCCCATGGAGACAGAACGCCAGTCTGCCGATGTAAACATGGCAGACCGCTGTTCTGTCAGTGATGAACACAGGGATCCTGTGTTCCTCCTATTTGGGAACACAGATCTCTGTGTTCATTCAGCAAATACAACCCCCACACAGTTAGAAAGCACCCCCTAGGTACATATTTGACCCTTTGATCACTCCCTGGTGTTAACCCCTTCCCTGCCAGTGTCATTAGTACAGCAACAGTGCATATTTTTAGCACTAACTACTGCAGTAATGTCACTTGTCCCCCCAAAAGTGTCAGTTAGATGTCCGATCTGTCTGCTGCAATGTCACAGTCCCGCTAAAAATTGCTTGTAAATTACGTCATTACTAGTCAGAGTTGTATAAAGTACTCGAAAACCCCTGACTTGAGTAGAAGTACTAAAGTATTCAACATTTTTTGTACTTAAGTATTGCAAGTAGTTTATTTAAAAATTTTGCTACTCAAGTACTGAAAGTAAAAGTACCAGTAGTTTTTTAAAAAAAATTGCTACTCAAGTACTGAAAGTAAAAGTACAAGTACTGTGTTATGTAGTTATTAAAGAAAGAAGTCAAAAGAAGTCAAAAGTCAAAAGTACAAATGACATTATACACATTTTTTTGATCTTCATGAAACCTGCCATCTACTGTTCTGGCAGTGGTAATTTTTATAATTGTAACGAGTAACTATGCAGCACAAAAAAAAAATATCGGAGTAGAAGTATTGAAATCATTGAAAAAATGTAGTGAAGTAAAAGTGGAAGTAGGAGAAAAAAATTCTTCTCTAGAAAAGTACAGATACCGCCTTTCGGTACTTAAGTACAGTAGTGAAGTAGTTCTACTTAGCTACTATACATCTCTGTTACTAGTAAAAAAAATAAATAAATAAATAAAAATGACATACAGTACTGTAAATCTTTGCCCTAATTTGTAGACGCAATAACATTTGTGTAAACCAATCAATATATACCTATTGTAATTTTTTTTTTTTTTTTTACCAAAAATATGTAGCAGAATACAATTTATTAGAATAAAATGATTTTTTTTTTTTTTTTTATTGGGAATGTTTTATAGCAGAAAGTAAAAAATATATATATTTTTCAGAATTGTCTTGTTTATAGCGCAAGAAATAAAAATCGCAGAGGTGATCAAATACCAAATCTGTTTGTGGGAAAAAAGGACATCAATTTTATTTGGGTACGGCATCGCACGACCACGCAATTGTCAGTTAAAGTAACGCAGTGCTGTGTCGCAAAAAAATGGCCTGGTCATTAAGGGGGTAAAACCTTTCGGTTCTTAAGTGGTTAACAGTACAAACACAAAATGGAAACACTGACAATACCCATAACAAGTCATTTGCCTGGTTTACACCTAAAAAGTCAATACGGCATGACAAATTACCAGCCCCTGATATTTACAGACAGTTGTAAAAATCATTGATTTTTACATATTATTAGTAAAGTTACTGATGGTTGGCAGCCCTGGGGTGTTGACATGCTGTAGCTGCTACAGAAATGAAAGCCCCTTTCATTTTTAATACACGTGGTTGTGACGTTGCACAGGTGTCGAACTTGCGGCCCTCCAGCTGTTGCAAAACTACAAGTCCCATGAGACATTGCAAGGCTGACAGCTACAAGCATAACTCCCACAAGCAGAGGCATGATGGGACTTGGAGTTCTGCAACAGCTGGAGGGCCACTAGTTTGACACAAGGGGCCGAGACAGGAGGCAATACAACGCTTCCTCACTGCCTGTCAGATGCAGAGCACTCTTCAGAGACTCATTTACACTAGCAGTTGGAGGACAGTAAAACCATGAAGTTTAGCCACATTTCTACCACCCATAAACCACTCCTCCTTTAGCTGGAAAGGCAGTGGTGGGGGTATACACATGCTGCAGTAGGAATTATACCCCCTATTACATTCAGCGAGCACTACCTCTGACTAAATGTGACCTATTTAAGTGAATAGAGCCTCACTGCAACCACCCTGCAACAGCGCGAATTGCACACAGCTGTGGCACAGAAGTCAGGCATTTAGGGGTTCAAACAGGTGGTTGGGAGGCAACAAAATGCCTCCTCACCACCTGCCAAATATTTTATGAAGAGCGATCCAAACACGGATCGCACTTCAGTGAGCACTGCAAGTGTAAACAAGGCCTAAGATCAGTGTTAGGCCTCACTCACACATGGCAGCTGCGACAAGAATCCCGCAAATACCTGCGGCTGCATTATCAGGTGGATGCAGATAGTTGCAGACACTCAGCAATGATAATCTGACAGCAGTTACAGACGTCTGCAATGTTCAGATTTGATCGCACATGGAGTGATGATCTGCTGTTAAGGACAGATTAACATCCTTGGACGCAAGCAAAGCAGCTTTCCTTGCATGCAGTCTGTCTGTGTTCAGAGTTGTGAATCGGTCAGCCATGTATGGATGTACATTCAGGCATGTGCATGAAGATCTGTGCAGCCGTCAGCCTGTCATTGATTTAAACAAGGTTGGTGGCATGTGGCTGCATAGACTACCTGTGCTTCCAGGTAGATATACCCAGCCCTATGCACTGGTGTACACATCCATTCACCCGTGTGATTGAGCCCTAACAGCCTGACGATTCCCTAGCTATCGCTTCCCTAGGCCTAGGCCGTAATGGTAAATCTGGGCCTATACACATACTGTACATATAAAGTCAGTTAATGCATTGTGATTTACATTACAGAATCTGAAGGTGGTCTTACTACAACTCATCACCATGCTCATTACCTCTTCAGCAGTGATGCAGCCCACCCTGATACCCAAAGGTATGAACAACCAAAAGTGGAAAGGTATTTAGGCCCTAATTCACTTTGGCGCGATTTGACTTGTGATATGACAGGTCAAATCGCATATCAAATAGCAGCCTATTGCCGGCAATGGGGGCGTCCCAATGGGGGCGTCCCAATCGGTGCGACGCTGGCTTTGCAGTGCCGCGCCAATTTCCAAAAGTAGTTCCTGCACTACTTTTGGCGACTTCAGGGGCGATTTTAATAGACATCTGTGTCTGTCCCTCGCCAGCTCTCTGATGTCAGACTGAAATGTGGCTTTGAAATTGTGTGAGTATAGATAAACTCGCACAATTTCAAAGCCGCGTTGATGTGAACGAGGGCTCAAGGGATTTTATGAATGGTACAATATCTGGTCAAGCTCTAAGCCTTCTATGGAAGGATCAGGTAAGGCTATATTTACACCGGTGGCCAGGGGATCGTAATTTTTCTGTAATCAGAGGCAGCTAAATGCAGCTTCAGGATGCAGCGATGCTCTTATGTGTTATGGCCACATACAAACATTTAGCTATGGCCACTTTATGTGTGGTCTGAAACACCGACCCTGGATGTGCATTGTTGGTGTCCAGGGTCAGGTGGAGGCTTTTTTGGCATATAATCGCTCAGATGAACGCTTACATCTGTACAGTGCGGATGCTGACCATTTATTTTTAACAAAAAGATGCTGCTGTTCGCACACAATGGGGTTGATTTACTAGACCTGGAGGTTCTGTTCACACACTGCATCAAAATCGCAACCTGTTCATGCAAACTGATTGCAGAGTGTATGTTAAATTAACATCCCACAATCGGTTTGCACCAGAATCGGATCACACTCAAGCAATCTGATTTAAGTGTGGACAAAAAACAAGCCCTGCATGAGTTTTGCGCGAATGCGGTGCGATTTGAGCCATGCAAATCAATGGCTCAAATCGCACCCCCAGGGAAACCGCATGTATTCACACAGGAATGTGCTATGATTCCTGTGCGAATTACATGCGGTGTCCCGCACCGCATCAGTGCGGACCTGGCTGAAGAGTGCAAAATCTAGAGCATAGAAACCAATTAGCTTCCAGTTTTATTTTATTTTTTGTCAAAGCTGATTGGCTACCATGCACAGCTGCACCAGATATTGCACTCTCCAGTTTTAGCAAGTCAACCCCATTGTGTACATGCTGTTTCATAAAACCTACTGATTATCTCCAGCGGCTGCCCCTAGTTGACCCTGTGCAACCATATTATTGAAGCCTCATAATAACTTGTCAGCGAGTATATCTGAGAATAAGGTAATGTATCCTAGATTTCTAAGTTGGCCATACATGTAGAAATAAATGATAGATCAACTATAAATCTTTTGCTCAAACAATGAAACTACAAGAAAGAGACTGACAGGTCTGAATTCTAATTGGTTTTCTGCCTGGAACAATCTAAAGGGTTTTTCTACTAATTAAAGGATGTGTTTACCTTTACCAAAAAAGCTGTCTGTGCAGATAAGAGACGTCTTTAGATTAAAACAAGATTGTGCAGTTTTGACCTAAGTTGAATAATGCACTTGCTATAGGTGTAGGCCATTGACCTACCTTCTGAAGCCTGCATGGAAAACTCTTAGCACATTGCAAAGACACGCCTAGCTGTTACTATTCACCTTCGACATTACAGGAACAAACTTTCAAATGCTGAGCACACAGCTACTCTCTTCTGTGATGGTGAAGGTAAACAGTAACAGCTAGGCTAAGGTGACCAGATTTTTAAAATGAAAACTGGGGACATATTTTTTTTTTCTTATTGGCAAATGGCACAGGACTGCATAATACACAGAGCGCTGGGCATGGGACTGCATAATACACAGAGCGCTGGGCACAGGACTGCATAATACACAGAGCGCTGGGCACAGGACTGCATAATACACAGAGCGCTGGGCACAGGACTACATAATACACAGAGTGCTGGGCACAGGACTGCTTAATACACAGAGCGCTGGGCACAGGACTGTATAATACACAGAGCACTGGGCACAGGACTGCATAATACCCAGAACGCTAGGCATGGGACTGCATAATACACAGAGCGCTGGGCACAGGACTACATAATACACAGAGCGCTGGGCAAAGGACTGCATAATACACAGAGCGCTGGGCACAGAACTGCATAATACAGAGAGCGCTGGGCACAGGACTGCATAATACACACAGCGCTGGGCACAGGACTAAATAATACACACATCGCTGGGCAGAGGGCTGCATAATACACAGAGTGCTAGGCGCAGGACTGCATAATACACAGAGCGCTGGGCACAGGACTACATAATACGCAGAGCGCTGGGCAAAGGACTGCATAATACACAGAGTGCTGGGCACAGGACTGCATAATACACAGAGCGCTGGGCACAGGACTACATAATATACAGGAGGGTGTTAGGCATAGAGTGCAGGGTTCAGAGGTTTGCCATGCACTTCTGCCCCCACATCCATAGCTCACCTCTGAACCCTTCTCTCACAGATTATCTCTGCAGCCACCTCTTCACCTCTTCCACCTCTTCACCCCTTCCACCTCCAGCCCTTCCCCTAGTACAACAGCTAAACTCTCCATCTCTCCGTGCAGCTGCATCAGCTCTGACCCTTGCTCCCCCACTGCCCTCACCCAATGTACAAACAGACCCCCCCCCCCTGCCAATCTACTCATCTCCTGTTCTCAGCCCTCCACAGTCAAATTTTGGCTCTGCCTCTCCTCCACTGAACAGCAGCAGGAGTAGTAGTAAGATCGTCCAGCAGGGGGCGTCTGTATCTGAGCTACCAGGCTGTTTCTCAGCCAGCATGGGATGCCCTGTCTACATAAATCCGGCCCTGAATCCAGGGACAAAACCGGGGGGCAGACTTCAGACTTGGACCGGGAACAGTGTCCTCAATCCGGGGACTGTCCCCAGAAAACAGGGACGTCTGATCACCCTAAGCTAGGAGGAAGCTCTTATAAACATCCTAGGAGTTTTCCGGTCAGGCTTTCCAGCATGATATAAAAGGCAAACACTTGGTCTGCCTGATGATCATTATTCTGGTTTTATCAGTCTGCAGATTGCATAGAGATAACTAAATATCTTTCCTAAACTTTTTTGAAAGGAAGACAAAAAAAAGTTGCTTTGGATGGAATGGGATTGATGCTGCCTCATGTGTGCATAAAAACAAATTTACCATTAGATGGTGCCAAAGTACCACTCTCTATAGTCTGAAACCAAAAAGTCTTTTGGATGGTGATGGTCAATCCAAACCTTATATCTGATCTACAATGTTGTTGTTTACTGCACAGCAGCCACTGTTAGTTAATTGAAAACACCTACAAAACAAATCTCCAATGCACAACTTCAAATGTTCCTGCATACCATAAGTGCATTTTTGGCTGTTTTCTTTTATTATATACATTTTATTAGTCTTCACATTACACAATTTAAGCTTATTATTCAAGCCATAGAAAACATTTTTACACACATATCCCCTGTTTATTCCTTTCCCTCCCCCCTTCCCCTCGGTCCCATCTCTGTCTCCCCATTACTTCCCTTCATGTCCCATTCTTCCATCTGATCCCATTTTAAACCCCCACTAATTCAGCATATCTCTCTTTACCTTTGAACACTTTCCAACCTTCCCAAATTTTCTTAAATGTACCAATTTAATTTTCTTCCAAATAATACAATTCCTCTAAATTTTTAAATGTTTTCTATTCTCCTAATCTAGTCCTTTACCATTGGGCCTTCTGATGTCTGCCAATATTTTGGAATTAAGTATTTTGCTGCATTTATTAGATGAGGAGTCACTGACTTTTTATATTGTTTTATTGCAAGTTTAGTACTATGAAATTAATACGTTTTGGGGTTTTTAGGCATGTTAGCTCCTGTTATTTCCTCAATCAGTTGTATTATGTCCTTCCAGAATTTCTGTATTATTGTACACTCCCACCATATATATGTCATTGTTCCCCTTTTCCCACATCCCCTCCAACATAACAGTGATTTTTCCAATTGATAATTATGTGTTATAGTGGGTGTTATATACCATCTTGATAGACATTTGTAGTTCATTTCCCTCAATTTTATACCAATTGCAATGCCATCCGCTAGTTTCATTATTTTCTCTTTTTCATGCTTGCTCCAGCTTGCGTCGAGCTCCACTTTCCATTTCCCCTGAAAGGGTGGACTGGCAGGTTCCGCCAGTCTTGTAAGGATGGCAGTGCCTCGGCGCCGTCTGCGAGCTGAGAATTTTTTCATAAATTTTCTCCTGATCTTATTGGTTGGGACAAAGTCTTTACAAAATGTTTTAATTGGAGGTATCTCCATTCGTCTATCAAGAGGGTATTTCTTTTGTGTCTTAACTCCTCCATCGTACTTATCTTCCCTTCTTTCAAAATATCCCTTAGCTGTGCATGTTTATTCTTTATCTATCCCCCAAAATGGGTCTCATTCCCTGGTTAAAAAATAATTTGTTCCTTCAAGTGGTAGTAATGGTGAGTTATAGTCCCATTTCCTTTGTCTGTGCAGTAAATCCCATTCCCTAATTATGTACTTTGTGAGTGTGCTCGTGTCTTTAGAAAAATATCTGTGTTTTTTGTGGTACCCAAATGACCTCATGCAAGGGTGTTTCGCTTAACATATTTTACTATTTTTACCCAGCTTTTCCCTTGTGAAATAAATGTCCAAACAATTATTCTAGCTAGTAGGACTGTTTTGTAATATCTTTTAAGATTTGGGAGCCCTAGACCTCCTTGTATTTTCTCTTTATTTATCACTGCATAATTTATTCTTGTTTTTTGTAGTGTAAAATAAACCCACATATCATTTTGTTCAATGTATCAAAATAACTCTTTGGTATATATATATATTTATATATATATATATATATATATATATATATATATATATATATATATATATATATATATATATATCTCAGAAGCATTTGATACGCCCTATCCAGGAGAGTGGCCTATTGGAGATTTTTCTTAGTTCTTTAATTTCATTCCTTATTGGAATGTAATTTATTTGATATAGATCCTTCCATTTTGCTGTTAGTATTATCCCTAAGTATCTATATTTTCCCTGCCACTAAAATGGGAATCCTTTCTGTAGATCTTTCCCCTCTTTCTTATTCATGTTTATATTTTAAATTTCTGATTTTAGGGGATTTATTTTGAAATTTGAAAAGTCTCCATAGTCTTTCAGAAGTTTCAATATATTAGGTAAAGTTATTGTGGGAATAGACATGTAAAAAATAGAATATCATCCGCATATGCTGCCACTTTATGTTTTTCATCCCCAATTCTTAATTCCTTAATGTCTATGCAGTTCCTGATAGAAGCCAGTAGTCGTTCCAGTGTTAGGATGAACAGTAGGGGAGATAAAAGGCACCCCTGTCTCGTAACAGTTTTCAACTCAAAAACTTGGGATAATGTCCCATTTATTTTGACTGCTGCCCTTGGTTGTTATTATAACAGTTTAATCAATTGAATCATTCTTGGTCCAATTCCTTACTCCTCCAATGTTGCCAACATGAATCCCCAGTCCACCCTGTCAAATGCTTTTCTGCATCTACTGACAGAAGTAAGGCTGGGGGCCCATCTTTTATATTTTTTGTAAAAGTAATAATATAGTATGTTCTTACTCAATTGTCTCTTCATTCCCTACCTGGGACAAACCCTACTTGGTCTGCATGTATCCATTCCAGGCATTAAGGCCTTCAATCTAGTAGCTAGTATTTTTACGTATATTTTTATATCTACGTTTAATAGAGATATTGGTCTATAACTTGAGCACTGCGTGATGTTCTTATCTTCTTTTGGTATTACTGTGATATGGGCCAACAGTGATTCCTTTCTGAATTCATTTTGATCTGCCAGAGAGTTCCAATACATGCATAATTAAGGGGCTAGTATTTCTTTAAATTTTTTTAAGTAAATAGCCGGAAGGCCATCTGGCCCCGTGTTCTTTCCAGAAGCCATCTCTTTAAAGCTGCTAACATTTCTTCTTTGGTTATAGCTCTCTCTAGTTCTGTCAATGTTCCCTTCTTTAATTTGGGTAACTTAACTTCTTTCTTTTTTTTTTTTTTTTTTTTTCTATTTCAAAGATTTTATTGGAGTTAACAAATGTAGTACAACGTTTAACATGCACTGGAGAATTACAGAGATTCAACTAATAACCCATAGGGTACAGAGAGCAAACTATAAAGTAACAAACAGTCGTAACCTCAGGAAAACCTCAGTAAGTGACAACAAAGGCTATGAACCAATGGGGGATCTCGGGATGGAGAAAGGTAAAAGGAACCCATCCCCTAGGCACCCCGTAAAGGGAACAAGCTGTGCCCAGGAGGAGAGGCGCGGCCAACAAGTACTCACCAAGTGATGAGGCAACTGCAAGAGGGTAATCAGATCCCGGAGGAGGGAAGCATGGGACAAATAGGGCTGTCCCGGGCAGGGACCAAGACAGCTGGAGCATGAGGTTACGATTAGCAAACAGGGGGAAACATAGCTCTCCGTTACCACATGACCAGTGGTTGAACAATAGTAGTTGAACCAGACAAATACGTTGTCAAAAAAGAAAACGAAAAAGAGAAAAGAAAAAGAAGAGGGGGTCAATAGATAGCAGTAATGGAAAAAAGAGAGGGGGGGAGGAGGGGAACAGAATAGGGAAGTAAAGAGGAGGGTGAGAGAGGGGTGGGTGGGAGAGAGAGAGGGAGGGGCGGGGGGGGGGGAAAGACAGGTCGCCGGGGGGGACGCCAGAAATAAGCGGTGTGAGCTATGCAAAGCTTGGAAGCCGATTAAGGAAGCAGCAAGGTGTCGTCAAAGTTGGGGGGCAGATAATGGGTCACCCAGGGGTGCCAAAGTTTATCAAACTTCTCCACCTTGTCAGTTAAGATCGCTTCTATTTTTGCATGGATCATCGCGTTGGTGACTCTATGTTTGAGTTCTGGCAAAGGCAAATGGGACGTCTTCCAAGCTTTTGCTATAGTTTGTTTGGCCGCTGTGGTGACCTGCAGGAATAACTTATGTCGAAATTTAGAAACATTGTCTGGTTTCAGGTTCAACAGGGCCAGTGAGGGATCCGGGGAACTTAACTTCTTTCAAATATGTTTGTATCCTTTCCTTTCTCACTAATTTGTGTACCTGCTCCCCCGGGGGTCTTACTGCATACAGCGCACTATAGAACTTATTAAACACATCTGCAATTCCTTTTGTTTAATGTACTACCTCTCTTTTTCTGTTTTTTATTTTTTCTATAAAGCCTCTAGTTTTTTCTTGCTAATATGCTTGCTAAGTATTTCCCTGGCTTGTTTCCCCATTGATATCTTTCTTTACACACTTTATCAAAAATTCTCCTTGTTTCCTGTTCCCTTAATGTATTTAATTTGTCCCTTTTTAACGCTAACTGGTGTTGCGTATCTTTGCCTTTTTTATGCCTCTGTTCTAATTCTTAAAATTCCTTTAGTATTTTGTTAATGTTGTTCAATCTCTCTTTCTTTTTTTGAGTCCCTATTGATATTAGGACGCCTCTAATGTAGGCCTTATGTGTTTCCCATACCATAGCATATGAAACTTCCTGTGTCAAATTTATCCTGAAGTAAAGCCCTAATTCTTTCTTTCTTTATTTTTTTTAATTTCTGGATCTTGTATCAATGAATCATTTGATCTCCGGTTTTTGCTCTGTCAGTTACTTCTGTTATCTTTATCTCCACCGTTATAGGGGCATGATCTGACAGAGTTATTACTTCGATGTTTTATCCATTATCCAGAGGTAAATGTTCAATGTTTTACCCATTACCTCCAATAATCTATATGTTCCACTACTACGTAATCCAATCTTGAATATGTCCCAAGTACGGAGGAGTAAAACGAGTAATCTCTTTCTCTGGGATGTTGGATTCTCCAGACATCTATAAGTTGGTATTGGTATATGCCTCGTTACACTCCACCCCACATGTGACGATACGTCCAACTATGGATTCATAGCGAAGTTAAAATCCCCTGCTACTATCAATTTACCATATTTGCATTAATTACGTTTTCCCAGGGTCTGCCTTAAGTAGGACATTGGGTTCCTGTTAGGGCAGTATATATTTGCCAACATCACATCCATACCCAGTAATTCTCCTTTCAAGAATAAAAATCTTCCTGCAGGGCCGGTCTTTCTTTCTCTTATTTTAAACCTTATGTAATTTGAAAATCCTATCGTTACTCCTTTCACCCTTCTCATTGTTGAATCACCATAGTACCAAACTGGGTATCTTTTTGAGTATAGTTTAATCCTTGAGTCATGAGACAAATGGGTTTCTTGTAAAAAGACAATTCCTGCAGTATAATGCTGGATTTCTTTGAGCATCTTGTGTCTTTTAACCGGGGTATTTAGACCCTTCACATTATACAGTAATAGTTTTATCTTAATCATATTGAATTTCTATTCCACTTTGATCTCCCCTCCCTCCGCCTTCCACCCCTTCTGTCTCAATTCCGCTCTCGCAAATATATACCACCCGAGGGTAGGTATTATGGGAGCGGACAGAAGAGAGGCCATCCTGGAAGAGAGAAAAAAAAAATGGAGGAAAAAAAAAAGAAAGAGCAAAAAAGAAAAAGACATTGGGATCTCCCTCCCCCTTCCTCTCCCCCCCCCCCCCCAAACTGGATTTGGTCATAATCTGACCTAGGAATTGACGGGGAATCTAACCCTCTTCCCTCCGCCATTGATTCTTTTATCCTGGGGATTAGTGCTGTTCACGCTCGCCTGTCGGTCTCACTCCTCAGATGTTTAAGGAGTGGTTCCAGAAGCGCCCTAGTTTTCCGAGTGCCCCACCAGTTTATTTCCTCTTGTTCTATGGGCTATCCCCTCAACTATACCCCCTGATTGGAGACCTCCTTCTCATTTCTCTTTTCCACTTTCCATTTACTTTCTCCCCCTCCCATCGCTCCCCCCATGAGTTCAGTTTATAGCCCCCCCCCCCCGTATTTCTAAATGTGGTCTTGAGTATCTCCCTCGTCAACCCTTTAACGTTCTCTGTTTTTCACCATATTTGGAGATTTTTGCCATGGCTCATCTTCCACTGCATTTTCCCTCATGGTTTCCTCGTACCACCCGGGTAGCTCTGGTACAATCCAAGTCCAATCTATTGATCTATTGCAGAATTCTTGTAGCTCTTCTGGGAACCTTAATATTGCTGATCGACCCTGATTTTGTCCTATGAGACATGCTGGAAATCCCCCATTTAACTTTAATATTTTTTGTCCACATCTGTTCTAAAAGCAGTTTCAGGAGTCTTCTTCTAGCTAGAGTTTCAGGGGCTAAATCTGTATATATTTGCAACTTATCCCCTCCATAGTCTATTGTAGTTATTCCTCTCAGCTTCTCCCAAATCTGTGCTTTATCCTCATATAGCTGGAATCTTACTATTATGTCTCTGGGGCATCTGCTGGTTTCCTAGTCCAATGGACTCTCTCTATTTTCAATGTATTCTCTATTGATCGTTTTAAGAGGGGATTGAACACTTTACTTATCATCTCCCTCAGGTCCTCTCTTTCTTCCTCTAAAAAGCCTTGGATCCTTAGGTTCTGTCTCCTATCCCAATTTTCCTGATCTTCTGCTTTATAAAATAGCCTTTTTTGTTCTGATTGTAAACTTCTCACTTGTTCTTTCAATTTTATTATTTCCTCAGGTTGTTTCTTCAATTTTTCTCTGACTCCTCCAGGCGCACAAACACATGACCCAGGTTTTCATGTAACGTCATTTCTTTTTTCATAGTATTCTCCAGCTTCTTAAACATCTCTGCTATTTCCACTATTGTTGGGAGTTGAGAGCTTATATTATTTTCCTCTGTCCTGCTATCTTCCATCTCACTTTCCATTCCATTGTCCTCTGTTGTTAAATTTGAGGTTTCTCCCACAGAGTGTCTTGTTTGTTTTTCTTCAATCCTCCCAGATAGTCTCTTGCTATTAGCCCTTGTTGTTTTTCATTACCCCGGCTCTTTGGACTTCCTTCTTGAGTCAGTTATTTCTTGATTGCACTTGTATTTGCTTTCATGGTTTTGCTTTTTGTCTTGGATCTCATTGGTGGGAGGAGACAGAGAGAGAAAAAAAAAGAAAAAAGGGGGTGGGGAGGAAGAAGCAACCTCTGGGGTGGCGATAAAATGGGCTGCCTTGGTGCCGGGCGTGGGAGAGCCAACCCTAAACGTACAGTTATAGTCTCTTTCCTCTTTTTCTTCTTTTTTTTCCTTTCTATTTCTTCCTTGACAGATCCCGCTGGCTTGTTTGGTTGAGCACCCCTCTCTTCACTTGATCCTCCTAGAGCCCCTGCAATTTATACTGTTTCAAGCCACTTATATTTGCGTGTCGCCCCCCCAGGAAAAATATGAAGCTGTTTTTCCCTTTAAGGCTGCCTCTTTTTGCTGAGTCTATTGTATCATACTGTCCCATCTTTCTTCCAGACTGAGATGGTGTACTAAAACAGCTTTTTCCCCAGCCTCAACAATATGTTGTGCGACTTCTTTGAAACAATCCCGCTATTTATTGGGGTGTTATCACGTACCTGGTGCTAGAGGCCAATGGAGAGAGAGGGCTTCCCTTGCGGCTAAGTTCCAGACCCCCCTGAGGATGAGAACAGGAGAGGTCAGGCCCAAAGTAGCACGGGTCGCCTGCTGGATTGTGTGCAGGAGGATCCAGAATACAGCTGGAGTGCTGGAGTGGAATCAGCAGACAGGTGGCGCCCGTGAGGTGTTTGCAGGACTTGGATAATGCTGAGACTGGAACGTGGTCGGGTGGATAGCCAAGATCTGGAGCCAGGTGGATATCAGAGCAAGCGTGGTCAGGTGGATAGCCGAGATCAGGAGCCAGGTGGATATCAGAGCAAGCGTGGTCAGGTGGATAGCCGAGGTCAAACACAGGAAGCAATCAGGAGACAGGTCAAGGACAAGCCGGGTTGGTAACAGGAGACAGGAACTGGAATATCACAGGGATAACACACTGGAGGAGCTGAAGATCAACCAGCAACTAAAATCACTGGCAGGTTTCCTTAAATAGGCCCAGGTAAATTGCTGGTAGTGCTGCTGGGTCCTAAAGTCCTTCTCCTGCCAAAGTGCTGATAGCGCTGCTGGGTCCTAGAGCCCTTCTCCTGGTGTTTGTGCCCTGACAGTGCCCCCCCCTGACGGGCAGCCTCCGGATGCCTATTTGAGAAATTTTCTCTGGGTATTTGTCCTTAAACTCTTGGAGGAGTCTGGGGGCATGTACATTGGCTTCGGGTTCCCATGAGCTTTCTTCGGGCGGATACCCTTTCCATTTAATTAAGAATTGGGTTTGTCTCCCTCTCTTCCTGCAGTCCAGGATTGCTTCCACCTCGAATTCTGTGTCCTCACCAATCATCACTGGCGGTGGAGGTGGCTCCACTCTCCCTGGAAATGGATCTGGAACAGTTGGTTTAAGCAAGGAGGTGTGAAAAACCGGATGGATCCTATATGAGTCAGGCAAAGATAGTTCGTAAGCCACTGGGTTAATTTCCCGTTTGATCTGAAAAGGCCCAATATACCTTGGCCCTAGCTTCCGTGAAGGGCAGGCCAATTTCAGGTTGGCAGTAGACAGCCACACTTTGTCCCCAACCTTGAAGGAAGGATTTCCCCTCCGTTTCCGATCAAAGTGTTTTTTGTAATCCACTTGGGCTTTCTGTATGGACTCCCGGAGGACCTGATAATTGTTTTGAATGAAAACAAGTCTGTCCTGCAAAGTGGGTACAGAAGTTTCAGGCATAATTTCAGGCAGGGCAGCAGGGTGGAATCCATAATTAGCCCAGAATGGGGACTGATTTGTAGCTGAATGGACAGAGTTATTATAGGCAAATTCCGCCAGCGGAAGCAGGGATGCCCAGTCATCTTGGGAAAAAGCTGAAAAGCAGCGGAGGTATTGCTCGAGGGTTTGGTTAGTACGCTCCGTTTGCCCATTACTTTGGGGATGGTAGGCAGATGATAAGCAGAGTTCCACTTCCAAGGCTTTACAAAGGGCTCTCCAAAACCTAGAGGTGAATTGCACCCCCCGATCCGAAACAATGTTCTTTGGTAGTCCATGAAGTCTTATGATCTCCTTGATAAACATGTGAGCGGTTTCCGCTGCAGAGGGAGTACCAATCATTGGTATGAAGTGGGCCATTTTTGATAATCGGTCTACCACAACAAGGATGGTCGTGAATCTTTCAGAGGGAGGAAGATCAACAATAAAATCCATAGAAATCATTTCCCAGGGGCGATTAGGGATAGGCAAGGGTCTTAATAACCCCCAGGCTTTGACTTTGTCACTTTTGCTACGTAGACATATGGTGCATGACTTGACGTAGGATCTACAGTCCCGACTGAGGTTAGGCCACCAAAAGGACCGCTGAATGAGCTCGTTAGTTTTACGGGCCCCAAAGTGCCCTGCAAGTTGGTGGTCGTGGAATACCCTGAGAACCAGAGACCTAGCTTCTTGAGGTACAAAGATTTTGTCCTGGTGCCAAAGTAATCCACCCTGCCTCCTTAACGAGTCATGTTCGGATTCGGGGCACGATACAGAAGCTTGTTCAATGGATGCCTTTAGGTTAGGTTGAATCAGCAAAAAATTTTGGGCAGATAAGATAGTGCTTGGAGGAGCACATTCAGCAGATTCGGGGAACATCCTGGACAGGGCATCGGCTTTCCCATTTTTGGAACCTGGGCGGTATGTCAAGTGGAAATTAAATCTCGAAAAGAATAAGGCCCACCTGGCTTGTCGAGGTCTTAGGCGTTTTGCAGATCTTAAATATTCCAAATTTTTGTGATCTGTGAAGATCATAATTGGATGGTTAGCGCCCTCCAGGAGGTACCTCCATTCTTCGAGAGCGACTTTAATTGCCAGGAGTTCTCTGTCACCCACGTCATAGTTTCTTTCGGCCTGATTCAGCTTCCTGGAGCAATAGGCTACTGGGTGGAGCAGGGCCTTTGGGCCCTGACGCTGCGAGAGCACGGCTCCCGTAGCTACTTCGGATGCGTCCACCTCAAGGACAAAGGGAAGAGCTGGGTCAGGGTGTTGCAACACTGGAGCAGAGGTGAAGAGAGCCTTCAGTTTTTCGAAAGCCGCTTGAGAATCTTGGTTCCAGGAGAAGCGTGAGTGCAGGCGAGTGAGCTGGGTGATCGGGGCAATAATAGTTAAGAAATTCCGAATAAATTTCCTATAAAAATTAGCGAAGCCCACAAACCTCTGGACCCCTTTCTTGTCAGAAGGTGCAGGCCACTCCAAGATTGCTGATACCTTCTGAGGATCCATGGAAAGCCCTTTCGTGGAGATTATGAGTCCTAAGAACTGGATAGATTGTTTCTCGAACTCACACTTTTCTGCTTTAGCATATAAGCCATGGGTTCTTAAGGTCTTTAACACTTTTCTGACGTGCTCTCGATGGAGTTCAAGCGAGGCTGAGAAAATTAGTATGTCGTCCAGATAGACGATTAAGAACAGGTCAAGGTATTCTCTGAAAATATCATTCACAAAATGTTGGAATGTGGCAGGGGCATTACATAGCCCGAAGGGCATCACAAGGTACTCAAAGTGACCAAAGCGTGTTCGGAAGGCGGTCTTCCACTCATCACCTTCCCTAATACGAACCAGGTTATAGGCCCCCCGCAAGTCCAACTTCGTGAAAACCTGGGCTGTTCGGAATCTTTGGAATAACTCAGGGACGAGAGGGAGTGGGTATCTGTTCTTGATAGTAATTTTATTAAGGTCCCTATAGTCAATGCATGGTCTGAGAGAACGATCCTTCTTCTCGACGAAGAAAATGCCAGCTCCAGCAGGTGACGATGAAGGGCGGATGAATCCTTTGGCAAGGTTTTCATCTATATATTGTCGGAGGGCCTCCAGCTCCACTTCGGATAACGGAAAGATGCGCCCAAAGGGGACTTCTGCTCCAGGTAGCAACTCAATTGGGCAGTCGTAGGACCGATGTGGGGGCAAGGCATCGGCACCTTTTTTGTCAAACACATCAAGGAAGTCAAGGTAGGCTGAAGGAACAGCATGACAGGGATCCGGTGTAGGTTGAACGGAGAGACACACTGAAGAGTTGACAGGCGTGGGGACGCCACAGTGTTGCTGACAATAGGAAGATGAGAAGATGATTTCTCCCTTGGGCCAGTCAATTTGCGGGTTGTGGGCCCGTAGCCAGGGTATCCCTAGGATGGCTGGGAAAATAGGAGACCTGATGACATCAAAGCGGAGGAATTCCCGATGGCCTGCTTCTGTTGTGGCAAGGACAGGGATAGTCTCCTGAGTGACTGGTCCAGAGCTAGGAGCAGTGCCATCTGCTAAATGTACATCAAGTCTTTGTTCCTTCAGTTTCAGGGGTATGCGCAAGATATTGGCTAGGTTGATATCCAGGAAGCAACTACAGGCTCCAGAGTCAATGATCGCCTGCAGCTTTACTTCCTTTCCATCCACCTGCAGAGAGATGGGGAGAATTAAATGAGTGGATATAGTCCCAGACAACTGAAGGTAAGAGGGGCGTGGAAGGCTGGACTTCCTTGGGCGAACAGGACAACTGCGAAGGAAGTGGCCCGAAGTCCCACAGTAGAGACACAAGTTATCCTGTCGTCTGCGTGCTCTCTCTTCAGGGGTTAAAGCAGGGCGGAGTAGGCCAGTTTGCATGGGTTCCTCATCGGACATATTCATGGACTGGGGAATAGAGGCTGGGAGTGTTGGTCCTGGGACCTTTGGCATTATCCATGTGGGTCGAAGGGTCTGAGTGCGTTCGGACCTTCGCTCCCGCAGCCGTCGGTCTAGTTGGATAGAGACTTGGATGAGACTTTCTAGTGAGGCGGGAGCCTCAATCCTAGCCAACTCGTCCTTGAGAGACTCAGATAAGCCTTGCCGGAACTGGTATTTTAGGGCGGCATCATTCCACCCAGTATCAGCTGACCACTTGCGAAATTTCACAATGTAATCCTCCACAGGTCGTCTGCCTTGTACAAGAGCATGAAGGGCCGACTCTGCGGTGGCAGTCCGTTGTGGATCATCATATAAGGTAGCCATAGCTTCAAAGAAGGTGAAAACTGAATCCAAGACTGAGTTCTTTTGCTCAATGAGATTATGAGCCCAGGACTGTGGCTCATCAGATAAGAGTGAAATGATGAAACCCACCTTGACAGTCTCAAGAGAAAAAGTCCTTGGTTGCAGGGCAAAGTAAAGGTCACAAGCATTTTTGAAAGCCCTGAATTTCCGTCGGTCACCTGAAAAGCGATCGGGAGTGGGAACTCTGGGCTCCGGAGGGGGTAAACCCATAGCAGGTGCGGCTGTAGCAGAACAACTGAGAGGGTGAAGGCGTCCTTCCAGCTGAAAGTAGCCATCTTGTAAGCTCTGGACTGCTTGTGTAAGAACTGTAATCTGCTGACATAGGGCCTCTAATGCGGAAGCACCTCTCTCGGCCTCAGACATCTTGGCTGGTTGATACTATCACGTACCTGGTGCTAGAGGCCAATGGAGAGAGAGGGCTTCCCTTGCGGCTAAGTTCCAGACCCCCCTGAGGATGAGAACAGGAGAGGTCAGGCCCAAAGTAGCACGGGTCGCCTGCTGGATTGTGTGCAGGAGGATCCAGAGTACAGCTGGAGTGCTGGAGTGGAATCAGCAGACAGGTGGCGCCCGTGAGGTGTTTGCAGGACTTGGATAATGCTGAGACTGGAACGTGGTCGGGTGGATAGCCAAGATCAGGAGCCAGGTGGATATCAGAGCAAGCGTGGTCAGGTGGATAGCCGAGATCAGGAGCCAGGTGGATATCAGAGCAAGCGTGGTCAGGTGGATAGCCGAGGTCAAACACAGGAAGCAATCAGGAGACAGGTCAAGGACAAGCCGGGTTGGTAACAGGAGACAGGAACTGGAATATCACAGGGATAACACACTGGAGGAGCTGAAGATCAACCAGCAACTAAAATCACTGGCAGGTTTCCTTAAATAGGCCCAGGTAAATTGCTGGTAGTGCTGCTGGGTCCTAAAGTCCTTCTCCTGCCAAAGTGCTGATAGCGCTGCTGGGTCCTAGAGCCCTTCTCCTGGTGTTTGTGCCCTGACAGGTGTGCTAGGGCTCTGTATTCTCCTGGAGCTCCCCCACCAGTGTATCTAGCCTGGTCAGATGCGTTTAACTTTGAACTTTAGCTAAAACTTTTCCTGTAATTTTGGCTCACCCCCTCTAGTCCATCACCTTTCCTTCAAGTGTCTTATCCTCCTTTCTCCAACCAGTTGCTTAATCTCCAAAGTCTGTTTGCTTTTTGCTCTGCAATACCTTCCCTAGCTCTGTGAGGTTATGGGTAAATAGGTCTGTGAGGCTAAAGCAGGGTACACACTAGTAGAAAATCTGCCGAAAATTCCAGCCCGATGTGAAATCGTCCGATTTTCGCCCTAAGGTGTACACAACTTTCAGCAGCCGATGGCGACATTTTCAACAAAAAAAACCAGAGGGACAAACACCAAAATTTCTTTCGTCCGTCCCCAGACGACCGATTTTCGTTTAATGTGTATGCAGTACGTCCGTGAAAAATCGGATACGAAAGACCGCGCAGGATCTGAAGTTGCTGACAACCCGGAAGTCTAGGAACAAATGTGCCAAAAAAAAGAAAAATCGGACGAGAAATTTCGTGAACATTTATGCACTGTCGACTAAAAACGGTAATGAACGCTGAGAAGACAGAGAAAAATCGGAGGATATTTCGTCCGATTTTCGTCAAGTGTGTACGGCCCTTAATGGTCCGCTCAGCTGTGGAGATATAGAACTCCGGCTCTGGGGCTCTAAGGCTCTGCGTGGCGATGTGGCGGCAAGGTCAGGGGATTACTGGTCCACCAAGCTGTAATACACCGCTCACGAGGGGGGCGCTCCAAGCCCCGAGCTGGCCTCACTCCCGCTCTCTCTCCTTCCCACACACTGCACGCTGCCTCTGCCGGAGCCCGTCCCTGGTCCGACTCGACCTTGCTGCTGTCTTCCTAGCTCCTCCTTGTCACAGACACTCACTGGGGGGTGAGTCCCCGCATAAGACTAGGACCTGCGCTTCTGGCTCCTGGCTCTACCGCTCTGCTGCAGTCCCTCTTTCCAGTCTGTCCCACACTTGCAGCCCCTCGTCATGAGGGGATTATGCCAAGCCTCTGGCCGTTCCTAATGGCCGCCTCCCGGACCTACCAACCGGCGCTTCTTGCATGCGCCAAGTTCAGGCTCCTCCCACAGCTGATTTGGTTCAAATTTTGGCTGTTAACCATTTGCTTACTGGGCACTTATACCCCCTTCCTGACAAGGCCAATTTTCTGCTTTCAGCGCTCTTATAATTTGAATGACAATTGTGCGGTCATGTAACACTGTACCCATATGAAATTTTTATCATTTGTTTTTTCACACAAATAGAGCTTTCTTTTGGTGGTATTTAATCCCCTCTTGGCTTTTTATTTTTTGCTAAACAAACAAGAAAAGACCGAACATTTTGAAAAAAAAAACAAAACAAAACGTTTCTCATATTTTGTTTTTTTTGCTAATTTTGCAAACAGGTAATTTTTCTCCTTCACTGAAAGGTGGCACTGATGGGCATTGATAAGGAGGCACTGGTGGGCACTGATCAGAAGGCACTGATCAGGCTTCACTAATGGGCACTGATAGGTGGCACTGATGGGCAATGATGGGCAGTACACAGAGGTGAAACTGATAGGTGGCACTTATGGGCATTGATAGGCAGCACTGGTGGGTATTGATGAGGAGGCACTGATTGGCAGAACTGATGGGCATTGATAGATTTCACTGGTGGGCATTGATTAGCAGTACTGATGGGCACTGATAGATGGCACTGGTGGGCACTGATTTGCAGCACTGGAGGGCACTAATAAGCAGCACTGATGGGCACTAAGGGGACCAATATCACTCTAGCAGAAGCCAATTAACGGCTTTCTTCTTTTCCTCACGCTGACAGCGTAAAGAAAAAAAAGACAGTAACTGGCGTCTGTTTACTTCTGTGATCAGCTGTCATTGGCTGACAGATGATCACATAGTAAAGCTTGTTTGGATGTACTTCTCCTGTGGATCACAGGAGCACAGTTTGTTTTGCACTCCTTTGACCCGCTTTCAGCAGATAGCGGGATAAAGCCCGCTGTCAGCTGACATCACAGAGCCGGTCCAGGCTGGGGAAATATTGTGCCAATATGGTCGGGATCCGCCCACAACCCTGGACTGGTACCTGGCTCAGCCTCTCAGCAAGCCACTAAGAGGTTAATCCAGTCGCTACCGCCCCCTCCGCAGCCCAGTGCTCCAGTGGGGGAGGGGGGGGAGCAGAGCAGAGAGCGGTGACTGATAGTTACTACCTCTGTGCTCAGGGAGCACTGAGAACTGAGTGATCAACTTTGTTTGATTGCTCAGTTCTCAGTCAGATTGCTGGTGGGGAACATATGCAACATTGGACTGATGCTGCATCCTATACTGTTTATTTAACCAACACAATAATGATCCTGGTGACTACAACCCCTGGCAAAAAGTATGGAATCACCACTAAATGTTTATTCAAATGTTTATTTGTGTAGAAAAAAAAACAAATCACAGTAATGCATCAAAACTATTTTAATTTAACATTCCAACCTTCTGACTTTAAAGCGGAGTTCCACCCAAAACCAAAAAATATACATAAAAATACCCCGGGACAGTCAGGGCTAGTGCATTCCACAATGGATAGCCTCTGAACTGTCCCGGGTTGCACTTACCTGCAAGAAGAAATACTTACCTTGAAAATGTCTTCTCCAACCCTGCCATCTCAGGTGTGGGCAGCTTGAAGCCAGCATGATCCTCTTCTGCGTCCTCTTCGGTCCCACGATGCACTGCGCAAGCCCCACCGTCACTTCCGGGGCTGCTGAAGCGTCATCCCTGCACAGCTTCTGGGAATGCCCTGAAGCTGTTTAGCAAGGTATGACGGCGCCTGCACCGGAACTGACGTCGGGGCCGGTGCAGGCGCATTGATTCCTGGGAGCGATGGCGTTCAGCTCCCAGGAATCATTGCAAGCCAGGAAGTGACAACTCGCCGTGGCCGCCGAGGGGATGAAGAGGAAGTAAGGTGAGTATATTATCTTCTAAACAAGGTAAGTAAAAAAAAAAAAAAATTGCGATTATCCATTTGTTTTTCAGATGACAAGAAGCAAGAGGATGGGCGGAACTTTCATTTTAGGGTGGAACTCCGCTTTTTTAAGAAACCCTTAAAAAATAAAGAAAACTGTAGTCGATTACAACTGTTTTTGCAAATCAAGCAGTGGAAAAAAAATTGGAATCACTAAATTCTGAGGAAAATAATATAAAAAATCACTTTGCAGTGAAATAGTTTTTTGCATTTTGCAGTTCTAAAACAAACATCTGCATCAGATTACATCTTCTAATTAGTCTGCAGTTACAAAAGATTGCTTGCACATCTTGTTGATCTGTTGCACCAACCTGATTGACATGAATCATGGCTCCAACACGAGAAATGTCAGTTGAAACAAAGGAGAGGTATATAAAACTTCTTCAAGAAGGTAAATCATCACAGAATGTTGCAAAAGATTTTAGTTGTTCCCAGTCAGCGGTGTCCTAAATCTGGACCAAGTAAAAATCAAATGGGAAGGTTGTTAAAGGCAAGCGTACTGGTACAAGTACATACAGAAAAGCCAAACAAAAACCATCATTAACAGAAAAAAACAAGGTTATAGTGGGCTAAAGAAAAGCAATCATGGACTGTGGAATGACAGGATGAAAGTGATATTTAGTGATGAATCATGAGTCTGCATTGGGCAGGGTGATGATGCTGGAACTTTTGTTTGTTGCCGTTCCAATGAAATGTATGAAGGGCTGCATGTCAGGTAAAGGTACGGGGGACGGGGGAGATGACAGTCATTAAATCTTCAATAAATGCACAAGTTTATATTGCAATTTTGAACACTTTTCTTATTCCATCATTTGAAACAATGTTTGGTGATGATGACATCATTTTTCAGGATGATAATGCATCTTGCCATAGGCAAAAGCTGTGAAAACTTTCCTTCAAGAAAGACATATAATGTCAATGACATGGCCTGCAAACAGTCCGGACCTCAATCCAATTGAAAATCTATAGTGGAAATTAAAGAAAATGGTCCATGACAGGGCTCCAACCTGCAAAGCTGATCTGGCAACTGCAATAGGAGGAAGTTGGAGCCGGATTGATGAAGAATACTGTTTGTCAATAGTTAAATCCATTCAAGCCGTTATAAAAGCCAGAGGTAGTGCAACATAGTACTGGTGGTTTACTGTAGTGGTTTTTTTTCATGATTCCAAAATATTTTTCTCAGAATTGGGCTTCCATGTTTTTTTCCTCTGCTTGGGGCAGATGATTCTCCAAGAAAGGTAACTGCTGATTTTTCTTGTTAGACCTGCCCCAGGATCCATTAGATCGCTCAGAGATTTTTCAACAAGTTTGATGGAAAGGCGGGAATTGATATAGAGGTTCATAAAGTTGACACAGACATAGGCAAATAGAGATATTGAAGAAAAAGTTGACTGGCACTGACAGATGGTCAACACAGAAACGCGATGAACAGAAAATGAGAGATGTGTGGACAGACACTGAAGGACATATACAGTACAGGCTAACTGGCATTTAAATTTAATTGGATTAGTGTTAATGAAATTCCTTGGCATTGAAAGACAAATTGGTAGACAGTGTCTGTGGGATACCTTAAGCATATCTAAACAAATCAAAAAATATAATCTACTGCAGCTTACCATTCCTTGCATGTGGTGGCTGCATTCGTTTTATCAGGCTTGTCTGTGAAGGTTCTCATTTATCCAACTTAACTTGTTCTGTAAAGCTGAAGATGTTTTCTAGTTCATCCAAGACAATTCCAATGAGTGTCCAGAAGATGCCCCAGCATCCATAACCACACCCTAGTCCAGCAACCATGGAGTGTGTAGACGTTGATTGTCCAAGAACAGGATAGGAGGTGTGAAAGTTGTAGAATCACCATACTCTAGTTATATATATATTATATATATATTATATATATATATATATATATATATATATATATATATATATATATATATATATATATATATATATAATCTTATTGTTGGTGTCAGGAAGCCTGCATAGGTGTTAGTTACCTTGATTTGGTTCAATGTGTCAATTGTTGTGAAATGACCGGGGTAGAGATGTTAAAATGGAATTATATGTGGAAGTCAGATGGTGACGAAGGTCCCCACCCTTGCTTGTTCAATTTTTGAGATAGATGGCCTCTTTCACATCTTTTGTCTTCTTCGTCCAAAATGTGCATTTCACTGTCTTTGAAAGAATGTCCCTTATGCTAGGCCATTTGTTTTATTTTCAGACATTTCCTTTTAATTTCCACCTTATAATTCTGCAAATAACACACTCCCTTTTCCTACACACTGATCTGTCCTTTCACTATTTTTAACAGCTAGAAGTTTAAAGACTAAGTTAAGCTTTGGAACATGTTACATGTTCAACCTATATTTAGAGATGAACATGAAACGTGTTTCAGTTCCTGACCCCTCTCCCCCTGACTCCCCCCCCCCCCCTTAATACAGCGGGCAGGAGATTTTGTGACCTGCACCCACTGTCAGTTCTTAAAAACAACGCAGTAATGTGGCGCTCAGCCCAACTTCTGTAAAGGTGAACTTAGCCTTAAGGTAAAACGTTAGGTGCAGGAACTTTGGGTGACCCACACAGGGTAGATGTTAGGAATTAGGCCTTATCACAAAAGGGAAAACCGATTGGATTTGCCTGCCATTTTTTCAGGCGGACCCGATCAGTCCATCCATTTTCCTCTATTGAAAACGAACATGTATCCGCCCAATCCAATCCAATCCACTAAAAACAGACAGGTGGGGATTCATTCCCAACCCTTCCAGCGGATCGGATTGGATGGCAGTCGGGTTTAAACAGACAGGCAGTCCATTTACATCCAACAGCTCATAGAGGAGAGTGGGCTGTGTCTGTTGTGCATAAGCAGAGCAGACACAGACCAGCCATCCACCTGCTCAGCAGGGATCAACAGACAGATTCTCTGCTGAGCAGGCAAACTCCTGGCGGAGTCTGCCCCATGTCAATGGGGCCTTAGGGGAGAAGGCAACAATTTTTCTAATGACAGCCGCAAGTGGATCAGATGGCCTATTTTCAGTTTTTGACTTCTGGTCTAGCAGGCATCTCACATAGCCTATAACACAAACAACTGGTTACTGGTTATCTCACATAGCCTCTCACTGCTTATGTGATCTGTGATCTGCCTGTGTATTGCTAACCCTTTTGTGGTATGTACTGTTAAAGATGCTTGTACAAAAACATGAGTTACTACTGTATATTCCTTTAATTTGCTGATGTGGTGCCAATATATGGGACGTATTTATTTCAGAATATATAACAGTCTGGATTATGTTGAAAACAAGGCTACTGTCTTCCATGCTAGCTTCCTAAAAACAACCGCCAGTCCTAAAGCTAAGAATCTGATGGCCCTTGGACATTTTATCCTTCCCCCAGCTTGTCTTCACGAAGGTTGGTATACATGTCTGTAGATCATAAATCTGTCTGAAAATATTATTCACACTTAATTTATATGTAACAGAAATCAGAAGAAAAATTGGCAGCTTTATCTGGGAGCAGGATGACACACTACAGAAGAAGCAGGTCAGTACAAAATAAAAATCTTGAGCCAGCCATAGACTGATCGAATTTTGGCTTGTTCCTGTTGGCATGCCGCAGCCCAGCACCTTTTGATCCAATTTTTTTGTTTTATACATTCTTTATTTATATGGACAAAGAATGTGGCAGGAAAAAAATGGAGTACATCATGGTCAGGTAGATAAATAGATATTTGTGTTGTAAAGAATGGGTTTCCATATGTACTACCCTCTAGTGTGCTACTAGAATAGTGCAGGCAAATGTACAGACTCATGGTAAAGTGAGACTGAATCTGGGTCAGGGTTTACTGCAGGTCAGGCTGGATGACTCACAGAGGCAGTTCTCTGGTGCCTCCCCCTGGATCTGGAAGTTTGGAGAAACTTCTAGAAGTTATTGGGAGGAGGCCAGGAGGGGTGATCTGCATACTTGAGGGAACCTGGCCAATCCCCAGGAGTACTGTCCTGGTGGCTGGGTTAGACCTGAAATATGGATGAGTCGTGCTAGCAGGGGAGTTGGATAGAAGATGGAGTGCTGAGTAGGCTTGTCGGTGGCCTAGGAGGCGGTGCCATCTTAAGAGCATTCATGGGCCCCGGGCAATGCAGTGCACTGGGGCCCTGCCTACACAATCACCCATGAGAATAAAAATGCAAAATATTGATAAGGCTATATTTATTGGTACAGCAGTGCCAGGCTAATGACAGCTTCCAAGTCGGGCAACTGGGTCCGATGAACACACATACACGGACGGGAGTCAGACTCGACTGTCCTGTGTGTGCCTGTTCCCGTGGAGGCAGACAGACATTCCTCCAGTTGTGGGCTCCCCCTCCACGGCCCAAGTGGCCTGACAGCAGTGCAGGGCCGACAGGTGCTTGCCACCTGCTAAGTTTGGCGGCGGGATGCACACGGGAATCTGAACTAATGCTTGGCTGGGGCTGGCTCGCTGGGAAGGTGGGGCCCCCCGGGCAATTGGGGCCTCCGGGCAACTGCCCAGCGTACCCATTCGGTAAGATGGCCCTGCTAGGAGGAATCCCCTAGGCCTGGGGGGGTCTCTACCTCCAGGCTGAGCTTGGGCTGGCTTAGGATGATCCTTTCAGCATTATGGTTTGACTAGGAATCTTGCCCAAGAGCAGTGGGAGGAAGAAGGACAGTGTGAGTACATGAATACACCCAGGGATTTTCAAGGGGAGGGAATGCCACATGTAGCAAGCTTTCTCAAAAGGACAGCATTGTGCTAAACCCTTTTATCCCTATTAATGAGCTATGGGTAGCTGTAGTTAAGCTATTGGAACATAGAAATATTTGCATTATAGTCTCTGTTTCTAATTAAAAAGGCAATGCATTACAAATCACAAATAAATACTTTTACTGTATACTTTTTTTTACAGTGGTCAAGTGACCACTCTTAAGCTCTTTAACCACTTAAGCCCCGGAAGATTTTACCCCCATTCCGTCCAGGGCCTATTTTGCGATTCGGCACTGCGTGACTTTAACGGACAATTGCGCGGTCGTGCGACGCTATACCTAAACGAATTTGACGTCCTTTTTTTCCCACAAACAGAGCTTTCTTTTGGTGGTATTTGATCACCTGTGCGATTTTTTGATCATGCGCTATAAACAAAAAAAGAGCGTCAATTTTGCAAAAATAACAATATTTTTCACATTTTTTTTATATGAAATTCCCCCAAAAAAATGTAAAAATCTAAATTTTTTAACATTTTCGGCCAATTTGTTTTATGCTACATATGTTTGGTAAAAAATTGCAAAAAGCGTATTTTAAATACACTGGCAGTGAAGGGGTTAACTTTTTTTGAGAGGGAGGGGTGGTGTGGGTCCCTAGGGGCGGGATTCTAACTGTGATTGGCTGTGGCTTCAGGGGTAGGAACAGTGATCAACGGTCCTACATAGTAGAACCGTTTAATCACGATTCCTACACCGGGGAGAATGACAGGCGGCTTGTTTACATCAGCCGCCTGCCTTTCTCCCTCTCCACCGACGATCGCCGAGTGACCGTCGTCACTCGGCGGGGGGGGGGGTCCGTGACCGTGCGGGAGCGGGAGTGCGCCTCCGGCGGCGCGCACTCGCTCCCCAGAGCCTCACAGGCTAGCGACGTAGACCTACGTCGCTCTGCCTGTGAGGGGCTGACCGCCGCAGTAAATATACTGTGAGCAGTCGGCAAGTGGTTAAAGGATTAAAAATACATAAAAATATAATTTTTAAAATACTTTAAAAATGAATAAATAAATAAATGCACATATTTTTATTTTTTGCAGGTAAAAAAATGTGCATTTACTTTTTTTTTTAGAGCTTGGAAAGCATTGCACCAGCGATCAGCAGATCGCTGATGCCATGCGGGCAGTACTGGCAAGCAGGCAGGTTCACACTGACAGGAAGACACAGCGCTCAACAGCTGCAGTGGGAGCAGATGCAGCAGTAGAAACATGTTACATGTTCCACCCTAAAAATAGGTGGAACATGTAACATGTTCCCAAAGGTGAACTTATCCTTAAGTCATCAATGCTCAGGGTGGTACTAAACTGCAGTGCATCTTTTGTGTAATGCCCCATACACACGTGCAGATTATCTGCAGACTTTTGTCTGCAGACTTACCTTTTCTATGTAGTGCAAGGGCCTGCCGGATTGCATACAAATTGAAAGTGTTTAGGTTTGACCTCATATTATATGGTTTTGGTAAGTCTGCAGACAAAAGTCTGCAGATAATCTGCACGTGTGTATGGGGCATAAGTGATGTTAGCTGGTGCAATCAGCTTCCAGGTTTTTTGACAAAGCTTAACTGAACAAGCTGAAGTTAGAAGCTGATTGGCTTCCATGAAGAGCTGCAGCCAGATTTTGCACTCTCCAGTTTTAGTAAATCAACCCCAATGTGGCTATTCCCACTGCTGGATTATAAAACAGGTGTGTATTATCCCACGCTCCCTAACCTAATGTGTCACTCATTTTTAACTTGTGTCTGATGGCTGCAACCAAATTATTATGTTCCCACAACTGCAAACGAAATAAAATAAAAAATGTTGGCTGCGCCTATCCGTGTGCAATCCAATTTATGTTTTTAAACCAAAACCTTACTTTCAAACCATAATACTGCTTACAATATTCAGTAACAAACTTTCTCGTGATCTAAATAAAACAAATGTGACAGTCCCAAACGACTATAGTTCAATTAGTGGTGCTTTTCTTCTTTCAAATATTTTTCCCTTTAAATGGGCTTCTTATGGCGCTTTTCCACTGCATAGAACCGTACCGGCTCGGCACGCTTTTGTGCTTTTCCACTGCGGTACCGCATGGTATAGGGTCGGAACGGTTCGGTACGGTACGGTATAGGTTTGCTTTTCCACTGCATGGAACCGAACGGTACGGTATGGTACGGCTCTGAAAAAACAGTACCTACTCGATTGTGGTTCCAACAGGTACCAAACTGGTACCATATCCCACAATCCTTTGCATGCAGTCACTACTAGCCACTGATTGGTCAGAGAATCACACCCACCCCGTTGTTATCCCACCCACTTAACTTTAGTACTACTTTAGTGGAAAAGCAAACCTATACCGTACCGTACCGAACCGTTCTGACACTATACCATGCGGTACCGCAGTGGAAAAGCAAACCGGGCCAAGCAGGGCCGAGTAGAGCCGAGCCGGTACTAGCCGATACTTGCAGTGGAAAAGTGCCATTATATCCTGCAGTTTTTCCACCTTCACCTTTGTGGGTTTCAGTTAATACAATTGTGCAGTGACTCCCACCACCTTTCACCACTGCGCTCACCTACAGTTTAGGCCTGTTTCCAGGTCTAAAATCGCCTTCCCCTGCTGAGGCTAATTCCAGGCTCCTCAGCTGTTCAATCACCTTCCACTCTCCTCTCAGATGCATGGATTGTACCTGCTCACTGAGCTGGCTTTGTCTGGATTTCCTTTCCTCAACGTCCCCTCAGTATAAAGGCCCGTACACACGTACCGATCGTCGGCATACAAACGTCGGCGGACGAAAGATCTGCCGATTGTACGCTTGTTAGTATGGTGCCTCCGACAGCTGTCTGCGCACATTCTGTGGACAAGAGTCTTTCTTGCAAACATTAAAATTTTTGTTCGCCAGTCAGTACAGAATTCTGCCGACAGACCGCAGATTTGCAAGACTGGGCATGCTCAGAAAAGAAAAAACACAGGGAAAGTTAACCATTACATGACATCACTTCTGCAGTCGGCTGTAGTCGGCGGACAAAATTCTTGGGCAGTCTTTGCACTTTTCAACAGACACCGACATCCCGGGGAGAAAAGACGAACGTTTGTATGCCGACAATCGGTACGTGTGTACGGGGCTTAAAAGAAGATACCGGTGATTACCTCCCTACATGTGCCACATCAATAAATAGATAAAACATTGGAAAGTTCCCTTGAGTGGGACTTTGTAGGCACTGAGTATATAATGCAACTATATTATGTAAAATTTATTTTATTTGTATCACGACAATAAAAACATTTTAAACAAAGATGTACATGGAATGCACAGCTGCAATTGCACCGGTGTATACAATTTACAAAGACTGACGTCCTTTTCACCCGATGCGTTTCAGAGTTTTCCCAGCTTCTTCCTCAGGGGTTTGGTAGGCATCAATCTTCTACAAATATAAATACATGGATCAAAAAAACATATATAAGTATACATTATATTTAAGTATCTATGGTCTCAAATCAGACAGGTATTACAGTGGAGTCAAAGATGGCATTTCCATGTGTAAATAAAAAACACCTGTCAGGAACTCTGCCAATTTTGCCTAGGTATACAAATGATATCCATATTATGCATAGCTGCTGAATATAATAGGCAGTGATGGTGAGGATACTATACCAGGCCAAGGCGGTCCTAAACCACTGAGGCCTAACAGACAAGTTCTGTAATTTAAACAGATATATGCTTTGATGGACTAGTAAGGGTATATGCATTAATATATCCAAAATAGGTTGGTATATAGAGGAATGTATATCCACCTTAGATGTTTATATGTGCATTTTTCAAGGAGACTGCCTGTATGTATAGACAAGAATATAAATATATGTTTATGCATATGCATAAACGTATACAGCTGCAAGAAAAAGTATGTGAACCCTTTGGAATGATATTGATTTCTGCACAAATTGGTCATAAAATGTGATCTGATCATCATCATCTAAGTCACAACAATAGACAATCACAGTCTGCTTAAACTAATAACACACAAAGAATGAAATGTTGCCATGTTTTTATTGAACACGCCATGTAAACATTCACAGTGCAGGTGGAAAAAGTATGTGAACCCCTAGACTAATGACATTTCCCAGGGCTAATTGGCTTGAGATGTCAGCCAACTGGAGTCCAATCAATGAGATGAGATTGGAGGTGTTGGTTACAGCTGCCCTGCCCTATAAAAAATACACACCAGTTCTGGGTTTGCTTTTCACAAGAAGCATTGCCTGATGTGAATGATGCCTCGTACAAAAGAGCTCTCAGAAGACCTACGATTAAGAATTGTTGACTTGCATAAAGCTGGAAAGGGTTATAAAAGTATCTCCAAAAGCCTTGCTGTTCATCAGTCCACGGTAAGACAAATTGTCTATGAATGGAGAAAGTTCAGCACTGCTGCTACTCTCCCTAGGAGTGACCGTCCTGTAAAGATGACTGCAAGAGCACAGCGCAGACTGCTCAATGAGGTGAAGAAGAATCCTAGAGACTTAGACCATCAGCACCCAGTAGCTATGTCATGTGACAAACTGTGACAGAGCCAGCCAGAGCCATGATAGAGTCCCTGCTGCCTGTGAGTTATCATAATGCTGATGACCTGAACCAGTTGCGACCACCCCGTTGCACATTTACTGCTACAGGGTGGCCGCGCTGCGCAGGATCATGTATATATACGTGATCCTGCATTTCTGGGTATCGGAGCCTATCAGCAAGCCGTTCCGCCAATCGTTCTGTACACAGGCAGAACGGCGGTCGGCCTATGTAAACAATGCGGATCGCTGTTCTGTCATTATGGAAGACATTGATCCTGTGTTCCTGCAAAGCAAATAAAAGCACCTCCCCCACAGTGAGAAATCACTTGTTAGGCACACATTTAACTCTTTATTTTCCCTAGATGTTAACCCCTTTCCAGCCAGTGTCATTAGTACAGTGACAGTGCATATTTTTAGCCTTGATCACTGTATTAGTGTCTCTGGTTCCCACAATGTGTCCGCCGCAATATCGCAGTCCCACTATAAGTCGATGATGGCCGCCATTACTAGTATAAAAAAAAAAAAGTATGTGCCCAGATTTCATTTTAAAAATCTGGTCACCTTAAATAAGAGGGTTATGGAGGCTGGCATTGCTGATCTTGCATTCTGAAAATGTTTGATGTCTGTCTGCCTTGGGCTTCATTATTTACTAATCCAGAATACTCAGACGAGAAGTCAGAGTGATGTCAGATGTCCAGGTCTGCATACTTTTTCCAGGTGCAGGATTTTAAAGGTACAAAAGCCAATAAATTGGCTTACAAACTAGACATCTAGCATTTTCAGGAGGTCAGCTATGGCAGGCACCATAAGACTTTTTAAAACGTAAACAGCACAACTCTAATGCAATGTGCCATTCAAAGTACATCACATTTTTTTTCTTCTCAGCTTCACTGTTAGAATAGACAGTGAGGAAGACATTTATTCTGTGGTTGCAATGATTTATACTATAATTAAAATATATATGTTGACTTTAGGATGTTAAAACCTCGTGTGGTGCTGAAGAGAATGATCACAGGAATCCAGAATGTGATTTAAGGTAAGGTGCAAGAGTTGAAGTAAACCTGTCATGACAGAAATATTGCTGACTTCCGTCTGAAAATGCTGCATGCCTGGCTCTTTTGCAGGCCCACTGTTTTCAGTACTTTTCAAATCACAGATCTGTAACAAGTATCCAGATTGGAAAGAGCACATGGCTCTTTACCATGTGACCAGCTATGTCCAATCACAGCCAGCCACATGCACTGTCCTTGTGCACGCCGCTCGTGTGTGCCCCCAGGGGCACGCAGAACGGCGATCGGGGATGGAGAGTGTCACTCTGGCACAGTTCATCCCTGATCAGGGTAAAGAGCCAATGAAATTGGCTCTTTACCACATGACCAGCTGTATCCAATCACAGCCGGTCACAGAATGTCAACAAACCCCAGTAACTAGCTGTTACCGTGCTCTCCTCCTCACACACCAATCCTGTGTGAGGAGGAGATTGCAGTAACAGCTAGTTACCGCCTAAAGTGCACACTAAAACACACTGATTGCCACCCCCCCCCCCCCAAGAAAGAGGACCTGTCACTAGCCCATCAAAGTACCTGTCACCAGCCCATCAGAGTACCCGAGTTCCTGCCACCAGCCCATCAGGTACTTTGATGACAGGTACTCGGGTACTCTGATGGGCTGGTGACAGGTACACGGATACTCTAATGACAGATACTGGGGTACTCTGATGACAGGTACTCTGATGACAGGTACTCGGGTACTCCGATGACAGGTACTCGGGTACATGTCATCAGAGTACCCGGGTACATGTCAACAGAGTACCCAAGTACCTGTCACCTGTCACCAGCCCATCAGAGTACCCAAGTACCTGTCATCTGAGTACCCAAGTACCTGTCATCTGAGTAACCAAGTACCCGTCATCGGAGTACCCGGGTACCTCACATCGGAGTACCCGAGTACCTGTCACCAGCCCATCAGAGTACCTGAGTACCTGTCACCAGCCCATCAGAGTACCCCAGTACCTGTCATCAGAGTACGAATATCTGTCTCCAGCCCTTCAGAGTACCCGAGTACCTATCCGCAGCCCATCAGAGTACCCGAGTGTATATTAAATTAAAACCCGCGCTTATGGTGAAAATATTGGTGCTATGATTATAAATAACAATCAGAAATAAATTAGGTGCAGCTGCTGTATCTCTAAGTTAATCTTAGATAAGAATGTAATAAAACAAATTTAAAATAGCGCTAGCAATCCATGTGAAAATTATTAAATGGTGATTAGTGTAAAAATTAATATTTGACAAATAAATATTCCAAATGTAATAAAACAGTCCTTAAAAGTGATAAATCCAATAAAGTGCTCAGGTGCAGAAATGGTTATCCAAACGGTTCTCAGGTGATTGTCAAACCCTCTAGGTTCCCTACTCACCACAATGATGAGTCTCAAATGCTTGTAAAATCCGTTGAACTATTACACTCTGGCTCTTGCTGGGGGTGATCCAAGATCGGGATGTCTTGCAGGGGATCGCTCTAAGAAAGACCTCCGTGAGCCCCAAATATAAAACAAAAGGACCGCAGATAGTGTAGTATGTTTGGATAATTTATTGGACCCAAAGCAATAAAAACATACTTACAAAACAGAGATATAAAAACCGCAGAGTAATGTGACAAGTGATGGTGGACGCCGCTATTAGCGTGCGCTCCACTGACAATCCTGGAAGTATGCCGGATGTGACGATACGTTCCAGCCGTACCGTCCACCATCACTTGTCACATTACTCTGCGGTTTTTATATCTCTGTTTTGTAAGTATGTTTTTATTGCTTTGGGGCCAATAAATTATCCAAACATACTACACTATCTGCGGTTATTTGGTTTTATATTTGGGGCTCACGGAGGTCTTTCTTGGAGCGATCCCCTGCAAGACATCCCGATCTTGGATCACCCCCAGCAAGAGCCAGAGTGTAATAGTCCAACGGATTTTACAAGCATTTGAGACTCATCATTGTGGTGAGTAGGGAACCTAGAGGGTTTGACAATCACCTGAGAACCGTTTGGATAACCATTTCTGCACCTGAGCACTTTATTGTTTTATTACTATTAAGGACTGTTTTATTACATTTGGAATATTTATTTGTCAAATATTTATTAATTTTTACACTAATCACCATTTAATAATTTTCACATGGATTGCTAGCGCTGTTTTAACCGGTTGCCGACTGCGCACAGTATATTTACTGCGGCAGTCAGCCCCGGCCAGGCAGAGTGACGTAGATCTACGTTGCTCGCCTGTCACTGGTTTTTGAGCCAATAGCGGGCGAGCGCGGGCCCGCTGAGGCGCGCGCCCGCTGAGGCTCGTTCACGGAGGAGTGCGGGCGTGTGACCGGCGGACCCGATGTCCGCCGGTCACACTACGATCGTCGGTAGAGTGGGAGAAAGGCAGAACGGCTTATGTAAACAAGCCGCCTGTCATTCTCCCCTGTGTAAAAATGGAGATCAGACGGTTCTACTATGTAGAACCGTTGATCTCTGTTTTTACACTAGTAGCCATGTCCCACTACATTTAGAATCACGCCCCTAGGACACACTTACAGCAAAAGAAAGGGGTTCCCTTAAGGGGTTGGGACTTTTAAGGCACTCAGATTAGTATGAAACAAGTAAGGTAGTAGAGTATGTTTGAAAGGAATATCAAAATTTTATTAAACAACCATAAGAGTCTAAAAACAACAAAAATTGTACATAGAAAATATACATACAGAAAATGCAATACAGTACAGCTACAGAGACGTGCAATTAGATTCACAACCAAATACCCAACGCGTTTCGAAGCTATTCGCTTCTTCTTCAGGGGTAATGTAAAGTATTGCACATAAATTTCTATAATAGAAACATAAAAGTATGTTAGAAACAATACATTATAAGGTATAACTCAACCAATTTCTTCAGAGACTTCGTATAATTTTGACATAGTATTAGAAGGAAGGTTCTGAGTGAATACATACTTGTAAGGTCTCTATTAGAAAAAGTTCTGCATGCATGGATTTAAAATCAGTTCGGCAGGGTCGGCATTCTCCCTGTGTGTCCACTAGGGGGTATAGATCATACACAGATGCATACAAGGTCAAAGAGACCTGTATCTAGAGGGGTGAACCCCTTTCAAGATATGTGTAGAGCTCACACAAACCCGTCCAAAGGAAGCTGTGTGCGGCTGGAGTCCAAATTAAAGACAGGCTCAGGTTAGAAAAGATGAGAGGGCGGTTTCCTAGAAATTAAATAATGGTATTCTTATAAGAAGGCAGGATATTTGGCCAGGACAAAGAAGTCATATATAAGTGAGGTGATGTGGTAGAGCCAGGTGACATAATGCTAGGTTATAGCAGTGTGGATAGTGGAAAAAAAAGCCAAAAAAGAAACCAGAGTTCCAGTGATGAAATAAATAAAATAAATAGAATAAACTGTGATGTGGGACAGTGTGTGCTAGATAAAGGTGGAGGCAGAAAATAAGTGCCAGTGTAGCAGAAAGGGTTGGAAAAACCCAAGTGTGTAATAGTGATATAAGTAAACTGATGAGAGCATCAGCCAAAGAAAGAAACAGCATTGTGCATGAAAGAAAAATGTTACACAATACTAAACATGCATAGGTGGCAATGTTGTAAGATAGATTGGGAGGGCAAAAAATATTTGTAATAGTGTAGGTAAACTGATCCCAATTATGGCATCAGTCAAAAGGAAAACAGCAACATGCATGAAAGGAAGGTAAAAAAGAGATTAGTTCCAGCATCCTACTTACAATTTGTTCCAGAGATCCAAGGTGAAGCCAGACCGAAGTGTGACCGTGACAGAGGCACGGTGGAATGGAATGAGAGAGGGAAGTATATGCTTCTATATAGCTGATTGAGCTTGAGTAAATTGTGAACAGCTGAGCGCTGTAAGGAGGAGCTGGAGGGTAAGTATACGTATACCTGAGCCTAATAGGGCTCCCTGGGAGGTTGGGGCTCGGCGCCGCCTCCCCCTCCACATGACGTAGAGGGGCGGGGTCCGTCTTCCCTTCACTCGAGGCGGAGGGGCGGGACCGCCGCGAAGCCGCGGCCAACCCACATCCTCCCACCGGCACGGGGAACTTCCCTCCTCTGTACATAGGACATGGAGGGAAGGAGGCGTGTGCCAGTGCGAGGGCTACGGGTGCCTCGGATGGACAAAAAACTTGGCACACACCAAGACAGCGCTCTTTGTAGAGGCGGTCTCACCCGTGCCGGGTCGCAAGCAACAACCAAGGGACGGACAGTGTGGATGCTGCATGAAACAGCAAGCGGTGTGAGCGGACATTTGCTCATATAAAACAGAGGTGTCTGTCATGATATGAAGCAAAATATGCCTGATTATCTGGGATACACAGAGGAGAAATGCATGGCCATAAAACTGATGTACAAAATTTATAAAACAGCTGAAACACCCAATACATTGGTCTGTTGGTGTAAACCACACAGGGGGAGTTCAGAGGGCAAAATATGAGACAACAGCAACAATGATTGAATAAAGCCATAGAAACAATATATCAAAAATATGTATACAGTCTAGATAGGAATTATGGCGTATCCTCTCAACATTTAAAATAAGACCATTTTGTGCCGCACAACAAGTGCAGGTGAATAGGTGCAGGTGAACACAAAAGACAAGCAGGAAAAGGAGAGAGGGGAAAAAAAAAAAAGAAAAGGGGGAGAGGGGAACAAAGGGGGGGGGGAAGGGGTGAAAAAAAAAAAAAAAGAAAAAGAAAGGAGACAGAAATCTAGTCGGAGAGAGAAGAGGATCATAGTGCAAAATAATTATTTTTCCATGCCTCCCGAGGAAAAGCCTTCCAAGAAGGGCCTAAAGGAAATCATGTCATTTAGACCTGGGGGCTGGGTGGCTTTGTTGTTGACTATCCACCTGAGTTCCATCTGGAGCAGGACCTTGTTCCAGTCCCCTCCTCTGGAGCTCGGGTGGATACGGTCAAGTATGAGAAACTTGATTTTGGGAAAATTTCCCCCATGGACCAGCGTAGTGTGGCGGCCCAGAGGGAGATCTGGGTTGCAAGTACGCATACTCAGGATGTGCCTATAGGCACGCCTCCAAAACTCCTGCTTCGTTTTACCGATGTAAAAACAACCGCAGGGACACAACAGAAGGTACACCACACCGAAGGTGCGGCAATTGGCAAAGTGTATGGGTCGATATTTTTGACCATTTGGCAGTGTTACGTCTCGCGTAGTATGCATAAACTTGCAATATTTGAAACTGCCGCACATGAACGTGCCCTTATATTTGCAGGGGCAGTCCATGTTGGTGTTTTTATACTCGCTTTTCACTAGTCGGTCTTTCAAGGCGGGAACCTTTCTGAAGGTAAACTGTGGATTGGGAGGTACGTAGCAACCTAGTATGGGGTCCATGGAAAGGAGGTGCCAATATTTATTGACTATTTGTCTAATCTTGGGGTGTTGGTCTGAGAATCTAGTAATGATCCTAATGATATCCGTACTATCTTTCTCCTTCCCAGAAGAGGAATGAATAAGATCTAACCTGTTACTCGTAGCAGCCTTCTTGTAGGCCTTCTTGAGCGAGGTCTTTGAATAGCCTCTCTGCAGCAGTCTATCCCGGAGTCCATCAGCGGCCATTTGAAAGGATGTAAAGTCAGAGCAGTTTCGTCTAATGCGTAAATACTGACTATACAGGATTGAATTAATTAGTGATTTTGGATGAAAGCTCGAAGCATGCAGTATAGTATTACCTGCCGTGGACTTCCGGAACAGACTGCTGCGGAGAGAGCCATCCTCGCCTTTCTTAATTTCCACGTCAAGGAAGGAGACAAGGTTTGAGTCTGCTTGGAATGTGAAAAAAAGATTAAACTCATTCTTATTCAATCTATCCATAAATTGATGTAGCAACTCTAGAGGCCCCAGCCAAACAACAAAAAGGTTATCGATATAACGATACCACATAAGGATGTGGTCCGTATATATCGATAAAGAGTCATCTGTGAGAACAGAACGCTCCCACTCCCCCAGGTACAGATTGGCGTAGGATGGGGCACAGCAGGTGCCCATCGCTACGCCCTGCACCTGGAGGTAGTGGGAGCTGTTGAACGAGAAGACATTATGTAGGAGAATGAACTCACCATAAGCCTGTTGTTCAGGTCCTAGTTGTAACAGTATGTGTCTTATAGCTGCGATACCCCTGGAATGGGGACTAGAGCTATATAAAGCCTCTACATCTATTGTGACAAGTAGGGATTCAGCTGGAATGATAATGTCTTCTATAATTTGAAGCAGATGGATGGTATCACGTATGTAGGATGGCAGTGAGATGACATGGGGGCGTAGGAACTCATCAACCAGTTTGCTGGCATTTTCCGTCAGTGCACCCCGCCCGGAGATAATTGGTCTCCCGGGGGGATTGCGTTTGCATTTATGCACTTTAGGAAGAGCGTAAAATGTTGGTGTGATTGGAAATGTTGTCCTGATGAACTCCCAGGTCTTTTTTAGAATTGTGCCATTATAGTATGCCAGGTCTACTAGCTCATAGAAATCCTTTGTATATTTTGCTATAATATCGGTCGTAATAGGTCTGTACCAGCATACATTATTAAGAATTTTCATACACATTTCAACATATTTTTGGGAGTCCATCAGGACAACATTACCGCCCTTGTCAGCCGGCTTTATTGTGATGGAATTGTTTTTCGAGAGTTTGCTGAGGATTTGTCTTTCTGATGATGTAATGTTAGGAGTTTTTGAGGGTAGTATTTTAAGTTTTTCCACATCCTTGCTTACTAGTTTGACAAAGGCACTAATGTTTGAGTTAAGATTGGTGTTGGGATATTTGTCTGATTTTTTTGCTAATGAGGATGACTTTGGGATGGTTGGAGGATTTTCATTGTCAACTTCCTTTAGAAGACGAGGAAGATCGACTCAGTCGATCAAATTCTCGTTCTCCTCCAAGAGAGACATCAAAATATCAAGGGCGGAATCATTCACGGTGCTTTTTTTCTCAGAGTCTTGTTTTTTGTGAACCATTGTTTTAAAGTTTAGTTTCCGCGCAAAGAGATGTATGTCTTTTAAAAATTCTAATATGTCCAAACCCTCATTAGGACAGAAACTCAAACCACGTGCCAAAACATTCATCTCCTCGACAGAAAGGGGATAGGAGGAAAGATTAAGAATTGATAGATCAGTGATAGTGGTGGTAGTGGGTTTGGTCTCCATCAAAGTGGAGGGTAAGGGGGACGTGGGAAACTGTTCAACTAGGAGTACAGGTGGGATAGTGACAGAGGGAGATAAAACCCCAAAGGGGAATCAGTGGAAGGGGGGATCTCGGAAGATATGTTGGTAAGGGGTATAAGAATACCCTCTGTGGAATTTTGTGAATAGTCAAAGGACAACTGTGTAGGATCAGGGAGTGGGGCATTATGGTCTTGTTGTGTAGAATCATTAGGTTTAAAGAGATATATTTTGCTTCATATCATGACAGACACCTCTGTTTTATATGAGCAAATGTCCGCTCACACCGCATGCTGTTTCATGCAGCATCCACACTGTCCGTCCCTTGGTTGTTACATAGAAACATAGAAACATAGAATGTGTCGGCAGATAAGAACCATTTGGCCCATCTAGTCTGCCCAATATATCTGAATCCTATGAATAGTCCCTGGCCCTATCTTATATGAAGGATAGCCTTATGCCTATCCCATGCATGCTTAAACTCCTTCCCTGTATTTGCAGCTACCACTTCTGCAGGAAGGTTATTCCATGCATCCACTACTCTCTCAGTAAAGTAATACTTCCTCATATTACTTTTAAACCTTTGCCCCTCTAATTTAAAACTGTGTCCTCTTGTGGTAGTTTTTCTTCTTTTAAATATGCTCTCCTCCTTTACCGAGTTGATTCCCTTTATGTATTTAAAAGTTTCTATCATATCCCCTCTGTCTCTTCTTTCTTCCAAGCTATACATGTTAAGGTCCTTTAACCTTTCCTGGTAAGTTTTTTCCTGCAATCCATGTACTAGTTTAGTAGCTCTTCTCTGAACTCTCTCTAGAGTATCTATATCCTTCTGGAGATATGGCCTCCAGTACTGCGCACAATACTCCAAGTGAGGTCTCACCAATGTTCTGTACAGCGGCATAAGCACTTCTCTCTTTCTACTGCTTATACCTCTCCCTATACATCCAAGCATTCTGCTGGCATTTCGTGCTGCTCTATTACATTGTCTTACCACCTTTAAGTCTTCTGAAATAATTACTCCTAAATCCCTTTCCTCAGATAGTGAGGTCAGGACTGTGTCAAATATTCTATATTCTGCCCTTGGGTTTTTACGTCCCAGGTGCATTATCTTGCACTTATCCACATTAAATTTCAGTTGCCAGAGTTCTGACCATTCCTCTAGTTTTCCTAAATCCTTTTCCATTTGGCGTTTCCCTCCAGGAACATCAACCCTGTTACATATCTTTGTGTCATCAGCAAAAAGACAAACCTTACCATCGAGGCCTTTTGCAATATCACTTATGAAGATATTAAACAAAATTGGTCCCAGTACAGATCCCTGAGGTACCCCACTGGTAACATGACCTTGTTCTGAATGTTCTCCATTGACTACAACCCTCTGTTGTCTGTCACTCAGCCACTGCCTAATCCACTCAACAATATGGGAGTCCATGCTCAATGACTGCAGTTTATTGATAAGTCTTCTATGTGGGACAGTGTCAAAAGCCTTACTAAAATCTAGATATGCAATGTCTACTGCACCTCCACCGTCTATTATTTTAGTCACCCAGTCAAAAAAATCTATAAGATTTGTTTGACATGATCTCCCTGAAGTAAACCCATGTTGTTTTTCATCTTGCAATCCATGGGATTTAAGATGTTCCACAATCCTATCCTTTAATAGGGTTTCCATTAATTTGCCTACTATTGATGTCAGACTCACTGGTCTATAGTTGCTCGATTCCTCCCTACTACCTTTCTTGTGAATGGGCACGACATTTGCCAATTTCCAATCTTCCGGGACGACTCCTGTTACTAATGATTGGTTAAATAAATCTGTTAATGGTTTTGCCAGCTCACCACTAAGCTCTTTTAATAATTTTGGGTGTATCTCATCAGGACCCTGTGACTTATTTGTCTTCACTTTAGACAGCAATCTTAGAACGTCTTCCTCTGTAAAGACACATGCATCAAACGATTCATTAGTCATCCTTTCAAGTGGAGGTCCTTCTCCTTTTTCTTCTGTAAAAACTGAACAGAGGTATTCATTAAGGCAGTCGGCTAGCCCTTTATTCTCTTCTACATACCTTCCGTCCTTTGTTTTTAATTTAGTTATTCCTTGTTTTAATTTCCTTTTTTCATTTATATATCTGAAGAATGTCTTATCCCCCTTTTTCATAGACTGAGCTAGTTTTTCTTCTGCCTGCGCTTTAGAAGTTCTTATAACTTGCTTGGCCTCTTTCTGCCTAATCTTGTAGATTTCCTTATCTTCATTGCTCTGGGTTTTTTTATAATTACAAAATGCTAGCTTTTTATTTTTAATGATTTGGGCCACTTCTGCTGAGTACCACAGTGGTCTCTTCCTTTTTTTGCTTTTACTGACAAGTCTAATGCAATTTTCTGTTGCCTTCAATAATGCACCTTTTAAGTAGTCCCATTTCTCCTGGACTCCATGTAATCCGTACCAGTCTGATAAGGTAGTTGTAGTTGCTTGCGACCCGGTGTTCCATGAAAAAACCATACCCGTGAGAAAACCATACCCTCGTCACTTCCGGAGGGTATGGATTTCTCACGGTATTTTAACTTGCTGCGGTTACATTATAACAGCTCCTCTGCATCATGCCTCATGTCCGCTCCTTCCCCTTTCACTTCCCTGATCTCGGTTAATAAATATAAAAGCGGATCACGGAGCACAGATCGCCGTCACTTACATTTCATACACCCGCCGCCGCTTTTATATTTATTAGGGGAGATCAGGGAAGTGACAGGGAGAGGAGAGGAGATGATTGATGTTGCAGCAGAACTGTTTTAATGTTACCGCCGCAAGTATTAGTGCCGTTAACATATCATACCCTCCGAGCATGCGCACTTGTTAACTTCTTTCTTGTTCAATCACGTCTCCGGGGCTCTGAGCATGCGCTCTGCTGCACTGCTCTGCTGTTTCAGACCGGAAGTGACGAGGGGTATGGTTTCTTCACGGGGTATGGTTTTTTAACGTTACACCGGCACGGGTGGGACCGCCTCTACAAAGAGCGCTGTCTTGGTGTGTGCCAAGTTTTTTGTCCATCAGAGGCACCCGTAGCCCCCGCACTGGCACACGCCTCCTTCCCTCCATGTCCTATGTACAGAGGAGGGAAGTTCCCCGTGCCGGTGGAAGGATGTGGGCTGGCCGCGGCTTCGCGGCGGTCCCGCCCCTCCGCCTCGAGTGAAGGGAAGACGGACCCCGCCCCTCTACATCATGTGGAGGGGGAGGCGGCGCCGAGCCCCAACCTCCCAGGGAGCCCTATTAGGCTCAGGTATACGTATACTTACCCTCCAGCTCCTCCTTACAGCGCTCAGCTGTTCACAATTTACTCAAGCTCAATCAGCTATATAGAAGCATATACTTCCCTCTCTCATTCCATTCCACCGTGCCTCTGTCACGGTCACACTTCGGTCTGGCTTCACCTTGGATCTCTGGAACAAATTGTAAGTAGGATGCTGGAACTAATCTCTTTTTTACCTTCCTTTCATGCATGTTGCTGTTTTCCTTTTGACTGATGCCATAATTGGGATCAGTTTACCTACACTATTACAAATATTTTTTGCCCTCCCAATCTATCTTACAACATTGCCACCTATGCATGTTTAGTATTGTGTAACATTTTTCTTTCATGCACAATGCTGTTTCTTTCTTTTGCTGATGCTCTCATCAGTTTACTTATATCACTATTACACACTTGGGTTTTTCCAACCCTTTCTGCTACACTGGCACTTATTTTCTGCCTCCACCTTTATCTAGCACACACTGTCCCACATCACAGTTTATTCTATTTATTTTATTTATTTCATCACTGGAACTCTGGTTTCTTTTTTGGCTTTTTTTTCCACTATCCACACTGCTATAACCTAGCATTATGTCACTTCGCTCTACCACATCACCTCACTTATATATGACTTCTTTGTCCTGGCCAAATATCCTGCCTTCTTATAAGAATACCATTATTTAATTTCTAGGAAACAGCCCTCTCATCTTTTCTACACCTGAGCCTGTCTTTAATTTGGACTCCAGCCGCACACAGCTTCCTTTGGACGGGTTTGTGTGAGCTCTACACATATCTTGAAAGGGGTTCACCCCTCTAGATACAGGTCTCTTTGACCTTGTACGCATCCGTGTATGATCTATACCCCCTAATGGACACACAGGGAGAATGCCGAGCCTGCCGAACTGATTTTAAATCCATGCATGCAGAACTTTTTCTAATACAGACAGAGACATTACAAGTATGTATTCACTCAGAACCTTCCTTGTAATACTATGTCAAAATTATACGAAGTCTCTGAAGAAATTGGTTGAGTTATACCTTATAATGTATTGTTTCTAACATACTTTTATGTTTCTATTATAGAAATTTATGTGCAATACTTTACATTACCCCTGAAGAAGCGAATAGCTTTGAAACGCGTTGGGTATTTGGTTGTGAATCTAATTGCACGTCTCTGTAGCTGTACTGTATTGCATTTTCTGTATGTATATTTTCTATGTACAATTTTTGTTGTTTTTAGACTCTTATGGTTGTTTAATAAAATTTTGATATTCCTTTCAAACATACTCTACTACCTTACTTGTTTCATACTAATCTGAGTGCCTTAAAAGTCCCAACCCCTTAGGGGAACCCCTTTCTTTTGCTGTATTTGCTTACCAGGGATGTGGCACCTCCTCCTTTAGGGGGCTCTGGCTGAGGATAACCCTTTGTCTAGGACACACTTAACCCCTCCCTGTCCAGTACAGTTAAACCCTTCCCTGCCAGTGTCATTTTTACAGTAACATATGCATATGTATAGCACTGATTACTGCAGTAATGTCACTGGTACCCCCAAAAGTGTCAAAAATGTCAGTCAAGGGTCCGATCTGTCCGCCGCAATGTCGCAAAAAAAATCGCAGATCGCCGCCATTACTCGTTAAAAAAAACCACCAAAAATTACAAAAATCTTTCCCTTTGTACGTAAACGCGATAACTTTTGCGCAAACCAATCAAAATACGCTTTTTGCGATTTTTTTTTTACCAAACATATGTAGCATAAAACAAATTGGCCGAAAATGTTAAAAAATTTAGATTTTTACATTTTTTGGGGGGGGGGGGGGAATTTCATTTAAAAAAATGTGAAAAATAGTTATTTTTGCAAAATTTACGTTCTTTTTTTGTTTATAGCGCATGATCAAAAAAATCGCACAGGTGATCAAATACCACCAAAAGAAAGCTCTGTTTGTGGGAAAAAAAGGACATGAAATTCATTTAGGTACAGCATCGCACGACCATGCAATTGTCCGTTAAAGTCACGCAGTAAAAAATCGCAAAAAACCCCCTGGTCAGGAAGGGGGTAAAATCTTCCGGGGCTTAAGTGGTTAAATTCGTTTTATTATAGAGTACCTGAGTACCTGTCTCCAGCCCATCAGGGTACCTGAGTACCTATCTGCAGCCCAGTAGAGTACCCGGCTCCAGCCCATGTACCCGAATACCTCTCTGTAGCCCATCATAGTACCCGAGTACCTCTCTGTAGCCCATCAGAGTACCCGAGTACCTATTTGCAGCCCAGATTACCTGAGTACCTATCTGCAGACCATCAGAGTACCCGAGTACCTATCTGCAGACCATCAGAGTACCCGAGTACCTGTCACCAGCCCGGAGTACCCGAGTACCTGTCTTCAGCCCAGAGTACCCGAGTACCTGTCTCCAGCCCTGAGTACCTGTCTTCAGCCCAGAGTGCCCGAGTACCTTTCTGCAGCCCATCAGAGTACCCGAGTACCTTTCTGAAGCCAATCAGTGTACCTAAGTACCTGTCTGAAGCCCATCAGAGTACCTGAGTACCTATCTGCAGCTCATCAGAGTACCTATCTGCAGCCCCTGCCTCATAGATTATGTGTTGGGGTGTTTGCTTTCCAAAATGGGGTCATTTTGTGGGCGTTTCCATCATCCTGGTGCTCCAGGGCCTTCAAAAGTGTGATAGGTTGTAATGAAATTAGATGTGTAATTTATGCTCATAGAATGCCTGAAGGGCATGGGCCTCTGTATGGGGCCAGGCTGTGCAAAAGTCTCACACATGTGGTATCGCCATACTCAGGAGGAGTAGCAGAATGTATTTTGGGGTGTAATTTTGTATACATGCTATGTGTTAGAAATATCTTATAAATTGACAACTTTGTCTAAAAAAAAAATAAGTTTTCATTTTCTTTCCACATATTCCAAAAACATGTGGAAATTACATGTTCAAAAGACTCATTATGCCTCCTAGAATATTCATTGGGGTGTTTGCTTTCCAAAATGGGGTCATTTTGTGGGTAACTCGATTGTCCTGGTGCTCCAGGGCCTTCAAAATGTGATAGGTCGTTAGGAAATTATATGTGTAATTTATGCTCGTAGAACATATAGGTAGAAATACTCAGGAGGAGTAACAGAATGTATTTTGGGGTGTCATTTTTGCTATGTACATGCTATGTGTTAAAAATATTATATACATTTTCAACTTTGTGTAAAAAAAAAATACTCAGCGGAATGTATTTTGGGGTGTAATTGCAAGTATGCATATACTGTGTGTGAGAAATAACTTGTTTTTATGACAGTTTTGGGGGAAAAAATGTATTTAATTTTACTAAGAATTGTAGGAAAAAAATTACAACTTCAAAAAACTCACTATGCCTCTTACTAAATACACTAGAATATCTACTTTCCAAAAAGGGGTCATTTGGGGGGTATTTGTACTGTCCTGACATTTTAGGGCCTCAAGAAATGAGATAGGCCATCGATACATCAGGTGTGATCGATTTTCAATGATTGGCACCGTAACTTGTAGACTCTATAACTTTCACACAGACTAAATAATATCCACTAATTTGGGTTATTTTTACCAAAGATATGTAGCAGTTTAAATTTTGGCCCAAATTTTTGAAAAGAAATTACTTATTTGCAAATTGTTATAATAGAAACTAAAACAAAATGTTTTTTTTTTTTTTAAATTTTCGCTTTTTTTTCACTTATATCCCAAAAAAATAAAAAACCCAGTGGTGATTAAATACCACCAAAAGAAAGCTCTATTTGTGTGAAAATGATAAGAAATTTGATTGGGTACAGCGTTGCATGACTGAGTAATTATCATTCAAAGTGTGAGAGCACTGAAAGCTGAAAATTGGTCTGGGCAGGAAGGGGGTGAAAGTGCCCTGTATGGAATTGGTAAAGTGTTAGTTCAGCTTAACAGATGAAATATAAAGCTGAACTAACACTGTACACCCTCCCCATCCCCCTGTCACCGCTGTACTTACCTCCGGGGATGCTGAGCTGTCAGTGCGCATGCAGCTGGTCCAGTGATGTGGGGATTTTAAATCCCTGTTCTTCTCCCTCTTTTCTGTGTAGCATGCTTCTGGAATGGATATGAGTGATTATGATTGGTCAGTGCTGTCACTGACAGCACTGATTCTGATTGGTCAGTGCTGAGCATACATTGCTTCTGATCTGATCTATACATTGCTTCTGGTTGACTCAGGCAGCATCTCTCCTTCATAGACCTATATAGAATATGACAATGCCATTTTCTGCTATTGTGTAGGAAGAAGGACTTGATGTCTGATAATGGATCCTCTGATGATGGTATATGCCATACCTTTCAGAATTTTCCTGGAAATAATATGCACACAGGTAAACTTCTTTTTTTAAACATTTTGCACACATGTTAATATCTGCTTTTATTTATTTTTTGCTAGAAATTATGTTTTTTTTTACAATATTTCTTTTTTTAAATTAGTATATCAGTAAATAATTAAATGGGTATTAGTAACATGATTATTATTGTGTCATAATAAAAGGTGAACTAGAAAGGCAATAAAAAAACGCAGTTGACATCATTAAAGTTGTAAAGGACATCATCTTCTCCACATGGGGAAGGGGGGAGGGTAGGAAGGCAAAGAGGGAAGAAGAATAAAAAAAAAGGGGGGGGTTGCAAAGTAGGGTTGGTGGGAGAGGGAAAAAGAAAAGGTGAAAACATTGTATCCAGTTTACTAACTGGGTAGGTGTATGTAATACAGGAGAGGTATGCATGAAGATCCATTCACTACACAGTGTAAAATATAGTAACTAATGTCAATAATTAATTGTACAGTTGGGAATATGCAACCATAAGGACCAAAGGTTAAGGAATTTTAAGTTTGGATACATTTTTAATGGCTAATATTTTTTTTTAATTTTACATTGGCGATTTAGTGTGGAAAGAATATAAAAGGTGCATCCGTGGTGTTCTGCTGTTTGGCAATGTTACATTTACCCGCCAGGAATAAGTAGATCAGTAATACTGTCACGGTCAAGGGTCAGGCTGGGAGACCAGTAGCTATAGCTCCCATTTGTAATGATATCCTGCACGGGGATACCATTTTGTTTCAGAGTTCAGCCATGACAGTTTCAAACCAAAAGGCCACTCACTCACCAGCCCCCACCCCACTCCAATTAACTTAGTATCCAGAGCTTCAAAGAACACCTTATCTCAGCACATCCTGGCAGATGTACAAGCCGTGTCATAAACAAAGCAAACCTTATCTCAGCACATTCTGGCAGATGTCCACTACGGCTGACCAGGCTGTGTTGTAATTCCACAGCCAAATTGTTCATTAGGAAAATGACCACAGTTACACACAAATTCATAACTTTATACCCAAACAAGATATGTCTCTTGAAAGTGTATATTTGAATGCCAAATAAAATACTGAACGAAACGAGACCATGCATGATCACCCTATCACATATGGAATGGGAAATAGCGATAAGATATTCCCTGTATGATAGATATATTCATGTTTGATATCGTTTGAAAGCAAATCACGTGCGGAATGAGGAACTAGCAGTTTAAAGAATGTAACCCTTACATATTTCAAGATATGAATTCTGTATAAATCTGTCTAAACGGGAGGTTCCTTGGCATTTTCTGAGCCTCAGGGCCGCCCATGGCCCCTGTGTTTATTGGTCAGGGACCTCTGGTGACACCCCCTGTGGGTCAGAGAAAAAGAGAGAAGCTGATGGGTTTTTCAGTTCTCATGTAACATCAAGGAGAGAAACATTTACCAAATTGGAGAACCGATCACACATGCTCAGCTTTTGAAACTCTGATAATACAAGGACGTGGACTGCAAATATTCTTGTTTCTAATTCTTTATCTTATTTTTCTAAATTGCTGAATTGTGTCTCTATTTCTTTGTAACCCATTTTTTCTGTAAATATTTTTATTTTCACCAATTTTAACCTTTTTATTAAACCTTATTCTGAAAAATGTTAATCTTGTCACTAAGCTCTTAATGCAAAGCTACCAAAGAACCTGTCTCTTGAAGAGCGCTACTGTCTAGAATAAATCCTCTGTACATCCCTGTCTGCGGTGACAGTGCGTGTTACAGATGATTATTCTAAAGTCATAATTGGTATTTCTAAAATTACGAGCGTCCTCTGGGCTCATCATAACGTAGAGGTGGTGGCAGAGAAAGGGTTAATTGCTTAATTAGCCCGGTGACAATCGCTCTCAGCCTGCTGACATCTAGATTGTGGTCACGCAAGCTGGGAAATCTGTGTGGCGGGTGCCGCTAAGAGTGGCATTGTTATGCAAGTGACGGCAGGGTGTGAGATTGCCTGGTCTTTGGTCACGAGTTGGATGAGAAGGCCAGGGGTCTGATACCCGCCACTGTCACACCAGCAGGATAGGTTTAGAAGCAGCTCACCCTGACAGATAATGCAATGGAAGGTATAAGCACTAACTGGTATTCACCAGAGCTCATGATGATAGAGATGGGTATCCCATCGTGGCCCTCAGAATCACCCCACCAGCAGGTGAGCAAGCTGGGGTCAAGAAGTGCAAAGGCTTAAAAAGGAAGTTCATGGGAGAAGCAAAGGGTTCAAGGTTCAAGAGAAACAAGACTCAAGGCAAGGTTGTCTAAGGTATCATTCAGGGAGCTGTCCAGCATTTTAGGTGGCTCAGCAAGAAAAGATACTGCCAGACACAGCAGAGGTTGTAGGTATAGATCTGAATCTTGACATCTACTCTTGTGTTGGGAGAAAATCTTCAAGACAAACATGAAGCAATGCAAGGGATGGGTGATGTGCTATTTTTGAGCCTAGGAAAACAAAGATCAGATGAAAAAAATCTCACTCCAATAGGATTAGAGTGATTTCCCATACCAGAAGACATGCAGTAAGGAACCAGTTTCCCCACTTGGTCTCCAACATAGGAAGGGACGTGATGGATAAAATGTGGCAGGTTTGTAAGGGATGAGGTATCAGAAACTTTTTTCTGGTGCAGTTCCCAGAGGTTGGTACATTGGGAAGATTTAGAGGTGGTGGTAAGTGCTTTTCCCCAGGAGGACACAGAGAACAAGCTACCTAGTTCTAAATTCCCATTTGTACATAATACTAGTTTTAGAGAAGACGGTAGTTCCATTAACCAAGTTGTAAACATGGATATAACCTTCCCAAACAATTATATCATTTTCTGAAAGCAGAGACCCTAGACCCTAACCAATGGTGGCTTTTTCAATTTTTCTTTACAAAAGGGTTTATTAGCAGAATTAGAACAAATTCTACATCCAAAATGAAATGGAACATTTTGTCAACTACACATACATTAGGTTAAACAAATAATATAAAGACTTTAAAAAGTGTGTAGCACTGTCCACGCAGGGCCTGCTGAATAATGACTTGAGGGGCTCCCCTGATTACCAGCACAGGGTTACCTTGAGATAGTTTGCTGATCCCTCCTTGCTCCTGATGGCTCTTCAAACAAACAAACAGTCTAGGGGTGTTTTTTTTAATGTTTATTTGGAACTTTGATAGGAGAAGGCAATAGTGGGATACTCTAATTGAACTATTCACATTAGCTGAGGACTTCCATCTCTAAGCCTTCTAGGTTGATTGGAATCAGCTAGGCTGCCTAATCCTTACTACCACAAGTGTAGAAAGGGTTAAGTCTCTTGCTCTTCACTTCCTAGAAAACGACTTAGAGGATGATAACTTATCTTCAGGACACTCTCACTAGCTTCCCCTTTCAACCGACACACGGCCACTGTCTATCCTAGGAGCAGGGGTGGCCCCCCTCACGTGAGGCCCCTTGACACGAGATTCTGTACTCACTGTACTGCAGAGACAGATCCTCCAGTGTCTCCCCTCTCAGCCAGCTCCTCTGGACCTCTAGGTTGATTTCCTCACTGCTACACTCCAGGCCCTCAGGACGACCCCCTGAGACCACATGGCACCTCTACAGAGGAGGAGGCAGCCACTCCCCTCCCTCCGTGAGTCCGCTATCCAGATGAAAGACCTCGAGCACATGTGCTCCTGGCTTTGATACAGTATCCCAACATGCACTGAGGCACTTTCCCTCTGCCAATCATCAGGACTATATCAAAAGCCTGTGCACCCGTTCTTCAGGTTTCCTACCCCTGTCCAACATGCTTTCCTATTAGACCAGTGTGAAACACTCTCCAGACAGAATTAGTTGCATCCTGAGCACAATGAGCAGACCTCACTAACAGATCCTGCTCTCTGGTAGGCAGAAAACAATATAGATTTACCTACAGTCCCTCTGGTAAGCAGACAGAGCTCAAAACTACACTTTCTCACTAGAACCTACCTAGGAGGGTGCTACAACAGTATAAAAATGATTGCGCTACTGCCTTGAGGAACAGCTGCTGGCACTACAATACAACAAAATATTGTGTAACAAACAAAAGGAAATAAACAGTGCTGCGCTTAAGGCCCCTTTCACACATGCCCGTTCCGTTTTCTGCTCAGCGGGGCATCCATCTGCCGATCCCTGCTGAGCAGGCGGATGACAGCTCCGTCTCCGCTCTGTGTGCGGAGACAGAGGTGTCAGATGCCCGCTGTCCTCTATGGGGGGATCGGATGAGAACAGACTGCCTGTCCGTTCTCATCCAATTCGCCAGACGGACGGAAAATAGGGTTTCCATCCGTCTGGATTTGACGGACAGGATCGGATCGGATGTCAGCGGACATGTCTCTGCTGACATCCGCTGCCCCATAGAGATGCATGGGCATCCATTCAGATCCGCCCGAAAAAACTGACAGGCAGATCTGAACGGTCCGCGTTTGTCAAAGGGGCCTAATAGAAAGTGTACCTATTGTGTAAACAAGTGTACATAAATATAAATTATATCACACAATAACGTGCAATGAAAATAATACATGCTTAATATATGCATAATATATGCATATATGTGTATAATAACTTATGGTAACTTATAAATATAAAAATGTGCAATCTTAAGATGTTCAACATATAAATAAAGTGCAAAACCAAAAGTCTGCAAAAAATGTGAGTAGAGAACTGGCACTGTGTATCAAAACAGTCCAAACAGAAGAATTGGGAATAGAGTCCACTTCAAGAAGAAGATTCCATTATCCAATTAGAGAGTCACCAGGACACGTGCATCCACCACCCAGAAGGGAGAGAGAATATGCTTACCAGAATCAGTGGACTCAAAGAGTCAATCAAGCATTGAAATAGTAGAACAATGATTAGGGTAATAGTCTCTGGAAAGCTGTCCTCATACTTTTCCACCTCATCAGATCCCCTCTATTGGGTCATGAACATCAGCCAGGAAGTGATTCGATCATGGGGTGTGGCGTCCGTTCCTCCGTTGCACATTTTTAGATTGCACATATTTATGGTTATAAGTTACCATTATTATACACATAGTGTATGTGCATATACTGAGTAGGTATTCTGTCCATTCCACATTGCACTTTATTATGTGATATCATTTATATTTATGTAGACTTGTTTACACAATAGGTAGACTTTCTATTGAGCGCGGCACTGTTTATTTCCTTTAATAATATAAAGACGAATAGGCACAATCATAAAAGTTGTAGCCTAAAAATCTAAAAAAGAAAAAAAAAAAAAACTATGTAATTAGGATATACGGCTTATTGAGCAGGAGAGGTTCATACAATTAACTTACTGTATGTAAATTGTAACTGTGAGCTAGGAACTAATAATAAGTAAAGAGAGGGGAAAAAAGGTAGGGAATACAAGGGGGCCTATTGTCCAACTGAATCATAATGATGTGACAGTTTACATTTTTTATGTTGTTTTTTGAACAGTCATTTTTTTTTAACACATATTTTCAGAAAAAAATACATTAAAATGAGTTTTAGGGCCAACAAGACAATGTGATATCCAATAATTTTTTGGTGAAATACAAAGGATGGGGTTGCATCAAGTAAATAGATATCAAACATGTCAAGAGTTAAAATTGCATGCACCTGTGAAATCACAAGAGTTATGGTACCTAAAACTTTACATAGCTAATGTTTTAAAAGCCAATAAAGGTTCTCAGTTTAGAGTTAATCTTGAAAAATGGCCCTGCTGCACGTGTAAGCGGGTTGATAATAGCCAGTTAGGTGCTGTCCCAGATGGGTCTGATTCACTGATCCTATGTTATAAAAGGGGGACAGCAGGCCGGAGTGAAGCAGAACAGAAGAATTGGAAGTGACTCGTAGGGGAGTGAGACAGAGAACATCATCTGTGAGGAGCAGAATGTCACTCATTACTACCTGTATGTAAAGTCATCAATACTTGGGGTTTGGTCTGAAGACACCAGCTGGTGGAGAATGGTCTGATGGACTCTGTAATTAGATGGACAATACCTTTGCAAGTATGCCGGTGCAGCACATAGTTAGGGTTAGGGATGTAGGAAAGGAAATATGTCTCTGAATGTTGGACTTCATAATGCTTTGTGCACTTTTTCAAGTTAAGTTTTGAAACCTTGTTCCCGCCCATTTTGAAGTTACTACAGGGGTGTAATGCAAGTAACCGGCATCATCCCATGGCTCAGGTCACTAAGTTACTTGGGGTAAAAAGACATCAGTACGGAAGTAATACAGAGTGAAGACACCAGTGGTTACCTAGAATATCGGAGGTTTAACAGGCAGCCTGTTAGTAGCTTGTGCCTGTTCCAGGTGGAATGGTCTCTAGCAGTGAGGGAGATGTTGTCAGCACTCCTTCCACCAATGGACTGTCCCTGCATCCAATTCGCATGACAGGAAACTGAGCCGATTCACAAAGCCCTAGAGCGGCCTTGGTCCACATAGAAAAAGGGTCCTGTGTGTCTTCCAGTCTGAGCCAGGTGCGAATTCAGGTAAAAATTCGGACCTGAATCAGTAAACAGGGACTCACCGGACCCCATGCAGTGAACCGCAGCCGCAGCATGTGTGAAAGGAGCCTAACAGGGGTATGGAAGTTCAAGAGTTAAAGTGGTTTTAACCTTAATAAAAAAGAAAAACGAGAGAGATCTTGTTCCCTTAGGCTCGAGTCACACTAATTTGTTTTCATGCTTTTTGCAGCAATGCATTTCATTTTTTTAACATGGGTTCCTATGGAACACGTTCACATTAATGCATTTATGTGCCTCTGTGTTTTTGGAAAGGATCGGGGACTTTTTTCCCCCTGCAAAATGCAGCATGTTGCATGTAATAGACTTCAATGGACCTGCATCAAAAATGTTTTTACTGTTATTTTTCCACGATTTGCGTTTTTAAATCTGACCAACAACAAATTTTCCCAAAAAAAATGCAAATTGCAGTAAAATCGCAGCAAAATTGCAGTACAAAACGTGGAAAGCACAGCAAAAAGCACTACAGAAATGCTCAAAAGCGACATACATAGGTGTGAATCGAGCCTTATAGCAGATTAAACAGCACAGTGCTTATGCTGTCTAATATGCCCCTCTCTGAACTGTAAAAAAAACCTGGTTGATCATGCCTGTTCTTGTGTCCCCCTCTGTGTGCTGACCTCAATAATCATGGCTGCTGATCCCTGATTTCCGTGGTCAGGTTATATGCCTCCCGTCATCTCGCTGCTTTTCTCTCTCCTCTCCTCCGCCCCCCCCCCCCTCAGCCTGTCAGCTCTTGTGTGTCTCTCACCCTCTCTGTCCCCGCCACCTCCTGCTGCTATTGGTAGCTGGCAGTAAAAGTAAAGAACAATTAAAGCCAGCTCCTGTCATAGTAATTTCTCCTATACTGTGTATATGTTTTTGCAAGCCTGCAAATACCTTATCTTTGATCTCTTCTGGCCGCTCACAGCAGTTACGTGACCTCCCTGGCTTACATGAGAGGGGGAACTCGACCCCTCTTTTCAGCCCGTAGATCAGAGAAATACAGAGGAGCGGAGCCTTATGCCTGTGCTACTAAAAATTCTAAGAAATATTATCTTTTTTTCTGGTTCTGGACATGCTACAGAGCTGAAACTTCACAGGTACACTTTTTAGACCCCCCAGACACTAAATCCAAAAAAAGTCATGCCTGCCTCCAAAAATGCCCGACAAATGCCTGCAACAAAAACGCCCAGGTGGAGCGGAGCCCTATGCCTGTGCTACTAAAAATTCTAAGAAAAATTATCTTTTTTTTCTGGTTCTGGACATGCTACAGAGCTGAAACTTCACAGGTACACTTTTTAGACCCCCCCAGACACTAAATCCAAAGAAATCTCATTTTTTTTTTTTTCAATAATTTTTTCAATATTTTTAAGAACTTTTTTTTGTGTGATTGAGCATGACCCAGAACCATCATATTCTGATTAGCCAAATACAAAGTCGTCTATCATACAAGTCGCGCTGAATACGTGCAAAGTCGTGCTGAAAGTCGCGCTAACAAGTCGCCCCTTATGAGGCGACTTAGAGGTTGCGGCAGTGTGAACCGGCTCTTACACAGCGTAGGAGGGAATAATAGAACAGAGGAGCTGGCTGTATTTAATCTTTACCTTTACAACCACTTAAAGTAGAAAGATAGGCAAAGCGTCAGATTTATTTCATCTTCTGTGTCAGAGATTTTCCTTCCTGTCTACTTCCTGTCCCATAGCCAACACAGGATATGAGAGGAAATCCCTGCAAGTTATAGTTCTAGTTTATGAAAACTAGTGTCCCCATTGGAATATTTACCTTCTGTTACTTTTCAGGAGACAACCAAAAATGTAAGATTTTCTTTTACTTTCAATGAGAATTGTAAACAAGAAAAATAGAGAGGGTAAATCTCCCTCAGTGGGGGCACAGACAGCAATAAAAACTGACAAGTGTTCCAATCCCTCTCCACTCTATCCAAAACTAAAAAATGTTTTGCCTTTAGCTATACTTGGCAAGTATGGAGACCGTGCAAGGTGCATGGTGGGTCCCACTCCGCTAATGGGGAATGGTAGTAGAAGCGCTGAACAGGAGGATGTGAACAAGGCTCAGCATGTCCCATCAAAATGCAAATTATGTAGGTGTCAATTGTCATGGGGACCAGAGTGTTAACTGGAAAACATTTGCAGTGCATGTGTACACATGGTACATTAATTTCTAAGAGTAGAGGCCCACCTTAAGGTTGGGTATTCCCCCATGGCAGCCTCAGCCTGGTCTCAGGGCATTGAAAAAAAATGGCAAAGCAGCAAAGGTACCCCATGTGTAGAGCAAAGTAAACCTGTCACAGGTGCCTAGTGTAGCCCAGAAGAACCCACCCCAGGGTAGCCCCTTCATGTGATCCTTGGTGGGCGCCCAATGAAGGGAGAAAACATGGAGGATCTGACGATCCCTCAACACCATACTCCTCCCCACACACGTTTGCATTGAGGGTGGGTACAGGGAGTGACAGGGGTACTTTTCTTTTTTTACATTTATTTTATTATAATGTATTTTTTAACATTATTGCCATAACAAGGGGTGGGAGTGTTTCTCATTGTATTAAATAGATATTATCTCTTATAGGTTATATTTCAATTGATCAACTGCATAAATTCCCAGGAGAGCTGCATGATTTCACACCTGACTCCTCAGAATATTTAGTTTATTGTATTTAAGCTTCAAGTTACAAATTTTAGAGGATAAAATTGTGTTGACTGTTATGTTACCATATGTTTTAAATGTTATGTAAGATTTTGATCTGGATTTCTGTACAAAAATTAAATAATTAGATCAAACAGATGACAGTTTTGCCCTTTGAATTATTGTGAAAAAGTCTTGTTGCTGTAAATTAAAAATGTAACACAAAGTGAGACCATCTTGAAACAGCCAAGTCAGATGAATACTTAGCCCACAATCCTGTCCATGGCCTCCAATGTTTGTTCACATCCCGTAAGCAGATCTTCATTGTACTTGCTAGGCCTGCACATGAGCTTCCTGTAGGGACCTATGGGACCATTTTGTTGAGTACCTTCTGCTTTAAAAGATAGTCTTAAAAAAACCCTATAAAAAGTGTGTGAGAACAAAGGAGTTCATGGACCCAAAGCTTAAATCCCTCAACGGGCCTGGCCTGGGCTGGCCACTTATTTGATCATTGCTGGCAAGCCAAGACAATATGTAGTTAGTCAAAGTGAGGCAATTTGTCCATTTAGGATGCAGGAGTTTAACGGACATTTTTTTCTGAAAGTCTTGTTCCAACTGTAAACAGATAATATCTGTGATCATGGATTCCGACAGCCACTTTGTGAGCCTTCTAGCACCATTTGGCCTAAATAAATGTACTGTGCTACAGGGTGCTTTTGACTGACAGGTGCAGTTTCTCAAAGGGTGCATATTAAAGACAACAATTGCTTTGCCACATATTGACACCTCCTATCTTGTATTGCTGTGCTGCTTTGTTGAACATCATAAAGCACCATGATTCCATTAATTACTTAAAGGTTTCTTACCTATTGAGCCTACCAGTAGAACCAGTATTTTTCCAAGTACTTTAATAGGTAAAGCTGTTTTTTTCAACAATGGCAGTTAGAGCTATAGAAAGTCCTGGTCTGAGCTACTTAATGGTAGGAGGAGCTGTCAACCAATCAACAGGAGACATTGACTGCAGTGGATTATAAAAAAAAGTACAATTGCCTGTGGTTCACACAGGAGTGTGACAACCAGCTCTCACACTGGTAGTGGGTGGACACCCTATTAACCACTTCAGATCCGGAAGGTTTCACCCCCTTAATGACCAGGCCACTTTTTGCGATACTACACTGCGTTGCTTTGACTGACAATTGTGTGGTCGTGCGATGACGTACCCAAGAAAATTTATGTATTTTTTCCCCACAAATAGAGCTTTCTTTTGGCGGTATTTGATAACCTCTGAGGTTTTTAATTTTTGCAATATAGACAAAAAAAGACAGACAATTTTTAACAATATTTTTTACTTTCTGCTAAAAAACATTCCCAATAAAAAAAAATTAAAAATCAGATTTTCTCATCAATTTAGGCCAATATGTATTCTGCTACATATTTTTGGTAAAAAAAACAACCTAATAAGTGTATTTGGATTGGTTTGCGCAAAAGTTATAGCATCTCCAAACTATGGGATAGATTTATGGCATTTTAATTTTTTTTTTAGTTTTTACTAGTAATGGCGGCAAGTGGTGATTTTTAGAGGGACTATGACATTGCAGCAGACAGATCTGACACTAAAGGCCCCTACACACGTCCTGATTGTCGGCCGTAAAGATTCGGCCGACGACCGATCGGCCAATTGTAGGCTTGTTAGTATGATGCTTCCGACAGCCGACAGCGCATTTTCGGCCGAACAGAATCTGTCATGCAAGCATTAAAATTTTTGTTGGCCAACACCAGAATGGCCGATTGTTCGCCAGTCAGTACAGATTTCGGCCGACAGACAGCAGATTTGCAAGACTGGGCATGCTCAGAAAAGAAAAAAGACAAGGAAAGTTAACCATCACATGACATCACTTCTGCAGTCGGCTGTTGTTGGCCGACAAAATTCGTGTGCAGTCTTTTGCACTTTTCAACAGACAAGACAGCCCTCGGACAAAAGACGGCCGATCGTTCGGCCGACGATCGGTACGTGTGTACGGGGCTTTAGTGACACTTTTAGGGACCAGTGATACCAACACAGTGATCAGTGCTAAACAAAATGCACTGTTAAGCCCCGTACACACGTACCGATTGTCGGCCATAAATATTCGGCCGACGGCCGATTGTAGGCATGTTAGTATGATGCTTCCGACAGCGCACTTTCGGCCGAAAAGAATCTGTCGTGCAGGCATTAAAATTTTTGTTGGCCAACACCAGAACGGCCGATTGCTCGCCAGTCAGTACAGATTTCAGCCGACAGACAGCAGATTTGCAAGACTGGGCATGCTCAGAAAAGAAAAAAGACAAGGAAAGTTAACCATCACATGACATCACTTCTGCATTCGGCTGTTGTTGGCCGACAAAATTCGTGTGCAGTCTTTTGCAGTTTTCAACAGACACGACAGCCCTGGAAAAAAGACGGCCGATCGTTCGCCCGATGATCGGTATGTGTGTATGGGGCTTTACTGTATAAATAACACTGGCAGGGAAGGGGTTAACACCAGGGGTGCTCAAGGGGTTAGGTGTGCTCCTAGGGAGTGCTTTCTAACTGTGTGGGGGATTTTCTAAAAATGTACCAAAAAATTACAACTTCAAAAAACTCACCACGCCTCTTACTAAACACCTTGGATTGGCTACTTTCTAAAAAGGGGTTATTTGTGGGGTATTTGTACTGTCCTGGCATTTTAGGGCCTCAGGAAATAAGATAGGCAGTCGGTACATCAGGACTTTGCTTTTCAAACATATATGCCATAGACTGTAGACTCTATAACTTTCACAAAGACTAAATAATAAATACTGTTTGGGGGGAATTTTACCAAAGAAATGTAGCAGAATACATTTTGGCCTGAATTTATAAAAAACAAAAAAAAAAAATTAAATTAACACCACAGCTGACCGTGAAGACCTTATAAACACTATACTCTACAGACCATCTTGTTCTTTATGCTATATTTGGGGGGGATGCCAGGCCACCGGCCGCCTTTCTTTGAGCTCACCGATTGTCCTTGCACTGTCGTTCTGTGCACTTTGTGAAGCACACACTTGACCTCCTTAAGGCAACAGTTATGTAGATTGGGGTTTAGGTTGTTTTTACGTTTCTTTTATTACTGTTTTTTGTTCTTGAGTCAGGGTATTCCAGAAGGCTCTGTTTTTGTAATTTTTCTCTAAAACAATAAAAAGGATTTACAAAAAATTAAAAAAAAAAAAAACGATATATACTGTAGATCATTTTTTTTTTTCAGAATTTAATTACAAACTTTTTTTTTTTTTTTTTTTTTTTTTAGTCTTTTTCCGTTTATATAGCAAAAAATAAACAAAAACTTTGTGAACTGACCCTCATAGCTTATATATTGCTTACAAACAAAATGAGCATATCTGTTTCTGCTTGTTGCATATAAAAAATGCAGACAGTTTATTTATTCTTCTGGAATAATTTTGCCAAAAACTGGCAACATCTACTTCCACAATTATTTATCCCCTAAAATGGCACCTACCGTTTGTAAATTATTATTATTATTATTATTATGCAGGATTTATATAGCGCCAACAGTTTGCGCAGTGCTTAACAAAATGAGGGCAGACATTACAGTTACACTACAATTTGGAACAAAAGGAATCAGAGGGCCCTGCTCGTTAGAGCTTACAATCTAAAAAGGGAGGGTCAATTGATACAAAAGGCAATAGCTGTGGGGGATGAGCTGATGGAGCAAGTGAAACAGCGTTATAAGTTAGTAGCCGGGTAGGCTTCTTTAAAGAGAAGGGTTTTCAGGGATCATCTAAAGATGGATAGATTAGGGGACAGTCGGACAGATTGGGGTAGAGAGTTCCAAAGAATGGGAGAAGCTCTGGAGAAATCCTGGAGGCGAGCATGGGAAGATGTGACAAGGGAGCTAGAGAGCAGGAGGTCTTGGGAGGACCGAAGAGAGCGGCTAGGTTGATATTTTGAGATCAGGTTAGTGATGTAGCTGGGGGCAGAGTTGTGGATGGCTTTGTAAACTATTGTTAGCACTTTGAATTTTATTCGTTGGGTGAGTGGAAGCCAATGAAGGGATTGGCAGAGAGGGTTGGAGGACACTGAACGGTTGGTAAGGTGGATAAGTCTTGCAGCTGCATTCATTATGGATTGAAGGGGGGATAATCTATGTAAGGGTAATCCAATGAGGAGGGAGTTGCAAAAGTCGAGGCGAGAGATAACCAGGGCATGAATTAAAAGCTTGGTGGTGTCATTGGTTAAAAAGGGCCGTATTCTAGAGATGTTGCGGAGGTTAGGCGGCATGATTTGGACAGGGATTGGATGTGAGCCTGAAAGGACAGTGCAGAGTCCAGGGTTACCCCTAGCACCCTGGCATGTGTGGAAGGACTAATAGTTATTCCATTGATCTTGACAGAGAATTCCGGGGAAGGGGCACGTAGAGGAGGAAATATTATGAGCTTGGTTTTAGATAGATTCAGTTTGAGGAAGTGGTGAGACATCCAGGCTGATATGTCTGTTAGTAGATCAGTGATGCGGGAGGAGACTGATGGGATGAGCCGAGGGGTAGAGAGGTAGATTTGGGTGTCATCAGCATAGAAATGGTAGTGGAAGCCATGGGAGGCTATTAGCTGAATCAGGGAGGAGGTATAGGTAAAGGTGACTAATTGAATAGGGCACAGGGCAGAAATACACAAAAATATGTAAAATACAAAATTGTATTTCTGAAAAGACAGTGTAGCATATAACTTAGCTAATCCTTATCTCGCATAGCTAAAATTAATTTAAAACAATATGTGTCCCATAAATTCCATTGTTACTGGTATTAACAAATGGTGCTTGGACTAAGCTTCCCCTTTCTAACAGGCTTATACAGTGCCTTGCGAAAGTATTCGGCCCCCTTGAACTTTGACCTTTTGCCACATTTCAGGCTTCAAACATAAAGATATAAAACTGTATTTTTTTGTGAAGAATCAACAAGTGGGACACAATCATGAAGTGGAACGAAATTTATTGGATATTTCAAACTTTAACACATAAAAAACTGAAAAATTGGGTGTGCAAAATTATTCAGCCCCCATAAGTTAATACTTTGTAGTGCCACCTTTTGCTGAGATTACAGCCGTAAGTCGTTTGGGGTATGTCTCTATCAGTTTTGCACATCGAGAGACTAAATTTTTTGCCCATTCCTCCCTGCAAAACAGCTCAAGCTCAGTGAGGTTGGATGGAGAGCGTTTGTGAACAGCAGTTTTAAGTTCTTTTCACAGATTCTCGATTGGATTCAGGTCTGGACTTTGACTTGGCCATTCTAACACCTGGATATGTTTATTTGTGAACCATTCCATTGTAGATTTTGCTTTATGTCTTGGATCATTGTCTTGTTGGAAGACAAATCTCCATCCCAGTCTCAGGTCTTTTGCAGACTCCATCAGGTTTTCTTCCAGAATGGTCCTGTATTTGGCTCCATCCATCTTCCCATCAATTTTAACCATCTTCCCTGTCCCTGCTGAAGAAAAGCAGGCCCAAACCATGATGCTGCCACCACTATGTTTGACAGTGGGGATGGTGTGTTTAGGGTGACGAGCTGTGTTGCTTTTATGCCAAACATAACGTTTTGCATTGTTGCCAAAAAGTTTGATTTTGGTTTCATCTGACCAGAGCACCCTTCTTCCACATGTTTGGTGTGTCTCCCAGGTGGCTTGTGGCAAACTTTAAACGACACTTTTTATGGATATCTTTAAGAAATGGCTTTCTTCTTGCCACTCTTCCATAAAGGCCAGATTTGTGCAGTATACGACTGATTGTTGTCCTATGGACAGAGTCTCCCACCTCAGCTGTAGAACTCTGCAGTTCATCCAGAGTGATCATGGGCCTCTTGGCTGCATCTCTGATCAGTCTTCTCCTTGTATGAGCTGAAAGTTTAGAGGGATGGCTAGGTCTTCGTAGATTGGCAGTGGTCTGATACTCCTTCCATTTAATGCTCTCTGCGCTTTAAACGGACCTCTGAGACTATCACAGTGCAGGTGCATTTATACGGAGACTTGATTACACACAGGTGGATTCTATTTATCATCATTAGTCATTTAGTTCAACATTGGATCATTCAGAGATCCTCACTGAACTTCTGGAGAGAGTTTGCTGCACTGAAAGCAAAGGGGCTGAATAATTTTGCACGCCCAATTTTTCAGTTTTTTATTTGTTAACAAAGTTTGAAATATCCAATAAATTTCGTTCCACTTCATGATTGTGTCCCACTTGTGTTTGATTCTTCAAAAAAAATTACAGTTTCATATCTTTATGTTTGAAGCCTGAAATGTGGAAAAAGGTCGTAAAGTTCAAGGGGGCCGAATGCTTTTGCAAGGCACTGTAATAGTCAAAGCCATTATACAACAGTGGGAGTTTGTTTAAATTAGAACTCCGACTGCATTTAAAAAATGTAGTATCGTTATAGATTATGCATCTAAAGAACAGCTCTTGTCTATTCAGAGAACAACTTTCTGCAGAAGACCAGGACTATGAAGTAGTTTTACTAAAGGAGTGTATTGATCAGTTAGCTGAGAGAAGCTTTATTCACTTCTATTTACTGTAATCACGCACAAAGGAAATCCCTATTTAAAAACTTTTTAGATGACTGGAAATTCAAAGTGAACTTGCTCAAGTAAAATTATATTCCCTCAATAAAAAAAACTTGAAGATAACAATATAATGCCAATATGCATACTAAGATGGGAAATTACAGGTTAAATCAGAACTCACCCAACAGAGGACATTCCTGCGTTTCCCCCTCCTCCCCCATCGCCTTTCCCACTTTTGGACATAATATATATTTTTTTTTGGGGGGAGGGAGCGAGTTCCTAGATTTGATAGGTACCCACTCCCACTAGTGCTCGGATCGCCCAGGCGATGCACCAAAATGCAGTGAGGGGCGTACTGCAGCCAGGCAGCTCTGTGTGTAAGGGGCCTTATATGAATGTTTTTGATTCACCTGAATATATTCCTACAGACATTTTGAATATGAAGAGAATCAAACAAATTATGAATCATAATTTATCGTGTCCCTAATTTATGCAATTTCATTACATCAGACAGTTCTGCATGCACAGGTTCAGGTGACTCAGCAAATTGTACGCAGATTTACAAGCACTAATCAATCCAAGGGAATGGTAGACAGATTTGTAACAACTTTCTAGATTGTTACTTGCATTTGATAAAAGAATAACAGGAAGGAAAAGAAAACCCACAGTTGAATATCGACCAAGAACCCAGCACCCTAGTTATGATGCAGCAACACATACATTGCATTTCCTGCAGTGCCACTGTACAAATCACTCCAATATGATCGCACTGCAACACGCAGCAGCACAACGCACGGTTTCCTGTGTGGTGTTCTGTGAAAAAAAAAATGTCACCTGCACCATTCTTTTGTGCATTACAGTACAATCATTTTTAACAGGTTGCCCAATACAGGACAGCTCAACGCATTAAAAAAGATGCATTGTAGTACACTGAGTTACAGCCCCTTGTGTTGTAGTGTGGATGGGCTTATAGGGCTAAATGCAGACAAGAAGCTGAATGCACAACTAAAATACAGTCATAGGAAGTGTTTAAAACGGACCTTGGTCGCAGTCTGACAAGATAAGATATGTTACAGTCTGTGGAACAGTCAATCCAGGCAGAAAACGCTACATTCTTCAAGAGTGAAATTGCTGTTGGCCACATTTACACTCTTTGATGTTGTAGCACCCTCCTAGTATAGTATGCTAGGTAAATTTAGTCTGGTTCCTTCTATAATTAAGGGAGCAGTAATTGTTTAGCCAGGTCTGCCCAGAGGTTTCACAGGATAGGAATTTGATTGCTTCCCCCTGCCTCTGGAACAAGATTCCAAAGGGTGGGAGATTCAAAACAACCAGTCTGAATATTTATCAGGTTCCAGTCAATCCCTGAAGAGGAGTGTCCAGAAGGGGCATGGAAGGGTTAAGGTTTGAGACACTGGAGAGCAGGGTTCCTTCACCTCAGTAGGGTTATAGAGGCTGAGGAGCTGCTACCCAAGGACTGTGCATGGAATGGTTAAGGTTTGAGACACTGGAGAGCAGGGTTCCTTCACCTCAGTAGGGTTCTAGAGGCTAAAGAGCTGCTGCCCAAGGACTGGCAGCTGTCCTGAGGATTTTTAAGTAAAGACCCTAAACTGATCTTTGTTACTGTCATTTTGTTTTGGAAGCTGCACTGGACAGTAGCAGTTGTGCATCTGCGCAAGGTAATCAGATGCCAAAAAGACGTGTCCCATGGGCTGCAGCTGTGAGGCTTTAGCCCAACTCTCACTACTACTCTAGGAGAAGATTGCCCTCTGATCTTTAAGTGCTGAGCGTTTTGGAGTATCCCATGCCCCAAACTCCTTCTCCTGTTCAAGTTCTTCAAGCAATAAACTACAAAAAGACAGCCCCTAGACAGTATTATTGAATCTGGTGTGAATTGATTGGTGCTTGCAAGGACAGGCAGTATCTGTACTTGTTGGGGAAGGACCAGTTGAAAACCAGTGGCCCCTACAGGGGTAGTGCTACAATGTAAATAATCAATTTTTTACTTTTGGAGTGCTTGTCTCTCACATCTCAAAAAGAAAATGTAAGTACCTGAGTGGCTCCAGACCTCAACACCTGGAAATGCCTGAACTAGTTAAAAGGCACTTCCTGATTCTGCACAAAGCAAGCTGTGCTGTCAGACGCTATTTCGGAGTATAGGTAAAAAGTAGAGGTGCACCGATACCATATTTTGTTTTTACGAGTACCGATACTTTTTTTTTTTTTTGTTTTGTTATTGCTCACCGATACCAATTACCGATACCTACCGCAGCTATTTTGTTTATACTTCAGCTGTCAGCAATGGTACAAAGCACTAAAAAATTTTATTTACAAATAAAATATTGGTTTTTCTTTTTTTAAATGTGAAAAGTGTAAATATATGTTAAAGGTGTAAAAATATCAATGAACAAAGCAAACAAAAAAAAAAGTTTTCATTATTAATAGTTTATAAAATAGAAGTGAACAAAAATCAGCAGGAAAATATTAATAAAATGGAGAATAAGGAGTCAATTAAGGCTGATTAGAGTAAATTAAAAGGTTAATAGAGGAACATTTAAGAAGAACAGGTTACTTTAAGGCTCGGTTCACACTGATGCGATGCGGGAAGGCTGCGAATTCGCAGCCTGTTCCCGCATCGCACACGCACCCCCGGCAGTTCACACTGCCATATGCGATCCGCTGGGGGTGTCAATGTAATCTTAACGACACCCCCAGTTTGATCGCATATCGCAGTGCGATCGTGCAGTTCGCACAGGATCGGATTGCACAAGTGTGAACCGCTGTGCGATCCGATCCTGATGCGGCAGCAAAAATGCCTCCTGTGCATGTTTGCTGCGGGTGCGATGCGAATTTAGCCATACAAACTGTATGGCTAAACACGCACCGCACAGCTGATCGCATGTCATGTCGGAGCAGTGCGCTCCGACATGACATGCGAACCCCGCACACGCAGTAGTGTGAACCGGGGCTAAAATGGACTTCACCTGCAGTTTGAAGTTCATTCTTTTGAGCTGTAGATAAAGAAAAACAAGATACAAAAAGAAACAAGGTTTCTTTTTATCTTTCGCTTAACAATGTTGCTAAACATTGCCCAGCTGCTTTTTTTTTTTTTTTTGACAGCTCCAATTGCCAGGACTTTAGTTTAAATTTAGCTGTCAACAGGGGAACCCTAGTGACAGATGAATGACGATGTGACCCCGCTCTTTAACAACCGATAATTGGCGGCTTTTTTAAAAAAAAAAAAAGATTATATTTCAGCTGGCAGTGGGGGAACCCCACTGTCAGCTGAAAGAACCGAGGCTGAAAGTATTGGTTTCAGGTATCAAAGCATTTGAGTACTGATACTCATGCAAATGCTTAGTATCAATCAGCTCCGATGCTGGTATTGGTACAACCCTAGTAAAAAGCAGGGATTGATTGTACTTTGCGATTCCAAAATCTCTTTTTACAATATTATCCAGCATTTTAAATACATTTTTTCTCTGATGAGGTTATCAGTTTGACAGAATATAGAAAAGCTGACATGTTTCCTAAAATACCTCATTATCAAATGACCTTTTCCCAAGTAGCTTCGATATCTACTGTATGCAGCTGGGTGAAGAGGGACATTGACAATAAAAAAAAAAAAACTCATCAGATTAGAATACAAGAAAGCAAACAAAAATGTACACGTCTAAAATTGTTGGAATGAGAATCATAACATTTTTAATTTCCCATAACATTTCTGTCCAAGTGCCAATGGTCACCAGAACAAACTGGGAGCTTGACACTTCCCTGCACAACCATAGAAAGCAATAAGGATTAAACAGGGGTAAGAAACTAAAGATAATGTAACAAATGCAGTTGTGTTGCTAACTTTTTTCACAAACTACTCCTGCCAATCTTCAGCAATGATGTCATGAATGAGTGCATTTGCGGTGTTGATTAAGCTGAGAACTTTGTGCAAATGATCTTCCACAGTCATTACAGGTGTACGGCTTTTCACCCGTGTGGGTTCTTTGATGAACTATCACCTGGGAGCTATGCCTAAATGTTCTGCCACAGTCATTGCAGGCATATGGGCGCTCCCCAGTGTGAACCCTTTGGTGTGTGATAAGATGCGACTTGTGACTGAAGCCTTTGCCACATTCAGCACATCTATAGGGTGTTTCACCGGTGTGTGACCTCTGATGGACAGTTAGAGCTGAACCCTGAGTGAAGGTCTTACCACACTCTTTACAGGTAAAAGGTCTTTCCCCAGTGTGAGTTCTCCGATGCACAATTATGGAAGAAGTAAACCTAAAGTGCCTGCCACATTCTAAACATTTATAGGGCTTTTCTCCACTGTGAACGCGCTGGTGCTTCATCAGTGTAGACCTGAATGAGAAACATTTCCCACACTCACTGCAGCCATATGGCCTTTCCCCTGTATGTATGGGCTGATGTCTATGTAGCTGAAATTTATATTTGAAGCACTTCCCACACTCGGAACATTCAAATGGTGCTTCTCCTGAGTGGAGCTTCAGGTGACTGTCTAAGTATAAAGAAAGGGCAAAGCTTTTCCCACACTCATTGCAGGTATAGGGAGCCTTTGCTGACTGAGGCCTCTGCTTCTGTCTGGCGATGACTGAGGACATGTTCTGGTTCTGACCACGCTGTCCATTCTCTGTACTCTCCCTATCTTCACATGTATTCTGTATCTTCACACGCTGCCGAAGATTATACACTGAAGTTTTGGGACAGGACGGTGCTAAGATCTGATCTTCCAAAGTTCCCCATTCATGATCTTTCAGCTTTTTTTCCAAAGGTCTGTGAGTTTTTGTGTTATTGATGTTATTCCGGGGAGAGTACAAATCTTCTAGAGAACCTAATCGTAAATTATAAAGCAACATAGTAGGAGAAGGCTGTACACAATTACATTGTACATCAACAATGAAGTTCTCTTGAAAGTATGCTGTTATATAGTATTTTCAATAAAAAAACATAAATCCTGCTAAAAGAAATAATATTGTGTTACCCCATGTATCCCCTTGCATTGTTCACCTAAAAAATGAAAGTCATGTTTATTTCACCATTGAACTACAGAACACCTCCTTCTGTGGTATGGAGATTAGGAAAGGGGGGGTTGTGATCTATAGTCCCAACACTCTATAGTACTAACACACTTCCTGTCTTAATGAGAATACTGCTTATCTATTGATAAAACACAACAAGTATTGTCAGCTTAGGACAGGAGGTGTGTGCCTGGCAGGATCACTAGAAAAAGTGAAACAAGTCTTTAAAATGAAAAATAATGTGACCAACACATCCAAGGACTAGTAAGCTGCAATAGATTACATTTTTGCACTTGGGTTTACATGCCCTTAAACCATAAAATCAAAGCAGAAATAAATAGGTGTAGAACTCATCCTGCTACACCCTTTTTAAAATCTGTATCAGCTCACCAGGGAATTACTTGCACTACCATATGCCAATGCAAACAGGCAGACCATACCCATTTATTTCATAGCCAAACCTAATGCAGCTCAGAGAAGCTCAATTTTTTAATTAGCTTAAATAGATCTACATTTAAAAGCAAAAACGTAACTACCGTGTTTCCCCGAAAATAAGACCTACCCTGAAAATAAGACCTACTGTTATTTTCAGGGAGGGCTGCAATATAAGCCCTACCCCGAAAATAATCCCTAGTTTAGTGTATGTAAAATCTTAGCATCCACTGTATTAGTGTTTTATATAATGTCCAGTGTGTGTTTTTGTAATCTAAAAGTGTGAAATACCTTTGTTACATCGCCGCTCTGCTGTCTCTCCTCTCATAGCTGTCAGGAGGGGGGGGGGGGGAAATCTCAGCCCCTCCCCGCTGCAGTGTAAACAGAAGCACCGAGTATTAGATTAGGAATTGTGTGAAATACCTTCGTTACATGGCCGCTCTGCGCCTCCGTGACCCCCAGCTGTCAGCGGGGGAGAAGAGAAAGACAGCAGAACACAGAGCGTGGATGTAACAAAGGCATTTCACACAATTCTAATCTAATACTCGGCTCTTCTGTAAACACTGCAGTGGGGAGGGGCTGAGATCCCCTCTGACAGCTGTGAGAGGAGAAATACATTAGAGCGGGAGATTAGCTGAGCGCCGAGCAGCGTGGTACCGAAGGTATTTCACACTGTTCTATTACAGAAACACACATTGGACCGTATATAAAAAGCCCTACTGTGTCTTTTGGTGCCAAAATAAATAAGAGACCCAGGCTTATTTTCGGGGAAACACGGTATATTGCAGCCTAACAGTCCTTTAATATTGTTTCTCAGCTTTAGAAAATACCCATTGATCTCTCCTAAATGCTATAGCCTTTTATAATAATCGGTTCTCTTCTATACACATAACACGTTAAGAGGAGGAAGAGAAGAAGTGTTCTGTAGTCCTCGCATATATCCTGTCCAAGTTGGACAATACTGCTGCTCCTTAGATACCCTACAGTGAACAATTGTTGTCATCGAAGGGCAGGAACCATGATACTGGCAGTATCTGGAGTGTAAATAACAGAAAAAAATCCTGGCAAACAAAAAAAATGGTAGCCACCACTTCAAAGGTAAGGCGAGCTGCAATATAATAAAGTTTTGTTCTATAGTTTACTAGTTCCCACCCAGGCCATAGTCAAATGACGGCCAGGCAGGCCGTTCACTGTTCTGGGTGGATGTCATATGACGTCTTCCCGGAACGCTGCCCATATCATGTGATCGCTGTGACCAATCACCGCAGATCACATAACTGGATGGCTTTCATTCCTTTCATCCATTGTGTATATCTTTGAGATTGACAGTGATCACATGGTACAGACAGGGCCAATCACAGCCCATCTGTATCATATGAATAGCTGTGGCCAATCCCAGCTAACCACAATAGTAAACACTGAATGGATCCATTTTATTCAGTAAAATGGTAAAAGCAATCATAATGTGTAAAATTATTATATATATATATCTCCTGACCACCTTCAGATTAGTACAGCATTACTATGGTAACCCTACTGTTCTGGTCACAGTGTGTAAAAAAACAGCTGACCGTTCTTCTCCCTGGAATGAGCATAGAGCCCATGTGATCCTTCTATATAGGATCACATGTCTCTATGGTCATTTCAGAAGCCATGCCCCCACCACAGTTAGAATCACTCCCCTGGGTTCACATTTAACCCCTTGATCACCCATAATGTTAACCCCTTCCCTGCCAGTGTCATTATTACAGTAACAGTGCATATTTTTAGCACTGATTACTGTAGTAATGTCACTGGTCCCCCCAAAAGTGTCAAAAATGTCAGTCAGGGGTCCGATCTGTCCACCGCGATGTCGCAGTCCCGCAAAAAAAAAAAAATCAATAAATCGCAGAGTGCCGCCATTACTAGTAAAAATAAATAAATAAAAATGACAAATCTTTCCTGTAGTTAGTAGACGCGATAACTTTTGCGCAAACCAATCAAATACCCTTATTGCATTTTTTTTATACCAAAAATATGTAGCAGAAAAGACTAATGTTACAAAATTTTGATTTTTACTTTTGTTTTTTTGCGAATGTTATAGCAGAATGTGAAAAATAGTCGCTCTTTTTGTTTATAGCGCAAAAAAAATAAATAAAATAAAAATCACACAGGTGATCAAATACCACGAAAATAAAGCTCTATTTGTGGGGAAAAAAAAAAAAAAAAGGACATCAATTTTATTTGGGTACAGCATCGCACAACCGCGCAATTGTCTGTTAAAATAACGCAGCGAGAAATCAAAAAACAGGGCCTTGTCAGGAAGGGGGCAAATCCTTCCAGTCTTAAAGTGGTTAAGATCATTTTAAAAATATGCATTTTGTGAAGACGCTAGATCCCGGTACAATGAAAGAAAAGAAAAAAAAAAAAAAAAAAAAAAAAGAAGAAGTTCACCTTTGGGAGCATGTTACACATTACACCCATATTTGGAGTGCAATGGTCTGCAGGCTCCTGTGGGGGGAAAAAATTCACATTTTTTTCCTGCAGAAATATATGCATTATTTTTTCTTAAAAAGGTAAACTTAGCCTTTAAAGCAGTAGTAAACCGCCAGTGATTTTTTTTAACCTGCAGGGCAAAGGTACATTATGTGAAACTTACAAACCCAATTCCAAAAAAGTTGGGATGCTGTACAAAATTGTGAGTAAAAAAAGGAATGGACTAATTTACAAATCTCAAACTTATATTTTATTCACAATAGAATATGGATAACATCAAATGTTGAAAGTGAGACATTTTGAAATGTCATGCCAAACATTGGCTCATTTTGGATTTCATGAGAGCTACACATTCCAAAAAAGTTGGGATAGGTAGCAATATGAGGCCGGAAAAGTTAAATGTACACATAAGTAACAGCTGTTGGACCAATTTGCAACTTATTAGGTCATTTGACAACATGATTGGGTATAAAAAGCCTCTCAGAGTGGCAGTGTCTCTCAGAAGTCAAGATGGGCAGAGGATCACCAATTCCCCCAATGCTGCTGCGAAAAATAGTGGAGCAATATCAGAAAGGAGTTTCTCAGAGAAAAATTGCAAAGAGTTTGAAGTGATCATCTACAGTGCATAATATCATCCAAAGATTCAGAGAATCTGGAACAATCTCTGTGCGTAAGGGTCAAGGCCGAAAAACCATACTGGATGCCCGTGATCTTTGGGCCCTTAGACGGCACTGCATCACATACAGGAATGCTACTGTAATGGAAATCACAACATGGGCTCAGGAATACTTCCAGAAAACATTGTTGGTGAACACAATCCACCGTGCCATTCGACATTGCCGGCTAAAAATCTACAGGCCAAAAAAAGAATCCATATTTTAACATGATCCAAAAGCGCAGGCGTTTTCTCAGGGCCAAGGCTCATTTAAAATGGACTGTGGCAAAGTGGAAAACTGTTCTGTGATCAGACGTATCAAAACTTGAAGTTCTTTTTGGAAAACTGGGACGCCATGTCATCCGGACTAAAGAGGACAAGGGCAACCCAAGTTGTTATCAGCGCTCAGTTCAGGAGCCTTTGATGGTATGGGGTTGCATGAGTGCGTGTGGCATGGGCAGCTTACACATCTGGAAAGGCACCATCAATGCTGAAAGGTGTATCCAAGTTCTAGAACATATGCTCTCATCCAGACGTCGTCTCTTTCAGGGAAGACCTTGCTTTTTCCAACATGACAATGCCAGACCACATACTGCATCAATTACAACATCATGGCTGTGTAGAAGAAGGAACCGGGTACAGAAATGGGCAGCCTGCAGTCCAGATTTTTCACCCATAGAAAACATTTGGTGCATCATAAAGAGGAAGATGCGACAAAGAAGACCTAAGACAGTTGGGCAACTAGAAGCCTGTACTAGACAAGAATGGGACAACATTCCTATTCCTAAACTTGAGCAACTTGTCTCCTCAGTCCCCAGATGTTTGCAGACTTATAAAAAGAAGAGGGAATGGCACACAGTGGTAAACATGGCCACAACTTTTTTGAGAGGTGTTGATGCCATCAAATTTAAAATCAACTTATTTTTCCCTTAAAATTATACATTTTCTCAGTTTAAACATTTGATACGTCATCAGTGTTGTATTCTGAATAAAATATTAAAATTTGAAACTTCCACATCATTGCATTCTGTTTTAGTCCCAATTTGTACAGAGTCCCAACTTTTTTGCAATTGGGTTTGTACTTGGAACGAAGCCCTTCGAGTGGCGAGCGGTCATGAATGTAATTTCATGTATGGGAGTTTACCCCCCCTTTAACTAGGTCTGTCTTCCATGTTAAATCACCCTATATATAAATCATTACTTTTAACTTTGTAGCGCTTCTTAAAAAAAAAAAAACTTTCAAAGACAAAACTCATTGTGAGCAAAGATTGTTGATTTCCTAATCACAATAGTAGTTTCACTTTCTTTAAATTAAAAAAAAAAAAACGTATTGTGCAATTTTCGAGTTAGAGCAGTCATAATTTTAAAACATCAAGTGTTACTAAAGATAAATTGTACTAATTGGTACTAATTTTGTTATGTGACTTTATCCTCATGGCACTTTTTAAGCAATTTCAACTGGTTTTAAAATCTGGAAAATTACCAGACGGATGAAGGCAACCTACCACCAACTGTTCACATCAAACCCATAATACCCATAATTGGTATTACGTTGCCTTGATCGTTTTTTTTCTTCTTGATAAAAAGCTGGTTAAATTGCCAGAAAATGAACATATTTTGCTTAGCATTCCAATGTATTATTTTTTCCCAAGGAACCTATACATCAGCTTGACAATTATAGAAATCTAAGTGAGGTTTGGGACTGTTCACATATTTCCTTGACTTAATAACCACTGAGCCAACATGTTATATAAAATTATTTGTACATAGAACATTAAACAATCTTAAAAGAATGGGGTTTGTTCCAAAAAAATAAGTTAAACTGCTTGTACAGGGTGAGGTTAATCTGGATTCAAGATCAGGTTTTGTGTCTTATCCAATGGGTTTTGCGGGCTGACCCGCTTTGTCATGGCCTCAGATCCTGTCAAATACTGTATAGTATTCCCTCAGAAAGTGGTAGCAGATAGCCTTGGGAGCCCGTAGGGGAACATCGCCAAAATCCCATAAAGAAACACCCACGTAAGAGCAAGGACGATACCAAATATAGAGTCTAAATCATATGCTCCCTAATAGAGTGTCCAAGAAATAGTAGATATCGCAGGCAGCCAGCAGTACTGAAGCAGATTTCACAGAGGACACACAATACATCACACCAATAGAGAAAACCAGTTGAGACCTGAGACATACTGCAATTATGCCTTCCCAGTTTGTGATATCCACTATTTCTTGGACACTTTATTAGGGAGCACATGATATAGACTCTATATTTAGTATTGTCTTTGCTCCTATGTGGGTGTTTCTTTTTGGAGTTTTGGAGACATTCCCCACGGGCTCCCCAAGCTACTTGCCACCACTCTCTGATGGAATACTATACAGTATTTGATAGGATCTGAGGCCGTGACAAAGCGGGTCAGCCCACAAAACCGGATCTTGAATCCAGGATAACATCACCCTGGACATGCAGTTTGTGAACCTGTTTTTATGGAACAAATCCCTTTCTTTTAAAATTGTATAATGTGCTAAATAAAGTTATGTACAAATGATTTTATATAATGTGTTGGCTCAGTGGTTATATAATGTGTTGGCTCAGTGGTTAATATCCCAAGCAAGTGCATTAAAAAGTCCCAAACCTCACTTAGATTTCTATAATTCTCTCTCAAGGGATGGTACTTTCTTCGGGTGCATGTTCAGTCACACTCTACCCCCACATACAATACATTTTATACATCAGCTTGGTATTCCATTCAGGAGTGTACATCTACAGTGCCTTGAAAAAGTATTCATACCCCTTGAAATTTCCCACATTTTGCCATGTTACAACCGAAAACGTAAATGTTTTTATTGGGATTTTATGTGATAGACCAACACAAAGTGAAGTGGAAGGAAAATAAATGGTTCTCAATTTTTTTTACAAATAAATGTGAAAAGTGTGACATGCATTTGTATGTCAATATTTTGTAGAACCATCTTTCGCTGCAATTCAGCTACAAGTCTTTTTGGGTATGTCTCTACCAGGACAGAGAGAGCAAAATTTTCGCCCATTCTTCTTTGCAAAATAGCTCAAGTTCTGTCAGATTGGATGGAAAGCGTCTGAACAGCAATTTTCAAGTCTTGCCACATATTCTCAATTGGATTTAGGTCTGAACTTTGACTGGGCCAGTCTAACACATGGATATGCTTTGATTTAAACTATTCCACTGTAGCTCTGGCTGTATGTTTGTCCTGCTGGAAGGTGAACCTCTGCCCAAGTCTCAAGTCATATGCAGACTAACAGGTTTTCTCGATGGGCATGGTGTGTTCAGTAGGGCTGTGCATCTTCACTTACCTCACGATTCGATGCGATTACGATTATTAGGGTCGCGATTCGATACGATTAGATTCCGCGATGCATCACGATTACTGCCCAATGCCCATGCCCAGCCCACTGCCCAATGGTTTTCAAAACTTTATCAAAAAAAACAATCAAGCAGTCACAAATAAAAGAATCCTTTTTATTTTCATTTGCTTCAAAGGACACTTTCCTGGACCCTGTCATGGCCTGCAAGCCCTGCATACTTTAGTGCACTTGCACTGCAAACATATAGGAAGGTCTGAAAATGCAAACAGCATAGCAGAGACAGACAACAACACTAGTATTTTACTAGAAGTAACAGTAAAATTAGTAAAAAACTGTAGTAGTGCAGTTTACTGCTTCATAAAAGAAAATATTAATATAAGCCAGGCCTACCACCATTTAAAGTACAACTAAAGGCCAAACTTTTTGGATTTTGGATAAAGTTTGGCCTATAGTTGTACTTTAAGGCAAGCCAAGATAGAAGCCAGCCAGCCAGCCAACCAATCCCCCACAGCACTGACAAACACTTGAGTGAGAGTGAGTCCCCCCCCTTGCCCAGACCCCCACACCTTCCCCAATCCCCCACAGCACTGACAAACACTGAGTGAGTCCCCCCCTTGCCCAGACCCCCATAACTGACTGACACTGACAGAGACCCCCAGGCCCCCACTGACACTGACTGACCCCCCTGGCTGCCAGACTGCCACAGCAGAACAGTACCCCCGGGCCCCGACCGACCGTCCCCTGTCCCAGGCCCCCCCCCCCCATCACAGACATCCCCCAGAGATACAGACGAGAGACCCCCATGAATGATTACACAATTATTTGTTCGGACATACCTGCTGTGTGACTGTGTGGGTTGTTGTGCACTGCATTGCAGAGGAGGACAGGTGCTGTGCTGCTCTCTGGGCTCTGTGGCGGGCGGCTGGCGTCACTGGCAGTGGCGTGGCGGCTGGGCCTCCAGGGCCTGTCGGCTACGGTGAGGTGAGGCTGGCGGCGCTGGCTGGCTGCGATGGGGGACGCACTTGGGGCTCCTCGTTCCTGTGTGTGGACTCACTGGACTGGCGGCTTCTGGCTTGGATGGCTGGCTGGCTGGCTTCTAGGCCGCAGGTGGGACGCCAATACATGCGGGGGATGTCTTGCTGCGCCTCGGCCCGGGTCAAAGAGGCGGAAGGGGAGGGGCGGAGCCTTTTTATTAAGCTCCCGCCACTAACCCACCAATCAGCTGCCGATCCTGCGATCTTGTGATTTTTTATTTTTTTTCCCTTGCGCGATAGGGCGTGGCCGCGGCTGATGACGTCATTTTGTATAATCGATTATGCCGGCAGCCCGCATCTATGCAGAATCGTGAAGGGTCGAATCGCGATGCATCGATCTTTCGATTATATTCCCCAGCCCTAGTGTTCAGGGTGATGTGCAGTGTTGGATTTCCACCACACAGTTTTGCTTTTAGACCAAAAAGTTGAATTTTTGTCTCATCTGACCAGAGCACCTTCTTCCACGTTTGCTGTGTCCCCGACATGGCTTCTCGCAAACTGCAGACAGGAATTCTTATGGCTTTCTTCTTGCCACTCTTCCATAAAAGGCCAGATTTGTGGAGTGCGCGACTAATAGTTGTCCTGTGGACAGATTCTCCCACCTGAGCTGTGGATCTCTGCAGTACCTCCAGAGTTACCATGGGCCTCTTGGCTGCTTCTCTGATTAATTCTCGCCGGCTATGTCTCAGTAGGTTTGTTGCTGTGCCATACTCTTTCCATTGTTGGGATGATGGATTGAACAGTGCTCCGTGAGATGTTTAAAGCTTGGGATATTTTTTTAACTTTTATTTTCTTTTGTAACCTACCCCTGCTTTAAACTTCTCCACAACTTTATCTGACCCGTCTGGTGTGTTTCTTGGCCCCGGAAGATTTTACACCCTTCCTGACCAGGGCCTATTTTGCGATTCGGCACTGCGTGAATTTAACGGACAATTGCGCGGTCGTGCGACGCTGTACCTAAATGAATTTGACGTCCTTTTTTTCCCACAAACAGAGCTTTCTTTTGGTGGTATTTGATCACCTGTGCGATTTTTTGATCATGCGCTATAAACAAAAAAAGACTGTCAATTTTGCAAAAATAGCAATATTTTTCACATTTTTTTATATGAAATTCTCAAAAAAAAAAAAAAATTTAAAAATCAAAATTTAACATTTTCGGCCAATTTGTTTTATGCTACATATGTTGGTAAAAAAAAAAAAAAAAAAAAAAAAAAAAAAAAAAAAAAAATCGCAAAAAGCGTATTTTGATTGGTTTGCGTAAAAGTTATTGCGTTTACTAACAAAGGGAAAGATTTTTGTCATTTTTGTTGTTTTTTTTTTTTTTAACGCGTAATGGCAGCGATCTGCGATTTTTTTTGCGGTACTGCGACATTGCGTCGGACAGATCGGACCCTTGACTGACATTTTTGACACTTTTGGGGTTACCAGTGACATTTCTACAGTAATCAGTGCTATACATATGCACTGTTACTGTAAAATGACACTGGCAGTGAAGGGGTTAACTTTTGAGAGGGAGGGGTGGTGTGTGTCCCTAGGGGCGTGATTCTAACTGTGATTGGCTGTGGCTTGAGCTGTAGGAACAGTGATCAACGGTCCTACATAGTAGAACCGTATGATCACTGTTTCTACACAGGGGAGAATGACAGGCGGCTTGTTTACATTAGCTGCCTGCCTTTCTCCCTCTGCAGCGACGATCGCCGAGTGACCGGCGGACATCGTGTCCGCCGGTCACACGCGCGGGGGGGCGCGCGCTCGCTCCCGAGACCCTCACAGGCTAGCGACGTAGATCTACGTTACTCTGCCTGTGAGGGGCTGACTGCCAACGTAAATAGTCATGCGGCAGTCAGCAAGTGGTTAACAAACCCCTAAAGTGCTTCAAAGAACAGCTGTATTTATACTGAGATTGAATTATACACAGGTGGACTCTTTACTAATTATGCAACTTCTGAAATCAATTGGTTTCACTAGATTTTAATTTGGGGAATCAGAGTAAAGGGGGCTGAATACAAATGCATGCCACACTTTTCAGATATTTGTAAAACATTTGGAAAACCATTTATCATTTTCCTTCCACTTCACAATTATGTGTCATTTTGTGTTGGCCTATCCCATAAAATCCCAATAAAATACATTTACGTTTTTGGTTGTAACATGACAAAATGTGGAAAATTTCAAGGGGTATGAACACTGTTTCAAGCACTGTATAGACCAATACAATGGGTCTCACTCACCTGCAGCACAATATTGAGGATCCTTACATTGACTTTGAGCTCCCAAGCAAGGCTTTTCTCCAAGCTGAAGTTTTGAGACTAAACTTGGCTCTTCAACATATCCTAGAAATTAAATAAATAGGTTTGCTATGGTAATTGTGATGGTTTTTTATTGCTTATTTTAGGCACTTTAAGCTCAAAAATTCTAGGATATTCTATATCTTTTACATAATGTTACCAAACATCTGACTGTGCTTGTAGCTAATTAACTTTCAGCAATCGTAGTTTACAGCCAATAACCTTTACCCATTACACAGAGAATTATGAAAATTTTAAGAACCATAACCCAATCATAACATTCATGTTAATACTTTAGCAGAGAACTTGTATATAACAGACCAAAAAGGGTACAGTAGAATGTTTACCAGAGGTAAATCGGCCCAGTATTGACTCACTTTCTGAAGGTTAATTTTGTCCTAGCAAGTCCTAAGCATGACCCAATTTTTTTTAGTTTTGGATAGATATGACAAGGACTAGAACCAGTCAGGGTTTTGTTGTGCCCCTTGCAGCAAAGAGCACATAGAAGGGTAAGCTCAACTTAACGGCCAGCCTGTGAACCAACCAATAACAGTATGCGTCAAAAAAAGAGGGGGTTTAGTTTGCACACATTTGCAAATACATGTGTAAGCTACAGAACCTTGTCAAGGCACCCCAGTATTTTCTGTAGTCCTAATTCTAAATTTGAGAGCCTCCACAGTGGAAGCACATACATTATAAAGGATAGGCAGAGGGCAGGTGAGCCTGGAGGGAGCCCACCCCTCCTTAAAGGCACAGGGTGGACTGGACACCCAGTATATAGCACAATGGCAGCAAAGGTGTCCAATACGTCCAGGGGGACCGTTCAGACAGGACAATTTGGTTGGTTATCAGAATGAAAGGGAAATTGAGCTTGGAATTTCTTTGGTTTTGTTTTTATATTGTGCCCCTGCTTGGGTAGGTAAAATCCAAAAAATTTCAGCTGTCACCAAAACAAAATCATAGGGAAAATTTTTGATGTTGGAATGGCTTACAGTGGAGTTTTGCCACAAATATAGCTGTGTAATGAATGTATGTCTGTTCTGTAATTCTGTCTGCCAGCAATGTTTCTTCCCATGTACAGCTCAGGGCACATTCTTAGCATGTTGCGGTGTTGGGAAGAATTAACTTCCATATACATTCACTGGAGATACATCATTCTGGGCTAGCCAAAGGATGTCAGCTGCAAGGGAGCTTATGGAAGTTGCATTGCTAAAGGGAAGGCGAGTATTGTAGACCCACAGTCTCTCATAACACCTAAAGCAGCAAGTTTGTACATCCCTTCCTTCCCATATCGGGGTGGATTTACGTTTTATTAAATCAACCCCTATTGCAGTCCCCAGAGGTCTTTTCAAGCTGATATTCTATGTATCTCCTTCGTTTCCACAGTGTAGTCCTTATATGTCTCAGTAATAATGTGTCAGCAACCTGGTTCCCGTTATCATAAAAGGCTGCACTTTCACAGGCAGAAGAAGGTGCAGTAGGAGTAGCTCCCATGACAATCTGAATTCACTTGCAGAGAGAGTTTGGCCAGCCATATATGGATTGAAATTGGGTCGGTTCAGCAGGGACCGGCCAAGATCCGATCCAGCTATGGGCAGGCTGATTGTACCCAAGTCAATCCATTGATCGACTTGGGTACAACCAGCCTGTCTGATTTTTCACATGCGATTACTGCGGGTGGCTATAGCCACAAGCATTATTCATTGTGTTCTGCTGGCCTTGAAGGCTCCCGGCATCCCCCCCCCGGCAGAACACAGTAGCGCTGACTGTGTTGATTGGGGGGGGGCAGGGGTAAATCAAGTGATTTTCTTTCACATAATATATGGCCTGCCTTAGGCAATACCACTTTATTCTCTACTGAGATTATTAGATGTATGGATAGAAAGGCAGTACCACATCTCGAGGGCCTATTCAAATTACATTAGGTTCAATTCACAAAGCAGAACATAGTAAGCCTCTCTATATGGCCATGTTACAATTTTTCAAACTCCACTGAGATAACTCACCATCCCTTTATAGGAAAGTATACCGATCCTAGTGTGAGCTTTGTGAACTGATCCTAATACAGTTAAGCAATGCACTTCATCATACAGTGTTATCTCTGTATATTCATTCTGAATGTGCCCCATATCACTCCTGCACTGCTTTTTTTTCCCCATCACATTGCACATCAAATTAAGCTTTACCTCCTCTTCTGCTACACACCGCAGGGGCCTCTGCAACCAGAGCATACAGGACCCATGCTCCCATATAAAACTGCTGGCTACTCACCAAGGCATCTAAGGGCATTGTAGTTCTCCAGCATTACACACTTGTAGAGATCTTTCTGCTCTGCGTCTAACCAATTCCATTCTTCTTCAGAGAAGTAGATGGCTACATCATCAAAGTGAACTGGCTGGAATAGAGCAAAGTTATATTTAGGTCAGCATGAGGGCAGCTTCACACCGATCCCCTGCATTTTGGTCACAGCACAGTGTACCTGCAGTTTTCGTGCGGGTTATCTGCGCTTTCATATAGACTTCTATTATATCCTGCGGTTTTGGTGCACTTTCAGAAAGCGAATCAAAACAGCGGGCTATAATACAAGTCTATGGGAAAGTGCAGCTAACCTGCACAAAAACCATGGGTACATTGCACTGCACCCACATTGTGGTCAAAGCAAAGCAGGGGCGGTGTGAAAGCATCCCAATTCTGCAGGTTGGCAATAACCGGCCACACATGAAATATATATATATATTTTTTTTATTATTATTAATTTAGCAGGTTCTTACGATTGCCAGTGCGGTTTTTGTATATACATCAGTTTTCTTGTATGGCTTCCTTTCTCTGACACTTTTTCTCTTACGGAGTGATCGAGTCATGTCCTTCAACAAAATTAAAATAAATTAGTTTTCATATCTGCCAAACTGTTAAAAACAAATTTATCAAACGAGATGTAACTATTAATTTTATTCCCATTAAATTCATGGAATTAAACTATAAAATAACTGCAGTGACTTGTTGTTCTGCACAGTCCCAAAGCTGTCAGTTGGGATGCAGTGGCTGCACAGACAGAGCCGCTGTTCCCAATGTGACATCCATGTGGATGCAGGGTTCCTGAAAGCATACACAAGTGCGTTTGGGGTAAGGTGACCAGATTTTTAATTTTTTCTTATTGGCAGATGGCACGGGACTGCACAATACACAGGAGGGTGTTAGGCATAGAGTACAGGATCCAGAGGTTTGCAATGCGCAGAGGACAATTCTGCCCCCACATCCATAGCTCACCTCTGTACCCTTCTCATAAATTATTTCTGCAGCCACCTCTTAGCCCTTCCCCCCACAACAGCTAAACTCTCCATCATGCAGCTGCATCAGCTCTGACCCCCCCCCCCCCCCCCCCCCCATCACCTCCTAGTCCTCCACACAGTCAAATTGTGGCTCTGCCTCTCCTCCACTGAACAGCAGCAGGAGTAGCAGTGAGATCGTCCAGCAGGGGGCGTCTGCATCCGAGACAGGCTGTTTCTCAGCCAGCATGGGATGCCCTGTCAACATTAATCTGGGGACAGACTTGGGCCGGGGGGACAGGGTCCTCAATCTGGGGATGTCTGGTCACCCTAGTTTGGGGCCATGTGCCTGTATGGATGGAACATTAGGAGCAGTAGCTGTGTCCATGCAGCCACAGTGTCCCAATGGACAGCTATGGGACTTATCCGGGTGCACAGAACACCTGTATATCCCCATGCGGGTGAATACGGCCCTCACAGCGATTCATACACCCTGTGTGAATGAGGCCAAGCAGTTTTCATGTGTATCTTTCACACAAACAGAATATTTCTTACCTTCACCCACACACATGTACTCACACCTCCCTGTGTTATAGACCCTCAACTGCCGACCATGTGGCCTAAATAAACTCCTCCATAGCACAGCATGCAGAGGAAAGGAATGCCAGCTGCTCGGTAATCATAATAAAAGCAGCACATTAGTCTGGGCCAGCAACCTGCACAAAGCATCATGGGAGTTGTAGTCTTCTCCATCACAAAGTCAGCTGACTCACTTCTGTCACGTGATTTGTTCAGACGCAGCAGTCTGGAAGCGTACTGAGAGCGAGGAATGACTTCTGCAGGCTCAGCATGAAGTTATTGAGAAGGAGGAATAGTACTAATAATATTATTACTACTTCTCCTAGGCGCCTGAGATTTCCGTATAAATCTAATGTGCTGGTCAGTCATGCACTTCCTTCTATATACGAGTGCGGGACTATGCTCTACTCCTGGTGTGTGGATAGAGTGACCCCTACAGGATGTTTAAGGCAGTGCAAGGAGCTGTGACAACCACCTTTTCTGGCATTTTTTGTTTACAAAACCCAAACATCTATTTTTTGAAGCAGAGGCCCTAGAGAACAAATTGGTGGGTTTTGCAATTTTTTTAGTTTTAGTTAGCATGTGGAGGGATTAGAACCCCTGTCAGTTTTTTTTTTTGCTGTCTGTAGCCCCGTTAAGGAAATTCCCCTACTCTATTTACAAATACTGTATGTTGATTGGCTCACTACTTAAATTGCTACTTCCTTTTTTCTAAGAGATTGATGCACCAGTTGATGAACAGTATCAGACAGACACCGCTCATCAGACAGGCGCCACTTATTGATCTATTTCCACAACACATGGCACCGCAAAGAGAACTCACAGATTTCTGTGTATGGGAGTGAACTTTTACATTTTTTGGAAAGGTGCCCTTCACAGTATTAACCAGTTGCCGACCGCTTACGTTATATTTACGGCGGCAAGCTGGCCCCTACAGGCAGAACGACGTAGGGCTACGTCAAGGGCCGGTGTAACGTTAAGAAACCATACCCCGTGAAGAAACCATACCCCTCGTCACTTCCGGTCTGAAACAGCAGAGCAGCGCAGCAGAGCGCATGCTCAGAGCCCCGGAGACGTGATTGAACAAGAAAGAAGTAAACCAGTGCGCATGCTCGGAGGGTATGATATGTTAACGGCACGAATACTTGCGGCGGTAACATTAAAACAGTTCTGCTGCAACATCAATCATCTCCTCTCCTCTCCCTGTCACTTCCCTGATCTCCCCTAATAAATATGAAAGCGGCGGCGGGTGTATCTGTGCTCCGTGATCCGCTTTTATATTTATTAACGGAGATCAGGGAAGTGACAGGGGAAGGAGCGGAGATGAGCCATGATGCAGAGGAGCTGTTATAATGTAGCCGCCGCAAGTTAAAGTACCGTGAGAAATCCATACCCTCCGGAAGTGACGAGGGTATGGTTTTCTCACGGGTATGGTTTTTTCACGGAACACCGGCCCTACCATGGGATCCGGTGAGACCATGGGACCCAGGCGGCACTTAGAGAGGGGCGGCCCCCGGCCGCCTCTTCTCTTCTTCGGCTCTTACTCGAGTCAAAAAAAAAAAAAACGCCTGACATGCACACTGCGCATGTGCCGCTGCTGCTCAGGAAAGCCCGTAAACGTTCAGCTATTTCCGGGAATAGCCGAACATGTACGGGCTTTCCTGAACGGCGGCGGCGCATGTGCGGTGACGTGTTGGCGCCGGGTGGTGCCATTTTTAAATCCTAAGGCGCCCTTAGGAACAGGTAAGTGAGACTGCTCCACAGCCACACTACCTGCCATTATGCGGGGTTGTGGGCATACTTCAGAAGATGCAGTGCTGCGGGCATGGTACATTCTCTTGTACCATGCCCACAGCCCTGCATTCTCCTCTACCATGCCCGCAGCACTGCATTATCTTGCACCATGCCCACAGCCCCGCATTCTCCTGTACCATGCCCGCAGCCCCGCATTCTCATGCACCATGCCCGCAGCCCTGCATTCTCCTGTACCATGCCCGCAGCCCTGCGTTCTCCTGTACCATTCCCGCAGCCCCGCATTCTCCTGTACCATGCCCACAGCCCCGCATTCTCCTGTACCATGCCCACAGCCCCGCATTCTCCTGTACCATGCCCGCAGCCCTGCATTCTCCTGTACCATGCCTACAGCCCTGCATTCTTCTGTACCATGCCCGCAGCACTGCATTCTCCTGTACCATGCCTGCAGCACTGCAGGGCACTGTGGCACTATAGACAGAAGAAAGCCTGGTGCGCTCATCTGCCTAGTGTCTACTGCTCCTGCTGTCACTCCGTACACACTTACACCCCTCTGACTGCTTTCATAGTCCTATAGAATGTGGGGGCCTTTTGGAGGGCGTGAATTTTTTTTGGGGGGGAGGGGGGTCAGCATTTCATTCTTGGACCCATTCAGCACAATGTATTGAGCCAGCCCTGGCTACGTCGCTCGCTCTCAGGAGGCTAGGGGGCGCGCCCCCGCCCCCGCTCGTCAGCGGGGAAGCCGATGCGTGTGTCAGGCAGCTCTGATTCCCGCCTGACACTCTCAATCGTTCCCCGCTGAGAGAAAAGGACGATCGGCTGTTGTAAACACATATAGGATCACATGTCTCTATGGTCATTTCAGAATTTACGCCCCTCCCACAGTTAGAATCACTCCCCTAGGCTCACATTTAACCCCTTGATCACCCACAGGGTTAACCCCTTCCCTGCCAATGGCATTATTACACTAACAGTGCATATTTTTAGCACTGATTACTGCAGTAATGTCACTGGTATCCCCAAAAATTTCAGTTAGGGGTCCGATCTGTCCGCCGAAATGTCGCAGTCCCACAAAAAAACGCAGATGGCCGCCATTACTAGCAAAAACAAAAAAAAAAAAGACATAAATCTTTCCTGTAGTTAGTAGACGTCATAACTTTTGCGCAAACCAATTAAAATCCGCTTATTGCAATTTTTTTTTACCAAAAATATGCAGCAGAAAACAAATTGGCCTAAAATGTAGAATAATTTTGATTTTTAAATTTTTTTTTTTTTTTGGGAATGTCATATAGCAGAATGTGAAAAATATTGTTTTTTTTTTTTTCAAAATTGTCGCTCTTTTTTGTGGTAGATGTGTCATTATATACGTGACACCATCTACCACTCATCATCTTGGTCACTCACGCTTCCCCTGGAATGTCTTATTTGGTGTGCCCTCGGCCGCAGATTGGGCCCCCACAGCTTCCGGCACAGACCTTTTTGGCCTTGGGACTACTGTCCAGATAATCGTCCTTTACATTGATCCTACCCTTGAGTAGTGTTTGGGATGTATCTGCTCCTGATGAAGTGGAAACGGTCCACGATACGCGTTGAGCCAATTATTGATGCATCCTTCATTCATTATTTTATATTTGGACTTCATACATGCTTATCATCCATGATCCTCCCCTTCCTTTGTGTCTCTCATTGGCTCCCATGATTTAACATTTAAGATGTTTTTTCTTGCCTATTGACTTATTTGTCATATGTATGTATTATGCATTTACTGTAATGTTATACTATGACGATATTTATTTATTATTAAAGCTTTTATTTGTATCAAGTGACCTTACTATTTTATATGCCAACCGGCTTCACATACCTCATACAAAGTCCCATTCTTTTTCCCCCTGTTTCTGATTTATTTCACTAGCAACGCTGGGTTATCGGCTTGTTTAAGAATATTACTTATATTCTACTATGGATTATGTTATTTATTATATATTATCTACCCAATATGCCTATCGGCTTCTCCCAAAGTAAAGTTTATAGTATGTTATGGATTATATTACCTATTATATAATATTTTATCCAATATGCCGATTCCACTATACCCTTAGTTACCTATTCCATTCCCTCCCCTTCAATATTCACTTTTTGTTCTCTGTCCTTTCAAAATGTCTTTCCTAATACTGTACTTTTCAAATGTTGGCAGCTATGATTTAATTTTATGCCTTCTGACACCGATTGAAGAACTGATTTTGCACTTGCTGAGTAGTGATGTAAAAGATACCATTACGTACTTCTGACCACCACACTCTGTATGCTTTAACCACTTCTGGACCGGAAGGTTTTACCCCCTCAATGACCAGGCCAAATTTTGCAATATGGCACTGCGTTACTTTAACTGACAACTGCGTGGTCGTTTGACGCTGAACTAAATACAATTGATGTCTTTTTTTACCCTACAAATAGAGCTTTCTTTTGGTGGTATTTGAAACTCACATTTTTCATCATTTTAGGCCAATATATATTCTGCTACATATTTTTGGTAAAAAACAATTCCAATAAGCGTATATTGATTGGTTTGCGCAAAAGTTATCGCGTCTACAAACTAGGGGAAAGATTTATGTCATTTTTATTTATTTATTTATTTTTTTACTAGTAATTGCAGCGATCAGCCCCTTCCCCTCCCCTCCTCCCCCCCCCCCACCACGTATCCCTGTCTCCATCTTGGCTGACTGTCTGACTGTCTCTTACCCCCCCCCCCCCCCCTCTCCGCTCTGCTTATTCTCTTTCATACTTCCCACATTTTCCACTTATATCGATGTACTACTACGCCCCACTCTTGCCTTATGACCCCCTTTGGGGTAGACTTTTTAGAACCCCAAGAACCCAAGGTCACTACCTCGCATTCTATGCCAAATTGACTTGGAGTTTCTTGACCGTCCCTTTACAGGCTGGCAAGAAGGTTATGATGTTTATGATATTCCTGCTCTTTCTGTAATAGTGTGGAAATTGTTCATTTATCTTTTTCTGTTCATTGTTTTTTTTTTTTTTTTTTTTTGTTATTCTAAACATTTTCAATAACAACTTATTAAACAAAAAAGGAGCTACAGTCTATGTTCTCATTATACTTTACATGGTTTCTTTATAGCAAGGTTCAGTGTTGGGACCCTTACTTTTTAATATCTTTATAAATGGTATAGGGTCTGGGATTAAAAGTAACATTTCAGTCTTTGCAGATGACACCAAGCTTTGCAGTGGAATAACTTCCTTACAGGATGTCTCCAATTTACAAGCCAACCTCAATGCACTGTTTCATTGGGCAACTATGTGGCAAATGAGGCTTAATGTTGATAAATGTAAAGTTATGCACTTGGGGGTTAAGAATATGCATGCCTCATGCATACTAGGTGGAGTAGAACTGGGGGAATCCATAGCAGAGAAGGATCTGGGTGTTCTGGTAGATCCTAAGCTTAATAATAGCATGCAATGCCAAGCTGCTGTTTCCAAAGCAAGCAAAGTCCTTTCTTGTATTAACAGAGGCATGGACTCCAGAGGGAGAGATATCATTTTCCCCCTGTACAAATCATTAGTAAGACCTCATGTGGAATATGCAGTTCAGTTTTGGGCACCAGTTCTTAAGGATAATCGGGGAATTGGAGAAAATGCAGAGAAGGGCAACCAAACTGATAAGAGGCATGGAGGAGCTCAGCTATGGGGAACGATTAGAGGAACTGAATTTATTCTCCCTTGAGAAGAGGAGATTAAGGGGAGATATGATCAACATGTATAAATACATAAGGGGTCCATATAGTGAACTTGGTGTTGCTTTATTCACTTTAAGGTAATCACAAAGGACAGGTGGGCACTCTTTACGTCTAGAGGAAAAGAGATGTCGTCTCCAAATATGGAAGGGATTTTTCACAGTAAGTGCCGGTTCACATATGTGTGCGATGCGGGAACCCTGCCAATATACAGCATGTTCCTGCATCGCATCCGCACCCCAGGCAGTTCACACTGCCATATGCGATACGCTGGGGGTGTCAATTCATAGTTAAGGACACCCCCAGATCAGGTCGCATATCGCAGTGCGATCTGAAAGTTCGCACAGAATCGGATCGCACTAGTGTGAACCACTATGCGAGTTAGGTGCGATTGTGGTGCAAATTCAGACATACAAACTGTATGGCTGAATTTGCACCGCACAGAGATCACATGTAATTGTAGGAGCAGTGCGCTCCGAATTACATGCGATCTCTGTGATTGCAGAAATGTGAACCGGCACTAAGAGCTATGAAAATGTGGAATAGACTCCCTCCAGAGGTGGTTCTGGCCAGCTCAGTAGATTGCTTTAAAAAAGCCTAGATTCTTTCCTAGGTGTACATAATATAACTGGGTACTAATATTTATAGGTAAAGTTGATCCAGGTAATATCCGATTGCCTCTCTGGGGATCAGGAAGGAATTTTTTCCCCTGCTGCAGCAAATTGGATCATGCTTTACTGGGGTTTTTCACCATCCTCTGGATCAACTGTGGGTATAGGATTGTGGGATTATTGGATTGTGGGCTATATGGGATTGTATGGTTGTGTTTTCTTTTTTTTTTTTTTATTGGTTGAGCTAGATGGACTGGTGTCGTTTTGCAACCTGAAAATGTAACTATTGCATCTACCATTTTCAGAGTGAGCATTTCCCATTATGTTATGTTTCCTTTATTATACATGGGATTCAGGGTCAGGGTCAGTTTCCCCAGCACAGACCTGCCCAAAAACATTGTCTGAAGCTTCCCCAGCCCCCATAAAATAAATACCTGCAATAAATGACAATAGCTGAAATTTTTCTTTTCTTCAATTCATCTTTATTTTAATTTCTTAATTACCCGTACACAAATTCTTCATACATTACATAAAAATAAAATTATAACATATTTAACAGTGTGAAGCATCAACCACCACCCCCCCCCCCCCACCACACCAATCATTTATACTATAACCACATGCATTTTCAACTTCAGGTAACGGTCCAATTGTATCAAACCATACTCTCCATATTCATTCAAAACCTTTTATGTTGCCCCGCTTTTTATAAAATATTTTTTCCCTCACAACTATATTATTTATTCTTCTCTGCCATTCCCCTATTGAGGGGGGTTTAGGTCTTATCCAATTTGACGTAATTCCTTTTCAAGCTTGATAAAGGCATCTCATCACTGCTATCCGTTTGGGTTTTGGCCCCACATCCCGCCCCAGATGTCCCAGTATACACAGAAACGGTCCATCTGCAAATTTAGCTCATATACCATGTTTATTTTGTATAGTACCTCTTCCCAGTACCTATGTAACTTGGGGCACCTCCATAGCATATGTATCAGATCTCCAATTGCAGCCCTACATCTAGATCAGGATGCGTCTGTCCATCTCCCAAATTGGAATAGTCTTTTAGGTGTATAAAATGCCCTATGACTAATATAGAATTGTGTAAGTCTTTGGGCTGCTGATAAAGACAATAAATGTATCGAGCAAACCACTTCTTGCCATTGGGCATCTGTTATTATACCCACATCCTCTTCCCATTTACACTTAATCCCTGGCAAATACACTTTCTTCTGGATCTCATCGAATATTGCCTTACCCACAATTATTTCGAGTTCAACGGCGAGTTCTATACCCAAATTAAAGGCACCGCCATGGGGGGCCAACTTTGCCCCCAGCTACGCTAACCTGACCATGGGCCATTGGGAGCACCAATACATTTGGCAGAACAATCCCTTCGCTGCCAATCTCGTTTTTTTCGGCCGTTATATAGATGACATAGTCATCATCTGGGACAGCCCCACTTCTCTCATACCCCCGTTCCTTGAGCATTGCAATAATAACCCTATGGGGCTCTCTTTCACATCAGTCTCGGACTCCCATAAACTCACCTTCCTAGACCTGGAGTTTTACCACCATGATAACACGATTAGTGCCCAAAATTTTGTAAAACCCACCTTCGGAAACTCATACTTGCATTATAATAGTTGCCATCACCCGAGATGGATCCAGAACATCCCCAAGAGCCAATACTGTCGCCTTAAACATAACTGTACCCAGACTCAAACCTATCTTTACCACGGATCATTACTTAAACAAAAATTCCTTGAAAAAGGTTACCCCGAAGACATCATCATAACGAGAGCATCAGACCACTACCTGCGGGAGGACGTGAGGAAAAACAGACTGGAGCACACAGGTGAAAACAATAAACACTCCACCTCAGCACGCTTCACCACTCAATTTCACAGCAAATTTAAACAAATGGAACGTATTTATCATAATCATTGGGCAATCTTAAAAGAAGATCCACACCTGCAAACAGACCTCACAGAGCGCCCCCGTTTCTCGTACAGGCACGCCAGAAACCTTAAAACCCTAATTGCCCCGAGTAAAGTCTGCCCCACTAAGCCCAAGAACAATATATCGCTTACCTTTTCTCTTCAAATCAAGGAAATGTATAAATGTCGTAAAGCCCAGTGCCTAACATGCAAACATGTTACACATGGCCTCAAAAAATTTTCCAACAAGGGGAAAGTCCACACCCTCACAGACTTCTACACCTGCTCCTCGGAGTTTGTCATCTATTGTCTTACATGCCCCTGTGACCTACTATACGTAGGTCGCACAATACGGACTTTACATAAACGATTTGGGGAAAACCAAAACTTGGTGAAAAAGGGCTCCGACAAATATAGTGTCCCCCGACACTTCAATGAACATCATTCAAAGTGCTCTGATGGACTTAAGGTGTGGGTGCTGGAATCTATCCCCGCACACTTTCCCCCCGCCGAATGCTTCAAAAGATTATGCGTTAGAGAAAACTACTGGATATACACCTTGGACACTTTAGCGCCAGGAGGCTTGAATGAGGGGTTAGAAATTAATAATACACTGTAACAGATATGCGCGCACATGTGCACACGGACGCACACACGGACGTACTCCTTTCCACACGCATGCACGTCAGTGTGCTTGTACACAACTGAGAAGTCATCGTTCATAGATTCTGCTGAACGGAGGCCCAATCCACTGCCTCATGTTTCTCTTAATTTCATCTCCATCATTATTTTTAGATTTTTTCTATTTTTACATCTTTCATTTTTAATCTTACCCGTTCATTATCATCATCTTGATCTCCATTCCCACACCTTTGGGTGTACTGCAATATTGTCACCCCCCTCCCCCCATGGGCTAAGTAATGGCAAGCAAGTGTGCCTACCAATTGCCCTACCCCATTCGGGGTCATAGGTGGTGAACCTCCACAATCATATACCCATACCGGGTGAACCCCCAAAATCATGTGCTGTACCTACTTATGACCATACATCCTCACATAGGTACATGTTCAGATATATTTTGATACACCCTGGTAGCATCACCCACTTATTGCCATACACCTCACACTCATAACCGCATTGCTAGGATATGCACTGTCCCGGGTGCACCTTGGCACATTACCCTTATAAGTTCAAGTGTTTTCTTTTTTTTTCCTCTCTTGTAATATGATATTCTGTGTTTCCCCACCATTGTATTCATGTATATGCTTTTTATATGGACTTATCATGGCTCCTGTCATGCCTCCAGGGAATTTCCCTGTTAAACCTAATGCAGAATTTATGTTTGAAGCCACACTAGCACCTCGACCCGCCTCTTTTGGTACCCACCCTCTCCGGACTTATGCTCCAATGAGCTACATATCAACAGTATTTATATTCCCTGTCCCTGATAAGCCACCGCCTAATGAAGGAGCACGGATGCTCCGAAAGCTAGCAACGCCCATCTTTCCCTCCGCCTCACAGGAAGTGATGTCGGGCTGACAGGAAGTAGGAAGTGGAGCCCCACTGAGAGTCCTCCACCACCACAGCACCATCAGACAGGCTGCCAGACAACAGCTTCCACGCACCACCGGCACCCCGCACCCCTCCTTTCTGCAACGGTATCCAGGACAAGAAGATGGATGATCCCATTCACCTACCGTACCGGCCTTTACTTACCTAAGAGTAAGTCACTATGTGTTTTTTGTATTCATAAACCTTATGCTTCACTAAGCTGGCGCTGCTTTCTTTTTGTTTATTCTCCTCAGAGCCTCTCCAGCTGGCATCCGCTTTTCGTGGGCCCCTCCCCCCTTCCACCTCATCCTTTTTTATATTTTTCTACCCATTTTTTACTTTCTATATTTTTACCTCTTTACCTCATGGTATGCCACCCACCATCAGAGAGCGCCATGTAATCATTGACTTTACTCTTCCCATTTACCCCTACTAATAAGCTAAGAGTCATTTTCCAATACTCTTAAGTGGATATTTTTGTACATTTTCGAGATCATCCCTTTCAGTGAAATAGCCTCTGCCACCATTTTTAACAGGGGAACTCCAATCCACTCCAGCTTCCTCTCTCTAAATTGAATAGACAATGCATGTCTAAGTTGTAAGTATTGGTAAAAGTTACTATCCACTAGTCCAAATTCTTCTTTCAAAACCTGTAATGTTTTCAGTTCCCCTGCACTATATAGGTGTATGAGTCTTACTATGCCCCTCTGTTTCCAGCTATGGGAGAACTCCAACTCCATAAACTCTGGAAGTTTTTTATTATCCCATATAGTGGTGAATTCTGTGTGTCCAGAATACTAAAATAAAGCTTTAATTGTGTTCCATGACTTTAAAGCGGAGTTCCGGGCACAGAAATGATTTTTTGCTGAACATACCCCCGGGACAGTCAGGGCTAGCACATTCCACAATGGCTAGCCTCTGATCTGTCCCGGTTCGCACTTACCTTTTAGAAGAAATACTTACTTAGGAAATTTCTTCCACAGCGTTTCCATCTCTCTTGTGGGCAGCTGAAGCCGGCGCGGTCCTCTTCTCTGTCTTCTTCCGCGTCTTCGTGTCCCAGAATGCACTGCACCGGCCCCTCTCGTCACTTCCGGTGCGGCGCCACATTCCTAAACAGCTTCTGGGCATGCCCAGAAGCTGTTTAGCAGGGGAATGCGGCGTCGCCCGGAAATGACGAGCGGGGCCGGTGCCGTCGCATTGATTCCTGGGAGCTATGACGTTTAGCTCCCAGGAATCATCGCGAGGCAGGAAGTGACGGGGTGAGCCTCGGCGCTGGAGGAGGAAGCAGTCATAGGTGAGTATTTACGATCTTCAATAAAAAGGTGAGTAAACAAAAAAAATAAAAATAACTATCCAATTCCTTTTCAGGTGAGCTCTACCTAGCGGAGGGGCACAAAAAAAAAATCGTTTTTGTGCCCGGAACTCCGCTTTAACAATAATTTCCCTGAGGGATATTGATTTTTAATACTCAATGAATTGGCCTCTAAGGCTTCAATTAAAGAGGTGTGTGGGGTACAGGCCTGCAAAGCCTGTGCACTACAGCTATTAGCATTGCCGCCTATTTGTTGCCCATCTGTTGAAGCCGAGCTGCCAAGAAATAACTCCAGGGGTGCGTGACTGCCATGCCCCCTTTATCCCTTGGCAGCTGCAGAATTCTCAGCCTAATTCTGGCCTGCCCTTTTCTCTCTATCAAATCTCTAAAAAGAGTTTCCACTTTCCCAAACCATACCTTTGGAACCCAAATTGGTGAATTCTGTAATATATATAATAGTTGAGGCAACCACACCATTTTTATCAAGCTACAGCGGCCCACAATTGATAAAGGAAGTCTATTCCACACCTTACATTTCCCCTTAAATGCTTCTGTCAAAGGAGCTCGATTTTTGTGGATGTACAATTTGGGGTTTATTGTAACATGTACTCCCAAGTATTTAAATTCTTCCACTATCTGTAGATGCTTAGCACATTCGGGCAGTTCTTGTGCTAGTCCATCCACTGGGAGAAAAACTGATTTCTCCCAGTTAACGGAGATTCCCGAGATCTCTCCAAATCTTCCAATAATATCCATGGCAGCACTCAGTGAATAGTTTGCATCTCCCAGAAACAAAAGGATATCGCCTGCATAAAACGAGATTTTTTTCCTCAAATTCCCCTCTCCTGAAGCCTCTGACTTTGTCCGCCGCCCTCATGGCTATAGCCAACGGCTCCACCGCCATTGTGAAAAGCAACGGGGACAGCGGACAACCCTTTCTCGTGCCCCGGAAGAGTGGAAAGCACTCTGATATTTTATCATTGATCTTAACCTTCGTCTTTGGGTTAGTATATAGCAATTTCACCCAATTTATAAAGCCAGGACATATATTAAAGGCTGCCAGTACTTCCCACAGGTATTGCCACTCGACGCTGTCGAACGCTTTGACAGCGTCGAGGGACAGCATTGCTCTTGAGCCCATTTCCTCAGATGGTACTTGCAAATTTAGGAACAGTCTCCTTATATTTATTGCTGCAGATCTATCTGGCATAAATCCACATTGGTCCGGATGTATTATGGTGTGAATTATTTAAGTAAGTCTATTCGCTAAGACAACAGTTTGACATCTGTACATAACAGGGAGATCGGCCTATAGGATGCAGGTTGTAGGGGGTCTTTCCCTACTTTTGGAATCACTATGATCTTTGCCTCTGTCATGGATAGTGGGAGACTCTTCTTTTTTACTGCCTTATTCAGTGTATGTAGTAACTCTGGGATTAGTACCTCCCCATATTCCCTATAAATTTAATTTGGCAATCCATCTGGCCCAGGCGCCTTATGGCCAGGTAAACTCATTACGGCCTTTCGTAGTTCCTTAATGGTGATGAGCCAAAAAAGTCCTATCTTCCTCTGAAAGGTGTGGAATAGCCAGACCTCCCAGGAATTCCCCCATGTTTTCCCCTATTTTGCCTACTCTAGATTTATAAAGGTTAGAATAATATTCCCTAAAAATACCCAAAATTTTCACTGGGCACATGGTCACACCCCCAGCCTGGGTTTTCATAGACGCCAGAGCATTAGCTCTGGCCACCTGGGACCTAGCCAGGAGAGCCAGCATGTGCCCAGTGTTTTCACCTTCCTCATAATGTGCCTGTTTCAGAGAAAATCTCCTGTTCTCCGCTTTCTTTTATAATGCTGTTTGGTAGATCTGTTGGGCCTCTGACCATTTACTTAGATTATCTGGTGATGGATCTTCTACATAGAGTTTTACTGTTTCTGTCACTTCCCTCATTACCTTTAATTCCCAATCTTGAGTAATATTTTTTCTTTTTAGAGATTTGTTGGATTAGAATCCCCCTTAAATAGGCCTTAAGCGTATTCCATATTATATCCTGCCTTGCTGTTTTTTTATTATTCTCTAAGAGTTCTCAAAGGTTAGGCATCATACCCTTCTTAGGGAAAATTAACTGTAGCCAGAATGGGTTAACTTTCCACTCTCCTCTTTCCCGTCTCTTGCCCAAATTTGCTGTCAAAACAATAGGAGAGGGGTCTGACAGACCTCCAGCCTCATATCTAATACTAATTATTTTTGCACTAAATGCGTCATTGCCTTTTGTCATATCTGTTCTGGAGAGTGTTAGATGCGAATCGGAATAACATGAGAATTGCTGGGTTGTGGGGTGGCGTTCCCGCCACAAATCCCTTAGGCCTGTTTCTCTGAGTGTCTTATAAAGCAATGTAAATGGATTTTGAGTTTGTCCATTTCTTAACGGGAATTTATCCACCTGGGCATTCATAACCATATTAAAATCCCCTACTATCAACACTGGAACCCCTGGTTTATCTGCCATAAACTCCAATAAATGCTTGATTACCTCTAGTTTAAAAGGAGGAGGGATATATATGTTCATTATTATGCAAAGCGTTTCCACCAGCATACAATATAGAAAAACATATCTTCCCTCATTCTCATTGTCTGCAGGAGAACCTCTTTGATTTGTGTATCAAGATACTTGTTCCTCTTGAATAAGAGGTATATACTAAGTGATATTGAAATGGAAACCCTTTACACCTTAACCGTGTTATCAATCCATAGTTAGATGGGTCTCCTGAAGGCAGAGGATAGAGGCATCTAACGTTGAAGCGTATTTAAACAGGGCTATTTTCTTCAATGGGTGACCTAACCCTCTCACATTCCACAAACAAATCGTGACCCTATCATTCATTCTTTTGCTAAAAAACTAAATATTAAATTATGTGCATGTTTTGTGAACCACCATATACAGTGGGTACGGAAAGTATTCAGACCCCCTTAAATTTTTCACTCTTTGTTATATTGCAGCCATTTGCTAAAATCATTTAGGTTCATTCTTCTTCCTCATGAATGTACACCTAGCACCCCATACTGACAGAAAAACACAGAATTGTTGACATTGTTGCAGATTTATTAAAAAAGAAAAACTGAAATATCACATGGTCCTAAGTATTCAGACCCTTTGCTCAGTATTTAGTAGAAGCCCCCTTTTGATCTAATACAGCCAGGAGTCTTTTTGGGAAAGATGCAACAAGTCTTTCACACCTGGATTTGGGGATCCTCTGCCATTCCTCCTTGCAGATCCTCTCCAGTTCTGTCAGGTTGGATGGTAAACGTTGGTGGACAGCCATTTTTAGGTCTCTCCAGAGATGCTCAATTGGGTTTAAGTCAGGGCTCTGGCTGGGCCATTCAAGAACAGTCACGGAGTTGTTGTGTAGCCACTCCTTCGTTATTTTAGCTGTATGCTTAGGGTCATTGTCTTGTTGGAAGGTAAACCTTCGGCCCAGTCTGAGGTCCAGAGCACTCTGGAGAAGGTTTTTGTCCAGGATATCCCTGTACTTGGCCGCATTCATCTTTCCCTCGATTGCAACCAGTCGTCCTGTCCCTGCAGCTGAAAAACACCCCCACAGCATGATGCTGCCACCACCATGCTTCACTGTTGGGACTGTATTGGACAGGTGATGAGCAGTGCCTGGTTTTCTCCACACATACCGCTTAGAATTAAGGCCAAAAAGTTCTATTTTGGTCTCATCAGACCAGAGAATCTTATTTCTCACCATCTTTGAGTCCTTCAGGTGTTTTTTAGCAAACTCCATGCGGGCTTTCATGTGTCTTACACTGAGGAGAGGCTTCCGTCGGGCCACTCTGTCATAAAGCCCCGACTGGTGGAGGGCTGCAGTGATGGTTGACTTTCTACAACTTTCTCCCATCTCCTGACTGCATCTCTGGAGCTCAGCCACAGTGATCTTTGGGTTCTTCTTTACCTCTCTCACCAAGGCTCTTCTCCCCCGATAGCTCAGTTTGGCCGGACGGCCAGCTCTAGGAAGGGTTCTGGTCATCCCAAACGTCTTCCATTTGAGGATTATGGAGGCCACTGTGCTCTTAGGAACCTTAAGTGCAGCAGAAATCTTTTTGTAACCTTGGCCAGATCTGTGCCTTGCCACAATTCTGTCTCTGAGCTCTTCAGGCAGTTCCTTTGACCTCATGATTCTCATTTGCTCTGACATGCATTGTGATCTGGAAGGTCTTATATAGACAGGTGTGTGGCTTTCCTAATCAAGTCCAATCAGTATAATCAAACACAGCTGGACTCAAATGAAGGTGTAGAACCATCTCAAGGATGATCAGAAGAAATGGAAAGCACCTGAGTTAAATATATGAGTGTCACAGCAAAGGGTTTGAATACTTAGGACCATGTGATATTTCAGTTTTTCTTTTTTAATAAATCTGCAACAATGTCAACAATTCTGTGTTTTTCTGTCAGTATGGGGTGCTATGTGTACATTCATGAGGAAGAAGAATGAACCTAAATGATTTTAGCAAATGGCTGCAATATAACAAAGAGTGAAAAATTTAAGGGGGTCTGAATACTTTCTGTACCCACTGTATGTACAAGCCCAAAACTGTATCCTCAGTCTTTTATTATAGGGAGTCCAAACTATCTTCTCCTTTATAGCGTTCTGTGTCTTTTGCAACACCAAAATCTGTGTTTGTTTTAATACTATTACAAATTCCCTCTCCAACCCCCTCCCTCTCCCCCATTCTCCCCTTAACTACCCCCCCCCCCCCCATAGCCCTCTGAATTTGGGGAATTTAACTGTGGCCCCCCTTTGTTTTTGTTTTTTTATGTGAATAACCAACATTTTCCTTACAACAACAACACTCTGTGGTTGTCTAAACAACCACAACACTCCAAATAACCACATTTTTAAACATGTGACTACAATTAAAGCCCATAGCTCCTAACCACAACATTATAACCTAGGGAGAAGAAAATGAAAAATGCAAATATATGTACCCCACAAAAACATTTCTGGGATCCATTTTTCCTAGAAGTCTCTCATATTACCTCCCTCACTTCTCTCTGGTAAACCCACTAACTTTACATTATTTCTCCTTAACCACTTAAGCCCCGGAAGATTTTACCCCCATTCCGACCAGGGGGTATTTTGCGATTCGGCACTGCGTGAATTTAACGCACAATTGCGCGGTCGTGCGACGCTGTACCTAAACGAATTTGACGTCCTTTTTTTCCCACAAACAGAGCTTTCTTTTGGTGGTATTTGATCACCTGTGCGATTTTTTGATCACGCGCTATAAACAAAAAAAGAGCGTCAATTTTGCAAAAATAGCAATATTTTTCACATTTTTTTATATGAAATTCCCCCAAAAAAAAATGTAAAAATCAAAATTTTTAAAAATTTTCGGCCAATTTGTTTTATGCTACCTATGTTTGGTAAAAAAAATCGCAAAAAGCGTATTTTGATTGGTTTGCGCAAAAGTTATCGCGTTTACTAACAAAGGGAAAGATTTTTGTCATTTTTGTTGTTTTTTTTTTTAACGCGTAATGGCGGCGATCTGCGATTTTTTTTGCGGTACTGCGACATTGCGGCGGACAGATCGGACCCTTGACTGACATTTGTGACACTTTTGGGGTTACCAGTGACATTTCTACAGTAATCAGTGCTATACATATGCACTGTTACTGTAAAAATACACTGGTAGTGAAGGGGTTAACTTTATTTGGAAGGGAGGGGCTGTGTGTGTCCCTAGGGGCGTGGTTTCTACTGTGATTGGCTGTGGCTCTAGCTGTAAGGACACTGATCAACGGATCTACATACCAGATCCGTTTTATCAGTGTCTTTGCAGCGAGGAGAATGACAGGCAGTTTGTTTACACAAGCTGCCTGACATTCTCCCTCTCCCCCGCCGATCGCCGAGTGGCCGGCGGACATCGGGTCCGCTGGTCACACGCGCGGGGGGGTCCGTGACCACGCGGGAGCGCGCCTCCGGGGGCGCGCGCTCGCTCCCTAGACCCTCACAAGCAAGCAACGTAGCCCTACGTTAGTTTGCCTGTGAGGGGCTGACCGCCGACGTAGATAGTCGTGCGGCGGTCGGCAAGTGGTTAACCGATTTTCCAGATCTTCGAGTTTATAATTTTGTCTTTCAACTATGAACTTCAGAGACTCCATCTCCTGTTTCATGGGTAACATTCCATATTCAATCCCACTTACTCTGTCTTCCAGTTCTGTAGTGCGTTCCCGCACTTTTTGTAAATCATGTATCACTGATATCAGTTCCTCTTTAATGCCCTTAAGCTGATCTGTCATTTCTGTTAAGGCGATTTTACATACATTAACTGCTGACAAAACCTCTCTCAAGGATGTCTCCTCTAACAATGATGCTTCCAGGCCCGAGAGGTCATGGGGTCCTGCTGCATTTGGGGTACATGGTGCCGATGTTGCCTTAGTGGGTCTACTAAGCGTACTAGACCCCTTCAAACCTGGAGAGTGTAGTGGGGACAGTTTTAGTTGCTGGCCTTTTCCGCTATGACTCTGTGATGGGTTATGTGCAAATTTCTCTAACTTTGCAGCCTCGTCTTTATTTTTTTCCTTAACCTTTTGCATCTGTGGATTGGCTGGATCTTGTGTACCCAGTGTATCCCCCTTTTTTTGTGTCATCATAACCCTTTTATAGCAGAAAGACCAGAGAACAGTATATAACACAAGGAAAATAGGGAAGCGGCGATGAACAGTTCCTTCACTACTTTTCTCCTTATCTCAAGAATTTCTGCAATATTACAATGAGAAGAAGATTACTTAACTGTGTCCAATTCATGGTGCAGAGATAGGCAGGCCAATAGCTTAGAACCCCAGAAGACACAGCTGAATTTCTCCCACGCGCTCCATTAAAGGATAGCGAATGCACTGTTTTACAGAAAGGAGAAAGAGGGTTTAGGCAGTAGATAAGTTTCACTGGGGCATGATACCCTCCAGCAATATCCATCCATCCATCTCAGCCTGGTTAGCACAAGCAGGGGAACAGAGGAGGGAGCTTTCCCTAGATAAATCACTCCTTTCCCAGCCACTGACGGATACCGAGCCGCCTACACACGCCACACCAAGGATCCTGGAGACAGAGGAGAAAGAGGCAGCCGCCCCAAACAGCTGATCACCTCCAGCTCTTCACGGTCAGCTGACTACGGCTCTCGGTCCTCCCCAAGCAGAGACGGGACTCGACCTAGGCGGCCAGTGGGTCGGCAGCAGCTCAGTGTCTTCGGCTAGTCAAGATAGCATGTCTCCAACACCATACAGCCGTGCCATCTCCTCCACACTACCTCACGTTGCAGACAAACAGCTACCCTGCAGGGTCCAGGATCCAGGCAGAGCAGAGCAAAATCAGGATGGAGGAGCTCAATGTTTCCTTTATTATACATGGGATTCAGGGTCAGGGACTTAGCTTCCCCACTTACATTCTTAGCACCAGCACAGAACCACCAAAAAACATTGTCTGGAGCTGCCCCAGCTCCCATAAAATAAATACCTGCCATAAATGACAATAATTAAAGCGGAAGTTTAGATAAAAATTATTTTTAGCACTGAAGCTGTATTGACTTATTTACCTGTAAGGAAGAATGCCCCACATCATTCAGGCAGATGGGTTCTGTAGACATTGAAGGAATGCCATCGAATAGTAAGTTAATATCTATGGGTCTCTGGGCTTAATTCAATTGAAAAGGTTCCCATTGGGGACCTACCCCCTCCTTCCCTCATCGACTGAGAAAAGTTCTTTCACTGCTTTTACTACCGGTAATCTGTGAGTGGTATGCCATGGGCACAACATGCTGCAATGCAGGAGTCTCCAAGCTGGAAGGGCAACTGGGGATAAGTCCTTGGGGGGGGGGGGGCCTGAGGATGGCAGCAAGTTGTACAAGCCTTAAAGTATTATAGAGGTATCAGTTTTAGGAAGCAGTTTTCTGATGCCTAAAATGCAGATGCATGTGTGTACTTGCAACGTCTGCACTGTGCTTTCCATATTCCTGACCCCTGCACTCTGTACTCTTGATCCCTGAACTCTGTGTTTGGCAGCCTTGACAGCTGCATTCTGCATTACATATTCTGGGCCCCTGCACTCTGAGTTGCATGGACCCCTGTCCCATTGGTACGAGTGACACTCCGCGGAACTAGGAACCCCCACTGCCTACCGCTCACTGTTAGGATTCCAACAGACCCCAACTACTTCCTCCCAGGAATCCTCCTCTAGCACGGGACCCTCGAGGGACCACCCAAGACGTCCAACCTTAGGACCCGCAGAGGATAGCAAGAGCCACTCATCGGATCACTACGTATACCCGCTCTATGTGGGGTGGGTATCTCTGGTGAGTGTGTTATTCACTAGAGGGGTAACCGAGCACCTTATTGCCCACCACGGCGTCACTCACCATATGTTTACACACAAAGATTGTCACCTGCTGTGAATAACGGACTTTTCCAACCACTTTATATTTATATATTATTACCTCACTTTTATATTATAGATTACGGTTCTATATTTGACACTTTGGTCACTGGCTCATTTATCTTATTTATTTATCAGCAGCACCTGTGCACTGGCCACTTTATATATACATAGCACTTTAATTTAGTGAAAGTTTTATATTGCATATTTTTTGATTTATGGAGTACTGTGTGCATACATTTTTTTGAACATCAACTTTTGTGGTCACTAATGCACATTTCACTTTGATTATTGGTTTCTACCTCAGTCTATATTTACCTATATATATTTATGCATTATTTAACACCTTTTTATCTATGTCACCTTAGAGTACGTTTGCACCTGTCACTTTATTACATGCACATTAGATCTTTTGTGACAGTATACGCTATATTAATTTTCTGGTTTATATTTTACACCTGTATTCACATTGTTTCCTTTACATTGTATTTACAGAGCATTATACTGCTTTAGCACTTTATATCACTCTCTTGTCACTAGATAGTGACACCCCCCTTTCCTCTTTTTTAGAGTGCATTATATTCCATTCCGCACATCAGCACCTTATTAGCAGTAGCCCTCACTAGGCAGCGCCATTCCCATACCCTCCTTTTCCATTTTCATATAGTCCTTTGACTATAGTTTAGGGAGGCTGCAGCCTAATATTCTTATGTTTATTTATTTATATCCAAATAGACCACAAGCGTGGAGTTTTAAGATACTCATTTCTATGTAGTAAATTGTCCCATGATGCTAGGAGCTTCCTAAACCTAGCTATGAGGCCCAACTGGGCACCCCCTCTGTACTGGGGAACTGAACAGTCTGTCCCCCAGTATAATCCCCCCATGTGAGTCTATCCCCCTGTACATCCCTCCCAGATTAGTCTGTCCCCCAGTATAATCATCTCTCTGGGTCAATCTGTCCCCCTATGTATAATCTACCCCAGGTCAGTCTGTCCCCCTAGTACAATTCCCCTGAGGTCAGTCTGTCCCCCCCCCCCGCATACAATTCCCCCCCCTCCCCAGGACAGTCTGCTTCTCAGGTATAATTCTTACCCCTCCCATCCCAGATCAATCTTTTCCCCAGTATATTCTCTTCACATCAGAATCCCCATATTATATCAGACGTTCTCCCTTCACATCAGAATCCCACCTCTATATCAGATGTTTTTCCTTCACTTGAGAAGACCCCCTTCATGTCAAAAGTCCTCCTTACACATCAGAATCCCCCAATCACATTAGAGGTCCTCCCTTCACATCAGAAGCCCTCCATCATATCAGAAGGCCTCCCTTCACATTAGAAGCCCCCCCCCCATCCCCCAATACATCAAAAGTCCTCACTTCACATCAGATTCCCCTATTATATCAGAAGTTCCCCTTCCCTTCACATCAGAATCCCCCCCCCCCCCCCATCATATCAGAAGTCCTCCCTTCACATCAGAAGCCTCCCATTACATCAGAAGTCCACCTTTTACATCACATAACATCAAAGCCCCCTTCATAACAGAGTCCTGCTTCACATCAGAGCCCCCCTAATCACTTTATAGCCTCCTTTACATATCAGAGTCCCCCTAATATCAAGGTCCCCCCTCAGAAGCAGAGACCAGCAGATCTGAATCCTAAGTCTGTGCACTAGTCTAAGGATATGCCCCTGAACATAGCTGGCTGCGGGCTGGATAAAATCTCATAGCGGGCCAATTTGGCCTGCAGGCTGTAGTTTGGAGACCACTGGTTTAAGGCAATGCTAGGGCAAAAATTTTGTCTTTTTGGCATCCTTCACGGAGGCGCTGAGACCCGTACACCGTGAACATTCATTTATTTATGCAGCGATGGGGATGTAGCACTTGTTCTAATTTGACAGGTGCATGGGTGAGCAGTCCCAAACGTACATTGCGTGCATTTATGGTTACTCACCTACAGCTGCACGCCTGTCAAATTAGGGTGAGCATGTAGGCCGTATGTTTTCTCCACTGTAGGTAGTGCTCGACAGTAGTGTCATTGCAGCTAGAGGAGAAGTCAAGAGAAACATGATTCCTCTATGGTTTCCTGGGTCATTAGGGAAACTATCCGATTGGATGCTGCTGCCTAATGTGACTTTGACAGCCATCTTAGGTCAGATGAAGCCTATTTAAAGAGGAGCTTCATTCTCCCCCAACAAATAAAAAGTACAAATACTGTAGCTGCTTACTTTGAATGTGAGGACACTTACCTGTCCGGGGATCCAGTGCTGTTCTTACCCAAGCCCGTTCTTCACTGGGCATCGATTTCCTAGCATCGGCATCCTAACTAAGGGAAACTGGCTGCACTTTGTGAATAGTCCCGCAGTCTTCTGGGACCTGTGATGTATTCCAGAAGGCTGCAGGCAAAGTGGGGGGGGGGGGTGAACTTCCGGAAGTGGAAGCAGGTACCTGTACAAATCAGGTACCTGTTCCCCCCCAAAAAACAAAGTGCCAAATGCTAAAGAGGAGTGTGCAGGAGGCAAACAAGCAGAACTTGTTTTGGGTGAAGTTACGCTTTAAGGCCCTGGCTCCCTGGCTTGGCGCACATTTTGCATGTGGGTAGTGTAGGGATAGGTTACCTTTCCAACAGGGTTTAGCATCAGGGAGAGGTTCCAGATGAGTAGGGAAAGGATAGATACATGCTATCCCTCTGTATACCGCCCCATTTGGGCTCAGATTGGCCAGACCGCATTTCTACTCTCAAGACAGATGCTGTCGGCACACCTGTGATCCACTTTGCTACACACTGCTGTTGTTTTCTTTGAGTTTTCCTGGCCGGGTGTCTTCCTGCCAGGCTTGTTGTGAATTGCTGAATTTGAACATTAATACAAGTTCTGTTTCCTATAGCTGGACTGAGTGTTTACTGCCGCCGCACCACACTGCACTTTCACAAGCAGTTGTGTCTGTACAGCTCCTGTGTCCCCATAGACATACACTGGCTGCCTGCACACCGCACCTAGCAGCATAAAAAGTCAAATTCACTGTTTACAAGCCTTAGTGTCTGTGTGAATGAGGCCTTTTATGTAGTAAAAAAAAAAAACTTTTGCAATGCACATACAAGAAACATATAACCATTCCTAAGTGTTACAGTATAGCAGGGATACTTAAAATGACACTTTTTGATTACTGCATGTAAAAGCGCAGTATGAAGTGTGTGGTTTTTCTCACTAATATACAGTAAGTTTGGATCATATTCATCACTTCCTGTAAAATATGCATGTTTTAGCACTTTTTATTTTCCTTTGTTTCGACCATTTCCTTTTGTTCTTATAAACAAAATATATTTTGACACGCTAGTGATTAATGCTTTCCTGCTCCTTCCCTAATGTTTTCCTATCATTTTCAAGGACAATTACTAATGAGCACAATATATTTAAACAATGAGCTGATACATTAGAGAAATTGTAAAAGTTTTGTAACTAGCTAATTAGGTTAAGTACTCGCTGACCATAGAGCTCAATGTACAGTTGTTGAGCGAAGAGTATAACTGATGAAGGAATCAAAGTCCAGTGGATCACTGTAAGCATCTTAAAGGATAAGTGCACTTATCCCCCTTTCCCCCCTTTGCTAACCAATGAAAACCCCCTTCCCTTCACCCAGCTTAATACTTACCTTGCAATTTTGCCCACTACTTGTTGTTTGCGGCCACCAACGTATTACGTCAGGGGAACACCAGCATGTAAATAAACTCAAAGATAGCAGCTTGGAGTTTGTCTACTCTTTTAATGCCAGCTTTTAGAGCTCACCTGTCTATCCTAGTTGCCCAGGATCTCCATGGCGGGTCACAGGATGGAAAGTAGCTGGAGATCGGCAAACATCTGTTTGCTGATCTTCCCTGGGTTGTATGACCCCAGAAGTGCTTAGCTCTGAGCACTTCTGAGATTCAGAGCTGTCAATCCCTGGCCACTCTGGTCAGGAAAGCTGATCAAACACAGTCTGCTCAAGCAGCTTCAGCAGACTGGCAAATAACATTAGGGTCTAACAGACCTCTGATGTCTCCCTAAATTGGAAGTAAACCCATCGATTGAATAGTTTCAAAAGACAGTTACATTCTCAGCATGCCGGAAACGCTAACTGTGACATTGGTTGTGCTCTCAACCAAACTGTCAAACCATCCAATGGCTGAAGTCTTAACTGATCACATGTGCAGCATCAAGGCAGCTGAAAATTAAACAGAGGCCAAGATGGCAGCTTCCGTGGCTGAAAACAATAGGGGGGTTTACTTCCACTTTAAAGAGAACCGGTTACCTGCACTTTGCTATCACATAGGCTGGTTATCTGCCCATTGTGATGGCACAAACATTACGTTTAAAAATATTATAAAAAAAGTTTGAACATTTTAGTTTAACAAAATAAATTAAAAAACCCAAATCATTTTTTAAAAGCCCCCACCCCTATGTAAATATATACTCAGATGTGTGTGTGTTGGGTGTACGTTATTTACTTGATGACACCTCGTCAATTTTATTTGACCATAAAATTGGGTATTATATAGTGTATGTATACAATAAATTTAATTGGAGTATATGTTTGAAAGAGTGTATCAACGTGCCTTACTGAAATATATTTCATAATACATTTCAGCTCATGCCCACTTTCCAATGGAATGTGGTCCCTTGCAATTACATATTAACGAGTCAGACTAACACACCTCATTCACACACCCTGGACACTTGGCAGTTGGATATTTTGCATATAGACGACAGACAACACCTGAACACAATTGACAATTGCTTACATTAACACATCAGACTGCTGAACACAGACGGAGCGGCTTTCCCACAAAACACAATTTTGACAGAGATGTATGGGAACACAAGGGCCTTTTCATGTATTGTTTCTGTGAGATATGTTCTATTGATAAGTTGACCCATGAATTGTAACTGGTTTAAACGGGGTTTTGCCGCCCAAATTTCCTTTAAATGTGTGAGCGAAACTTGAAATAAACTAGATGTGTCTACGCTAAGCTTAAGTTGCTATGTGTCGTCGCATCTCCTGGCCAGCAGACGGAGAATTCACTATACAGGGGGAGTTGGGACTGAAGGGCCGTATATCATCTTGTAATTGCCTCCTGACGAGATTGAGCTAACAATGTTTTACTATAAATATTGATTTGATGAACAGTAGAGCAAATATCATGTAACATATACCGTAAATGCAACTGACGATCTGCCTCAATGTCCTGCAATAACCATGGAAGGAGGGGGCCTGGTAGTTCCAAATGTTGACAAGTACTTTTTGGCTGGAAAATTGGTCTTTGCACATAGGTGGTTGATGGGCCCTCTAGATGATGCCGCGGTGGCCTTAGAAGTAGCTGTAGTAGGCTCTTGTGAAGAGCTGACCGATTTAGTGCACAGAGGTCCCCACTCCCCTCACACCCAAATGAGCTCCATGAGATCGGTCCTACGGGCCTGGAGGGTGACTCATGGGATAGAGTTTGGAGTCAGTCGCAGTGCTGGGGGGATGGAGTCAGTGGCAGTACTGGGGGGATGGAGTCAGTGGCAGTGCTGGGGGGATGGAATCAGTGGCAGTACTGGGGGGGGATGGAATCAGTGGCAGTACTGGGGGGGTGTAATGAATGTCGGGGGGGATTGGATGTGATCAGTGTGGAGGGGGGATGGAATAAGTGGCAGTGTGGGGGGATAGGATGAGTGACAGTACGAGAGGAGGGTGAGATGACTGGTAGTGCTGGTGGGTTGTTGGGATGAGTGGCAGTGCTGAGGGGGAGGAGATCAGTGGCAGTACTGGGGGGATGGAATTAGTGGCAGCGTGGAGGGAGGGGATGGGAAGAGTGGCAGCGTGGAGGGAGGGGATGGGAAGAGTGGCAGCGTGGAGGGAGGGGATGGGAGGAGTGGCAGCATTGAGGGAGGGGATGGGAGGAGTGGAAGCGTGGAGGGAGGGGATGGGAGGAGTGGCAGCGTGGAGGGAGGGGATGGGAGGAGTGGCAGCGTGGAGGGAGGGGATGGGAAGAGTGGCAGCGTGGAGGGAGGGGATGGGAAGAGTGGCAGCTTGGAGGGAGGGGATGGGAAGAGTGGCAGCTTGGAGGAAGGGGATGGGAAGAGTGGCAGCATGGAGGGAGGGGATGGGAAGAGTGGCAGCATGGAGGGAGGGGATGGGAAGAGTGGCAGCATGGAGGGAGGGGATGGGAAGAGTGGCAGCATGGAGGGAGGGGATGGGAAGAGTGGCAGCTTGGAGGGAGGGGATGGGAAGAGTGGCAGCATGAAGGGAGGGGATGGGAAAAGTGACAATCTAGAGGGGGGATATAGGAGAAGTGGCAGCGTGGAGGGAGGGGATGGGAGGAGTGGCAGCGTGAAGCGAGGGGATGGGAGGCATGGCAGCGTGGAGCGAGGGGATGGGAGGAGTGGCAGCGTGGAGAGAGGGGATGGGAGGAGTGGCAGCGTGGAGCAAGGGATGGGAGGAGTGGCAGCGTGGAGGTTGGGGAGGAGTGGCAGCTTGGAGGGAGGGGAGGGGAGCCAGTGTGTAGGGAGGCAGCATGGAGGGAGGAAAGGGGAGTAGTGTCAGTGTGGACGGAGGGGAGGAGTGGCAGCGTGGAGGGGAGGCAGTGTGGAGGGAGGCAGCATGGAGGGAGGGAGGAAAGGGGAGTAGTGTCAGTGTGGAGGGAGGGAAGGAATGGCAGCATGGAGGGAGGGGAGGAGTGGCAGCATGGAGGGGATGGGATGAGTGGCAGTGCTGGTGGTGGGTGGCATCAGTGGCCATGCTTGGTGGAGGGATGGGATCAGTGACAGTGTTGGGGGGGTCAGTGGCAGTGCTGGGGGGATCAGATCAGTGACATTGCTGGGGGGAGATCAGTGACAGTGCTGGGGGGGATCAGTGACAGGGCTGGGGGGAATCGGATCAGTGATAGGGCTGGGGGGAATCAGATCCGTGACAGGGCTGGGGGGGGATTGGATCAGTGACAGGGCTGGGGGGGAATCGAATCAGTGACAGGGCTGGGGGGGGAATCGGATCAGTGACAGGGCTGGGAGGGGATCGGATCATCAGTAACAGGGCTGGGGGGGGGTGCGGATCAGTGACAGGGCTGGGGTAGGGGGATCGGATCAGTGACAGGGCTGGGGGGGATTGGATTAGTAAAAGGGCAGGGGGGAAATCAGTGACAGGGCTGGGGGGGAATCGGATCAGTGACAGGGCTGGGGGGGATTGGATCAGTGATAGGGCTGGGGAGGGATTGGATCAGTGCTGGGGGGAGTCAATGACAGTACTTGGGGGATCAGTGGCAGTGCTGGGGGGGTCAATGACAGTGCTGGGGGGATCAGTGGCAGTGCTGGGGGGATGGGATCAGTGACAGGGTTGGGGAGATGGGATCAGTGACAGGACTGGGGGGGTGATGGGATCAGTGACAGCGACAGGGCTGGGAGGGGGGGATTGGATCAGTGACAGGGCTGGGGGGGATCGGATCAGTGACAGGGCTGGGGGGGGGGTCAGATCAGTGTGACAGGGCTGGGGGGGGTATCGGATCAGTGACAGGGCTGGGGGGGTCGGATTAGTGACATGGCTGGGGGAGGGAAATCAGATCAGTGACAGGGGTAGGAGGAGGGGATCGTATCAGTGACAGGTGTGGGTGGAGGGGATCGGATCAGTGACAGGGGTGGGAGGAGGGGATTGGATCAGTGACAGGGGTGGGAGGAGGGGATCGGATCAGTGACAGGGCACGGGGGGGAATCGGATCAGTGACAGGGCTGGGGGGGATTGGATCAGTGGCAGGGCTGGGGGGGGGGATCAGATCAGTAACAGGGCTGGGGGGATCGGATCAGTGACATGGCTGGGGGAGGGAAATCAGATCAGTGACAGGGGTAGGAGGAGGGGATCGGATCAGTGACAGGGGTGGGTGGAGGGGATCGGATCAGTGACAGGGGTGGGAGGAGGGGATCGGATCAGTGACAGGGGTGGGAGGAGGGGATTGGATCAGTGACAGGGCACGGGGGGGAATCGGATCAGTGACAGGGCTGGGGGGGATTGGATCAGTGGCAGTGCTGGGCGGAATCGGATCAGTGTCAATGCTGAGGGGAGAGGGGTCAGTGGCATTGCTGTGGGGTGGGGGTTAGTGGCAGTGCTGAGGGGGGTCAGTCAGGCAGTGCTGAGGGGGATGGTCAGTGGCAGTGCTGTGGGGAGGGGTCAGTGGCAGTGCTGAGGGGGGGTCAGTGGCATTGCTGTTGGGGGGGCTTAGTGACAGTGCTGAGGGGGGTCAGTGGAAGTGCTGAGGGTGGGGCAGTGGCAGTGCTGTGGGGGCGGCAGTGGCAGTGCTAAGGGGGGTCAGTACTCACTGTGTCTCCGGTTCCGTGGTATCTGGCAGTGGTGACAACTAGGCTTAAACCCGAAGATTGGGTCTCCTGAAGCCCCTCCCACTTCACAGGCCTCATGGATCAGCTGACCTCTAGTTTCCGCCTCCCGGTCGTGCCATGGACTGAATGGGCGGCCGTGGGCTCCAGGGACAGCCCAGCTGTGTGACCGCGAAGAGGCTGGGAGAACGGCGCTGGGCTCCAGGGACAGCCCAGCTGTGTGACCGCGAAGAGGCTGGGAGAACGGTGCTGGGCTCCAGGGACAACCCACTGAGCCCAGCGACCACTGCTCCCTTGGGCCCCACATGCAGCCCCGGAGGCCTGCAGCACACCGGGCAAGTGCCTGGTGTGCCCTATGGCCAGTCCGGGCCTGCCCCTGGCTACTATTTAAAAGTACCTGTTCCCTGAAACAACCAAAATTATAGGAAGGGATAGCTCCTTCTCCTGCTGGTGTTGTTCCTTCCCTGGATAAGACTTTATGCAGATCTTTTTGGAATGCCTGCCCATACAAGCATTTTGGACAGATGCCGTTTAGTGTATTCAATCCATTACAGTATATCCCTCAGCTCTTCTGTCAGAACATGTCTTTTAAGATTAGTAGATGGTCTGGCCTTCACTCAAGCTATACATACTGTACACTTCTTAAGTTATTATTGTATTATGCCAGAAAACTCATCCTCATCTTCATTTTTTGGAAGAAAGCAGCGGCACTGTCCGTGGCAGCCCGGAAAGCTTCAGTACATAAGGCACTCCCCTTCTATTAGGCAACCTACGCCAGTAGAAGGCAACATGGAAAGTTGGTAAAGTGTGAAAAGGGTGGGTTGGGTCTCCACCTAATTATGAATTAACCGAAGTAACGAATGCCACATCTAAACAAGTGCAAAAATAAAGTTAGTAACCGCGCTAGTGGAACAAAAAAATACAGCTGCAACTTCAAGTGTGACCACACCCCAGTGAAATAGTATAAATTAAGTCGCGCTAAACATTAAAATGGATCAAATTAAAGTCCATAAAAAGTCCAACAAATTGTATTGATAATAAGAATCAGTGATGTTCAATCCAGACTCCCAATTGACATGTGCTTACCAAAAGGTGAACAAATAAAGCGAGTTATTTATAACCAAGGCCTTGTCAACTTGATTGAAGAAAAACAGGTAAGGCTCGCAATAAAAGTGTAATTGTTGGGTCATAAATAATAAAAGAAAAACCGCAATAGCGTAAAACCCAACAACAATGGATACATTCAATAACAGAAATGACACCAATGTGAATATATCCAGTGATTAAAGGAAAAGAAAAAGGTTGGTACTCAAATAGTGAATAGGTGAAATCCTCCACCAATATTTGCGCTGCTTACCAGAACACAAATTGGATATGCATAGAAATAAATCAGAGGGAGATAAGATCCAGTGCAGAAGGACACCTGTAGATACTCCTTACCAGAGATCAAACTGACAATCACATGAAACAACCAAGGAATAGTGCATCTAAACAAGTGGAACGGAACGAAAAGGAATGCATCCGAATTTACAAATTATCAGATGTAACGAATGCCGCATCTAAACAAATAGAATGGAACGAATAGGAATGCATCCAAATTTACAAATTAACAGATGTAACGAATGCCGCATCTAAACAAATGGAACGGAACGAATACGAATGCATCCGAAGTTACGAATTATCCGAAGTAACAAATGCTGCATCTAAAAGAATAGAACGGAACAAATAAAAATACATCCGAAGTTACGAATGATCAAAAGTAACGAATGCCGAGAATAACGAATGATCCGATAAACGGAAAAAAATTTTAAAATGAAGCAAACGAAAACTAAACAAAACGAATTTTTCGGTAGTGCACATGTCTAATGTATTTAGGAACATAGAAAAGTGAAGGCAGAAAAAAGGCCGAATAGTTCATCGAGTCTGCCCATGTTTTAAATTTTTTTTTCTTTTTTCTTTTTCCTCCAGTCTTTTGGGGGTCATGTTCCCGCGTTCTTGTTTTTGGTTTCATATTGAAAAAACTGCCCTCCTGAACCTTATTAACACCTTGATGTATTTACCACTTTGGCTCTCACACCTGTTTACCCCTATGGACCAGAGATATTTAAACATTTTTTGCTATGAGCCTGTTTATTGGGCGATCATTTTATCACTTTAACATAACAATGTAATACATACAATATTTTTCAAGGACAAACAAGGCTTTTTTTATGAATATTGTCCTGCAACAATACTTTTTTTTCACATTCCCTAGACAATTAAACCTAATAAAACTAAACAAAAGGCATTCTTTCGTTTTTGAGCAGTGTAAGTTCAAACATAAATAGTGTTACTGCACATAAAAAAGAGTGTATTTTATTCAGTAATTTGTCCTATTTAAACCAACACTAAAATTATGAGTTTGGTTCAAAGCATTGCAAAGTTATTTACAATTGAAGTAAAGTGTGTTTTTGCAATGTTGTACTTTTTTCAGTGTGATACGTTAATACGAGTTAATTAGTGCTGATTAGAGTAAACTAAGGGGTAATGAGGGGTTAAACAGAGGAACATTTAATTAGAAAAAACATTTTTTTTTTTTTAACTTGTCAAGGTTGCTTTAAAGAGGTTGTAAACTCTTTTTTTATTTTCTTTTTTCTTACTTACCCTGCAAGAGAAACACATAATGAGCTAGTATGCGATGCATACTAGCTCATTATGAAATACTTACCTTAGAACGAGCCCCCGCCGTGCCGTCCGCTTAGCTGGATGACGGGCGACATGTCTAGTCGCCCGTCTTCCGGGATCGCGGCATCCGGCCATCTGATTGGCCGGAGCCGCGGTGACGTCACTCCCGCGCACGTGCGCGGGAGCCGACAGTCACGGCACGGAGTTCTGAAGGAACGGCACGAGCGGCCGTTCCTTCAGTGCGCCTGCGCCAGTGACGTCACTGGATGCTTCTAAGGTAAATATCTCCTAAACGGTACATGTTTAGGAGATATTTACAGTACCTATAGGTAAGCCTTATTATAGGCTTACCTATAGGTACAAGTTGTAGAGGAGGGTTTACTTCCTCTTTAACTCTTCTCATCTGCAGATTGAAGTTTATTCCTTCAATCTGTAGATTAGAAACACAGAAAGATACAAATGATACAATGTTTCAGTGTAACTTACTGTATTCCCTTCTGAGCAATGTTGTTGATAAACATTGCCAGACTGCTTTTTTTAACAGCTCCTGCTGCCGAGCTTCTCTGTGTACTCTTCAACGCAGCTTTGATTAATTACAGCTGAATTGCATTGTACTGGGACAGGGGAAATCCTCGCAGCAGAGCAGAAGGACTGGACCTACTAGACACACCATTTGTACAATGATGACATGTTTTTGGGTGTGTCTAGTACGCCAAGAGTCTGCAACTGGTCAAAAGTTTTAATCATATCTCCCCCTTTCCCTTCTTACCGCCAGACTGTACATATTAAGTTCCTGAAGTTTCTCTTAATGTGTTTTATCTCCCAGACCTTTCAGCATTTTTGTTACCCGTCTCTGGACTCATTCTATCAATATATTTTTGTGGGTGAGGTCTCCAGAACTGGACACAGTATTCTAAATGAGGTCTAACTAAAGATCTATATAGGGGAATCAGAACCTCCTTCCTCCTGCTGGTCACCCCCTCTAGTAACACATCCTAGAATTCTATTTGCTTTTTACACTGCCTAGTCACACTGTTTGCTCATTTTGCAATCATATGAAATAAGTGCCCCCAAATCTTTTTCTTCTGTAGTGCTGGTAAACACTGTACCCCCCAATGTTATACTCTTTCAAGGGATTATTTTTTCCTAGATGTATTATTTTACATTTAGAAACATTGTACTGCAGTTTTCAATGCTTTGACCAAACTTCTAGCGATGCCAAATCACGTTCTATGTTACAGGCACCTCCAGGGATTTCAATCCTATTGCACACCTTTGTATTATCAGCAAAAGGCATTAACCAGTCTAGGGGTATGCTATTTCTAAAGCTTTATTGAGAACTTGGATAGGTGGTGGGTAATGGTAGGATACTCCAGTAACCCTTAGTAATGATTAAAGGACACTGAACTTTCTCTTGTAGAATTATGAGCCAAGTCCTTGCATAAGTAAAGGATGGACTGGGCTTTGTAGTAGCAACTTGAGGAGATTTATCTTTCTCTGTGGACAGTCCAAGCAAAGTCCTTTCACTAAGAACACAGAACACAATGTCCTCAGCACACAGTCTCTAGGATCTCTCCCACCAGTCTGTACTCACAAATGTCTTTGGTAACTTGGTTGTCTCCTTCCAATCTCCTCCAGAAACTTTCACACAGTGATACCAGACTAGATCTTCAGACAACAGTCCCTCAGTCAGCTTTCACAGCAACTTTCAGCAAAGCAGACCTTTAGGTGGCCCACCTGAAGGCTTGACACCACACAGGAACATGGTAGAATGGCCTAGTGGGCTAGAAGCCCCCCTAGGCTGTTATAGGATCACAAAAATAGGCTCCTTCTCAGGAAAAAGATCAGACTGCTCTCCGTCTCAGAGTAGTTATAGAGTCCCAGTCACCATCTGGGCACTTCTCCTCAGGGATTGGCCAGGGCTGCATAAATATTCAGCTGCCAATTAGATGCCTCCTGCCCACTAATTTCCAGAACATTTCTTGATCAAGAAATCAAGTTGCAGTCAATCCTGCAGCCAATGAAACATAGAACAGGCCAAAACAATCAACAAGCCACACTGATTACAGTGAGCCAACACTAAATTTACCTAACAATGAACTGCAGCTCCACTTAATGCAATGAGCCAGAACTAACTTTACCTAATCCTAGCACCTATCTTGGAGTTTTCTACAAAGCTTTAGATTTTTCAGATTTTTTTATTAACTTTAGGCTTGCCTTAAAGTGATACTAAATTCTGGTTTAAAAATAAAAACATTCTATTCAAGTGTGTATCATTAATTCAAAAAGCCCGCTCCACATTTCAGAATTATTTTTTCTTTGCTGCTGTGATCTGACTTCCTCTTAGAGGTTGGCTATAATTGCTTTCCATGATCCCACTGTATGTAGGAACATAGCCACCCTCTCTTGCTTGCTCTTAAGATGAACTGTGGACTTTGAGATTTGTAGTGTGTATAAAGCAGTGCATATGACCACAACTAACATGCACTGCTTGTATAGCTACCAACTGTCCCTGATTTTTGGTGGCTGTCCGTGATTTGGTACAAAGTCCCTCTGTCCCTCTTTCCTCATTTGTCCCTCATTTTGGTCTGATCTGTATAGTTGTAAATAAAAGTGCTAAACATTTCATCCAATTTCTAAATTGTTGTATTTGTAAATTTCAAAAGCCAATATAAAGGAATAGTAGTGGTAAAAAAAGCACTTGTGGGTTTAACTAATACATTTTTTTTGTAAAATTCTCCTTTAACCACTTAAGCTCCAGAAGGTTTTTTTCCCCCTTAATGACCAGACCATTTTTTGCGATATGGCACTGCGTTGCGTTAACTGACAATTGCACGGCCGTGCGACGCTGTACCCAAATAAAATTTGATATCTTTTTTTTCCCCCGACAAATAGAGCTTTCTTGGTGGTATTTGATCACGTCTGCAGTTTTTTATTTTTTGCGCTATAAACAAAAAAAGACCGTCAATTTTGAAGAAAAAAAACAATATTTTTTACTTTCTGCTATAAAACGTTATAACGTTATATCCAATAAAAAACTTTAAAAATCTAATTTTTTCATCAATTAATACCAATATGTATTTTGCTATATATTTTTGGTAAAAAAATCATAATAAGTGTATTTTGATTGGTTTGCGCAAAAGTTATAGCATCTACAAACTATGGGATACATTTGTGGACTTTTTATTTTTTTTTTGTTTTTACTCGTAATGGCAGCAATTAGCGATTTTTTAGCTTGACTGCCACATTGCGGTGGACAAATCTGACACTTTGTGACAATTTTTGGGGACCAGTGACACCAACACAGTAATCGGTGCTAAAAAAAAAAAATGCACTGTTAATGTATAAATGACACTGGCAGGGAAGGGGTTAACACTAGGGGTGATCAAGGGGGTAAGTGTGCTCCTCGGGAGTGATTTCTAACTGTGTGGAGGATGGATGTACAAGAGGAAAAGAGAGATCTGTGTCTCAGCTTAGCTGAAACACAAGATCTCTCTTATCCTCTGTGACAGAATAGCGGTCTGCCTTGTTTTCAAAGGCAGACCACCATTCTATCATTCTCCTGCATGATCGCGGGTGGCCGGCAGCAATCACGGCCTCCGGACATGCTGATTGGCTCCTGCTGTGTCTAATCACAGCAGAAGCGGCGCTCCGGCGGTGCGCGTGTACCCCTGAGAACAGATGCACAAAATCACGTACCAGTATATATGCGGGGGGCTGTCCGGAAGGGGGTGTGGCAGGGGGTGTGTCCTATGCCTTCATACTTTTGCTAATAGAGGTCCCTCGTTCTTATCTTAAAAAATTGGGAGGTATTGTATGTGTTTGCTCCAAACAAACAGCTGCAAAGGAAAAAAGGAGAGCTTTAGGAGCTCATAGAGAATGTTACAAAGTGGCAGAAAAACACAGTAAGAAATACTTTTCATGAACACAATAAGAAATGCTTTCATGTCCCCATTGGAAGATTTCCCCTCTATTCGTTTTCTGGGGACAGCTCAAAATTTTCTTTTACTTTCACTTTTAGAGATAATGGTAAACAGAACAAATAGAGAGGGTGAATCTCCACAATGAGAACACAGGCAGAAATAAAAACTGACCAGTGTTTTAATCCATCTCCACTCTTTAGTTATACTTCAAGGGTTCATGCACAGGGGGCTTATACTGGAATTTTACATGCCCAGCGTAATTTTCCCATGCTTTCCCGCTCCGAAGGAGCTAAGATGCCTCATCCAACAAATTTTCTGAACTTGAAACTTCCACATTTGGAAAATACACTGGATGCGCATACGCAGGGCACATATATCTGTAATGTTTACTTATCTCTCTCCAAGGCCCTAAGTCCTGTGTCTTTCTGCTGCTCCCTTCCTCTGTTACCAGCATGATAACTTCCGACAAGCTCTCTGACACATGAGATAAAAGCAGCTGAAAATTAGTGTCGGGGTGGGTGCAAAGATATAAATAAGCAGAGCGCTGGTCTATTCACAGCTCTGCATGTTTCTTATTTCCCCTGCCTATGTGGAGCGTGTGTGTGCTTTTCCTCCAATCAGCTGTCACACAGTGTATGCCAAGATTCCACACCTAGTGCTGGAACAGGAAGAAAAAGATCTAACACAATGTCCACTTTCTATACAGTGTAGAAAGCTGAAGAAAGCGATATAGAGATAAAACTTATGTAGGGAGATTTGTTTCATCTCTGTGTATCATATAAGGCTGTTCACTTCACTGGGTATATGTGAGGGTTTACATCCACTTTAGGGTTTGTTAAATGCTTTGCAATGAAGTTTATGCTCTTAAACTATCATTCACAAGTGATAAAACAAACATTAACAAATGACTAAACAAATACATGTGTTTAGGGCTTCAGGATACATTTTTCGCTCGAACACTTTTTTTTTGTTGAAGGGCTCATGCACACAGATGGATTCCGATATACACAGCAAGAATTCAGTATATTTCTTTGCCCCGGAGTCACAGGTGTTGGTGTATAACTGCAGCTAGTAGCCTGTACAAATCAATCACAGGCTGATAGATGTCATTGCTGTACGTCTGAATCTCACATTTAAGTGGTTATTTGTATACAGGGATGGATGAGCATGAAAGTGATTCCAGAGCTTTTAATTTTTTTTATTTTTTTTAATTATTATTAAAATAATAAACAGGCTTCCTGCCACAATCAGCTTACAGAAAATCACTCACACTACACTTTATTAACGCAGCCAAAATGTGCGTCCCCTGCCATTGGTTGTCCACATCCCCTCCATCCATAGGAGATTGGCTCAAACGCATCGCCAAAGTAGCAGAAATGGAAGACTTAATTCACCAAGCAAGAGAATCCCCCAAAAAATTTTACACTACTTGGGCCCCTTGGCTGGAATTCACCCGTTCAAACGAATACTGTAACTACTTAGCCCCACCCGCCCTACTAACAGCTGTGGGGTAATAACCGCTCTCTTAGTGTCTGTCTCGTCGTTTTTTGCCTATGTCCATTCATGCTTATCCCTACACTCTACTACTTCCTCTATGTACCCGATCTTCTCCTCTTTCTCCACCTGTCTTATTCTCTCTTACCCGTGTCTCCCTCTCCTTCCCCTCTCTCCTACTTGGTACCCTTTACTGTTGACCTACCCTAATAGGCCTTCCCTAACGGCTCCCGAACCATCTTGCCTCCTCCCTATCCGAGTTTTACTTCTTGCCATGAGAGGGGCCTACCCTTCAACCCTTTTCAACTGAGTACCATTGGGAAGACCCATCCTTGTCCAGGTGGTCTCTTCCTAGGCCTGGACACAGCATGATCCCCACGGGGGGGTCTGGGCCTTGGGGGGGACCTTCTAGACGCAATATACCCTTTTTAGCCCCCTACTTGGTTGCGCTGGGTCCCCACTATAAGCTTTAGTCCTTTATATATCTAAAGCTCAAATGTCTTTAAATTTTTCTTGTTACTTCTTATCTTTATGCTGCATTACAAACTGTTACATGCATGTTATGTACTTCGTGACCTTTGTATTTCACTATGTATTTTGTGTTTGCAAAATCTTAATAAAATGTTTTGAAAGAAAAAAAATATATATAATAATAATAAACAGGTTATACTTACCTGCTCTGTGCAGTGGTTTTGCACAGAGAAGCCCGAATCCTCTTCTGGGGTCCCACGCCGGTACTCCTGGCTCTTCCCTCCTGTCGGGTGCCTTAACAGCAAGTAGCTTGCTATGGGGGCACCCGAGCCAAACCGCTGCTCTCATGGCCGGCCCTACCATGGGTCCCGGTTGGACCATCGGACCCAGGCGGCACTAGAGAGGGGCGGCCCCCGACCGCCTCTTCTCTTCTTTGGATATCGGTAAAAAAAAAAAAAGGTGACCCGCGGCCGGCCTGACATGCACACTGCGCATGCGCCGCCGCCGCTCGGCAAAGCCCGTAAACGTTCGGCTATTTCTGGGAATGGCTGAACATGTATTCGCTTTCCCGAGCGGCGGCGGCGCATGCGCAGTGTGCATGTCAGGCCGGCTGCGGGTCACCTTTTTTTTTTGAAGTGTGGCCCTGGGCGGCGCCATTTTTAAATACTGAGGCGCCTTTACAAAGGTAAGTGAGACTGCTCCACACACACTGCAGCCACACTACCTGCCAATCTGCCATTATACAGGGCTGCAGGCATACTACAGAAGATGCAGTGCTGCAGGCATTGTACATGCCCACAGCACTGCATCTCCTGTAGTATGCCCGCAGCCCCGCATTCTCTTGTACCATACCCACAGCCCTGCATTCTCATGCACCATGCCCACAGCTCTGCATTCTCCTGTACCATGCCCGCAGCTCTGCATTCTCCAGTACCATGTCCGCAGCCCCGCATTCTCCTGTACTATGCCCGCAGCCCCGCATTCTCATGCACCGTGCCCGCAGCTCTGCATTCTCCTGTACCATGCCCGCAGCCCTGCATTCTCCTGTACCATGCCCGCAGCCCTGCATTCTCCTGTACCATGTCCGCAGCCCCACATTCTCCTGCACCATGCCCACAGACCCGCATTCTCATGCACCATGCCCGCAGCCCCGCATTCTCATGCACCATGCCCGCAGCCCCGCATTCTCATGCACCATGCCCGCAGCCCCGCATTCTCCTGCACCATGCCCGCAGCCCCGCATTCTCATGTACTATGCCCGCAGCCCCGCATTCTCCTGCACCATGCCCACAGCCCCGCATTCTCATGCACCATGCCTGCAGCCCCGCATTCTCCTGTACCATGCCCGCAGTCTCCTGTATCATGCCCGCAGCCCCGCATTCTCATGCACCATACCCGCAGCCCCGCATTCTCCTGTACCATTGCTTACCGTTTCCACCGGGTTGCCCGAGAATTGATCTGACGGTGTTGCCGGCTGGTCACAGTGCCGATCTAGGAGTAGATTGTCTTTGATTGCCTCTTTGGCTTTGGAGGACCAGAGTGACACCATGCGTTACTTACGATCCAGGGTTGAAGTAAACTATTTTTTTTTTTTAAAGCAAAAGGTCAAAACTTTTTTTTTTTTTTAGTTTTGATCTTTTGCTTTCAAACAGTAAGGAGAGGTTTGGGGTCTTTTTGACCCCAGATCTCTTCGTAAAGAGGACCTGAAATCCTTATTTTTATTACAAGGAATGTTTACATTCCCTGTAATAGGAATAAAAGTGATCAAAAATTAAACAAATAAAGAAACAGTATGAAAAAAAAAAATGTAAAGCGCCCCCATCCCTAAGGCCCCTTTCACACCTAGTGATTTGAAACACACATTTTTCACACTTTTTTTTTGCATGTTGTTAATGCGGCATGCATAGGACGGATCATTGCTTTCAATGGGCTCCCCTATGTGTGACAAACATGACAAAGTAGCTTGTGTAACTTTTTGCTGTGATCTGGTTTGCACATTTTTTTTACTGCTCTTTTTGCTGCATTTGTTGCGTCTTTTTGCGTGCAGCAAAATGCATGTTTTTGTCTGACATACAAGAAGTAGATCTGCAAAGCGGTCTTGTAGGTTCGAATCCCCATCCAGGACAAGGGATGGTGGATATAGAGAAAAATCATCCTGCAGGGGGAGAAAGAAAAAAGTGGTTGATGATCAACACAATTATCCCAATGACACTTTATTTGTTTTTCTAATAATACAGCTACTGTATCTGATCACAATTTGTTGGCTGACAAGAAGACCTCTGAAATACCTCAAAATAATGTGGTTGCCGTGGCTACCAACACCGCACAAGCGGCTTTAACATCTGATGCTATTACAGCTGTTCTAGTATCACAAAGCGCTGTTAACCCTTTGGTGTCCACTATGCATTTGACAAGAGGTGAGTCATTTGATGCCTCGTTCTTAAAAGAATTAGCTGTGTCTATTTCTTCTTTAATGTCCAAATTGTTGCCTTCTGCTCCAAACGTGACACAACCCTCTGGTTTAGGGATTGCGTCAGTTTGGGGAGAAAGCTTGCCGAATGTTGTTTCTCCTATTGCACAAACTGTGTCTATATCTTCCCCAGTAATGCCAGCCAGACCGTTGCCTCTTACATCCGCATTAGTCCCTGAAACTTGTATGAAAGAAGTCCTTTCATGTGAACTTTCACCTTTAGGGTTTCATCTCAATGCAGCGATTAAAGAAAAAATATGGAAAGGAGAATATATAGATATCCTATCTTTACTGCCTTTGGCGAAAGAGATTAGGATAGATAAGAAAGAAAGGGAAAAAATTGAAGATGACAGATGCAGAGTGGTTCCTGGCAGTTTTAACAACTCGTTACAGGCCTTTTGTATTTTTGCTAGTATCATGGGCAAGCGAAGACCAGAACTCTGTAGTGGTCTCTTCCAACACGTAGAGATTATTCTAGAAGCATACAAACACTTACCAGGAATTTCTTGTTTTTTTTTATGACGAATAATTTTGTCAAAAACTTTCAGTGCACCATTCTTTAAAATGGGCCATGAAGGACATTGGCCTATGGCTGAATCTGCTATTGCCACAGAAGCAATTTTCTAAACCATCTGTACCTATGGTCAGTGGCGGTTCTACATTAAATTGCTCCCCGGGCAAGACTCCCTCCCGGCGCCCCCCCCCCCCCAAAAAAAAAAAAAAAATAACATGACAACATAACAATAAATGCAGAGTGCCACAGCATTGTTGCCCCCAATAAATGCAGAGTGCCCCAGCAATGCCCCCTTTAATGCAGAGCGCCACAGCAATGCCCCCTTTCAAGGCAGAGCACCACATCAATGCCCCCTTTCAATGCAGAGCGCCACAGCAATGCCCCCTTTAATGCAGAGCGCCACAGCAATGCCCCCTTTCATGCAGAGCGCCACAGCAATGCCCCCTTTCAATGCAGAGCGCCACAGCAATGCCCCCTTTAATGCAGAGCGCCACAGCAATGCCCCCTTTCAATGCAGAGCGCCACAGCAATGCCCCCTTTCAATGCAGAGCGCCACAGCAATGCCCCCTTTAATGCAGAGCGCCACAGCAATGCCCCCTTTAATGCAGAGCGCCACAGCAATGCCCCCTTTAATGCAGAGCGCCACAGCAATGCCCCCTTTCAATGTAGAGATGAAACAGCATTGCCCCCTTTCAATGTAGAGATGCCACAGCAATGCCCCCTTTAATGCAGAGCGCCACAGCAATGCCCCCTTTCAATGCAGAGCGCCACAGCAATGCCCCCTTTCAAGGCAGAGCACCACATCAATGCCCCCTTTAACGCAGAGCGCCACATCAATGCCCCCTTTAACGCAGAGCGCCACAGCAATGCCCCCTTTAATGCAGAGCGCCACAGCAATGCCCCCTTTAATGCAGAGCGCCACAGCAATGCCCCCTTTCAATGCAGAGCGCCACAGCAATGCCCCCTTTCAATGCAGAGCGCCACAGCAATGCCCCCTTTCAATGCAGAGCACCACAGCATTGCCCCCTTTCAATGCAGAGCGCCACAGCAATGCCCCCTTCAATGCAGAGCGCCACAGCAATGCCCCCTTTCAATGCAGAGCGCCACAGCAATGCCCCCTTTAATGCAGAGCGCCACAGCAATGCCCCCTTTAATGCAGAGCGCCACAGCAATGCCCCCTTTAATGCAGAGCGCCACAGCAATGCCCCCTTTCAATGTAGAGATGAAACAGCATTGCCCCCTTTCAATGTAGAGATGCCACAGCATTGCCCCCTTTAATGCAGAGCGCTACAGCATTGCCCCCTTTCAATGTAGAGATGCCATGCCAGAGTGCCACTTTTCAATGCAGAGCGCCAGCGTTCCCACATCCCCCCGCGAGACCCGTCCCTGCACTTACCTTACTTCTCTTCACGTCTCCTCAGTCCTCCCGCGGCGCCTCCTCCTCGGCCAATGGCGTGGGGTTTGCCTTTCGGCCAATCAGGAAGTGGGAGGACCCGCTCCCTGATTGGCCAGGAGGAGGATCAGTGTGACAATAGCGAATTTTCATTCGCTATTGTCACACAATGGGCGGGCTCGGGGGGAGCAATGCTCTGCTCCTCGGCTCGAGCCGCTCGACTCGGCTGCAGCGGTTTTAGGCATGGGCGAACGGGGCTCGGGCGGTCCGGTACCATTTGATCCACGGACCGGTACCGGTCCACGGCCCGGGCATGTCGCCCCCCACGTGTTATGAAAAAATGCCGCCCCGGGCGGCTGCCATGTTCGCCCGTGCCTAAAACCGCCACTGCCTATCGTGGGTTCAAATTGCAAAGGTTTATGCTTTAATTTTAATGAAGGTCAATGTAAGTGGCCTAACAATTGCAAGTACAAGCATGAATGTGCTCATTGTACTGGAGCACACCCTGCTGTACTTTGTTTCAAGAAATTGGCTCCTAATGCGGCTCCTACCGCTAAGGATCTTTTTCTCAAAAGCGGTAACACTGGTGAAATTGGAATTTTTTTTTACCGTGGCTGCAACTTTATCCAGATCACAAGACGGAAGTCATAATATTTGAAGGTTTTAGTTGTGGTTTTAAATTACCTTCTTTTTCAGGTACGGTTGTGTAATTTTTACAAATGTATCCTCTGTTGAGGAGCACAAAAATGTAGTTAGAGTTAAGATTGGGAATGAAGGGAGAAGTGCCAGCCCCTTCTCCGCTCCTTCTTTTTTGAATTTCCAGATTTCTCCATTAGGGATCATTTCAAAGAAAGAACCAATCACATTTTGTGTAATTCATCATTTATCTTATCTGGACGGTTTTTCCTTGAATGATGAAATTGATCCTAGTGTGTGTTCAGTGTCTTATTCATCCTTTGATGATGCATTGCATAAAATTTGGGAAGTGGGCAATTTTGCTCTGTTAGCTAAAGCTGATATACAATCAGCTTTCCTTTTATTACCTATACATCCTTCAGCGTTCAATTCGCTGAGTTTTGTTTTTCTAGGTGAATATTTCTTCAACAAATGTCTACCTATGGGTTGTTCTATTTCTTGTCATTATTTTGAATTGTTTTTAACCTTTTTGGAATGGGTGGTCTGTTATAAAGCGGGTTCTTCCAACTGTTTGCACTATTTAGATGATTTCCTATTTATAGGAAAGGTAAACACTATGGATTGTTTGTACTTCAGAATTTCAAATAATTTGTCGGTTGTTCGGGGTTCATTTAGCATGTGAGAAATCAGTATATCCGACTTCTTGTTTAGAATTTTTAGGTGTACAAATTGACACTGTAGCTATGGAGTTTCGTCTTCCGATGGAAAAATAATATTGAATATCGATAGACTGTTATTGGATCTGATTGTGGAAAAACGGAAGAATAAATTGCGGAAGATTCAGTCGTTCCCATATGGAAGAAAAATATACATTCTTTTTTAGAAATATATTGAATATGGCCAAAATTGTAGCATTTCAAATATATTTCCAATATATTTGGGGGAAAAAATGATTTTTTTAAATATATATTTTAAATATATTTTTCTTCCACGTGGGTTATTAGGACTATTGACGTTTGCATGCAAAGTTATGCCTATTGGTCGAGTTTTCTCTAAACGCCTGTACTGGGCTAGTTCTGGAATTTCTTCCCCTTTTCATATTGTTAGAATAACTTTCGACATTCGTGAGGACTTAATAATTTGGCACAAATTGTTGTCCTCTTTATTGGTTGCTCTTTATGGCAAGCCCCCTTTTGTGTTTCTTCTGCCATTAATCTGTTTACCGACGCTTCGGGAGCTTGTGGATATGGGGCATTCTGGCAAGGACACTGGTCTGCAAGTGAATGGCATCCGTCTTGGATACGAAAGGGTTTTACGGCTAACATTGTCCTTCTAGAGTTTATTTCCTGTTCTTGTGGCTCTGGAATTGTGGGGTTCACATGTTCGTGACAAGAGAATTCTCCTGCATTCTGAAAAAAAAGGTGTCGTTTTTGCTATCAATTGTTTGCTATTCGGAGTTTATTGGCTCCTTCCACGTGGGCATGTTATAGAACTGTGTGGACCTTGTAGTGTTCATTCTTAAAACAACAAAATATGGCGAGTAATTGCTTTACGGAAGGTCTGTGTCAGGGAAATGGGCGTGGTGAGACTGGCATTTCAGCCAGTACTAGTAATAGGCGCTTCAGGCACATTCCCGTGTGCATGGGCACTGGCAGAAGATTGGCTAATGGGCTGTCTGTTCTCCTCTCCTGGCTCTGACCCTCTGGCTTGTCTCTCCTACCTTGCTCCAGTTTGGCTGTTCAGTGTACCTATGTGTCTGTTCTCTAGTATATGACCTCACCTTGTTTCACAAACTCTGCCATTGCCTTCTACCTGCCTTCCCGTTGTGACCTTGGCCAAGTTCTTGTTGCACCTACCTACCTGTGCCCCCGGACTGTTTATCGGTGCTTAACTCTCAGCTTACTTCTACACCTGTTCCCTGGTTTCACAAGTTGTCTAGTTCATCTGGAGTCTCCCAGAAGACTTCTGCCCAGCATCCTTCATGTGATCACCGGAATACTCTACTGACCCTGTTGACAACCTGTGCTTCTTTGGGCGCTACACTTCCTGTTCCATCCTCAGGGGTGTGCCGCACTCAGCCGCAAGGGGAGCCCTCTTTGCATTTCGGCCTTGGACCAGGTACATTACATTTACATTCCGGATCTGTCATTTTAAAATTATTTGATGGGTTGTCAATATTCTTTAAATTTGTATCAGCGCTACTCAAACTGGTTAATATGCAAAATATATAAAGTGCCAAAGGTTTAGTGCAAAGTATACTAAGCAAATTGCAAATCCTAATCCAATAGGTAGTACAAAATTACAATCATAAGCTGCTGCTGATAAAGGTGAGTATCCCTTTAAAAAACAAATAATTTGTGAATAAGCGCTGCTATAATAAATAAATAGCTGAAATTCCAAGTTAGCCAAAATAGTTAGCCAAAATAGTTCATAAAAATCAATCCATAAATAAATAAATTAATAAATAAGTTTGTGTGGAAATAAATAATTCTTATATAACAGTGGCAAAAGTTGATTGAAGTGCTTGTGCTGAAGATAAGAAGATAAGATATGTATGTGATCACGCTGTACTCCCCTCCTGTTTCCCCACTCACCAGACAGATGGGCAGAGTTGTGCATAGATATGATGCAGCATAGAAAATCTGTAATAGCGTTACAGATTAGCCAGGCTTCAGAAGACGCCCAGTGGGAGGGGCGAAACGCGTAAAGCAGGAAATCAGTGCCTGACATCACATCCGGTGGTTGAAATGCACGCTGCGGCGGCGTTCAGCACACAGTCGACACTTGCAGACCACCTTGTATTCTAAATGTAAGTGAATTGTTTTTATTGTGAATAAAAGCGGTTTTACACTATGGGGATCTCTTTTTAACTTACATATTCCGCACAATTGTGCCCTGGTTTTCTCGGAGATCATACCTCGTTTAGCTTGGCTTAGTCCCGAGTTGAAATATTTTGATAAAATTTGCAAATGAATTAATAGGGCAATGGGTAAATTTATGCCTGTGCTGAATGGTTTATCTTTCAGGCATGTGGATTTTGAGGTTGGAGTATTATATCCCATAGTTTGTAGACGCTATAAGTTTTACGCAAACCAATCAATATACGCTTATTGAGATTTGTTTTACCAAAAAGATGTAGCAAAATACATACTGGCCTAAATTGATGAAGAAATTGGATTTTTTAAATGTTTTTATTGGATGTGTTTTATAGCATAAAGTAAAAATTATTTTAAATTGTTGGCCTTTTTTTTGTTTATAGCACAAAAAATAAAACCACAGAGTGTGAAAGATAGACTTGGCAATAGCATGCAATGTCAAGCTGCAGCTGCCAAAGTGGGCAGAATATTAGCATGCATAAAGAAGGGGATGTATTCCAGAGATAAAACTATAATCCTACCACATTATAAAATTCTGTTCTGACCTCATCTGGAGTATTTTGTCCAGTTCTGGTTGCCAATCCTAAGAAGGGATGTGAAGGAGCTGGAGAGAGTCCAGAAAAGGGCAACTAAACTGTTTAGGGGGTTGGAGGACCTTAATTATGAAGAGCAAATACAAGCACTTGATTTATTCTCCCTGGAGAGGAGATGCCTGAGAGGGGACATGATAGTGTGATACAAGTACCTCAACGGTGATCTCAACATAGAAAAAAAACTGTTCAGTTGCAATGAATGCATGAGGACACGAGGCCATACAATGCGATTAGAGGAGAAGAGATTTAAAGCGGAGTTCCACCCAAAAGTGGAACTTCCGCTTTAGGTAGTGCTAACCCCCTGACATGCCACATTTGGCATGTCATTTTTTTTTGGGGGGGAGCGGGTACTTCGTTTTGACAGGTACCCTCTCCCACTTCCGCTCGGAGCGAAGTTCTCCTCTCCCCCTCCCTCCCTGCAATCTTCTGGGACATGTCAGAGGTCCCAGAAGATTGCCGGCCAATCATGACGCGTAGCGCAACTCGCGCATGCGCAGTGCGTACCCGGCTGTGAAGCCGCAAACTGTTACGGCTGGGTGCCCACACCAGTGATGCCGGCGCCGGAGAGCAGAGAGGGAGAAGAGCGTGGCTTCTGGCGGCCGCATCGCTGGACCGTTGGACAGGTGAGTGTGTTAGGCTGGAACTCTGCTTTAATCTTAGGATACGCAGGGGATTTTTTACAGTAAGGGCTACAAGATTGTGGAATTCTCTACCACAAGTGGTAGTAACTGCTGGAAGTATGGCTTTTTTTAAAAGACTCTTGGACGTACATCTCAATGATCGCAACATTCAGGGGTATGTAAAATGATTACAGCCACACACACCTACACAGGTTGAACTGGATGCACTATTGTCTTTTTTCAAACTCAGCTACTATGTAACTATGATTAAATACCACCAAAAGAAAGCTCTATTTGAGGAAAAAAAAGGACATCCATTTTATTTGGGTACAACATCGCACGACCGCACAATTGTCAGTTAAGAAACGAATGGCCTGGCCGTGAAGGGGGAAAACCTCCCGGAGCAGAAGAAGTTTAACCCACTCATAAAACAAGGGCCCCATCATTTGCTAGCAGAGGACATGAGTATTCTTCACCCCGGGACCTGGACTTTGTTCACTGTACCTGTTTAATCCATTTTTATTCTTTACCTCTCAACGGTGTTGGCGGCCCAGAGGACAAACCTTCTCTCCTCCCTCTCAGCGCCCGTGTTAGGGGTGAATGGATTACTGTTTCTTTTTATACTGAGAGTTGCTAGATATTGTAGGTTGTTGTTGTTATTGTATCAATACTCTGCAGGAAAAGGTTTAACGCTGGCTGCTGTGAGTTTCCACATGTTTTAAACCGTGATAATATATTAAACTTGTTTATCACTACCAGGTGTGTGTCTGTTTCTGGTAACAATTCACAGCCAGGATAACGGTATTTTCTGTTTGCAGGTTTTTTTTAACTAGGTGTGCCAGAGGGGCTGGGGTCATTTTAGGGGTTAAGGCGGAGATTAGAGAACCCAAAATCACCAAGTGGCTCCTTCGGGGGTGGCGCTACAAATGGAAATGAGGGGTAAAAGAAGAGGTGCAGGAGCTGTAAGGGGAGGTTACAAGGAGACAGAAAAACGCAGTAAGAAATGATCTCATGAAATATAGAATACAGTTCATATGTATGTTTTATATGGGAAATAAGGATTTCAGTGTCACTTTAAAATGGTTTGTTAGCATGGGTAGTAGAAGTGGTGGGCAGGCCGCGCATGCGCTGTAGCAGGCAGAGGACCGATGACGCAGGGGGAGCCAGTTCTGTACACACACCACACTGGACTCAGGGAAGGATTGTAGATATCGCGAGACTGGGACGTGGGCAGATCGGGAGAGGTAAAGCGGCTGAAGAGCGGTGTGTGCCCGGGGCTGGAGGAGACGTCTGTGGTATGGAGAGGGATCTGTGTACGGTAATGATATGGGGGGTGGTAATCGCTGTACTGGGTGGATGGACTAGGTGTCCCCGGGTCATCAGATCAGCCCGGCATCGGTCACTGTCCTCCGATCACCGGTGCACCCGGCTTATCCTACGTAGTGCTGGTGATCAGCCGTGTGTGAGAGTGGCGTGCTGCATCGCTCAGGATGGCTCGGGGGCCGAGTGACATTTATTGACATTGAGGGTCTCTTGTTTGTCAGAGGGGATCACACCCTGTGTGTGTTATCACACCCAACCGATTCCCCGTACACCCCTCCAATCCCCTGTACACCCCACCGATCATCTGTACACCTCATGCACCCCGCTGATCCCCCGTACACCCCACCGATCCCCCGTACACCCCACCGATCCCCCGTACACCCCACCGATCCCCCGTACACCCCGCCGATCCCCCGTACACCCCTCCAATCCCCTGTACACCCCACCGATCATCTGTACACCTCATGCACCCCGCCGATCCCCCGTACACCCCAACGATCCCCTGTACACCCCACCGATCATCTGTACACCTCATGCACCCCGCTGATCCCCCGTACACCCCACCGATCCCCCGTACACCCCACCGATCATCTGTACACCTCATGCACCCCGCTGATCCCCTGTACACCCCACCGATCCCCCGTACACCCCTCCAATCCCCTGTACACCCCACCGATCATCTGTACACCTCATACACCCCACCGATCATCTGTACACCTCATGCACCCCGCTGATCCCCCGTACACCCCACCGATCCCCCGTACACCCCACCGATCATCTGTACACCTCATGCACCCCGCCGATCCCCCGTACACCCCAACGATCCCCTGTACACCCCACCGATCATCTGTACACCTCATGCACCCCGCTGATCCCCCGTACACCCCACCGATCCCCCGTACACCCCACCGATCATCTGTACACCTCATGCACCCCGCTGATCCCCCGTACACCCCACCGATCCCCCGTACACCCCGCCGATCCCCCGTACACCCCTCCAATCCCCTGTACACCCCACCGATCATCTGTACACCTCATACACCCCACCGATCATCTGTACACCTCATGCACCCCGCTGATCCCCCGTACACCCCACCGATCCCCCGTACACCCCACCGATCATCTGTACACCTCATACACCCCGCCGATCCCCCGTACACCCCACCGATCATCTGTACACCTCATGCACCCCACCGATCCCCCGTACACCCCACCGATCCCCCGTACACCCCACCGATCATCTGTACACCTCATACACCCCACCGATCATCTGTACACCTCATGGACCCCGCTGATCCCCCGTACACCCCACCGATCCCCCGTACACCCCACCGATCCCCCGTACACCCCACCGATCATCTGTACACCTCATACACCCCGCCGATCCCCCGTACACCCCACCGATCATCTGTACACCTCATACACCCCGCCGATCCCCCGAACACCCCACCGATCATCTGTACACCTCATACACCCCGCCGATCCCCCGTACACCCCACCAATCATCTGTACACCTCATGCACCCCGCCGATCCCCCGTACACCCCACCGATCATCTGTACACCTCATACACCCCACCGATCATCTGTACACCTCATACACCCCGCCGATCCCCCGTACACCCCACCGATCATCTGTACACCTCATACACCCCACCGATCATCTGTACACCTCATACACCCCACCGATCCCCCGTACACCCAACCGATCATCTGTACACCTCATACACCCCACCGATCCCCCGTACACCCCGCCGATCCCGCGTACACACCACCGATCATCCGAACGCCCCACCGATCATCTGTACACCTCATACACTCCGCCGATCATCTGTACACCTCATACACCCCACCGATCATCTGTACACCTCATACACCCCGCCGATCCCCCGTACACCCCGCCGATCATCTGTACACCTCATACACCCCACCGATCATCTGTACACCTCATGCACCCCGCTGATCCCCCGTACACCCCACCGATCCCCCGTACACCCCACCGATCATCTGTACACCTCATACACCCCACCGATCCCCCGTACACCCCACCGATCATCTGTACACCTCATACACCCCGCCGATCCCCCGTACACCCCACGATCATCTGTACACCTCATACACCCCGCCGATCCCCCGTACACCCCACCGATCATCTGTACACCTCATACACCCCGCCGATCCCCCGAACACCCCACGATCATCTGTACACCTCATACACCCCGCCGATCCCCCGTACACCCCACCGATCATCTGTACACCTCATAAACCCCGCCGATCCCCCATACACCCCACCGATCATCTGTACACCTCATACACCCCACCGATCATCTGTACACCTCATACACCCCACCGATCATCTGTACACCTCATACACCCCGCCGATCCCCCGTACACCCCACCGATCATCTGTACACCTCATACACCCCACCGATCCCCCGTACACCCCACCGATCCCCCGTACACCCCACCGATCCCCCGTACACCCCGCCGATCCCCCGTACACCCCGCCGATCCCCCGTACACCCCACCGATCATCCGAACGCCCCACCGATCATCTGTACACCTCATACACTCCGCCGATCATCTGTACACCTCATACACTCCGCCGATCATCTGTACACCTCATACACCCCACCGATCATCTGTACACCTCATACACCCCGCCGATCCCCCGTACACCCCGCCGATCATCTGTACACCTCATACACCCCACCGATCAGCTGTACACCTCATGCACCCTGCTGATCCCCCGTACACCCCACCGATCCCCCGTACACCCCACCGATCATCTGTACACCTCATACACCCCGCCGATCCCCCGTACACCCCACGATCATCTGTACACCTCATACACCCCGCCGATCCCCCGTACACCCCACTGATCATCTGTACACCTCATACACCCCGCCGATCCCCCGAACACCCCACCGATCATCTGTACACCTCATACACCCCGCCGATCCCCCGTACACCCCACCGATCATCTGTACACCTCATACACCCCGCCGATCCCCCGTACACCCCACCGATCATCTGTACACCTCATACACCCCGCCGATCCCCCGTACACCCCACCGATCATCTGTACACCTCATACACCCCACCGATCATCTGTACACCTCATACACCCCACCGATCATCTGTACACCTCATACACCCCGCCGATCCCCTGTACACCCCACCGATCATCTGTACACCTCATACACCCCACCGATCATCTGTACACCTCATACACCCCGCCGATCCCCCGTACACCCCACCGATCATCTGTACACCTCATACACCCCACCGATCATCTGTACACCTCATACACCCCGCCGATCCCCCGTACACCCCACCGATCATCTGTACACCTCATACACCCCGCCGATCCCCCGTACACCCCACCGATCATCCGAATGCCCCACCGATCATCTGTACACCTCATACACCCCGCCGACCCCCCGTACACTCCCCCGATCATCTGTACACCTCATACACCCCGCCGATCATCTGTACACCTCATACACCCCACCGATCATCTGTACACCTCATACACCCCACCGATCATCTGTACACCTCATACACCCCGCTGATCCCCCGTACACCCCACCGATCATCCGAACGCCCCACCGATCATCTGTACACCTCATACACCCCGCCGATCCCCCGTACACCCCACCGATCATCCGAACACCCCACCGATCATCTGTACACCTCATACACCCCGCCGACCCCCCGTACACTCCGCCGATCATCTGTACACCTCATACACCCCACCGATCATCTGTACACCTCATACACCCCACCGATCATCTGTACACCTCATACACCCCGCCGATCCCCCGTACACCCCGCCGATCATCTGTACACCTCATACACCCCACCGATCATCTGTACACCTCATACACCCCGCCGATCCCCCGTACACCCCGCCGATCCCCCGTACACCCCACCGATCATCTGTACACCTCATACACCCCACCGATCATCTGTACACCTCGTACACCCCACCGATCATCTGTACACCTCATACACCCCGCCGATCCCCCGTACACCCCGCCGATCCCCCGTACACCCCGCCGATCCCCCGTACACCCCGCCGATCCCCTGTACACCCCGCCGATCATCTGTACACCTCATGCACCCCACCGATCCCCCGTACACCCCACCGATCCCCCGTACACCCCACCGATCATCTGTACACCTCATACACCCCACCGATCCCCCGTACACCCCACCGATCATCTGTACACCTCATACACCCCGCCGATCCCCCGTACACCCCACCGATCATCTGTACACCTCATACACCCCGCCGATCCCCCGTACACCCCACAGATCATCTGTACACCCAGCCGATCCCCCGTACACCCAACCGATCATCCGAACGCCCCACCGATCATCTGTACACCTCATACACCCCGCCGACCCCCCGTACACTCCGCCGATCATCTGTACACCTCATACACCCCACCGATCATCTGTACACCTCATACACCCCGCCGATCCCCCGTACACCCCGCCGATCATCTGTACACCTCATACACCCCGCCGATCATCTGTACACCTCATACACCCCACCGATCATCTGTACACCTCATACACCCCACCGATACCCCGTACACCCCGCCGATCATCTGTACAACTCATACACCCCGCCGACCCCCCGTACACTCCGCCGATCATCTGTACACCTCATACACCCCACCGATCATCTGTACACCTCATACACCCCGCCGATCCCCCGTACACCCCGCCGATCATCTGTACACCTCATACACCCCGCCGATCATCTGTACACCTCATACACCCCACCGATCATCTGTACACCTCATACACCCCACCGATCCCCCGTACACCCCGCCGATCATCTGTACACCTCATACACCCCACCGATCATCTGTACACCTCATACACCCCACCGATCATCTGTACACTCCGCCGATCATCTGTACACCTCATACACCCCACCGATCATCTGTACACCTCATACACCCCGCCGATCCCCCGTACACCCCACCGATCATCTGTACACCTCATACACCCCGCCGATCCCCCGTACACCCCGCCGATCATCTGTACACCTCATACACCCCGCCGATCCCCCGTACACCCCGCCGATCATCTGTACACCTCATACACCCCACCGATCATCTGTACACCCCACCGATCATCTGTACACCTCATACACCCCGACGATCCCCCGTACACCCCGCCGATCATCTGTACACCCCACCGGTCATCTGTACACCCCACCGGTCATCTGTACACCCCACCTATCCCTCGTACACCCCACTGATCCCTCATACACCCTGCCGATCCCCCGTACACCCCACCAATTATCTGTTCATCCCGCCGATCCCCCGTACACCCCACAAATTATCTGTTCATCCCGCCGATCATCTGTACACCCCACGATCATCTGTACACCTCATACACCCTGCCGATCCCCCGTACACCCCGCCGATTCCCCCGTACACCCCGCCGATCATCTGTACATCCCAGCTATCCCTCGTTCCCTCGTACACCCCACTGATCCCTCATACACCCTGCCGATCCCCCGTACACCCCACCAATTATCTGTTCATCCCGCCGATCCCCGTGTGCACCCCACCGATCCCCGTGTGCACCCCGCCGATCCCCGTGTGCACCCCGCCGATCCCCCTGTGCACCCCACCTATCATCTGTGCACACCGCCGATCCCCCTGTGCACCACACCTATCATCTGTGCACCCCGCCGATCCCCCTGTGCACCACACCGATTCCCGTGCGCACCCCACCAATCATCTGTACACCCCACCAATCATCTGTACACCCCACACACACACTCTCTGTACACCCCATACACCCTGCCCATCATCTGTACACCCAATACACACTCCACTGTACACCCCATACACAATCCACTGTACACCTCACGATAATCTGTACAGCCCACGATAATCTGTACACCCTATACACACCAATCATCCTCTGTACGCCCCGTACACCCCCTCTATACACCCCTCCTGTACACCCCACCTGTTGTGTATATATGGAGGTCAGTGGTGGGGTCACAACTGTGATGTTCACCGGTATTAGCCTGGTCTCTACCTCTCTATCGTGTTGAAGCTCCAGAAATCTCATCTGAGCGCTCATACCACTCGCCCCACTCCCAGGAGTCACTATTATTATTATTATTATGTGGTATTTATATTGCACTAGCAGTTGGCGCAGCACTTTAATTTGGTTATGACTCCAATCCAGATTGATACAAGAGTGATACATCTGTTCTCTAATTGGTTTATTTTAGCTTTATATTACAGCTGCACGATGCTGGATTAAATGAGAATCACAATTTTTTTTGCTTAGAATACTATCTTTCACATTTTCACAAAAAAGTGAGCTAACTTTACTGTTTTTTTTTTTTTTTTTTTTAATCCATTAAAGTGTTTTTTTTTTTTTCCAAAAAATTGCGTTTGAAAGACTGCTGCGCAAATACTGCGTGACATAAAATATTGCAACGATCGCCATTTTATTCTCTAGGGTCTCTGCTTATATATATATATATATATATATATATATATATCATGTTTGGGGGTTCTAAGTAATTTTCTAGCAAGAAATACTGATTTTAACTTGTAAGCAACATGTGTCAGAAAAAGGCTTAGTCTTTAAGATATTAAACTGCCCTCCTTTAGGCCCCTTTCACACTTGTGCGACCTAAGAGTTTGCCACAATTTGATAATTAGCCTAGGCTAATAATATCATGCACAGCTCCCTCTCTCAATCTCATAAGAGTTTGCCAGCAAGAGAAGAGGGGTGAGTTATAGGAGAACCAAAGAAAGCTGCAGAGCTGGAGGGGGCTGGATGAGGGCAGAGATAACAGGAAACTGCAGAGATCCATGAGTATTCATCAAGCGAGGAGAAATGTGCAGGCAAGCATTGGTGTGAGTCTGTCTATTTATATGTGTATGTGTGTGTTGTCTGTATGTATGTATCTGTGTAAATCCAGGAAGTGAACAGGCAGCAGCTTCAGCTGCCCACAGTTAAAATGGTTCTAGCCAGACTTAGTGGAGGGAGATTTCTGCAGCATATTTGGCAAGTACAGAATCACAGTATATGTAACATAATATGCAAAGTGGTTGGAGGGAAGCTTCAGAATGGCAAAGATGTTTTATTCACAAATTATGTGAGCAGACTGCAGTTACTCTTTAATGTATTGGCACTCACAGCAGGGGCATCGGCCAGAGATGGTGTATATAAATAGACCAGCTGGACCAGTGTAACTCTGTAACAAATATCCATATCTTGAATTCTTCTTTAATGTAGAAGTAAACCCTTTTTTTTATCTTGTACCTACAGGTAAGCCTATAATAATACTTACCTGTAGGTACAGTGAATATCTCCTAAACTCGCACTGTTTAGGAGATATTCATACCGCATGCATCCAGTGACGTTACTGGCACATGCGCTCTGAAGGGATGGCATACCTGTGCTGTCGTCTTACAGGGTAAAAAAAAATGCGTTTTACTACCGCTTTAAGGGAAGTAAATAGAGAAAACAACCATCCCTTCTTGCCTACCCACCAGATTGAGATTATTCTGGTAATTGTTTATGTGTGAGGTGTGTTTGTCTTATGTGAGGAATGCAGACTGGATATTTCTAGCAAAGTGAACACCATTGTCCCCTGTTGTTACATAGAGCCAATGTCACATCCGTGTTCCATGCTTGCTGTTCCATATTTCCATGGTTCTATTTTCTTAGTTCTGTAGATTCTCTTCCCTGTGAAGCAGAGAGGAATGCCACATAGAGCACCTGCTGGCAGTCAGTCTGAGCAAACTAAAGGACTTTGAATGAGAGGAACATTGCGGGCTCATTCACACATGGGTAGAGATCAGTGATTGTCTGCGCTAGAAAAATCCCAGTTCCCACAAGGGCTCACAGAACACATTTTGTTTACATTACAACGTAAGGGGCAGTGTGGAACATGTCTGGGTGCCGCCGCTCTCTGTCACGCCTTGCGTTTCTACGCACCCTGGCTGAGCTGTTGTGCATAGAAATGAATGAAATGCCACATTGTAATATGTCAATAAAGTTTAAAAAAAAAAAAAAAAGTTAAACTGTGCCTAGCACTGTAAAAAGACAAAGCACCATGCCCAAAGCCCATCCAACATGAGCAGAAACCCGCACAGGTAAAGAATGTTTTCCCCAGTCGTCTTCCAGGACAGCCCTTGAGAGATGGAGCTCCTCCTACCAGACCGGAAACACATTGCCATCAGCTCTTTAAAAGGCGGTCCCTCAGGCACCTGGTCAGTTTTTTGCGTTTCCTCACTCCGAGGAGACATGTTGCCAGGAGGAACCACCTTAGAGGGCTGGATGAGCTCCATTTCTCAGGACTGTCTAGGAAGACACCGCAGCAGCCTGGGACCCTCAGCTTACAGGATTTTTTCCAGCGGAGCAGCATGGCCTCGGGTTCCCTCCACAGATGTTGGAGTTCCCCGTCCCCCCTCTCTCCAGGGCCCAGTGAGGGAGAGGGCAGCGATGACCGCACACCAGCGGTGGATGCGGCGGGGCCGCTCGGCGGCCTCGCTGTATACAATCGTAAACCCGGAAGACGCGGGGCGTCACTTCCGGCGGCGGTGACGTCATCGCTGTGCGCCGGAGGTCATGGTTCCGGCCTCCGGGCGCAGAGAGGAAGGGGAGGGCCGGAGCCAGTGTTAAAGGAAGGGAGAAGCCTGCAAGAAAATGCCGACTGCAGCAGCGATCCCACGGAGGTCCCTGACGGAATGGAGGCTCCACACACCGCAGGGGAAACGAACACTGGCTCAGCACAGGTAGGCTGGCATCTGCCAGTATCTCTTTCCTGTGATTGCTATGCAGCATAGTGGGGGTGAAAAGGGGGTTAAGCACTGAAGAATCCTTAAGGGACTTTTTAGTGAGAGAGCACAGAGAGGGCTTTTTTATTTTAAAAAATGTTTTTTTTTTTTTTTTTTGGTGTTTATATCATGTGAATCAATTCCCTGCCTATGTACCCCTTTCTTAGAAGGAACCCTCCAAAGGAACTTCTAAAACGGAAAGGAAAACGTGCCCCTCTTGTGCCACAAAACTTTCCTCCAATTATTCCAAGACCCTATGCCCAGCATGCATCTCGGCTGTATTAAAAGCTGAGGAGGATTCACCTTTTTCAAAGTTTCTCTCCTCATTTAAGGACGAGGTACAATCTACCTTTGCGTCCTTCAGGCAACTAATCGCAGATGTACAAATACCTCCCTCTACCCCACCAGGACCTTCCTCCCCGCCTACCCCCGTAGCTTCAGGATCAGGGGAACCAGTAAGGAGCAGGGAAGACCCCTCTAGGGTCACGGACCCTGACTCCTCCCAGTCAGGTTCTGGGCAGGAAGAAGGACAGGGAGAGGCCGTCAGACCCACCGGATACAGGCTCTCCATAGAGGAAGTCAATGACCTTTTGGGAGTCATTTATGAGACACTGGAAATAAAGGAAGAGGAGATCCCTTTATCTAGACACGATAAAATGTACCAGAGCCTGAACAAAAAGAAGGCTAGGGTATTCCCAGTACATAAGATTATGTCGGAGTTTGTACTGAAAGAGTGGTCAGAACCTGAAAAGAGACCATTCTTTTCAGGTTCCTTGAAGAGAAGATTCCCCTTTGACGACGACGAGGAATCAGTATGGAACCAGTCACCAAAGTTGGATGCTCCCTTGGCTAAGGTTTCCAAGCATTCGGACTTGGCCTTTGAAGACATGGGACACCTAGGGGATCCCATGGACAAAAGAAGCGATGTCATCTTAAAGCGTTCATGGGACACGGCTATGGCCAATTTAAGACCAGCCTTAGCCACAACTTGTGTGGCAAGAAATTTTGAATTTTAGCTAAAACAGCTACAGGAGCACCTAACGGCAGGTACCCCGAGAGAAGAGATGCTAAAATCCTTCCCTATGCTTTTTAAAGCAGTAGGCTTTATTTCGGATGCTTCAACGGAAGCAGTAAAGTTGTCAGCCAGATCAGCGGCACTTTCTGTCTCAGCCAGAAGAGCACTATGGCTCAAAACCTGGTCTGGAGACACAGCCTCAAAACTGCGATTATGCAGCATCCCCTTTTCGGGAAAATTCCTTTTTGGCCCACAATTGGACGAAGCCTTAGAACGGACGGCAGATAGAAAGAAGACCTTTCCGTTCAAGAAGAGAGTTTTTCAGAAGAAAACTTTTCGTCCCTATAGGGGACAGGCCAGGGAAGACAGAGGTCACCCGGATACGGGAAGACCGAAGAAGCATTGGACAGGGCAGAAGGGAAAACCGAGGGCAAATGTGCTCTTTAACCCTCCTGGCCAAAATCCCAAGACCCAGTGACGCTGGAGGCCAGGTGGGAGGGAGGTTGGAGAGATTCCTCCCCCAATGGCTAAAACTAACCTCCAACAGTTTTGTCAGGGGAGTCATCGAGAAGGGTTATGCGTTGGAATTCAGCAAAATTCCCCCCTCGAGATTGACAATTACCAAACTACCCAGGGACCCGGCAAAGGCACAAGCCCTGCCACTACTTATAGGAGAAATGGTAGACCAGAGGGTCTTAATTCCTGTACCAAAGCAAGAGGAAGGAAAGGGTTTCTATTCGCATGTGTTTCTAGTACAGAAACCCTCAGGAAAATTCCGCTTGATATTAAACCTGAAGCCTCTGAACGCGGCGATAAGGTACAAAAAATTTAGTATGGAGTCAATTTACTCTGTAAGGAATTTGCTCCAAAGGGATTGTTTTATGGCAACTATGGACCTAAAGAGGGATCCCAGAAGCATCTACGCATAGCATTAAAGATCGGAGAAAAAATCCACCATTTTCAAAGCAGAGCTCTTCCGTTCGGACTCTCGTCGTCTCCAAGGATTTTTTCCAAAATCCTAGCAGAGGCTCTGGCTCCGCTACGACTGAGGGCCATAACTATAATCCCTTATCTAGACGACCTGCTGTTCATGGCTCCCACCAAGGAAAAACTGATCAAGGATCTAGTAGTGGCTCAGGATTGGCTTACCCATCTAGGATGGATAATCCAACATCGAAAAATCAAATCTCATACCTTCACAGGAGATACTGTTCCTGGGATATATCATCCGCTCAAAAGAGCAGGTAATGATACTTCCAGAGGAGAAGATCAGGCGCATAGATCAAAGAACAGCAGAACTGCAGACCAACCTTCCAAACTCAATAAGAGAGATTATGTCAGTACTTGGGCTCATGACAGCTTCCATCCCAGCAGTTGGGTGGGCCAGATTCCATCAGAGGCCACTTCAAGCCTTTCTCCTACAGAACCTCGGGAACAGAGAACTAGAGGACAAGGTCCTTCTCCCAGTAGGAATAAAACAAGAGCTATGGTGGTGGAGAAACCATACCAACCTAAACAAGGGACTGTCATGGACAGTTCAGATTTCATGCATCCTAACAACGGATGCCAGCAGCCGGGGATGGGGAGCCCATCTAGGGAGTCAGTGGACACAAGGAGTCTGGTCTTCTTCAGAGAGACACAATTCATCCAATTTCAAGGAATTGAAGGCCATAGAGAGGGGAATCGCAGCCTTCCAGGATCAACTCAGGGGCCAGCACGTACAAGTAAGGTCGGACAACATAACTTCCGTGGCATACCTAAACAAGCAGGGAGGGACCAGAAGTCCCACCTTAATGAAGGTAGCACAGGAAATCTTTCTCTGGGCAGAGAAGAATTTGGAGTCCCTCTCAGCGGTACACCTCAAGGGTACTCAGAACAACCTTGCAGACTTTTTGAGCAGACAACTGATCTCACAAGAGGAGTGGTCATTAGACCCTGGAGTCTTCTCACAGATAACATCCAGATGGGGTTATCCAGAGATCGACTTATTCGCCAACAAAGCGAACACCAAACTACCAAATTTTTGCTCGCTCAATCCTCGAGATCAGCCGCTGGCAATAGATGCGTTTCCAGACCGCATGGACTTTCAGACTATGCTACGCCTTCCCCCCTCTTTTTCTAATCCCAAGGGTCCTAGCAAAATTCAGGACAGAACCCACTACGTTAATCCTGATTGCGCCATTCTGGCCGAAGAGGGCTTGGTTTTCACTACTATTATCCCTGACAGATCAACAACCATGGATGTTACCCTCCAACCGGAACCTGCTGTCGCAGGGACCAGTACTTCATCCCAGGCCAGCCATGCTAAACTTGGCAGCCTGGTATCTGAATCGGACATCTTAAGATCTAGAGGGCTCTCTGACAAGGTGATCAAAACCTTGCTACAGAGCCGAAAGCCAGTCACAAGAGCTATTTACCAGAAGGTCTGGAGGAGGTTTAACTTGTGGCTGGCGCAATCCAAAAAAGGAGAGTCGGACTCGCCTACAATTCTGGAATTTCTACAGGAAGGTATTGACAAGGGCCTGTCCTTAAGCACTATTAAGGTACAGATTGCTGCCCTATCAGTTTATTTACAAACTTCCTTACAACAGGATCCCCTCATTAGCAGATTCTGCAAGGCAATTTCTAGGCTTAGACCAGTACCTTGTCGCAAGTTTCCGACTTGGGACTTGTCTATCGTATTAAGGGCGCTTATTAGGGAACCCTTTGAGCCATTATCAGAGGCTTCCTTAAGAACGATTACCCTGAAGACAGTCTTTCTTATCGCTATAACCTCCGCTCGCAGAGTTAGCGAACTACAGGCCCTTTCTGTTAGAGAACCCTTCATACAGATTCTTGAGGATAGGGTCATACTCAGGACCGACCAAACGTTTATACCCAAGGTCGCCTCTACCTTTCACAGAAGCCAGGACATAATACTACCCTCCTTCTGTAATAGACCATCCAATGACAAGGAAGAACAGCTACACCATTTGGATGTCAGAAGGTGCCTTATTGCCTACTTAGAAGCCACAAAGGGCTTCAGAACATCTGAGTCCCTGTTTATCCTGTTCTCAGGAAAACGCAAGGGGAAGCAGGCTTCCAAAGGGACCATAGCCAGATGGATCAAGATGGCTATCTCAGAGGGATACAAAATCTTGCACCTAGACCCGCCAGAGGGACTCAAAGCACACTCCACAAGGGCACTAGCCACATCTTGGGCAGAAAGAGCCGGTGCTACCCCTGAACAGATTTGCAAGGCCGCAACGTGGTCAAGCATGTCAACATTCGTCCGACACTATTGTCTGGATGTTTTGGGTAGCCAGGATCAGGTGTTTGGAAGGAAAGTCCTCCAAGCAGTGGTCCCCCCCTAAAAAGAACTGGGGGAGTACTTGTTAATCCTCTCAAGGGCTGTCCTGGAAGACGACTGGGGAAAAATCAGAGTTAGAACTTACCGGTAACTCTGTTTCCAGGAGTCTTCCAGGACAGCAGGTTCCCACCCTTTTGCTTCTACATTGATAAAATGAATTGATGTACTGTTACGTACTGTTTTAACTGTTTTTCAGCTCTGTCCTTCGGTTCTTGGATAAAACTGACCAGGTGACTGAGGGACCGCCTTTTAAAGAGCTGATGGCAATGTGTTTCCGGTCTGGTAGGAGGAGCTCCATCTCTCAAGGGCTGTCCTGGAAGACTCCTGGAAACAGAGTTACCGGTAAGTTCTAACTCTGATTTTTCCTGTGTGCCTAGCATCAGCCATCCCGAAGACACTATCATTATGCGATACCTTAAAGTGGTTGTAAACCCACCTTTAATAATTTGTACCTATAGGTAAGCCTATGATAAAGCTTACCTATAGGTATTGTAAATATCTTCTAAACTTGCACCATTTAGGAAATATTTACTTTGCATGCAGCTGATGATGTTATCGGCACATGCGCTCTGCAGGAATGGCCACCCGTGTCGTTCCTTCAGAGCCCTCTCCGTGAAGGGTGGCTCCCGTGTGCATGCACGGGAGTGATGTCATCGCGCCTTTGGTCAATCAGATGGCCGGAGGACGCGAACCAGGAAGCAAGATGGCCGAACATGTCTGCCGTGTTACTGGTAAGCGGGCTTCACTGCGGTGGCTTCGTTGTAAGGTAATTGCAGTGCCTTGCGAAAGTATTCGGCCCCCTTGAACTTTGCGACCTTTTGCCACATTTCAGGCTTCAAACATAAAGATATAAAACTGTAATTTTTTGTAAAGAATTAACAACAAGTGGGACACAATCATGAAGTGGAACTAAATCTATTGGATATTTCAAACTTTAACAAATAAAAAACTGAAAAATTGGGCGTGCAAAATTATTCAGCCCCTTTACTTTCAGTGCAGCAAACTCTCTTCAGAAGTTCAGTGAGGATCTCTGAATTATCCAATGTTGACCTAAATGACTAATGATGATAAATAGAATCCACCTGTGTGTAATCAAGTCTCCGTATAAATGCACCTGCACTGTGATAGTCTCAGAGGTCCGTTTAAAGCGCAGAGAGCATCATGAAGAACAAGGAACACACCAGGCAGGTCCAAGATACTGTTGTGGAGAAGTTTAAAGCCGGATTTGGATACTAAAAGATTTCCCAAGCTTTAAACATCCCAAGGAGCACTGTGCAAGCGATAATATTGAAATGGAAGGAGTATCAGACCACTGCAAATCTACGAAGACCTGGCCGTCCCTCTAAACTTTCAGCTCATACAAGGAGAAGACCGATCAGAGATGCAGCCAAGAGGCCCATTATCACTCTGGATGAACTGCAGAGATCTACAGCTGAGGTGGGAGACTCTGTCCATAGGACAACAATCAGTCGTATACTGCACAAATCTGGTCTTTGTGGAAGGGTCCTTTCACACGGCCGCTCCGTGTGTCCGCAAATCATCCTATTTTTTTGCGGATGATTTGCGGACATAATGTAAGTGAATGGCACTGCGGATGTTAGCGGAATACCATCCGCTGACATCCGATTTTCCTCCTTTCAGTTCTGTTCCGTTTTTTCGAATGGAACAGAACCCCATTCTTTTCTTCCGTGTAAAAAACGGAAAGGAAGGAAAATTGGATGTCAGCGGTGTCATCCGCTGACATCTGCAGTGCCATATACTTACATTATGTCCGCATATCATCCGCAAACGGATGGGATGATATGCGGGCACACGGAGCGGATGACAAAAATGTCATCCGCTCCGTGGAAAAAAAAAAAAAAAGTCCCGCAGCGGACCTTTCACACAGAGCGGCCGTGTGAAAGAAGCCGAAGAGTGGCAAGAAGAAAGCCATTTCTTAAAGATATCCATAAAAAGCGTTGTTTAAAGTTTGCCACAAGCCACCTGGGAGACACACCAAACATGTGGAAGAAGGTGCTCTGGTCAGATGAAACCAAAATCAAACTTTTTGGCAACAATGCAAAACGTTATGTTTGGCGTGAAAGCAACGCAGCTCATCACCCTGAACACACCATCCCCACTGTCAAACATGGTGGTGGCAGCATCATGGTTCGGGCCTGCTTTTCTTCAGCAGGGACAGGGAAGATGGTTAAAATTGATGGGAAGATGGATGGAGCCAAATACAGGACCATTCTGGAAGAAAACCTGATGGAGTCTGCAAAAGACCTGAGACTGGGACCGAGATTTGTCTTCCAACAAGACAATGATCCAAAACATAAAGCAAAATCTACAATGGAATGGTTCACAAATAAACACATCCAGGTGTTAGAATGGCAAAGTCAAAGTCCAGACCTGAATCCAATCGAAAATCTGTGGAAAGAACTGAAAACTGCTGTTCACAAACAATCTCCATCCAACCTCACTGAGCTCGAGCTGTTTTGCAAGGAGGAATGGGCAAAACTGATAGAGACATACCCCAAGCTACTTACAGCTGTAATCGCAGCAAAAGGTGGCGCTACAAAGTATTAACTTAAGGGGGCTGAATAATTTTGCACGCCCAATTTTTCAGTTTTTTATTTGTTAAAAAAGTTTGAAATATCCAATAAATTTCGTTCCACTTCATGATTGTGTCAAACTTGTTGTTGATTCTTCACAAAAAATTACAGTTTTATATCTTTATGTTTGAAGCCTGCAATGTGGCAAAAGGTCGCAAAGTTCAAGGGGGCCGAATACTTGTGCAAGGCACTGTATTTCATAATGAGCTAGTATGCGTCACATGTCTTTGTCTTTCAGGTTTTTGTTTTTTTCTGAGGTTTACAACCTCTTTAAAGTGGGAAGTAGCCCTTCTATGTGTCATGGCCTATATGGTTGCACTGTGTACATATATATTCTTCTCTACTGTAAATGGAAACAAGGTTTATATTACAGAAACAGTTATCCTTTAGGCTGGGTTCACACTTAAATCAAACGGCGCTCACAGCAGGGGTCCGGTGCGTCCCTGTTCTCCGTTTTCAGCAGCGAATCAGGCCCAAATTTTTGCCTGAATTGGGACCTGAAAAGGAGCCAAAGCTGCACAGGACCCCTGTGCAATCCGCTCCGCTGCCACCCTGGAAATGTGTGAATCGGCTCCATAGAGAGCCGGGCACACTCATGTCATGCGAATTGGATGCGGGGAAATCTCGCACTAGCGTGAACCCAGCCTCAACCTTTTTCAGCCAACTAGATCTGGCCCTGGAAGGGCCCTTTCACACTTGGAGTCTGTCAGGCGGACTCCGTTTTTCTCAGTGGGGGATCGATCCGCCGATCCCCCGCTGAGCAGGCGGATGACAGCTGTGTCTCTGCGCTGTGTGCGGAGACACAGCTGTCAGGTCCCCATGCATCTCTAGGGGGGAATCGGATGGGAACGGACTGTCTGTCCGTTCTCATCCGATCCGCTGGTCGGATGGAAAATAGGGTTTCCATCCGTCCAGATTTGACGGATCAGGTGTCAGTGGACATGTCTCCGCTGACATCCGATGCCCCATAGAGATGCATGGGGTGACCGTTCAGATCCGCAAAAAAAACTGACAGGCGGATCTGAACGGTCTGCCTGTGTGAAAGGGGCCTAAAAGTTTGACACGGAAGGCATTATATGGGCTTCCTGGTCATGTGATCACCATAACTGACTATTGAAGTGGATGCTGGATTGGGAGCCCATCATAAACTGTGACCAGGAGCTGTCATTGACAGCTAGATTAGAGCCAGGGTTGCCAACCTTAATTAAATTAACGGACAGTTTGTAAAATCCATGACTTTTACATCTGTCCATGATTGTCCGTAACAGACAGTCTTCCCAGTTGAGTGAGGCTGTGCATAAATCAACCTGGAAGACGGAGGACATTTTAGGAAGAGAAGTAGTACTTTGGAGGACAGCTCCTGATTGAAGGTGTGTATTGAGCTGCTTTTTTTTTAATGCTGCCAGAGGACCACCTAGGCAAGAATGACGTTGCCTTGGTCCAACCACTCTACCGCCCCTCCTTTTCACAGCCTTTTGGGATAACATCCCACATCCAGTTGTGATGCAGTCAGTGAGTCTCGTGCATGCGCAATAGGCAGCCGGCTTTGAGTCTGGGCTCACACTTATGTAATGTGAATGGGTGCGATTCTCATGCAGATTTTAGCTGGAGTTCAGTGCAATTTTGCTTTGAGATATGTGCTAAAGGCAGTGCAATTGTAATGCAAATTTAACGTGTTTTCAGATGGGATTGGGCACAGCTGCGATTTCTACGAGGGAGGGAAATGTGTACAAATCTACACAGAAAAAGCTGTATTTGCACATATCTAAACACAAGATGCGATTTCAGTGTGGTTTCCATTGATGTCTATGGAGAGGAAAATCGCACAGCAAAGCAGTAAACTCACACAGGACCCTTTTTATTGCTGCAGTGCATTTGCTTAGCAATCGCAACACATACATGTGAGCGACCTTTATTGAACACAATGGGGTTGATTTATTAATGGCAAATGGACTGTACACTTTGCAAAGTGCAGTTGCTGCAGAGCTTAGTAAATGAGCAGAAGCTCTGCTGACTTCCATCATCCAATCGCATGCAAGCAAAAATGTTTTTTTTTTTTTTTAATTTTCCTTGCATGTGATTGGGTATTCTTTGCAAAGTGAGGCTGTACCTCATTTACTGAGCTCTGGAGCACCTACACTTTTCAAACTGCAAAGCCTTTGCCTTTAGTAAATCAACCCCAATGTGTTTTTGGATGACTTGCAAATCTAAGCATGCAACAAACTTGCGTCAGTGTGAACCAGCACTGAGTCATCAGGAAGTGACAGGTGGCTCCCAAAGCCAAGAAGGCAGCATGAAGAAGAGCTGTCTGCGTGGAAGGCAGCATGTAGAAGATATTCTATATAGTGATACATACAATAGTCATAACGCAAATACAGAAATATATATACACCTATGGAAGAAATTTTTGCAAAGATAAAGTGACTTCAATTAAACCAATATTGAAGGAAATAAAGTGCTGGGTGAGGTGAAAAGAGTCCAAAAGAGAAAAGCCTCTTAAAGTGTGAAATCTTCAAGCAAGTCCATGGAAATTCAGACTGCAATCAAGGTGAAGATGGTTCACTTATTTAACCCCTTGAGTGCTGCATGCATATCCCCTGTGTGCACACATTCAGATGGCAGCTTACCAGATACAAAGTACCAATAGACCCATAGAGACATTAAACCTCGATGGCCAGGCTTTGAGATGGTAGCCAATGCAGCAAGAACGTCCAGCGTCAGCCACAGACTCTCCGCAATGGCGCCAAGATGACCAGAGGAAATGCAAATAGGAAACGGAGCAGCCTGCATTACCTTTTAAACATTTTATTAAAAAAACAGTTGCACTTACATTTAGATGATTCAAAAACAGCTTAACAAACAGAATCTTGTATGGATTGCTTGGCCGCCTGCAGTGCGGACCGAGCAGCGTGACGGTACATCCCTCCATCCGACGCGTTTCCTCAAAAACTAGCGTCCACTGGGATTGGAGTAAGGCTTGTAACGTCACTTCTGATTTTAAATGCTTCAGGAGAGAGACTTCCGACTGCACACAACGGAGCCCCTTATGCTTAAAATACAGAACTTCCTGTTTTACTCTCTGCCACTTGGAATGCAGCCACCCTGCTCGGTCCGCACTGCAGGTGGTCGAGCAATCCATACAAGATTCTGTTTGTCAAGCTGTTTTCTAATCATCTAAATGTCAGTGCAACCGTTTGTTTTAATAAAATGTTTGAAAGGTAATGCACTTTTAATAAAATGTTTGAAAGGTAATGCACTATCGGCTGCTCTGTTTCCTCTGGTCATCTTGGTGCTATTGCGGGAGAGTCTGTGGCTGACGCTGGAAGTTCTTGCCGGATCCCGGCTTGGTGTAGCAGAGGCGCTCTTCTTCCGTGGTCCTGAGTGACACTTGCTGTATTGGCTACCATCTCAAAGCCTGGCCATCGAGGTTTAATGTCTCTATGGGTCTATTGATACTTTGTATCTGGTAAGCTGCCATCTGAATGTGTGCACACAGGGGATTTGCATGCAGCACTTGAGGGGTTAAATAAGTGAACCATCTTCACCTTGACTGCAGTCTGAATTCCCATGGACTTGCTTGAAGATTTCACACTTTAAGGGTCTTTTCACACGAACGATCTGATCAGATCCGCCTGTTTTTCAGGCAGACATGATGGGACGCTCCATGCATCCCTATGGGACAGCGGATGTCAGCGGAGACATTCCTTCTGACACCCGTTGCTATCCGCTTCCGATCCTATCCCTGAAATCCGGAGGGGTGGAAACCCTATTTTCCATCCATCCATCGAATCGGATAGGATCGGATGAGAGCGGACAGGCGCTCCGTTCTCATCCGATCTCCCCATAGAGGACAGCGGGGATCTGACAGCTCGGACTCCGTCGGCGGATGCGGACCGTGTGAAAGGACCTTTAGAGGCTTTTCTCTTTTGGACTCTTTTCACCTCACCCAGCACTTTATTTCCTTCAGCTTTGGTTTAATTTGCCACTTTATCTTTGCAACAATTTCTTCCATATGTGTGTATGTGTGTGTGTGTGTGTGTATATGTGTATATATATATATATATATATATATATATATATATATATATATATATTATAATTTCTATATTTTCTTTATGACTATTTTATGCATCACTATATAGAACATTTTTTTTTTTTTATTAGCGCACTTTAATATATCAATCCAATTTCCATTCCTAAGGTTCAGGAATTCAGTTGCTGCTTTTACAATCTGGTTTTAGTGCATCTATATACCTACCCAGCATTTAGAAGAGCTGTCTGTGTGGAAGGCAGCATGTAGAAGAGCTGTCTGTGTGGAAGGCAGCATGTAGAAGAGCTGTCTGCGTGGAAGGCAGCATGTAGACGAGCTGTCTGCGTGGAAGGCAGCATGGAGAAGAGCTGTCTGCGTGGAAGGCAGCATGGAGAAGAGCTGTCTGCGTGGAAGGCAGCATGTAGAAGAGCTGTCTGCGTGGAAGGCAGCATGGAGAAGAGCTGTCTGCGTGGAAGGCAGCATGGAGAAGAGCTGTCTGCGTGGAAGGCAGCATGGAGAAGAGCTGTCTGCGTGGAAGGCAGCATGGAGAAGAGCTGTCTGCGTGGAAGGCAGCATGGAGAAGAGCGGTCTGCGTGGAAGGCAGCATGGAGAAGAGCTGTCTGCGTGGAAGGCAGCACGGAGAAGAGCGGTCTGCGTGGAAGGCAGCACGGAGAAGAGCTGTCTGCGTGGAAGGCAGCACGGAGAAGAGCTGTCTGCGTGGAAGGCAGCATGGAGAAGAGCTGTCTGCGTGGAAGGCAGCATGGAGAAGAGCTGTCTGCGTGGAAGGCAGCATGGAGAAGAGCTGTCTGCGTGGAAGGCAGCACGGAGAAGAGCTGTCTGCGTGGAAGGCAGCACGGAGAAGAGCTGTCTGCGTGGAAGGCAGCACGGAGAAGAGCTGTCTGCGTGGAAGGCAGCACGGAGAAGAGCTGTCTGCGTGGAAGGCAGCACGGAGAAGAGCTGTCTGCGTGGAAGGCAGCACGGAGAAGAGCTGTCTGCGTGGAAGGCAGCACGGAGAAGAGCTGTCTGCGTGGAAGGCAGCACGGAGAAGAGCTGTCTGCGTGGAAGGCAGCACGGAGAAGAGCTGTCTGCGTGGAAGGCAGCACGGAGAAGAGCTGTCTGCGTGGAAGGCAGCACGGAGAAGAGCTGTCTGCGTGGAAGGCAGCACGGAGAAGAGCTGTCTGCGTGGAAGGCAGCACGGAGAAGAGCTGTCTGCGTGGAAGGCAGCACGGAGAAGAGCTGTCTGCGTGGAAGGCAGCACGGAGAAGAGCTGTCTGCGTGGAAGGCAGCACGGAGAAGAGCTGTCTGCGTGGAAGGCAGCATGGAGAAGAGCTGTCTGCGTGGAAGGCAGCATGGAGAAGAGCTGTCTGCGTGGAAGGCAGCACGGAGAAGAGCTGTCTGCGTGGAAGGCAGCACGGAGAAGAGCTGTCTGCGTGGAAGGCAGCACGGAGAAGAGCTGTCTGCGTGGAAGGCAGCACGGAGAAGAGCTGTCTGCGTGGAAGGCAGCACGGAGAAGAGCTGTCTGCGTGGAAGGCAGCACGGAGAAGAGCTGTCTGCGTGGAAGGCAGCACGGAGAAGAGCTGTCTGCGTGGAAGGCAGCACGGAGAAGAGCTGTCTGCGTGGAAGGCAGCACGGAGAAGAGCTGTCTGCGTGGAAGGCAGCACGGAGAAGAGCTGTCTGCGTGGAAGGCAGCACGGAGAAGAGCTGTCTGCGTGGAAGGCAGCACGGAGAAGAGCTGTCTGCGTGGAAGGCAGCACGGAGAAGAGCTGTCTGCGTGGAAGGCAGCACGGAGAAGAGCTGTCTGCGTGGAAGGCAGCACGGAGAAGAGCTGTCTGCGTGGAAGGCAGCACGGAGAAGAGCTGTCTGCGTGGAAGGCAGCAGGGAGAAGAGCTGTCTGCGTGGAAGGCAGCAGGGAGAAGAGCTGTCTGCGTGGAAGGCAGCACGGAGAAGAGCGGTCTGCGTGGAAGGCAGCAGGGAGAAGAGCTGTCTGCGTGGAAGGCAGCAGGGAGAAGAGCTGTCTGCGTGGAAGGCAGCACGGAGAAGAGCGGTCTGCGTGGAAGGCAGCAGGGAGAAGAGCTGTCTGCGTGGAAGGCAGCAGGGAGAAGAGCTGTCTGCGTGGAAGGCAGCACGGAGAAGAGCTGTCTGCGTGGAAGGCAGCAGGGAGAAGAGCTGTCTGCGTGGAAGGCAGCAGGGAGAAGAGCTGTCTGCGTGGAAGGCAGCAGGGAGAAGAGCTGTCTGCGTGGAAGGCAGCAGGGAGAAGAGCTGTCTGCGTGGAAGGCAGCAGGGAGAAGAGCTGTCTGCGTGGAAGGCAGCAGGGAGGAGAGCTGTCTGCGTGGAAGGCAGCAGGGAGGAGAGCTGTCTGCGTGGAAGGCAGCAGGGAGTAGAGCTGTCTGCGTGGAAGGCAGCAGGGAGGAGAGCTGTCTGCGTGGAAGGCAGCACGGAGGAGAGCTGTCTGCGTGGAAGGCAGCACGGAGAAGAGCTGTCTGCGTGGAAGGCAGCACGGAGAAGAGCTGTCTGCGTGGAAGGCAGCGCTGCAATCCAGGAACTAAGTATCGGTTTCTTAAGAATCTTGTTTTACAGTACTTGGTGCTGATTTTTTATTTTTTTATTCCCAGCAAAAGTTCTTCTTTAGATTTTGCTCAGCACTGTGAAAACCCAACTCAAGGCTTCTTCCTTTAATACGTTTTTCCTCCAGCAGTACAAGTATCCTTTAAAAAAAGCAATAAAGAAACATTCTTTTAATCTTTTTTGTACATTATACGTTGGCAGCTACAAGAACGTACATGTCGCTATTCTGAGCCCTAAGAGAGACTTTCCCGGGTTGTGGAGGAATTTTTTTCCTACAATAAAAGCAGTAAAAATAACCACAAATATTCATATGTGATGCTAGTTTTATGCATCCATAGAAGGATTAAATGGAGCTTTTAGTTTTTGTACATTTTTGTAACAGTTCTAAACCAGAAAATTGCTCAGAAATGCTGTTAATGTCATTTCGTTGTGTTTGTGTGTTCCGCATGACAGCAAGTAGTGCTTTTTTAATTGATCTTTCAATGGAAAGTTCTATTTTAACAATGTGCTACAATCATGCCACGAATGACATCTAAACTAACCTCCAAAAAAAAGACTTGTTTATGTGGTTTCCATGTCTTTTCCAGTCAAAACATATAAAATAAAAAAAAAAAATAGTAAAACCTTTTTATTTCTATTTAAAAGAAGCTTTTTTTTTTTCCTTTTTATTACAGTGTTGTGCCCCCTGGGAACAAAGAACATGAAGCAGTAGGAGTTGGCTGCATTGATGACTTGTCTCCTAGCAGTTTCCTAAGATAAGTGTTGGTAAGAGGAATTTGGGGTCTTGGGGGTCTTGTCAGCCTCCTCTCTTGCTGATGCTTGTCACAGGAAAGTTCTGAGAACCTGAGACTGAGTACCCCCTGTAAATGCAGCTATCTCCTTGCTAGCAACGTTGTTAGATGGCATGGGGGGGGGGGGGGGGGGCGGCATTCTCTCCAACCAAGTAACTGGACTTCTACAGCATTCAGGCAGATAGGACAAAGTACTACAGGTAACTTTTACCCTGGGGAACAGAACACTGTTAAAAAAAAAAAGAAAGAAAGAAATGCGACTTTTTAATCACTTGCTCACTGGGCACTTTCACCTCCTTGCCCAGGCTAATTTTTAGCTTTCAGCGGTGTCGCACTTTGAATAAGAATTGCGCATTCACGCAACACAGTACCCAAACAAAATTGTTATCATTTTTTAAACATAAATAGAGTTTTCTTATGGTGGTATTTAACCACTTTACCACGGAGGATTTTCCTGCTTTACGTCCAGGCCACTTTTTGCGATTCGGCACTGTGCGACTTTAACTGACAATTGCGCGGTCATGCAACGCCGTACCCAAACTGAATTTACGTCCTTTTTTCCCCACAAACAGAGCTTTCTTTTGGTGGTATTTGATCACCTCTGCGCTTTTCATTTTTTGCGATATTAATAAAAAAAAGCGACAATTTTGAAAAAATAACAATATTTTTCTACTTTGACAGTTAAAAAATATCCAATATATTAAATTTTTGTCATATATTTAGGCCAAAATGTATTTGGCTACATGTCTTTGACAAAAAAATTCTCAATGAGCGTATTTTTAACCGCTTTAAGACCGGAAGATTTTACCTCATTCCTGACCAGGCCATATTTTGCGATTTGGCTCTGCTTTAACAGACAATTGCGCAGTCATGCGATGCTGTACCCAAATTTAATTTTTTCCCCCACAAATAGAGCTTTCTTTTGGTGGTATTTAATCACCTGTGCGATTTTTACTTTTTGCGCTATAAACAAAAAAAGAGCGACAATTTTGAAAAAATAACAATATTTTTGTTTTCTGCTACATATTTTTGGTAAAAAAAATCGCAATAAGCGTATTTTGATTGGTTTGCGCAAAAGTTATCGCAGCTACTAACTACGGGTAATTTATGTCATTTTTATTGTTTTTCTTTTTTTTTTTTTTTTTTTTTTACTAGTAATGGCGGCGATCTGCAATTATTTTTTTTTTTTTTTTTTTTTTCGGGACTGTGACATTGCGGCAGACAGATCGGACCCTTGACTGACATTTTTGACACTTTTGGGGGTACCAGTGACATTACTACAGTAATCAGTGCTATAAATATGCACTGTTACTGTAAAAATGACACTGGCAGGGAAGGGGTTAACTTTTATTGGAGAGGGAGGGGTTAATGTATGCCTGGTGCTTACTGACGTGTGTGGGTGGAGGGGACTGTGTGACACAGGCACAGATCGCAGGTTCAGCTATGCTGAATCCTTCAATCTGTCCCTGCCTGTCACTTAGGAGATCCGCCTGCTTTGTTTACTCAAGACCTACGACGCTGGACGATAACGAACCACTTTGCCGCAGTAGGCTCAATGTGAGCGGTCGGCAAGTGGTTAATCACCACTGGGTTTTTTTTTTTTTAGTAAAAGTATAAAGACCGAAAATTTTGAAAAAAAAACAAAAATGTTTTTTTACTTATAAAATTTAGCAAACAGGTAATTTTTCGCCTTTACTGATGTGTGCTGATAAGGCTGCACTGATGGACACTGATGAGGCGGTACTGGTAGGTACTACTGACAGGTGCCATTGATGAGGAGACACTGGTAGTCACTGATTAGCAGCAGTGGTGGGCACTGATTGGCAGAAGCCGATTATTGGCTCTTTTCTCCTCTCCTCCACATGCTGACAGCATGAGAAGGAGCAATGAAGAGAGCCAGTAACCGGCTGTTGACATCGTGATCAGCTGTGATTGGACACAGCTGATCACACGGTAAAGAGCCGCTGATTGGATCTTTACCTCAATCTGTGTTCACCAGTTTCCAAAAGACACTGAACACAGCGCACGCAGCCTGCGCCCAACAACAGGCGCGATCACGGGATGTCGTCATATGACAGCCTCTCAGAACTGGACGACCGCACTGTAGCCATCATTCAGCTATAGTGCAGTCAGCAAGTGGTTGTAGTAATATGAAGAGCTGGTTCACACTGGGGCGACTTGTCAGGCGACCTGGTCGCCTGACAAGTCGCCGAGGGTCGCCTGCCATAGAGTATCACAGGACCCGTTCTAATAGGAGCGACACAAGTCGCTCCGACTTAGAAAAAGGGTCCGGAGCTTCTTTGGGGCGACCCGGAGTGACCTGCATTGACTTCAATGATATGAAGTCCGTGCCGGCCGCTCCGAGCTGCGCACCGCGATTACACAGGTCGCCCCGGCAAGTCGGGTCGCGCCTGTGTGAACCGGCTCTTAGCCCCCGTTCACACTGGGGCGACCTGGTCGCCTCACAGGTCGCCGTAGGTCGCCTGCCATACAGAAGCTGCGGACCTGTTCTAATAGGAGCGACACAAGTCACTCCGACTTAGAAAAAGGGTCCGGAGCTTCTTTGGGGCGACCCGGAGTGACCTGCATAGACTTCAATGTTATGAAGTCCGTGCCGGCCGTTCCGAGGTCGCGGGGCGAGCAGCGTGCCGTGACCTGTGAGGTCGCCCGGCAAAGTCGGGTCACTGCAATGTGAACGGGGCCTTAAGGTAGAATTAAAAAAAAAAAAAATAAAGAATAAACATGTTATACTTGGTTTTATAAACATGTTATACAATGGTTTTGCACAGAGCAGCCCCAGTCCTCCTCTGGTGCTCTTGGCTCCTCCTCTTTTTCGAGTTGCCTCATAGCAAGCCGCTTGCTGTTGGAGCACTCATGCATGCCCACTCTGTGTCCATAGGACACACAGAACAGGGGGTCAGCTCCACCCCCCCCCCTTCCTCACTTGCTGTGATTGACAGCCCCAGGAGCCAATGACTCTTGCTTATGTCCCTAGCCCAGTGAGGAGGCAGAGACCCTGAAGAGCAGCCACTCTCATGCACATCGCTGCATCACGGCAGGCCTAAAGTAGAATTCCAGGATAACACTAACTAGTCTTCAAAATGCCCCCCCCCCCCCCAACACCTATACTGACTGACCTCTATTAGAAAGATCTGTATGCTTACCTGTTTTCAGACCACTTTCGTCCCGTCACATGATCTGGCCCCTTATTTGTCAGTCAGCGGTGGCTGCAGGGGAGCCTTTAGGTGACCTCGCTCTTAGGCATAACCAACTACTCTCAAGCGCTCTCTCTTCTCCCCTGCAGTTGCCACTGGCTGACACAGGGCTGCTAGCATTAGTAAATAGATAGGAAAGTATATCCCATTTACTTTTTTTTTTTTTTTTTACGTTTCTTCAGTCACTTCCTGGATTCTTGCCCAGGCAAATCCTACATCCCAGGAGTTTTCAGGAGAGGAGGGGTTTTCTCAGCTAAGCACACTCTCCTGCCTGCATGCTTGAGCTAAGGACAGATTCCAGGAAGTAAAGTCTACATGAATCATTTGCCCTTACTCAAGATGGCCATGGCCAGAAGTGCTAGGGACGTGTTTTACAAAGTGAATTCTCCACACAATAAAGCACGGAGACTTGGATGGATGGGGGAGTTTGCTTTGAATAATAACCTCTTGGCGCTGGCAGCACGCAAATATGTGCCCTTTCGGTAGGTGGGCCTTGGTGCCGAGCGGCCACATATTTGTGTGCAATTATGCAAAACCAGCTGTGCCGAGAGCGCGCGCAATACTCCCAGCGGCTAACAAAGCTCCCAATTGCTGCTAGCAGTCACATGATCATAAACCCCACCTCCTAGCATTATAAACCTTAAAGGGCAGGCAGACACCGGAGCCAAGGGGTTAAAAATTGATTAAACAAGAATTTAAATTTAAAATGATTTTATTTCCTCTGTGTTATTACCCCGCTCTAGTTTATATCATCATCAAAGGACATTTCCCATTCAGGTTTATACTTCTGGCTGCAGCTATCTGTGAATGTGGATTGCTCTGACTTTATTACCTCTGCTGTTTCCTTTTGAACCAGTCTGCTGACAGCGTGTTATCCCTCTGCTCTATTCCCAGTGTTTAGTATGTAAATTGTGTCTTCTTTTTTTGAGGATGTTCCCCAGTCGCTGTGGGATTCCTTGGATTTTTTTGTTATTGTGCACCGAATGGAAATTTTGGTGCCGAAACTGAAAATGACAGTTTAAAAAACAAAATATTATTTTTTTCGACTTTTTAATTGTCATGAATTTAAATAAATATGAATTTATTTCGGCCATTATTAGCACATTTAGTGCAAGAAAAACTCAAGAAAAACGTATCCCTTTAAGTTCTATCTGTCTTCTCACTGGTCCGCTGCGCTTCCAATGTGGTGTTTAAAATTCTGCTTGCTGCATTTTTGGTCTGTTAAAAAAAATAGTCACTAAAAACGCACTTCCCTGTTGAAATGCATTAAAAACGCAGCAAGAATGCATCAGTAGCGCACCCGTGTTATGTTTTTGATGCAGTTTTTGAGTCACATGACCTATGAAAAACACACCATAAGCACAGTAAAATCGTGTGCATTTTCGATGCCATTATCGGCACATTTTTCTCTTATTGGTAAAATACCGATAACACAATTTTCAGCCGATATTTTAGTTCATCTCTACTATTTACCAGTCTTTTCTGGATTAGTGCCAGTCCACCTGTTTGTTTCAAACACTAATAGTAATGCTGATGTCAGGTCAGGGCACACATCCATGGGTAAGTGTTGATGGGACATGTAGTCCTGAGGAGGGTAATTGGCAGACTTATGATTACATACAGAGTGCATGCTCCCTGGCTGGAAGTTCAGGGAAGCAGCATGGAGGAAGCTGGAGGCTGCGCCAGTAACCATAATAAAATGTGAGTGGTTGGTGGCATTGTTTAACCACTTCAATACAGAGCACTTTCACCCCCCTTCCTGCCCAGGCCAATTTTCAGCTTATAGCGCTGTTGCATTTTGAATGACAATTGCGCGTTCATGCAACACTGTACCTAAACCAAATTTGTCATTTTTCCCCACAAATAGAGCTTTATTTTGGTGGTATTTGATCCTCGCAAGGTTTTTTCTATTTTGCTAAACAAATAAAAAAAGACTGAAAAGTTTGAAAAAAAAAAAACTGATGAGGAGGCACTGATGAGGAGGCACTGATGGGGTGGCACTAATATGTAGCACTGTTAGGCGGCATTGATGGGCAATGATAGGTGGCACTGATCGACACTGGTGGGCGGCACTGATAGGCGGCACTGGTGGGCAATAATGGGCACTGGTGGGCAATAATGGGCACTGGTGGGTGGCAATGATGGGCACTGGTGGGCAGCACATGATGGGGAGGGCAGCACTGATAGGGAGGGCACTGGCAGTCTCCCTGAGCCCTGATTGCCATCCCTGGTGGCCATGGTGGGCATCCCTGGTGGCCATGGTGGGCATCCCTGGGGTCATGTGTGGGCATCCCTGGGGTCATGGGTGGGCATCCCTGGTGGTTCTAGTGGCACCCCCCCAAGGGTCTGCACTGGTAATCAATGCTCTGATTACCAGTGCTGACCCCCCCCCTGTCAGGAGAGCTGCAGATCGGCTCTCCTCTACTTGTGCCTGTTAGGCACGAACTAAGGAAAGCTGATCAACGGCTCTTCCTGTGTACTATGTGACCAGCTGTGATTGGAAACAGCTGGTCACATGGTAAAGATCCTACGTCAGTAGGCTCTTTACCGAGATCGGATATGCGGTGTGTCAGAGTGCATTATCGCGCTAACCCTGGGGGGTGCGCAGAGCGCCTTATCCTGCCGCCGTCATATGACATCCGGTCAGGATAATGCAACCACCTTTCCACCGTCAATCGCCTATAGGGCGGGCGGGAAGTGGTTAAGTTAAAGCTGAACTCCAGGATAAGCAAACATTGTCTAAGTAAAGAGGTGTGTTTATTCTTCCATGAATTTCGGTGTGCAGATCTGCTAAGGAATCCAGTGTGAAACTTTGCCTTGTAATAAAGACTGGTCACTGCCGTCCTTTCACCTTCACAGGGTGAATGGTCTTGTCTCTACCTCCTCCTGCAGTTTTCTGTAGCAGCCTGTAGTGGGTGTGGCCTACTGGTTTCCTCCCACAGCTCTGCTCTCTGCACAGGCACAGTGATACGGCCATTTCCACTTTTACAAGGTAATGACTGAGATTGCAACGGCATTTGATAGAGAAAAAGTAGATTTATATCTTATGTGGCTATTAAAAAATGGGTATAAATGAAAGTTTTTGTGCCTGGAATTAAGCTTTAACTTTTCATGAATTACCAAGTTAATAGCTGATCTAAAGAAATGCATATGTTGGCATGTAGAGACAAAGCGTAGCTTCCACTGAAAATCCGTGATCCTAAGGAAACCTGTCCATATAACAGTATGTGAGCTGCAAATGTGTCAGTTAGTCAAGTTTCCACATGAGATCTCTGTAATTCTTTTAGGTCTGTGCCTGTCCTGCTTTAGGCAGAAATATGGGGGGTGGCATTGCTGATTTGGGTTTGAGGGTAGTATTACATAGAAATGATAGCATGCCATGATTTGATTAATTTTTTTTGTGTTTGCAATCATCGGCTCTTGAAATACCTGTTTTTGCAGCGCCTATAACAGTCATAGTTAACTATTAAGCAGAGTTTGTTATTAAACCTGTGCTCTGGCTTCAATAAAATCTGTGCCAGGATGGGGGGAGTACTTAAAGGGACCTTTTTCAGGGGTGGAAAAAATAAAATCCGTAGTGCCCTGTGAAATTTGTAGCAGAAACTCTCATCGGCAATCCTATCCTACACTATGGGGTATGTGGGAGGGCATATACCCCACTGCCCGCTCTGCTTCCTCCTGATGTCCCCCATGTCATAGTTGTGTCGCTCTGTGACTGAGGGGCCAGAGGAGTCAAATGAGGTTGGTCCTGGGAGCTCTGCTACAGAGCGAAGATTCAGCAAATCACCAACTGGACATAAAACTGCTTTCCTTACAGGGTACTGTCATTGTAAATTTATTTACCCATTTTAACCAATTGCTGACCCTGGCTTTTTCTGACATTTTGTTGTTTACAAGTTTAAATTCGTATATTTTGCTAGAAAATCACTTAACCACCTAAGCCCCGGAAGATTTTACCCCCTTCCTGACCAGGGGGTATTTTGCGATTCGGCACTGCGTGATTTTAACGGACAATTGCGCGGTCGTTCGCTGTATCTAAACGAATTTGGCGTCCTTTTTTTCCCACAAACAGAGCTTTCTTTTGGTGGTATTTGATCACCTATGTGATTTTTTTGATCATGCGCTATAAACAAAAAAAGAGCGTAAATTTTGCAAAAATAGCAATATTTTTCAAATTTTTTTTATATGAAATTCCCCCAAAAAAATGTAAAAATCAAAATTTTTTAACATTTTCGGCCAATTTGTTTTATGCTACCTATGTTTGGTAAAAAAAATCGCAAAAAGCGTATTTTGATTTGTTTGCGCAAAAGTTATCGCGTTTACTAACCAAGGGAAAGATTTTTGTCATTTTTGTTGTTTTTTTTTTTAACGCGTAATGGCGGTGATCTGCGATTTTTTTTTTTTTTTTTTTTTTTTTGCGCTACTGCGACATTGCGGAGGACAGATCGGACCCTTGACTGACATTTTTGACACTTTTGGGGTTACCAGTGACATTTCTACAGTAATCAGTGCTATACATATGCACTGTTACTGTAAAAATACACTGGCAGTGAAGGGGTTAACTTTTTTTGAAAGGGAGGAGCTATGTGTGTCCCTAGGGGCGTGCTTTCTACTGTGATTGGCTGTAGCTTCAGATGTATGAACAGTGATCAACGGTTCTACATAGTAGAACCGTATGATCATCCTTCATACACAGGGGAGAATGACAGGCAGCTTGTTTACACAAGCCGCCTGACTTTCTCCCTCTCCCCCGACGATCGCAGAGTGACCGGTGGACATCGGGTCCGCCGGTCACACGCGCGGGGGGGTGCGTGACCGCGCGGGAGCGCGCCTCCGGCGGCGCGCGCTCGCTCCCTAGACCCTCACAGGCTAGCCACGTAGACCTACGTCGCTTTGCCTGTGAGGGGCTGACTGCCGACGTAGATCGGCGTTAGGCAGTCGGCAAGTGGTTAAAAATGTATTTTACTTTTTTTATTTTTTTATTTTATTTTTTGTTTTTACACTGTCCCTTTAGGCCCTGTTCACACCTGAGCGTTTTTCAGCTCGTAAAACGCTCATGTCTGAAGTCTCAAAACGCCCAACAAGCAAAATCCCTTTCATTTTAATGACCCCTGTTCACACATGAGCGTTTTGTCACCTGAAGCAAAACGCCTGAAAGGGTAACTCCACTTTCGTGGGGGGAAAAAATAGGAAATAAAGAAAAAAAAACAATATAGTGTATACAATTGCAACACAAATCATATTGAATGTTCTTAAAAATTACCTTTTCCTTTTCAATCTGTAGCTGTTGTAATTTTCTGAAAATGCAAAGCAATAATGGTTACCTGGAGGTGTTCTGTACACAGAATGTACTGACCACACCCCAGAAACATAATTTCCTGCTTGTGTGATTGGCTCACTGATTTTCCCAGAAGTCTGCACTATGATATAAGTCAGATTTCTGGCATCCCCTGCAACAAAAATGTCATTTTTGATGAGATACTTCCAATAGGAACACGTCTAAAGGGATGCAGGCCCAGCAGCTTTCCTCATTACTGCTCTGCAGCTGCCACAGCTGATAATTATGAAACCACTACCATTTGACCCACTCAGCACAGAGGCACAAACGGGGATTTCTTCAGAATAACAAAAGGAAGGAATCTTCAACAACATTTGTTACAATCCTTAAAATGTACAGAGATCACCCAGAGGGGAATGTTTTTTTTTTTTTTTTTTTTTTTTTTTTTGTTCTCAACAACAGTGGAGTTACGCTTGAAGCTCAAAAAAGTACATAAGCTTCTTTTTGGCAGATTACAAGCGTTTTTGTTAGATGTCAATGCCTGCCTCCAAACACCTGCAGAAAACGACTGTAAAAACGCCCAAAAAAACGCCTAATAATGACACGCTCAGCTGTGAATATAGCCTTCATTTTTTTTGATCACTTTTATTCTTATTAATGTAAACATCCCTTGTAATAGAAATAAGCATGACAAGTCCTCTTTATTGAAAGATCTATTATTTACCTTTTTATAAAAGCAAAAAAAGACATTTTCCCTTCAGGTGTCCAAACTATGGCCCTCCAGATTTTCAGGAACTACAATTCCCATGAGGCATTGTAAATCTCTGACATTCACAGTCTTAACTAGGCATGATGGGAATTGTAGTTCCTGAACAGCTGGAGGGCCATAGTTTGGACATAGGGCCCCTTGTTTATGCCTGCGAGTGGAAAGTGAGGTCAGACATTGTTCCGTTCCTCCAAGGGCATAGAGTTGAGTGGGGGCTATCTTGCCCCCATTTAGCTTCCTGCCTAGCCATTGGCCGCACGGATCCGTTTCCGGGTTACTGAAGGATTCGTTAAGCTCGGTAACCACTGGGAAGTGGCAGGAGGAGGGTACCTCTCCCACGGCCTATAAAAGTGATCCCGTGGTGAATCTCCCGCCAGGATCACTTTTATCTGAAAGCCGGCTGCCTGTTGTAAATATACCAGGGTTATGGCAGCTAGCTGCTGCCATAACCCTGGTATTTAACGTAAAAACATAATGTATACTTACAGCTAGGTGGTCAGCAAGTGGTTAAAGTGATAATAAAGGCAATTTTATTTATTTTTTTTATAGTAAAAAAAAAAAAAGAGGGACTACTTACCTGTTCTGTGCAACAATTTTGCACAGAGAGGTTGCTTTCCTCTTTGGTCTTCCCCCCCAGTGTTGTTGGCTCCTCCCTCCATCTGGTGCCTCTGGTAGCAAGCAAGGTTCTAATGAAGCGCCCATCCCTGTGTGCTCCTGAGCCAGGCTGTGTGTGTCTATAGCCCCGCCCCCCGCTCCCTCCTCACAGCAGTTTGACAGCAGCAGGGGCCTATGGCTGTGCTGCCCTCAGTTTCTCTTGTGAAATTAGGAAGTGAGGGGAGCAGTGACGGAGCCAGGTAAGTGTTTAGGGTCAGAGTGGGGGTAGGACAGTGAGTGGGGAGTTTTTTCCCTCAATACAGAGAATTCATTCAGGTAGAAAAAAGTTTAGACTTCACTACCACTTTAATCTCTGCTTGGTAGGCCCCGTGTACAGCCTGGGCCTATGATCTGAGAAGCTACATGAGGACACAGGGATTCATTTAACTGCTTCCCATGAATCAACGTACCTGTACCTTAGCTCGGAGAAGTGGTTGTACCGGGATGATGCCAGCAGCTGCAGGCATCAACCCAGTACCGTTCTTTAGAGCCAGCTGTCGGCTTTCAGAAGATAACAGCCAATGCGGCTTGGAAGCCGCTCAGCTGTTATACCAGCGAGCGGGAGGGGACATCCCCACCCCCGCAGCTCTGCCCAGGTCTCCCATCCCACCAGGAGACCCGAGCAACCAGCCGCCACGCTTGCGGCTGCTGCACAAAAACCGTGTGACATAAAAAATTGCAACGACCGCCATTTTCTTCCCCCGGGGGTCTCTGCTACATAGTGTGTGTGTATGTATGTGTGTATATATATATATATATATATATATATATATATATATATAGTGTGTGTGTGTGTGTATATATGTGCCACTTTGTGTTGGTCTATCACATAGAAACCCAATAAAATACATTTACATTTTTGGTCGTAACATAACAAAACGTGGAAGATTTTAAGGGGTATGAATACGTTTTCAAGGCTGTGTATGTGTGTGTGATATATACACACACACACATATCTCTTGTTTGGGGGTTCTACGTAATTTTCTAGCAAAAACTGATTTTTACATAAATGAGCAAAATGTCAGAATTGGCCCAGTTGGCAAGTGGTTGAAATGAAAAAAACTCTGAGCAGTATTGCAGAAAAGACCTGCATTGTCTCCACTGCAGTAAAATAAACCTACCTACCTGCTCAGTCTTTTGTAGAATGTACACTGTGCTGACGTCATCCCGCACCAGGCAATAAAGATGGTTGAAGACTGGCAGACAGGAAGCTGGTAAGAAGAGGTCAGTGAGGGACCTCACAGGCAATTGGACTGTTGAAGTAGAGGTAGGTATTGCAGACTTTAGTTCTGTTTTAATGTGTTTTGTCCCGTTTTCCTCTACCTTCCTCGACCTTCCTGTCTAAGGCCAGGTGTGGTGTCAACAGGGCGCCCCTCCTCCCACCATGTCTGACAACGCAGCTACCAAGGAGATGGCTGCTTTGACCAATGGCACTTTTCTTTGTTGCCAAGCACTTGCTCATTTGTCTGGAACAGTTTAGCTCCTCTCTCCCTACGTTTCTTGTAGGATGCTTGTCTCGGTCAGGTGTTTGGAGACTGAGAAAACGGCCGTCTGTCATAGCAGCTATCTCATTGCTAACTGCGTTGTCGGAAGGCCATGAAGAAAGAAGGGGTGCCCTATCTGACCTCACATAGGAAGATGGGACAAAGTACTACATGTTCTTGTCCCCTGGGGAAAAGAACACAGTAATAAAAATTTAGGCAAAACTTCTTTAAATGAAAGTTCCTTGCAGGGCACCAAAAGGTTACGTTGTAGTAGTTTGGGACTTGTCTGGTTGGCTCTAATATTAGGTAGACATGCCTTCCAATATTTGTAACGAGCCCTGCCATTTAATGACGGCTACGAGGAAATAACTGCAATGTTTGGGCGGAGGTCTCTTAGTATTTAGGGTTTGCCTGTTAGTTCTGTGTAATTATTTGTTTTGTAATGGAAGTTTTCACGTCTTTTCCACTGCCTGTTTCTGTATTCTTCCCTTTGTAAATACAGGTTATGAGAAAATTGATACTTTAACCCCTTCACTGTCACAAGCCCATTACATTTTTTCTCAGTGACAATGGTTACCAGAAAAAATAGAGGGGTAATTATCCAAGCAGAGACAGCAATGAAAACTTGACAGAGGGTCTAACCCTTCCCCACTATATCCAAAATTAAATAAAATGGTTTTGCCTAGAGATGCATTTTAAAGGAGTTGTAAAGACAGAAGGTTTTTTATCTTAATGCAGTCTATGCACATTTGGCACCTTTCAGGGGGGAGGGGGGAACGGGTACCTGTTTTTGACAGGTACCCTTCCCCACTTCTGGGATACAGCGCCACGGCGCCGTCCCTTGGAAGTTCAGCCCCCACCTCCCTCCTCTGCCGCTGAGCCAATAGGAATGCGCAGCACGCTTTGCGCAGTAGGGACCCACCCGTGAAGCCGCAAGGCTTCACTGCCAGGTTCCCTCACCAGCAATGGCGGCGGCATCAACCGACAGCCGATGGAAACATTGGTCCTTCTTCTTCCTCCCTATATTAAATACTAGAACAAAAAGCTAAAAAAAAAGTTTGTGGCATATCGTACACTTTATTGATTCTAATGGAATGAGCGATAAGCAGGAGTTGTATGTGACATTGTCCTTTCAGAACTGTAGTTTTGTATTTTTCCATATTTTGTACTCTGTGACCCATTAATAATATCAGTCACCCATACAAATCGAGGAGCCATTTTCAGGTAAAGCAAATGTTCCGAAAGATAATATTGGCAGTTCTTGACAAAAATGTTGTTATAGACCGATTCAGTTAAAAATAACATAAAGAACCTACAAGATATACTGAATTGACATTATTGATATATGTAACACACACACACTTCATAGGTTGAACTGGATGGACTGGTGTCTTTTTTCAACCTCACTAACTATGTAACTATGTACAGCACACATTAAAAAGTGATGTTTGGGCTATAGAAAAAAAAAAAAAACTACATACTTACTCTCATACTGCAGCATCGGTGTGATGCTTCAGCTGATCTCCCGCTGCTTCTAAGCCTGAGAACTGAGCAATCACATTACCGCTGATTGCTCAGTTCTCGGTCAGTCACCACTCTCCGCTCTGTACCCTCCAGTGCTGGGCTGGTGAGGGAGCAGGCGTGCCTGAGAGCCAAAGCCACATTTCAATCAGGCATCTGGGTAGATCCCAACACTGTCAGGATTCATCCAGAGCCTGGAGCGGCTCAGTGAGGTCAGCCAACAACAGGAATTTACTAATTCTAGGTCATAGGATTGCAAAAGGTAAGTGCACTCCTGTGACCCAAAAGAGAAGATTGGTTTGCAGTGTGATGGATTGTTGAGCAGTGCCCAAGATTTAAGGATTGGATTTTGGTGTGTTGGGTCATTAATCAGTTCCCTGGATCGATTGAGTTGTGGTGTGAGGTCATGGAGCAGTATCTGCAACTAAGGATTTGGATTGTAATGTGTTGAGTGGTTTAATAGTACTCTAGAACTAAGGATTTAGGTTTCATATTGGATAGATGAGCAGAATAAAGGACATGGTTTGCCATATTTGGGTGTTTCGACAGGACTCTGGAATGGATGGTCTGGATTGGGGTGTGTTGTGTGACTGAGCAGCACTATGCATCAAATGAACTAGACTGTGGCATATTGGGTGGTATAGCATGTAATCTGAAGTGCCAAATGGTACCTGAGGCATCTGCATTTTCCATTATGTACCTACTACCCCAACATAATTTCTACAGACAAATGTTAACATATCAGAGAATGTAATACCGAACAGCTGTTATCTTTTTGTCTTTTAGGGTTTAAGATTTAAAGAAGTGTGATACCCACCTACCTGCACTGATCATGTCTGGTGAGTATTCAGTACTACATATTCACACTAAGGGGATCTGTCCAAGGAATGAACAAGTTGACATGCAGAAGTTCAGTCATATAAAACAACATTTCTCTTACGTCCTCCGACAGTCGCCGCCCCTCATACAGTCTTCACCAATGGGTATTGACTTCCTCTCCACAGGAGTAGGGGATCTGTCCAAGGAATGAACAAGTTGACATGCAGAAGTTCAGTGATAGAAAACACCATATTACCATTCAGTCCACATTAAGTTGATATTTTAATTACAAAATTTGGTATTTATGCCTCAGTTTTGCCGGTTAAATTGAGCAGGGCTATTTGGTTTTGTGCAATTTCACTTTTTTCATTTTAGTTACTAAAACTGCTGATTTTCCAGTATGAAAACCTAAGTGTTAGTATACTGTGAAAAGTTCATTGTACAGAGTGTTTGATCTAGATCACATGAGATGGAATGTTTTTAAATGAATGACCATGTGTTAACATATAAAGTGCAAGTTAAGTTGATGTTTGCCTATTCCATGCTCCATTCACACCTAGGCGATTTGAATTGCCGGTGGAATCACCACATTTTGCCCGCGATTCCAAATCGTGGGACATGTTTGTGATGCAAATACTTCTTAATAGCACCCCAATCATGTGCCATTAGGGAGCGGGCTCTTCTTTTGGGCGACAGTGTCGCACGTTACGGTTTGCCACGATTGCAGCGCGATTTTTGCCACGATAATCTGTACAAAGTGCAGTGCTTATAAACATAAATAATAGACTGTGCAAAATTGTGATCCCACTCCGTGTTTTGTAACAACACCAAAGAATTATGTATAACATGATCACTCAAAAATACATATACCTCACAAATTTTGCAACATGTGTAAATAATAAAATCAAAAAAACTCCATAGAAAAAATCCATACAAGTGCAAAACTTGAAAAAGGAAAAAAATATAATGTGTTCAGTGTTCTAGCTCTATTCTCGGAGAAAGGGAGTTTTGTAAATGCATGCAGAAGGAAAGCCAGCTTCCCAAGACTCCTCCGTGAAGCAACACCAGTTAGTAAAAATGGCTGCTTACCAGAGCATATTGGCCTCCATCCTAATGGAAAAGCTAACCGAGCCTTAGGCCCCTTTCACACAGGCTTTCCGATCCGCCTGTCAGTTTTTTAGGCGTATCGGATCGGATGCTCCATGCAGCCCTATGGAGCAGCGGATGTCAGCAGAGACATCTCCGCTGCTATCCGATCCTGTCCGTGAAATCCAGACGGATGGAAACCCTATTTTCCATCCGTCTGGAGGATCGGATCGGATGAGAATGGACAGGCGGTCCGTTCTCATCCGATCTCCCAGTTCCGTCTCTGCACACAGAGCGGAGACGGAGCTGTCATCCGCCTGCTCAGCGGGGATCGGGGGATCGACCTCTCGCTAAGCAAAATGGACTCCGTCGGGCGTACCGCCCGTGTGAAAGGAGCCTTAAAGGGCTCTTTCACATGGTCCGCCGTGCTTCTCAGCGGGGATCGATCCGCCGATCCCCGCTGAGCCGGCGGATGACAGCTCCGTCTCCGCTTGCAGTGCGGAGAGGGAGGTGTCACAGCTCCCGCTGCTCTCTATGGGGAATCGGATGAGAGCAGACCTCCTGTCCGCTCTCATCCGATCCCTGAACGGATGGAAAAATAGGGTTTCCATCCGTCCAGATTTCACAGACAGTATCGGATACGGATGGCAGCGGCTGTCAGCTGGGATGTCTCCGCTGACATCCGCTGCCCCATAGAGCTGCATGGAGGATCCAATCAGATCCGCCTAAAAAACTGACAGGCGGATCTGATGGGACCACCTGTGTGAAAGAGCCCTAATTAGGGAAATACTTCCCAAACACTTCCAAATTGAAAATGGTGATTCCGGCATGCTCCGGATCCAGCTATCACTCCCAATATAGATATGTAAAAAACATATAGGCTCATACCATAATACTGTTAACTAACACATTTATTAAAAACAGACGAGTGCACTCACATGATCCAAGATTAACAACGAGCATATATGTAATAGAAAAAGCTGCGATGGCCATACAGTGAACAACAAGAAGGGGCCAATAAGTGTAGCACCATGGCATGCCATTAATCACTTGCCGACTGCCGCACGACTATATACGGCGGCAGTCAGCCCCTCCTGGGCAAAGCGTCGCATCGGTATGTCGCTCGCCCACGAGCGTCTTGGGGGCTTCCTTGCGCCGCCGGAGGCGAGCTCCCGCCCCCGCTCGTTCCCTGACATCCCCGCGCGAGTGACCGGCGGCTCTGATGTCCGCCGGTCACTCGCGATCTCCCGTTGGAGAGGGAGAAAGGCAGGCGGCTAATGTAAACACAGCCGTCTGTCATTCTCCCTGATGTAACTGCAGAGATCATACGATCCTGCTATGTAGGATCGTATGTCTCTGTGGTTACATCACAAGCCACGCCCCTTGACAGTAAGAATCACGCCCCTAGGAACACACTTAACCCCTTGATCACTAAAAGTTAACCCCTTTCCTGCCAGTCATTTTTACAGTAACAATGCATATGTATAGCACTGATTACTGTAGTAATGTCACTGGTACCCCCAAAAGTGTAAAAAATGTCAGTCAGGGGTCCGATCTGTCCGCCGCAATGTAGCAGTCCCGCAAAAAAATTCGCTGCCATTACTAATTAAAAAACAAAAATGACATAAATCTTTCCCTTAGTTAGTAAACGCAATAAATTTTGCGCAAACCAATCCAAAAACGCTTATTGCAATATTTTTGGTAAAAAAAAAAAAATGTAGCAAAAAACAAACCACAAAAATTTTGATTTTAACATTTTTTTTGGGGGGGGGGGAATTTCATGTAAAAAATGTGAAAAATATTATTTTTTCAAAATTGTTGCTCTTTTTCTGTTTATAGCGCAAAAAGTAAATATCGCACAGGTGCTCAAATACCACCAAAAAAAAGCTCTGTTTGTGGGAAAAAAAGGACATAAATTTAATTTGGGTACAGCGTTGCACGACCGCGCAATTGTCCGTTAGTCACGCAGTGCCGAATCGCAAAATAGGCCCTGGTCTTTGAGCAGCCAAATCCTCCAGGGCTTAAAGCGGTTGTATCCCGCTTTTTTACACTTTTACCTACAGGTAAGCCTATAATAAGGCTTACCTGTAGGTACAAATAATATCTCCTAAACCGGCACGGTTTAGGAGATATTTACAGTGCATGCAGCCGCTCGCGCGAGCGGCGCATGCGCTCTGAAGGTCCGGGGGGACCTTCAATCTATTTGCCGGGAGCTTGCCAGAAGTGACGTAATCGCGGCTCCGGCCAATCATCGCGCCGGAGCCGTCTCTTCCAGCCACTCACCGCGCCGGAGCCGCCGAACCCGGAAGAGACGGCGAGGGATCATGGCAGCGCCCGCAGCGATGTCCGGGGGTCCGTGTCGGGGCTTCGTTCTAAGGTAAGTAATACATAATGAGCTAGTATGCGATGCATGCTAGCTCATTATGCCTTTGTCTTGCAGGTTTTTTTTTTTTTTTGGAACTTTGGGTTTACAACCGCTTTAAGTGGTTAAGAAGTATTGGCGTCGCAAACGCGTCCCGGGGTTTGCCAAGATTTGGAATCGCAGGCAGATTTGAGGCGATTCCAACCGCAATTCAAATCGCCTAGGTGTGAATGGAGCCTAGGGATTTATTAGCTTAATTAGTACAAACATTGCTAGAATTGCTTTTCACATGTTGGCGATTCCTAGATTTAGTTTTTTCAGGTATAGCCCGTAGGGCTATTTCTAGTCGCCAATGCGACCTGGCGCCCGAGGTTTGTCGAGCCCTGATATATATATATATATATATATATATATATATATATATATATATATATATATATATATATATATATGTGTGTGTGTGTTATAGTACACACGCACACACTGCTTTGAAAAAGTATTCATACCCCTTGAAATTTTCCACATTTTGTCATGTTACAACCAAAAATATAAATGTATTTTCTCTGTCGCTCATTGACAGACGTAGTCCTCTTTGATTCTCATCAATAGGGTTATGCTGCCTCCGCAGGAGTAGGACTAGGCAGAAAGAAAAACGTTCTGGCTCCACCCTAGGGGCAGTCCCAGAGGGTATATCCTCCCTCTCTCTGCTACAGGGAATCAGTTTTTTTCTGTCTAGTCAGGAGTAAGGACCTAAGTTCCTTGCTGGGATCTTTTTGGTCCTGGCAAGATTTTTTTTTTTTTAGAAAAAATATTTTTTTAGGTAGTTTCTCCAGTTTTTTTCCTGTGAGATCTTCAAGCTTTCCGGGGGTGGAGAATTGGCAGGCAGATTATCTAAGCCGTCAGACTCTGGATCAGGGGGAATGGTCCCTCCATCCAGAAGTTTTCCACCAGTTGTGCCTACGTTGGGGCACCCCGGATGTGGATCTGTTGGCATCTCGATTCAACAGGAAAGTACGGAGATTTGTGGCTCGCTCCCGCGATCCTCTAGCAGAGACCGCAGACGCACTGGTCGCCCCGTGGGGACAATACCAGCTAATGTATGCCTTCCCTCCTCTCAGGTTACTGCCAAGACTTCTTCGCAGAATAGAGGGGGAAGGAATTCCAGTAATCCTGGTAGCTCCGGACTGGCCTCGTCGAGCTTGGTACGCCGACTTGGTCAGACTGGTGGCGGACGTCCCGTGGCGACTTCCTCTCAGGGAAGACCTACTGTCTCAGGGACCGATCTTCCATCCTGCTTTACGATCGCTGGCTTTAACGGCCTGGCTATTGAGACCCAGGTGCTGAAGGACAAGGGATTGTCAGCTTCAGTTATTCCTACTCTAGTTAAAGCAAGGAAAGCGACTTCCAGAAAGATTTATCATCGCACATGGAAGTCCTACATTGCATGGTGTGAACCTCTGGGGTTCCACCCACGTTCCTATTCGGTTAATCGAATATTAGCCTTTCTGCAACAAGGGGTTGAGCAGAAACTGGCCTTGAGCACTATCAAGGGTCAGGTTTCAGCATTAGCTATCTTCTTTCAGAAACCTTTGGCTACTCATTCCTTGGTGCGGAATTTCATCCAGGGGGTGCGACATCTGGCTCCGCCAGTGCGCGCGCCGTTACCACCCTGGGATCTTAATCTAGTATTGTCAGTTCTTCAGAAACCTCCCTTTGAAGATATTAGGGAGATTCCTTTACCTACGTTGTCCCAGAAGGTGGCCTTCTTGGTGGCTATCACTTCTGCACGCAGGGTGTCAGAACTGGCTGCATTATCTTGTCGTTCCCCATATCTGGTGGTTCATAGAGATAAGGTGGTTCTACGCCCGAATCCATCTTTCCTACCTAAAGTAATTTCAGATTTTCATCTGAATGAGGAAATTGTATTACCTTCCCTGTGTCCTAAGCCCAGCCATCATCTGGAGTTTGCTTTACACTCCTTGGATGTGGTCCGGGCGATCAGGGTATACTTGAAAACGACAGACTCGTTTCGCAAAACGGATTCACTTTTTGTGGTCCCGGATGGACCCAAAAAGGGGTTGCCTGCATCTGCCGCGACTATTTCCAAATGGATCAGACAGACGGTGGTACAGGCTTATTCTATTAAGGGTCGGGAGCCCCCGTTCCCTGTTAAGGCGCATTCCACTCGGGCGCTTAGTGCGTCATGGGCCTTTCGCCATCAGGCGTCAGTGGTCCAGGTGTGCAAGGCGGCTACCTGGTCATCGGTGCATACCTTTACAAAACATTATAAAGTTGATGTAATGGCATCGTCTGATGCCTCGTTTGGCCGCAAGGTTTTGCAGGCCGCAATTTGAGGAGACCAGTGGTCTACCTCGAGGGTTTTTTTCCGTTGGAATTTTTATTTGAGTCTCATTCTTTGTTTATAATGAGCCTTTAAACTTCTAGTTGGCAACGGTTGGGCCTTCTAAATTGGATTTTGATTTCTGTCAATCCCACCCCTCATTTGTGGCACTGCTTTGGGACGTCCCTATTGATGAGAATCAAAGAGGACTACGTCTGTCAATGAGCGACAGAGAAAATTGGATTTTTGTAAGATCTTACCGTAAAATCCTTTTCTCTTAGCTCATTGACAGACGTAGTACCCGCCCCTCTATCATTGAGTTGGGTTGGGTTAAATTCTCTGACACTGCTTTGTAACAGAACTGATTCCCTGTAGCAGAGAGAGGGAGGATATACCCTCTGGGACTGCCCCTAGGGTGGAGCCAGAACGTTTTTCTTTCTGCCTAGTCCTACTCCTGCGGAGGCAGCATAACCCTATTGATGAGAATCAAAGAGGACTACGTCTGTCAATGAGCTAAGAGAAAAGGATTTTACGGTAAGATCTTACAAAAATCCAATTTTATTGGGTTTTTATGTGATAGACCAACACAAAGTGGCACATAATTGTGAAGCGGAAAGAAAATAAGTTTCCAAAATAGTTTACAAATATCTGAAAAGTGTGGCGTGCATTTGTATTCACCCCCCTCTGCTCTGATACCCCTAACTAAAATTTAAGGTAACCAATTGCCTTAAGAAGTTCCCTAATTAGTAAATAGTCCACCTGTGTGTAATTTAATCTCAGTATATATACAGCTGTTCTGTGAAGCCCTCAGCATCATAAAGGCCAAGGAACACCAGACAGGTCAGGGATAAAGTTAATGAAAAAACAAATTTAAACCCGCGCTACACAATAGTGATATGTTATTCTGTGAAAAAACTGTGAAGGAGTGCAGCTGCTGCAACACTAAGAAATTCTTAGAATAAATGAATAAAACCAAATTAATGCAGCGCTAGCAACAAATAATATCAAAAATTACAATTTAGTTAAATTGAAACCAATCTATGTGAATACAATATGTAATAATAAAATATATTAATCACATTAAAGTGCATAAATTTCTATATAAATATTTTAAAGTGCATATTTAAACTAAAATATAAACATTCAAATGTGAGATTTAAAGTGCAAAAATGGTGGAATAAAGTCCTTATTGATGATCCAAAAAGGTGCCAAAGTGCCAAGTAAATAAAGGTGCTTGTGAGGTGAAGGTGCCCTCTTGGTTCCCCACTCACCGGAATTAGATAGTATAAAAGCCCTTGGTTTTATTGCACATTTGCCCAGGATCAGATATGGAATTCCTCCGATGTGTCCTCCGTATGGAAATCGTTCCCGATAACACCATCAAAAGAAAAGAGGGCCATACATCGTGAAGTACGTAGGTATAATTTTATTCCCCAAAATACGATTAAATACTTACAAGATCAAGGAATAAAAATGGCATATAGCATACAAAGCAAGTGGCGCCGCTCTTGGCGTGCGTTCCACATACAGGAAGTTCCCGACCGGAAATGACGTTACGTCCGCAACCGGAAGTGCGTCAACGCGTTTCGCCGTCACACACAGCGTCTTCAAAGGACATCACTTCCTGTTGACAGAGGCTCTTTATACTATAACCTCTCCTACATCATATCCGGATTTGTTTAGGGAACGTAACTTAACTGGTCTTAAAATTCATATGTAACATGTCTATTGTTGGTCTAGCGATATTAATCACCTAAACCAGAATTGAAAATAAGCTTATTTGATGACTTTTAGAAAATATATGGACGTTTCTACATCCGGGCGTAACTTCCTGTTTACAAATATAACATCCTATTATACACTCGCAATGAATATTCCTTTAATATACAATAAAACTTCATATAGCTCAAATTATTGTGATTCCTAGAGCTATTTATTATTTATGGAGATGGGTTTGGATTAATTATAATAATATCGTGCTATATTATAGATATATCGATAATTAATTAAATAGTTTATTAACGGGGATAAATACCATAATTTTAAAATAACTTTTATTAAAATTATATTAAAATTAATATCAAAATTAATATAAAAACATACATTTTGTTAAAATTTAAATTTCTCTCCCTTTCTTGTTTTTAACAAAATGTATGTTTTTATATTAATTTTGATATTAATTTTAATATAATTTTAATAAAGTTATTTTAAAATTATGGTATTTATCCCCGTTAATAAACTATTTAATTATCGATATATCTATAATATAGCACGATATTATTATAATTAATCCAAACCCATCTCCATAAATAATAAATAGCTCTAGGAATCACAATAATTTGAGCTATATGAAGTTTTATTGTATATTAAAGGAATATTCATTGCGAGTGTATAATAGGATGTTATATTTGTAAACAGGAAGTTACGCCCGGATGTAGAAACGTCCATATATTTTCTAAAAGTCATCAAATAAGCTTATTTTCAATTCTGGTTTAGGTGATTAATATCGCTAGACCAACAATAGACATGTTACATATGTTAGATATGAATTTTAAGACCAGTTAAGTTACGTTCCCTAAACAAATCCGGATATGATGTAGGAGAGGTTATAGTATAAAGAGCCTCTGTCAACAGGAAGTGATGTCCTTTGAAGACGCTGTGTGTGACGGCTAAACGCGTTGACGCACTTCCGGTTGCAACGTCATTTCCGGTCGGGAACTTCCTGTATGTGGAACGCACGCCAAGAGCGGCGCCACTTGCTTTGTATGCTATATGCCATTTTTATTCCTTGATCTTGTAAGTATTTAATCGTATTTTGGGGAATAAAATTATACCTACGTACTTCACGATGTATGGCCCTCTTTTCTTTTAATGGTGTTATCGGGAACGATTTCCATACGGAGGACACATCGGAGGAATTCCATATCTGATCCTGGGCAAATGTGCAATAAAACCAAGGGCTTTTATACTATCTAATTCCGGTGAGTGGGGAACCAAGAGGGCACCTTCACCTCACAAGCACCTTTATTTACTTGGCACTTTGGCACCTTTTTGGATCATCAATAAGGACTTTATTCCACCATTTTTGCACTTTAAATCTCACATTTGAATGTTTATATTTTAGTTTAAATATGCACTTTAAAATATTTATATAGAAATTTATGCACTTTAATGTGATTAATATATTTTATTATTACATATTGTATTCACATAGATTGGTTTCAATTTAACTAAATTGTAATTTTTGATATTATTTGTTGCTAGCGCTGCATTAATTTGGTTTTATTCAGGGATAAAGTTGTTGAGAAGTTTTAAGCAGGTTTAGGTTATAGAAAAAATATCCCAAGTTTTGAACATCTCACGGAGCATTGTTCAATCTATCATCCGATAATGGAAAGAGTATGGCACTTCTGCAAACCTACCAAGATATGGCCGTCCACCTAAACCAGTGGTTCTCAACTCCGGTCCTCAGGGCCCACTAACAGGCCAGATTTTAAGTATTACCTTGGGGAGATGCAGACTAGAATACTGAAATCCCTGAGCAGAAAATATCACCTGTGATTTATTTCAGTTATCTTGCAAACCTGGCCTGTTAGTGGGTCCTGAGCACCGAAGTTGAGAAGCACTGACCTTAACTGACAGGCCAGGCAAAGAGAGCATTAATCAGAGAAGCAGCCAAGAGGCCCATGGTAACTCTGGTGGAGCTGCAGAGATCCACAGCTCAGTTGGGAGAATCTGTCCACAGGACAACTATTAGTCGTGCACTCCACAAATCTGCCCTTTATGGAAGAGTGGCAAGAAGAAGGCCATTGTTGAAAGAGAGTCCCATTTTCAGTTTTCCAGAAGCCACGTGGGAGACAGAGCAAACATGTGGAAGATGGTGCTCTGGTCAAAGGAGACCAAAATTGACTAACACTGCACATCACCGTGAATACACCATCCCCACTGCAAAAAATGGTGGTGGCAGCATCATGTTGTAGGGATGCTTTTCTTCAGCAGGGACAGGAAAGCTGAGACCAAGTTGTTGGGAAGATGGATGGAGCCAAATACAGAGCAATCTTAGAAGAAAAGCTGTTAGAGTCTGCAAAAGACTTGAGATTGGGGCAGAGGTTCACCTTCCAGCAGGACAATGACTGTAAACATTCAGCCATAGCTACAATGGAATGGTTTAGATCAAAGCATATTCATGTGTTGGAATAGCTCAGTCAAAGTCCAGACCTAAATCTAATTGGGAATCGGTGGCAAGACTTGAAAATTGCTGTTTACAGAGGCTCTCTATTTTGCAAGGAAGAATGGGAAACAATGTTACTCTCTAGATGTGTAAAGCTGGTAGAGACATCCTCAAAAAGACTTGAAGCTCTAATTGCAGCGAAAGGTGGTTCTACAAAGTATTGACTCAGGGGGGCTGAATACCGAACCCCCCCTCACGCTTTTCACAAATTGTTTTGTAAAAAATTTGGGACACCATCTTTCATTTTCCTTTCACTTCACAATTATGTGTCATTTTGTGTTGGTCTATCACAAAAAAACCCCAGTAAAATACATTTATGTTTTTGGTTGTACCATGACAAAATGTGGAAAATGTAAAGGGGTATGAATACTTTTTCAAGACACTGTATATTCAAGTAATTGTTCTTAAGTAGTGGATGTTTATGGGTTATTTTTGAAGGATAAGGATATTGTTTAGTGTCACTTTAAACTGATTGTAAAGTCTCTCTCTTTTTTTTTTTTTTTTAATAACAAACATGTTATACTTAGTCCCCGTTCACACTGGGGCGACCTGTGAGGCGACCTGGTCGCCTCACAGGTCGCCATAGGTCGCCTTCCATAGGGAAGCTGCGGACCCGTTCTAATAGGAGCGACACAAGTCGCTCCGACTTAGAAAAAGGGTCCGGAGCTTCTTTGGGGCGACCCGGAGCGACCGTCATAGACTTCAATGTTATGAAGTCCGTGCCAGCCGCTCCGAGGTCGCTGCTCGCACCGCAACCTCGGAGGTCGCCCCTGGAAGTCGGATCGCCCCAGTGTGAACGGGGCCTTACCTTCTCTGTTGCAGTGGGTTTTGCACAGAGCAGCCAAGATCCTTTTCTTGAGTCCCTCTTTGGCGCTCCTGTTGAGTGTCCCCATAGCAAGCAGCTTGCTGTGGGGGCACCCGAGCCAAGTCACAGCTCCCTGACTCCATTCAGACATGGAACTGTGACCCGGCACCGCCCCTTCTCTCTCCTGATTGGCTAACTGACTCTGAAAGCAGTGGGAGCCAGTCACGCCTCGCTGCTGTTTAAGCCAATGCTGAGGGGAGTCACGGGCAGCTGAGAAACTTCTGCAACATTGCTGGATAAAGATGGGGCTCAGGTAAGTATTAGGGCTGAGGGGCTGCTGCACACAGAAGGTTTTCTTTTTCCTAATGCATAGAATGCATTAAGATAAAAAAAACCTTGTGACTTTACAATCCCTTTAAGTTCTGAAGTGCTATAAAGTGCTATAATAATCGCATCCAGTATGGTGGTCCCCCTTTGGTTATAGCCGTTATAAGTTCCCTAACTCCCTGTGGTCTATAAGCTAAGCTTGAAATTGCTGCTCTGTTGTTTCTTAACCTAAGGGCTCTTTCACACGGGCGATCGGTTTTTATTCTCCGCTCCGGTCCTTTTTTTTTTTTTTCACGGAGCGGATGACACTTGTCATCCGCTCCGTATGTCCGCATATCATCCCATCCGTTTGTGCATTATATACGGACATAATGTATGTCTATGGGCATTGCGAATGACGCCGATGGCATCCCATTTTGCTTCCTTTCCGTTTTTTGAACGGAGGAAAAATAGGGTTCTGTTCCGTTCCCAAAAACGGAACAGAACTGAAAGGAAGAAAATCGGATGTCAGGGGATGGTCATCCGCTGACATCCGCAATGCCATAAACGTACATTATGTCCGTAAATCATCCGCAAAAAAAATAGGATGATTTGCGGACATACGGAGCGCCCGTGTGAAAGGGCCCTAAGGGTTGCAGGAAGAGTAATGGGGCAATGCAGATTGGGGAAAAAGTATACTATACTGCTTCAAATATTTAACATTTTCTTTCCACACAGATAAACAGAACAACTTCCCCCCTCTACCTCGTTTCATACCTCTGAAGCCATGTTTCTACCAGGATTTTGAAACCGATATTCCCGACCAACATCGGACCACGGCTAAACGTCTTTACTATCTATGGATGTGTAAGTATAAACCTGGACTTCATGCTTCTTATGTGACAGTGTAGCTAGCAGTGCCCACATACAGACTTTTTTTTTTTTATATTAAAGCTGATGTTTGGCTTAAAGTCCCTACACTTAGAGTCCCATCATTCATCTATAATGAAATTTGTCCCGTGTTGTGCAGACAGCTGGATCCTGGAGAAATCTTCACTGCCGGGTTGCCCTGTCCTTTTCCTGTCTCTTTGGCACTGCAGTGGTTAACCGCTTTGGTTCTTAAGGGGACAACAGCCGTAAAGATGGTCTGATCGGGACACGTCATGAAAACCTTTCTGAATGGAGGGGAGGGTAGGAGGGGGCATGTCCCTGTTGGGTCATCTTTCTTGTAGCTGAACCCAAAGCTGTTAGCCCCCACAGTGCTGGACATTTAGAGCCAGGAGAAGGACATGTATTCCTGCACAGATGATTTTTTCCAGGATCAAGCTTGCCAGTACAGTATCTTTCATTACAGGTATGTGATAGGACTAAAGTGGTTGAGGCTTTCCTTGGAAAAATTGTTGAACCTTCAGATAAGCAGATGAATACAAAAACTCTTTGAATCAAAGAAGGCATTTGGGCTGTGTTACAAAGTCCTAAACAAATGCAGGTTGCCCAAACAGGTCATATTCTGAGGATTTCCCTTTTGGAAATAACTGGGACAATAATTGATCTACTGCAAGTAGAAGGGAAGCCTGAACACATGATTTTCTGTAGGTGATTGATGAATCAACTTGAGATAACTTGGCCCAAAGTATCTACTCATTCCCGCTGACAGCACACCTGTTTTCTAGTACAGTGGTTCTCAAATCCGGTCCTCGGGACCCACTAACAGGCCAGATTTTAAGTATTACCTTGGAGGATGCAGACTAGAATACTGCAATCACTGAGAAGCAAATGAGATCACCTGTGATGTAATTTAGTTATCTTGCAAACCTGGCCTGTTGGTGGGTCCCGAGGACCGGATTTGAGAACCACTGTTCTAGTATACCATTGTAGCTCAGAAGGTTGCTGAAATTCTGTTGATTTTATTCGAAGCCACAATCTTGAAGCAAGCACGTGGTGATCTCCAGTTTTTTGTATTCAGAGGAATAGACTCGACAGAGACATAATCTTACCCTTGTACAAAACATTAGCTTAACTGTTTAGTTTTAGGGAGCAGTTCACAAAAAAGATGTTTCAGAAGTGAAAAGTGCATTGAAGGGCAACTATATTCATACGAGGCATGGGGAAGCTCCGCTTTGGGGAAAGATGAACTTGAAGTGATTGTAAACGACAAACTTGTTATACTTACCTGCTCTGTACAATGCAATTGCACAGAGCAGCCCAATCCTCTTCTTCTTGGTGAGCCACTATAGGAAGCTGCTTCCTGTGGTGGCACACCTGCAAGCTCAATCCTGAGCCATGCTGCCTGCGGCTATAGACACAGACAGCATGGCTCAACCCCACCCCTACTCCCTCCTCATAGGATTTGACTGACAGCAGCTGCCTCAGCAAAGCCTGTGGGAGCAGAGAGAGAAGACAGAGCCACTAAAGGAGAGCACAGTGCTGGATCGAGTAACCGTGGGGAGGCTAATGGAATATTTTGTACCTCCATGCAGGGAATGCATTAAGGTAAAAATGTTTAGGCTTTAGAACCGCTTTAGCTGAATTTATTTTCTCTTAAAAGAGGTGATGCTGTTTAAAAACAAAAATAATCCATTTAACAAACTCCAGCGTGCAGTTGTTCGCTTAAGGGCCCTTTCAAACAGGCAGCGTTCTTTCCGGTCAGCAGAGGATCCCTGAACAGATCCCCCACTGAATCTGCACAGAACAAAACGGTTGTCTTTTTTGTGACATCTGTGTCCGTTATGGTTTTCCTGACTGAAACAGGAATATAATGGATCTATGTTAGCCTTGGTTAACACTGGTGTGATTTGACAGTTTAAAATTGCAAGGCAAGTTGCACTGGTGTGAACCAGTGAAGTTAAGCCGCACTAGTGTGAACCAAGGCTTAAGGATCTATATATAGGTAGATGTAAATGGATGTGCCTCAGATCCGTAACATTTAGATCCAAAAAAAAAGGAAAAGCATGTAAACCTTTTTTCTATTTTTTTTTTTTTTTTTCTGACCTACAGTATCTCACAAAAGTGAGTTCACCCCTCAAATATTTTTTTATATCTTTTCATGTGACAACACTGAAGAAATGACACTTTGCTACAATGTAAAGTAGTGAGTGTACAGCTTGTATAACAGTGTAAATTTGCTGTCCTCTCAAAATAACTCAACACACAGCCATTACTGTCTAAACCTCTGGCAACAAAAGGGAGTACACACGTAAGTGCAAATATCCAAATTCGGCCCAATGTGTCAATATTTTGTGTGGCCACCATTATTTTCCAGCACTGCCTTAACCCTCTTGAAGTTCACCTGAGCTTTACAAATTGCAACTAGAGTCCTCTTCCACTCTTCCATGACGACATCACGGAGCTGATGGATGTTAGAGAGCTTGCGCTCCTCCACCTTCCATTTGAGGATGCCCCACAGATGCTCAATAGGGTTTAGGTCTGGAGACATGCTTGGCCAGTCCTTCACCTTTACCCTCAGCTTCTGTAGCAAGGCAGTGGTCGTCTTGGTGGTGTGTTTGGGGTCGTTATGTTGGAATACTGCCCTGCGGCCCAGTCCCCGAAGGGAGGGAATCATGCTCTGCTTTATCATGTCACAATACATGTTGGCATTAAAGGTTCCCTCAATGAACTGTAGCTCCCCAGTGCCAGCAGCACTTATGTAGCCCCAAACACAAACAGCCACTAATAATAAAAGAGAAGTTCCGGGTTTTTTCTCCAAAATCATACCATCCTAGGTGGATGCAACATTGGTCCTCCCTCAGCTCTGAGACTGAACCGAGCGATTAAAGACTACTGATCCGCCGGTTCTCAGAACTCCCTGAGCAGAGATCTGATGACTGTCAGTCACGGGCTCTCTGCTCTAAGGCTGCATTCACATGTCAGCGTATGGATCGCGGGCAGAATCGCCGCGATTCCGCCCGCTATCCGGAAATCATTGCAAATCGCGGGACGCCTGTGCGTTGCCCGTGATTTGCAATAGCACCCCAAACGCTGAGCGATGTTGCAGCGATTTCCGCCTGCCGAATCGCGGTAACATCGCACAAAAAAAAAAACGCGGGACGCATTACGCCCTAAAAAAGTACAAGAGCTTCTTTGGAGCGTATTGCGTCCCTCGATTTTTTTTTTGCGCGATGTTACCCCGATTCGGCAGGCGGAAATCGCGGCAACATCGCTCAGCGTTTGGGGTGCTATTGCAAATCACGGGCAACACACAGGCGTCCCGCGATTTGCAATGATTTCCGGATCGTGGGCGGAATCGCGGCGTTTCTGCCCGCGATCCATACGCTGACATGTGAATGCAGCCTTATACCCCCCCCACGCTCACTGGAGTGCTGGGTTTTGGATGGGACGGGATCTCAGGCTGAGCCAGGTGTCTAGGGTTGTGGGCAGATTCTGACTTTATCTTGCCCCAGCCTTGTACGTTCTGTGTAACATCAGCACACAGTGGGCTAGATGGGACTGGCTGAGATTGTCCATCCATGGGCAGGCTGATTGTTCCCAAGTTGATGCATTGATCAACCTAGGTACAGCCTGCATGTCCGAATTTTAGCAATGCAATTATTGCCAGCGTCTATAGCTGCTAGCAGTAATCCCTGTGTTCTCCCAGCAGCTAGGACTCCCTGCGCTCCCTCCCATTGTCGGGGAAACATACAAGCTCAGTGGGAGGTATTCCCCCATCAAGACTGACAGTGTTGATGGGGCAATCGAGTGATTTTGTGAAAATCGCATACGCAATGGCCTGCTTAAGACATTGATGGCATTGCATCCAGGTTACTAGCATTTTCAGAAACAGGTCAGCAGTGGCAGCCCATAATACATTTCTTAAATATATGCTGTATGTGTTATATTCGATCAGGGAGAAATATAAAATCACCCTTACCCATTATCTCTCTCACGGTGTGAATATTTGTGTGGTTCAAAAGGTTTTTACATACCATAGGCAGGCTAATATATATATATATATATATATATAAAATATGTCAGAGGTTGCTGTGTAAGAATTAGATGCCTGAAATGTCACACTGTAATCCTGATTTCATTCTGCAGATTGCAGTTCTGCTGTGTTCCCCCTGAAAACACTGCATGCAGATTGTGTACAAATGCTCTCATTGTGTGCTGACAGTATACATAAAGCATAGCGATCAATGAATACATTCCATGAATATAGTGATTAATTAATTTATTTTTTTATTCCCCTCCCAACTATATACTTGTCCATTATCCTCCTAGTTGTACGACTGGACAGTATGTGGAGCTTTTGATGTGACTGCGCTTTTTCATCATTGCTCAGATGGTCATGTAAGAGATTGTTATTCCCCCAATCCTGCAGCAATGAAAAGAATACTGCTCAGGCGCAGAATGCTTGTCAAGGTGAATCTGCCTTTGTCTGCTCCAGCTCTTTTATATAAGGTTTCATTTTATACACAAGCTACCAATTAACTGCTGCACTGGTGTTCCAGACATGCTGTGTGTGTGCTTTTATACATGCGTATAATATTGCATGATCACCCTAATGTATACACTGGTAGGATGCACATCTTCTGTGTGACGCACAGCTTGCCTGTGTTCATTCTATGAGTATATGATATGATCTGCCTTCTCATGCACTGTGTGATATTCTCTTAGTGTGGTTTGGAGCTCCAGGGTGGGAGGGAGGGTTATAGATCCTGACTCCTTTGCTCTGACTTTGCCCCAACCTCATTCTTATCTTTGGCTCTCTTCTTCTTGCTGCATGTGTGTGCCTCTGCGTGGCCCGGTGTGTGCGTGCAGTGAACAGCATCACGCTGGCGGTGAATCTGATTGGCTGCCTGGCGTGGCTGATTGGAGGAGGCGGAGCCACTAATTTCGGCCTGGCATTTCTATGGCTCATCCTTTTTACTCCCTGTTCCTATGTGTGCTGGTTCAGACCTATTTACAAAGCGTTCAAGTAAGTATGTGACTGCCAATTTACATTCAATCAATTTTGTCCACAACACATGCTTGTTACCTTCATAGATGACCCAAAGTGTAATAACACCTCCTGCCTACCCCATTACTGAAACAACAAAAATTGCAGAAGGGATTCCTGATAAACAGTGATGTGCAAAAGCTTTAGGCGGGTGTGGAAAAATGCTGTAAATTAAGAATGCTTGTAGGATTAGAATTATTGATAGATTATTTTCATCAATTCAAAAAAATAGAAAGTAAATGGATAGAGGAGAAATTCAAATCAATATTTGGTGTGGCCACCCTTTGCCTTCAAAACATAAATTCTTCTAGGAACACTTTTTTTTTTTCTAGAACAAGTCGGCAGGTAGGTTGTTCCAAACATCTTGGAGAACTAACCACTGATCATCTGTAGATATAGGCTGCCTCAAATCCTTCGCTCTCTTCATGTAATCAGAATCGGCTGATGTTGAGATCAGGGCTCTGTGGGGGCCAAACCATCACTTCCAGGACTCCTTGTTCCTCTCTACACTGAAGATGGTTCTTAAAGATGTGATATTTGGGGTCGTTGTCCTGCTGCAGAATACATTTGGGGCCAATCAGATGCTTCCCCGATAGTATGACATGATGGATAAGTATCGGCTTGTATTTCTCAGAATTGGGGACACCATTGATCCTGACCAATTTTCCAACTCTATTTGTAGAAATGCAGCTCCAAACCTACAAGGAACCTCCACAATGCTTCACTGTTGCCTGCAGACACTCATTATTGTACCGCTATCTATTCCTTCAAACTGCCTCTTGCTACAGCCGACTTATTCAAATTTTGACTCATCAGTCCAAAGCACCTGCTGCCATTTTTCTGCATCACAGTGCCTATGTTTTCATGCATAGGATGTGGAAACAAGGCTAAGCCACTCAACGGTGCACAAAAGGCAAAGGGTGGTCACACCAAATATTGATTTGTATTTCTCCTCTGTTCATTTACTTTACATTTTGGTATTTGATAAAATAAAACACCTCCATTTCTGAAAGCATTCTTAATTTACAGCATTGTTTCCGCACCTGCTTAGGACTTTGCATAGTATTGTACTTGACTGTTTTTGTGAAAGCACATGTCTAGGTTTTGACAGAGGCTGGGTGTGAGACCTGATGGCTGATCCTCCAGTTCAGTATGATCTGGTGAACAAATGCCTAGGTATTTACTCACATGACCAGGCTTTGTGGTTTTTACTTCAAGACCGGGAAGTCTTTTAGGAGTTACTTTGGCCTATTTGACTTTAATGTAGGACAGAGGGTGGAGGTGTTCTTACACTTTATCTACTTTACCCATGAGTCTGTATACTTTCACTTTCTCTTTTAGGCTAAGGCTACACTACAGCAAATACTAAAAGCTGATGACAATCTAATCCATGATTTACAACCTGAAAATAGCATGTAATTGGTCCTTTACCAATCCTACATTTGTAACTCATTCTGCATTGTCTTTTAACATTTTTATGAAGTCTGTGGAGAGACTAAAAATGTATATGTAGCTCTAGCCTGTCAATCTTTTAACATTCCTTTGTACTTGTATATAGGTCTTTACCTATCCTCTTGTTTTACTAAACACTGCAAACCATGCCAAGACATTTTATTTAATGTAATAACAACGTCCAATGTGGCAGTGATTACTGAACATGTTAGATGTATGTGTATTATCATATATATAGCTCTTGGTGCAGTAACTGGAAACCCCTAACTTTGTGCTAACATGGATTGTTTGCATGATTGGAATACTTCCATGTGAGCCATGTTTCTACATTTACTTTGTTCTTTACGCATTCTGTATTTGATCTATGATTTTCTCCTTTGACAGGACGGACAGCTCCTTTAACTTTATGGCTTTCTTCTTTACCTTCATGGCCCAGTTGGTGATTAGCATAATACAAGCCGTTGGTATTCCTGGCTGGGGAGTCTGGTAGGAGTTTATGTACATTTTATGACAATAGTGATGTTAGGTAATTTCTTGGGTAATGACCATTGCCAGTTTTTGCATTTAGTCATTCGAGATGCTCTGGGTTAAGGTCATACAGGGGGCTTTTTCGTTGACTGTGTCCTGATAATCTTACCATGTAATAACCTCTACACATGGGCACGAATAAGGGTCATTCATTACCATTTCAGCCCCAGAAGGTTTCCCCCCCTTAATGGCCAGGTCATTTTTTGGGATATGGCACTGCATTACTTTAACTGACAATTGCGCAGTCGTGCGATGCTGTACCCAAACAAAATGTATGTCCTCCCCCCCCCCCCCCCCCCCCCCCCAAGATAGAGCTTTCTTTTGGTGGTATTTGACCACCTCTGAGGTTTTTATATTTTGTGCTATGAACAAAAAAATGCGACAATTTTAGAAAGAACAAAGTACCCAATATTTTTTACTTTCTGCTTTAAAACGCATTCCAATAACATTTTTTTAAAAATTCTAATTTCTTTATTAGTTTAGGCCAATATGTATTCTGCTACATATTTTTGGTAAAAAAAAATCCCAATAAGCATATATTGATTGGTTTGCTCAAAAGTTAGCATGTCTACAAACTATAGAATATTTATATGGCATTTTTTTTATATTTATTTTTTTTACTAGTAATGGGGTCGATCAGCGATTTTTAGCAGGACTGCAACATTCCTGCAGATGCCTAACTGGCACTTTTGTCAGTTTTTTGGGGACCAGTGACATTATTACAGTGATCAGTACTAAAAATATGCACTGTTCCTGTACTAAGGACACTGGCAGGGAAGGGGTTAACATCAGGGGCGATCAAAGGGTTAAATGTGTCCCTGGGCAGTGCTTGCTAACTGTGTGGAGGGATGGACTGACTGCAGGAAGACAGAGATCCATGTTTAGCAGAAACGCAAGATCTCTCCCCTGACAGAACGGAGATCTGCCTTATTTACATATATATATATATATAGCGGGTCGTTGCAATATTTTATGTCACACAGTGTTTGCGCAGCGGCCTTTTTTGGGGGGGAAAAATACACTTCACTGAATTTAAAAATAACGAAACGGTAATGTTAGCCCATTTTTTTTGTATATTGTGAAAGATGATGTCACACCGAGTAAATGGATACCGAACATGTTACGGTTTAAAATTGCACACACTCGTAGAATGGCGACAAACGACGGTACTTAAAAATCTCCATAGGCGATGATTTAAAGGTTTTTACAGGTTACCAGTTTAGAGTTACAGAGGAGATCTTTTGCTAGAATTATTGCTCTCCCTCTGACAGTCACGGCGCCTCACATGTGTGATTTGAACACCGTTTACATTTGTGGGCGCGACTTACGTAAGCGTTTTCTTTGGTGTGCGAGCACGACAGGGCGCTTTCAATTTTTATTTATTTTTTTCCCTATTTAATTCTTTATTTTATTTTTTTATTTTTTTACTTTCCCTTTAAAAAAAATTTGATCACTTTTTTTGCTGTTACAAGGAATGTAAACATCCCTTGTGAAAGTAATAGGCAGTGACAGGTACTCTTTATGAAGGGATCTGGGGTCTAAAAGACCCCAAATCCCTCCTTTGCACTTAAAAGTATTCACAACTGCAAAATCATCGTTTTTGAATACTTTAAATTTTTTAAATCAGCGCCGTTTCTTCATTGAAAACCCGATCGAAGCCGAATTCCGTGAACGGGAGACCTGGTCAAAGTGGCAGAAGGAATCCTCCCCCCCCCCCCCCTTTCCTCCTTCCCCTTCCCCCCTGCTCCTTTTTATGACGTCCCAGCTTTAAGGTAGTCCTGAACTTTGAGTAAAGATATCTGGATGATGCCTGCAGATACAGACATCCTCCAGATATCTTTTATTTTTTTTTCAGCCTGTGATTCATTGTGTTTATAAAAGCCATCCTAACAGCTGATTAGCTGCTGGATTGGTTTTACAGGCAGCAGGAGAGGACGTCTTCCTCCCTTCTCACCCTCTTTGGGCTCTCCTGTGTGATCGGGGAGACGAAGATCCGATCCGGCGATCTCCATAAAGAAGACCATGCCTTATTCTTATTACAAGAGATGCTTACATTCATTGTAAAAAGAATAAAAGTGATTAAAAAATTAAAGGGAAAGTGTAAAAATAAAATTAATAATAATAAATTTTTTTTTTAAAGCGCGCCCTGTCCGCTTGTGCTCACACGCAAAAGTGAACGCATACGTAGGTCACACCCACATATGTAAACAGCGTTCAAACCACACATATGAGGTATTGCTGCGATCATCATAGCGAGAGCAATAATTATAGAACTAGAACTCCTCTATAACTCTAAACTGGTAACCTGTAAACATTTTAAAGCGTTGCAAATGGAGATTTAGAAGTACCGTAGTTTGGAGCCATTTCATAAGTATGCTCAATTTTAAAGCGTAACATATTTGGTACCTATTTACTCGGCGTAACATCTTTAAATTTAAATTTTACCCAACATTTGGGTAATATATTGTGCTTTTTCGCATTAAAATTCATCAAAGTGTTTTTTCTTTTTTTAAAAATTGCGTTTGAAAAATTGCTGTGCAAATACCGTGTGACAGAAAATTGCAACGACAGTCATTTTATTCTCTAGGGCAGGGGTACTCAAATGTAAACTTGAAAGGTCCACTTACAAATTTTCCATTCAGTCCGAGGTCCGGAAATGTGACCGTCAAATTCCAAATACATAACGCCAACAACAAAAAAAGGCATTCCCAAAACTTGCCCCCATCCAATGCAGAGTGATCAGTGTGCGTGCCCCCATTAATGCAGAGCGACCAGTGTGCGTGCCCCCATTAATGCAGATTGACCAGTGTGCGTGCCTCTATTAATGCAGAGCGACCATGTGCGTGCCCCCATTAATGCAGATTGACCAGTGTGCGTACCCCCATAAATCTGGACCGCAGAAGCGGTCTGCTTCCTTCTGTCATCAGCGGGGGGGCAGAATTGAGACGATCGGGAAGATCAGAGTGGCTGTGTCTTACACTTGCAACACTGCATGATTACAAAAAGCAGAGTACAAGTTCTTACTCGGCGGAGAGGCTGTCCTACAAAGTCCCGCCTCCTGGACACCAGCTCCTATGATAGACGTCACCGGTGTTCTGTCTATCATAGGTAAGAGCCGGCCCAGGAGGCGGGACTTGGTAGGACATCCTCTCCGCCGGGTAAGAACTTGTACTCGGCTTTTTGTAATCATGCAGCGCTGCAAGTGTAAGACACAGCCACTCCAATCCTCCCAATCCTCTCCATTCTGCCGCTGATGACAGAAGGAAGCAGACCGCTTCGGCGGTCCAGATTTAAGTCTGTGTGGGTCCGCAGTCCGCCTATTGAGGACCCCGGCTCTAGGGTTTCTGCTGGGTCTGCGACCACACGCCGGGAATCCTCAGATAGTAAGGATGATTCCTCCACTTCTGCAACTGCGCATGAAAAGGTGCTGGTGGGAACACTAATTGTATCTGTGCGTAAGACCTTGAAGATGGTGGATACAGCTGCGATGGAGGCGCAGGTTCCCTTTGGCACTCACAAGCCATCTAGAGCAGCAAAGGTGTTTCCTTTTTCCTTGCCTATTTTGACAGAATTCTCGCTAAAGAATGGGGACGACCAAAGCGTCCCCTTGGGTTCCCTAAGCAATTTACTAGGCGTTACCCTTATTAGGAGTTCCTTATTAAAAAGTGGACCCTCTGGTTTCCAGACTGAACAAGGCATGATTCCAGTTGAAGAGCCCCCGGCCTTTAAAGATCCGTCTGACAGGAAGGCGGAGGCTGTGGCCGGCAATATGTACACTCTGGCTGGCTGGTTTGACATTGAGGCCGGTATTCACCATTGCCCTGGTGTCGCAAACTCTGACCTGTAGGCTAGCTTTTATGCCGTGACCTGGAGGGAGAATAGCCCCCCCTGCCTTTGCTGAGCTAGCGGACCAGGGGCTGCAGTTTATCTGTGATGCCACTTTGGATGCGGCTCCCCTAGTGGCTCGGCTCTCTGTTTTGGCAATGGTCCTTCGGCGTGTCTTTTGGCTTTAAATGCTGGTCTGCGGACCAGACTTCTAAAAAGGCCTTGACTGCTCTCCCCTTTCAAGGGGATCACCTGTTTGGGGCTACTCTGGATGACATCATTAAAGATCTCACAGGGGGAAAGAGTACTTTTTCTTCTGTAGGCTAATAAAGGCAAGGAACTTTGTCGTAGACATTGACCCTCCTTAGCTCACAAGAACTTTTTTCATCCCTCAGGGGCGACTGACAAGGGCTCAAAGCCTTTTTGGGCCTCCTCTAGAGGATCCAAACCAACCTGGTCTGGCATGCCAAGAGCGGGCTTCTCCAGACCCGCGGGCAAGGCTCCTTCAGCAAGAAGGTGCGCCCTCACCTGTATCAGGGGTGGGGGGACATCTTTGTTGGTTTCCAGACCCGTGGACTTCCCTGGTACAAGACAAGTTCCTCCTTTTAAAGTCATTTGGTCCAGCTACAAGATCGAGTTTCACTCTTGTCCCCCAGCAAGATTCTTTCCTTCCAACTTGCTCCTGTCCCCGCATCATTTTCAAGGGTCTGTTTGGGTCAATACAAGGCCTGTTGCTTCAGGGGGTGATTGTTCCGGTTCCGACTTCTGAACATTATCGGGGGTTTTTACTCAAACATGTTTACAGTTCCCAGGAAGGAAGGCAAGGTGTGTCCAATCCTGGACCTCAAGGCGCTGAACTGCTTGGTGCAGAAGTTCAGGATGGAGTCCATTCACACGGTGGTGGCATCCCTGCATCAGGGGGATTTTCTTGCCAATATTGACCTTCACATTCCAATATGTGGCAGTCACCAGCGCTTCCTCTGCTTTGCCGTGGGAGAGGAGCATTATCCGTTTGTGGCGTTACCTTTTGGTCTCGCCTCTGCTCCTTTGGGTCTTCACAAAAGGAATAGCCCCAGTGCTAGCATTGTTAAACCAACTAGGGGCTCGCGGTACTGGGCTACTTGGATGACCTCTTTGTGCGAGCGGAGTCTCCTGCTCTGGTGGAAAACCTGGAAATCGCCATATGAACCCTGAGGGAGTTCAACTGGATTCTGAAATTTCAGAAATCTGCTCTGGTTCCGTCCAAAGTACCATGTGATCTGGTTGCGGTGCGGTTCAAAAATTGGTGCATAAATTACTTTGGTGGGATGTGTTGCATTTTAAACCCATTCAAATCGGTGTCACATGTGCATTAAATATGAATGCGTTGCGCTTCCAGATCGATTCACATGCAGTTCATAGTGTGAACCGAGGCTAAGAGGTTTTTCCACCCGTGTATAGATGAAGTAGATGTTAATCACGTGACCAGCTCTGGTCCTCGTGGACTTGAACTGCTATGCAAGATTATTCTCTGCTCTCACACAGGTGACCCATTTGCTGGTTGGTAACTTTTCTCATTGCTCCCAATTGTATGCATGGCTTTATGTATGAGGTGCATATAATTTCCTATTTTTTACAGTTAAAGCGGAGTTCCACTTAAAAGTGGAACTCTGCTGATCTGCTTACTCCCCCCCCCCCCCCCCCCTCCTATGCCCCATTTGCCACCTTTCAGGGGGAGGGGGGAATGGGTACCTGTTTTTGACAGGTACCCTTCCCCACTTCCTGGGAGACATTGCGACGGCGCTGTCCCTCGGAAGTTCGGCCCCCTTCTTTGTCCTCCGCTACCGGGCCAATTACATGCATGCGCAGTAGGGAACCAGCAGTGAAGCTGAAAGGCTTCACTGCCGGGTTCCCTTACCCTGGATGGCGGTGGCACCCGAGAGCCGATACGTAAATCAGCTTCGGTTGCCGATATTGTTGGGCCCCCTGGACAGGTAAGTTCCACTATTTAAAAGTCAGCAGCTACAGTATTTGTAGCTGCTGACTTCATTTTTTTAAGGGGGGCGGAACTCCGCTTTAACAAAATATTCTAGAAGTAGTGCATTTATAGATTTGTTTGCTAGAATATGATTTTCTGCTGTACACATAAAAATTACTGGAAAGAGCTGAAGCAAACTTAGTATCCTCTTTCACAATGTTTCCTTTTTAGAATTGTTTAACAGCTTCCTGCCCACAATCTGTAGATAACCATTCCTCAGCACCATGCCCCATGCCATTATTATAACTTCTGTTTTGGGACTAGGAGCCCACAGCGGCTAAGCTAATTTCATTTACAGCTCTGGTCTCTAACTAATTATTGACAAGCAATCCTATTGGTTCCTGGTCTTCTGATCACTAGAATAGCCAATAATGGTAATCACATTGATTTGTTTATTATACAGGATTTATACATAGCGCCGACAGTTTGCGCAGCGCTTTACAATATGATTACAAAATAAACCCACACTCTGGGCCCCTACAGTGTCAGGAACATTGACATCTAGTTGGGGCTGTTAAAGTAAAAGTTGGAAAAGCAGTGAAGAGAAAAAAATGAATTTTCTAAACCTTTTTGTGAATTTTATGGCTTACTTTGGAAAACAAAAACAGGGGGTTTATTAACATTGCACCAAATGCTCTTTTTTATATGTCCTTGGAAACCAATATAAAAAAATAATTTAGGTAGGCAAACTAGTCAAAACATGATTAACTTTCCCAACACATACTGACGCTGCTGTTTTTGGTATGGCATCTGGGTTTCAATGTTTCAGGTCAGGAAAGGGTTAAATCAAATACTGTAGTAGATTTCCTCCTCTCATGTGCCTTTTGTTCTGTTTTCCTTCTTTCAGCGGATGGATTGCAGCAATTTCCTTCTTTGGAACAAATGTGGGGTCTGCGGTGGTGATGCTGATTCCTACCATTATGTTTACAGCTATGGCCGTCTTGTGCTTTATAGCATTGACTAAGGTAAAATGGGAGTACAAATGTTGTGTTGAGCTATTTTACTTGTTTGGTGATTGCAATTGTTGACAGCTGACTAACTCAACTATTCAGAGGGCTGAGTGCGAGTTCACCAGCTTTACATGTAAATGGGTTGTGATCGAATGTGATTGCACAATGCTTATCTTGTGTAATGCCCATCGAAGCTGAACTACCGGGAAACATAAAAGACCCAAATTAATTCAGCTCTGGGGTGTAAGCACATGTCTGATCACTAGAGGTGAGCATGCCAAGTTCCCAGCACAGCAAGAACACTGACCGTGCTGTGCTCCCATGCCTAGCGTGGTCAGTTTTTAATAGGAAAATAGAGAGACCAACAGGAACATCAGGGATTTCACACAAAGGAAGCAATACAAAGAGAGTAGGATACTTTTTCATGCAGCAGGTCGGCTTTGTCCCACAAAACAACATACCCGTACGTCGCTTCGCGGGGACATGCATGCCGATTTGCCACAGGCGAAGCTAATCAGCAGGATTGCTGCCGGGCACCGTGATCGCTCCCTGTGGACACAGAATGGCGGTCTGCCATTGTACACACAGCAGTCCACTGTTCGTTCAGTTATGAACATATAGGGATGCTGTGTTCCTCCTATTTAATAGGTCTCTGTTGTTCATGCAGCAAGCCCATCCCCCCCTACAGTTAGAAAGCACTCCCTAGGGACACATCTAACCCTTTGATTCCCACTAGTGTTAACCCCTTCCCAGTCAGTGTCATTAGTACAGTAGCAGTGCATATTTTAGCACTGATTTACTGTAGTATTGTCACTGGTCCCCCCCAAAAGTGTCAAAAATGTCAGGTGTCCGATCTGTCCGCTGCAATGTCGCAGTCCCGCATTACTAGTAAAAAATAAATAAATAATGACATAAATCTTTCCCCTAGTTTGTAAAAAGTTATTTATTTATTTTTTTTTTTCAGAATTGTCGCTCCTTTTTTTCTTTTTTTTGGTTTATAGCTCAAAAAATAAAAATCGCACAGGTAATCCAATACCACCAAAAGAAAGCTCTATTTGTAGGGGGAAAAAAACATAATTTTTTGAAGGATACAGCATTGCAGGACTGCGCAATTGTCAGTTAAAGTAACGCAGTGCCGTATCGCAAAAAAGGGCCTAGTCATTAAGGGGGTAAATCCTCCCAGTCCAGAAGTGGTTAATATATAAAGTAGGCAGATCTGGCCTCAAGAAAGTGAAGATGGGGCACTGACATATGGAAAAATCTAGTTTTAACTGCTTGCTGACCATATACTGTATACAGTGCCTTGCGAAAGTATTCGGCCCCCTTGAACTTTGCGAAACCTTTTTGCCACATTTCAGGCTTCAAACATAAAGATATAAAACTGTATTTTTTTTTGTGAAGAATCAACAAGTGGGACACAATCATGAAGTGGAACAAAATGTATTGGATATTTAAAACTTTAACAAATAAAAACCTGAAAAATTGGGCGTGCAAAATTATTTAGCCCCTTTACTTTCAGTGCAGCAAACTCTCTCCAGAAGTTCAGTGAGGATCTCTGAATGATCCAATGTTGACCTAAATGACTAATGATGATAAATAGAATCCACCTGTGTGTAATCAAGTCTCCGTATAAATGCACCTGCACTGTGATAGTCTCAGAGGTCCATTTAAAGCGCAGAGAGCATCATGAAGAACAAGGAACACACCAGGCAGGTCCGAGATACTGTTGTGGAGAAGTTTAAAGCCGGATTTGGATACAAAAAGATTTCCCAAGCTTTAAACATCCCAAGGAGCACTGTGCAAGCAATAATATTGAAATGGAAGGAGTATCAGACCACTGATCTACGAAGACCTGGCCGTCCCTCTAAACTTTCAGCTCATACAAGGAGAAGGCTGATCAGAGATGCAGCCAAGAGGCCCATGATCACTCTGGATGAACTGCAGAGATCTACAGCTGAGGTGGGAGACTCTGTCCATAGGACAACAATCAGTCGTATACTGCACAAATCTGGCCTTTATGGAAGAGTGGCAAGAAGAAAGCCATTTCTTAAAGATATCCATAAAAAGTGTCGTTTAAAGTTTGCCACAAGCCACCTGGGAGACACACCAAACATGTGGAAGAAGGTGCTCTGGTCAGATGAAACCAAAATCAAACTTTTTGGCAACAATGCAAAACGTTATGTTTGGCGTAAAAGCAACACAGCTCATCACCCTGAACACACCATCCCCACTGTCAAACATGGTGGTGGCAGCATCATGGTTTGGGCCTGCTTTTCTTCAGCAGGGACAGGGAAGATGGTTAAAATTGATGGGAAGATGGATGGAGCCAAATACAGGACCATTCTGTAAGAAAACCTGATGGAGTCTGCAAAAGACCTGAGACTGGGACGGAGATTTGTCTTCCAACAAGACAATGATCCAAAACATAAAGCAAAATCTACAATGGAATGGTTCACAAATAAACATATCCAGGTGTTAGAATGGCCAAGTCAAAGTCCAGACCTGAATCCAATGGAGAATCTGTGGAAAGAACTGAAAACTGCTGTTCACAAACGCTCTCCATCCAACCTCACTGAGCTCGAGCTGTTTTGCAAGGAGGAATGGGCAAAAATTTCAGTCTCTTGATGTGCAAAACTGATAGAGACATACCCCAAGCGACTTACAGCTGTAATCGCAGCAAAAGGTGGCGCTACAAAGTATTAACCACTTTACCACCGGAGGATTTTGCTGTCTTCCGTCCAGGCCACTTTTTGCGATTCGGCGCTGTGCGACTTCAACTGACAATTGCGCGGTCGTGCGACGCCGTACCCAAACGAAATTTACGTCCTTTTTTTCCCACAAACAGAGCTTTCTTTTGGTGGTATTTGATCACCTGTGCGATTTTTACTTTTTGCGCTATAAACAAAAAAAGAGCGTTTATTTTGAAAAAATAACAATATTTTTAACATTTTTTTTATATGAAATTCCCCCCAAAAAAGATGTAAAAACCAATTTTTTAAAAAATTTTTGGCCAATTTGTTTTATGCTACATATGTTTGGTAAAAAAAATCGCAATAAGCGTATTTTGATTGGTTTGCGCAAAAGTTATTGCGTTTACTAACAAAGGGAAAGATTTCTGTCATTTTTGGTGTTTTTTTTTTTAACGCGTAATGGCGGCGATCTGCGATTTTTTTTCGGGACTGCGGCATTGCGGCGGACAGACCGGACCCCTGACTGACATTTTTGACACTTTTGGGGGTACCAGTGACATTACTGCAGTAATCAGTGCTATAAATATGCACTGTTACTGTAAAAATGACACTGGCAGGGAAGGGGTTAATTTTATTGGAGAGGGAGGGGTTAATGTATGCCTGGTGCTTACTGACGTGTAGGGGGGGAGGTGACTATGTGATTCATGGACAGATCGGATGTCCAGCTATGCTGAACAGTCCGATCTGTCACTCCCTGTCACTATGGAGATCCGCCCGCTGTGTTTACACACAGCGGGCGGATCTCCAGACTCGATCCCCGACGATCGGGTAAGAGCAGCGGCGATCGCCGCTGCTCCTCCCCTGGCCCGACTCCCGCTGTGAATGAAAACAGCGGGAGCGAGCCTCCGGCGGCGCGCAAGCGCCGCCCAGAAGGGGGAGTGTCCAGTCGCGTTAATACTACGTGGCTGGACGATAACGAACCACTCTGCCGCAGTAGTATTACTGTGAGCGGTTGCAGAGTGGTTAACTTAAGGGGGCTGAATAATTTTGCACGCCCAATTTTTCAGTTTTTTATTTGTTAAAGTTTGAAATATCCAATAAATTTCGTTCCACTTCATGATTGTGTCCCACTTGTTGTTCTTCACAAAAAAATAGTTTTATATCTTTATGTTTGAAGCCTGAAATGTGGCAAAAGGTCGCAAAGTTCAAGGGGGCCGAATACTTTCGCAAGGCACTGTATATACAGCAGCAAGGTGGCTCAGCTAGCGGGATCGGATCATGTACCTAGTATGTGATCCTGCACCTCCGGGTTTGGGGCACAAGTGGGTACAGTGGACTTGATGTTCGCTGGCACCCACTGATGCTTCGGTACATGGGCAGAATGGCGGTCTGCCTATGTAAACAAGGCAGATCGCCGTTCTATCAGTACAGAAGGCATGGATCCTGTCTCTATGCTAAGCAGGGGCACCAATCCTTGTCTTCTAGTACAAGCACCTCCCCCACAGTAGTAAAACACTGGTCGGGCACACATTTAACACTTTGCTTGCCCCTGATGTTACCCTCCTTCCCAGCCAGTGTCATGAGTTACGGTGACAGTGCATATTTTTTAGCACCAATCACTGGTCTCCAAAAAGTGTAATTTAGTGTCCACCACATTATCACAGTCCCACTATAGGTCGCTGATTGCCTGCCATTACTAGTAGAAAAAATAAAAATATCCCCAAGTTTTTAGATGCTATAACTTTTGCGCAAACCAATCAATACACGCTTATTGAGATTTTTCTTAACCAAAAATTTGTAGCAGAATACATATTGGCCCAAATTGATTTTTTTTTATTGGATGTGTTTTATAGCAGAAAGTAAGGAATATTTATTTATTTTCAAAATTGTCTGTCTGTCTTTTTTTTTTTGTTTTGTTTATAGCACAAAAAAATAAAAAAACACAGAGGTGATTAAATACCACCGAAAAAAGGACATCAATTTTGTTTAGGTACAGCGTTGCAGGACCACAAAATTGTCATTTAAAATAATTCAGTGCCATATCGCAAAAAAATTATTTTTGGTCATGAAGGGGGGTAAATCTTCTGGAGGTCAAGTTGTTAATTTTGTCTAAGCAGGATCCTGAAAAGTGTACTTTTTTTGTGTGGAGCTCCTCCTTAAAAACAGTACTTCCTAGTATGTAAGGGTGCCTCATAGCTGGGTATCTGCAGTGTGAGATCTTAGGCTCTGCTGCCTCTGACTGCTAGTCTCAGTGGTTGGGAATGAGATTCGGTGATGTCACTACTATGCTGCTTAATGTTCTTCCTGCTGGAGGCTCTGACATGAGGAAGCAAAGTCCTGCCTCTATCAAGATGGTCTCCTCCACACAGACCGAGCACAGAAAAAGGCATAGTATGTTGGTAATGGGTAAAAAAATCATCTGCAGGGAGCCCGCAGGTATTACTAGTGACTAATTCTTTGCCTACATTTTTTTTAACACAGCTTTCAGAGTTAGGATTCGCTTTTAAATGTAAGCACTGTATTTGCATTGCTGCAATTCTCATCTGCTAATAAGAAACATACTGATCGGGAAAGCGTGACAGATGAGCTCATGAGTCTGCTGCTTCTCATTCCAATCACAGACTAAGGGAGGGACAAGACATGTAACTATGGGGCCGCCATCTGGGGCCACCATCTAAAATATGCTAAAAGCCTTTCTGTGGACCTTAATCTGGGCTCAACACAATCTATAACTTGGATGAACTCTGAGGTGAACAGATCTATATTAGAACCAGTATTCAACTTTCCCCATGAAGTGACAATGTAACAGTTTCTACTGTTCTACTGGTACCAATACTGGAGCCAGAAAAATCTGTGACATTACGGTTTTCTCTGAGTGTATCCAAGTTATATACCATGTAAACCTTGGTGAAGAGGAGTGTTGTTGCCCTCAAAATGCATTGGATGTTTTTATATGACTCATTTACCAACAATTACAATTTATTTTGGACTCTTTTGTTCGTTTTTGGTCTAGCACTCCTGTATTTCTATGATTTAGTTTCAATCTGTTTATTGGTTTCCTTAGTAGTATCAAAGGGACCTATGTATACATACAAATGATAATGAGAAATCACAAACAGACTGGGTTTCTTGTCCAGTTGAAACTGTAAGTGAACCATCATAGAAGACATGCACTGTGTAGTATAGCTAGGGTTCTCAAAATTGGGGGGCCGCATTGTCCTAGACCTACTGCATCCTAGGACAAGTATTGTATCCTGGGTTGCCATGTTTTACTAAATTTAGCTTGGATGTTATGGTTGGTGCAGATTATCTTATCTTTAATCATGATCCAGTTTAATTTTTGTTTGACTTAAGGGCTGTTCATGTGGGCTTAATATCAGGCACCATTCGGCCCGTGTGTATGGCGGCCTGTCTGACAGAAGCCGGACGTTCGGCCGGCTTATGTGGAAGGGGCATGACCAAAAAAGGTCTGCCGATCGGCATTTGACTGGCGCTCTACAGTGTGTCCTGGCCGGGGGGGCCATCCCCCTGTCAGAACACAATAGCTCAGCACGGGAGATCGCTGTGCTAACCTCACATAGCCAGTACAGGATCTGCTCCCGAGCTCTTTGGTTTTTTTTTTTTCATTCAGCCCGCTAGGTTGAACAAAAAAAAATAAGTGTGTACAGTATTAGGCTTTAGTCAAATGTTACTACTGACTGGCTCCAACAACGTACAGTGGCTATGCTAGCGGCCAGGATCATGTATGAAATCGAGCATGTGGTGTATTTAGAAAGACCATTATCGCATTTCTAAAAGAGACCAATCTCCAGGGATCTAACCAGATTCTTGTCTATACCTGAATGGATAAAATGAAACACCTGCTCACCACCTCCAAATATGTATTTCTATGGTTTAAATGACTTGATATGTCTGACTACAGTATGTTTACACCACCATCTTTGAGACGGCATGCTGTAAATAAGGGTTAAAACTACAGTTGTGCTCATAGGTTTACATACCTTGGCAGAAATTATGATTTCTTGGCCATTTTTCAGAGAATATGAATAACACAAAAACTTTTCTTTCACTCATGGTTACTGTTTGGCAGAAGCCATTTATTATCAATCAGCTGTGTTTACTCTTTTTAAATAATGACGACAACAGAAACTACCCAAATGACCCTGATCAAAAGTTTACACACCTCGGTTCTTAATACCGTGTATTAGGGCTGAACGATGGTCGATATGATATCGACTATCGTTCTGCGGACGTGGGCGATATTCATAGCGCCGAGGTCACAATATTTTGCATAGGCAGGCAGGGAGAAGTAGGGACTCGGAGGAGGACTCACAGCCATCCCACAATTCAGTGGTGAGCAGCTGCACAGCTAACCAATCACGCGTGCCTGCACACCTGATTGGTTCGCTGTGCCGCTACTCACGGGCGCAGGGCCGGACTGTATGAATGGCCGCCCCCGCCCGTATGAATGTATCCTCCAGTGGCAGTCCGAGCTCTCTGGGACGAGCATAACTTGCAGCCAATAGGAGGCGAGCTCTCCGCCCTGAAGAGGAGTGCGGACACTGAGAGAAGAGCCGGGAAGTGCGGAGTGTCCGAGTGATGCCTGCTGTGCTGACCCCCACACCATGAAATAAAGTAGCCGGCCCCGCTCCGAACTATTACACAGCACGGCCAAAAACATGCTGGGCATGTACGTGCCAGACAGATTTTCCCTGAAGTCTTCCCAGGTCCAAGACGGAATGGGGCTGTACACCAGCAGGAGAGTGAAAAAGGTTTGTGTCCAAGGGAGGGGGGCAGAGAGAGAGGGAGAGAGCCGGGGTACAGCTGGGCAGAGTGTGGGCAGCGGAGAACCTGGAGGGGAGATGCCAAGTCTACACTATGAGCTCCTGCAGTGCTGCGGGCATGGTACAGGAGATTTTTCTGTACCATGCCCGCAGCACTGCATCTCCTGCACTATGTCCACAGCCCTGCATCTCTTGTACAATGCCTGCAAGCCCTGTACAATGCCTGCAAGCCTGCATCTCCTGTACTATGCCCACAGCCCTCCATCTCCTGTACCATGTCTGCAGCCCCTGCACCTTACCCGCGGCCCCTGCACCATAACTGCAGCCCCTGCATCTCCTGCACCATAACTGCAGCCCCTGCATCTCCTATACCATGCCCGCAGCCTCTGACATGTTCTTCTGTACTATGCCCGCAGCCTCTGACATGTTCTTCTGTACCATGCCCGCAGCCTCTGACATGTTCTTCTGTACCATGCCCGCAGCCTCTGACATCTCCTGCACCATGCCTGCAGCCCCTGCATCTCCTGCAGCCCCTGAATCTCCTGTACCATGCCCGCAGCCTCTGACATGGCTGTCCCAGGTGTCCCTTGTAAGGTAATTGTTGACTTTAGCCTGGATTGACGGGTCTCTCAATATCGCAATATATATCGTTGAAAACAAAAAAATATCGCAATATATTTTTTTTTCCAGTATCGTGCAGGCCTACCGTTTATTGCCCCCTTTAACATCAATGACAGCTTGAAGTCTTTTGTGGTATTTGTGGATGAGGCTCTTTCTCTTCTCAGATGGTAAATCTGCCCATTCTTCCTAGCAAAAAGCCTCCAGCTGTAAATTCTTGGGCTGTCTTGCATGAACTGCACGTTTGAGATCTCCCCAGAGTGGCTCAATGATATTGAGGTTAGGAGACTGAGATGGCCACTCCAGAACCTTCACTTTCTTCTGCTGTAGCCAATGACAGGTCGACTTGGCCTTGTGCTTAGGATCATTGTCATGTTGGAATGTCCAAGTACGTCCCATGCGCAGCTTCCGGGCTGATGAATGCAAATTTTCCGCCAGTATTTTTTGATTACATTCTGCGTTCATCTTGCCATCAATTCTGACCGAATTTCCTGTGCCTTTGTAGCTCACACATACCCAAAACATCAGCGATCCACCTCCGTGTTTCACAGTAGGAATGGTGCACCTTTCATCGTAGACCTTGTTGACTCCTCTCCAAATGTAGCGTTTATGGTTGTGGCCATTAAGCTCGATTTTGGTCTCATCACTCCAAATGACTTTGTGCCAGAAGGTTTGAGACTTGTCTCTGTGCTGTTTGGCGTATTGTAAGCTGGATAATTTGTGGCATTTGCATAGTAATGGCTTTCTTCTGGTGACTTGACCATGCAGCCCAACTTTCTTCAAGTGTTTCCTTATTGTGGATCTTGAAACAGCCACACCACATGTTTTCAGAGAGTCCTGTGTTTCACCTGAAGTTGTTTGTGGGTTTCTCTTTGCATTTCGAACAATTTTCCTGGCAGTTGTGGCTGACATTTTAGTTGGTCTACCTGACCGTGGTTTGGTTTCAACAGAACACCTAATTTTCCACTTCTGGATTAGAGTTTGAACACTGCTGATTGGCATTCTCAATTCCTTGGATATCTTTTTATATCCCTTTCCTGTTTTATACAGTTCAACTACCTTTTCCCGCAGATCCTTTGACAATTCTTTTGCTTTGCCCATGACTCAGAATCCAGAAACGTCAGTGCAGCACTGGATGAAGGATGCGAGGGTCTGTCAGGAGTCCAGAAACTCATTGAACTTTTACACACACACACACACACTAATTACAAGCAAACAGATCACAGGTGAGGATGGTTACCTTTTTTAATAGCCATTCAAACCCCTTTGTGTCAACTTGTGTGCATGTTACCAGGCCAAAATCACCAGGGTATGTAAACTTTTGATGAGGGTCATTTGGGTAGTTTCTGTTGTCATTATGATTTAAGAAGAGTAAACACAGTTGGTTAATAATAAATGGCCTCAGCCGAACACTAACCGCAAGTGAAAGAAAAGTTTTTGTGTTATTCATATTCTCGGAAAAATGGCCAAGAAATCATAATTTCTGCCAGGGTATGTAAACTTATGAGCACAACTGTACTTAGCTCCTATGTCTGTCCTGGGTCAGTGACTTAGAGTGTCCCTACTATTCTGTATTCTATTGTGTTCTACTAGACAGGACTGTTCTGTGCAAATCTCAGAATGGACAGAATTTGGCATTTGGATTTCTGAAAAGAATTGGAAGATATAATGATCTTCTTTCTCCCGTATAGGTACACAAATTTTACCGTGGTGCAGGAGGCAGCATGAGTAAGGCACAGGAGGAATGGACCTCAGGTGCTTGGAAAAACCCCCATGTCCAGCAGGCAGCTCAGAATGCAGCTCTTGGGGCAGCACAGGGTGCCGTGACACAGCAGGAACCTCAGTACTCTGCCACACCAAACTATGGCTACTCCAATCAAATGTAAGAGTTTCTCGGGACTTCAAGAAATACATTCCCTGGGGTTGGAAAACTCCTCATTTCCGCTGTACTCTAGTAGTTAAATTGTCTCTTCAACTCTCTTCCCATTCCCTTTGATATGGTGCATAATTGATAGTGGTGTGTGTATATGGTGTCCCAGAGAGTATCCATCCCTGGTTAACGGGGGCAAATGTTTGTGAGTTCAATTTAAATACATACAACGCTACAGCCTGGTGCTTGAACCGGTTGCTAGATATTGTTACAATAAGTAAAAAGCATTCAAGGGAAAAAACAGATTGTATAGATAGTATAAATAGTTACAAATATATGGTTAAAGAAAGTGAATGGAATTGCCATATAGGTGATGGTTTCAGGCAGTCTGAATCGGCCCAGATGGCCTTGAATGAATTATGTGACTCCAAATCCTGCAAGGCAATAAAAGGGAGACACAGTAAGCAATACATGGATGATGTACTTACCTCCTATGTTTGCTACCTGTTATCTTGCATCCATCTTCCAAAGGCTTGGCTTTGTAGCAAAATATCGCTCTAATGAAAGACCATTGCCTTTTATATATGGTATTGATACCTCGTTCACTCCAGGTCTGCACCCATTATTGTTAGTATTTTGGACAGACTAGGTCTGTGCAGTTTTAATCACAAATATATGTTCAGAATCTCCAGAATTTCTTAAACCTGTTGTGTTTTTTTTTTTGGACATTGCTGTTTAAATAATGTGAAAGTACTGATTCTGCGCTATATAATTATGCATAGTATCCCTATGGAACTAATGTGTGAAAGGTTTATTTGATATCCAATGAACACTAAATATATCCTTTATGCATTGTACACTCCAGCAGAACACAGTGGGGTTGATTTACTAAAACTGGAGAGTACAAAATCTGGTGCAGCTGTGCATGGTAGCCAATCAGCTTCCAGGTTTTTTGTTAAAGCTTTATTGAGCAAGCTGAAGTTACAAGCTGATTGGCTACCATACCCAGCTGCACCAGATTCTGCACTCTCTGGTTTTAGTAAATCAACCTCTAAGTCCCGGTTCACACTACCGCGACTTGTCAGGCGACTGGTCAGCCTGACAAGTCGCGGTCCATTCTGTGCTACGGGAACCGTTCTAATAGGAGCGCCTCAAGTTGATCCGACTTAGAAAATAGTTCCTGTACTACTTCGGGGCGACATCGGAGCGACTTGCATTGACTTCCATTATGTGAAGTCAGTGCAAGTCACGCCGAAGTCGCGGTGCACGCGACTTCACAGGTCGCCCCCGAAGTCGGATCGCCATAGTGTGAACCGACACTCAGTGTTGAGGCCACAAGACATCATCATGCCCTGTGTGTTGTTTTTTTTTTATTTGTTAGTATACATGAACAAGTGATGCACAATGTATAGAGATTGGTGGGCCAATCTGTGTTTGCCATGTCTCCAGGCTGCTCTTAACAAATAACTATAATGAAACCTCAAAAAATCGAGCTTTGGGACCTCAGATTAAAAAAGTTTTTCTTCTATATTTTATGTGGTACACTAACAGTTGTGTGACCAAACAAAACCCACGCAATGTATAATAGTGTGTTAATTATAAGCGATGGTACTTATAATAAAATAATCAGGCATCTTTAAATGTTCTGTTATAGGCTTAATGCACAACGATTGAACACAAGGATAAGGATCTTATTTTTAGCAATGTCACTGTCATTTTTATACTCATTGGCTGAAAATAACTGTCACTTAAAAAAAAATAGAATCCTTATCTTGGTGCGTTTTGTGAATTGAACCTTGTGTTTAAACAATGTAAAAATTTCAAGATATTGACCTGTCTCCTCATAGCGTATGGTGCTACCAGCTGCACGTGTTTACATAAAAAAATATAATGGGGAAATAAAATGTTATTTGTGAATGAGAGATACGGCAACTATGCTTTCTTCTTTAATTTTATTGTTCTAAATAAAGGAAATAAAAATCAGCATTTGCTGCTAATCCCTTGATATAAGTAGAACATCCTCGTACTCTCTTCTAAACAACATTTAGACCCTTGTGCCCCTTGCGTTGGGGTTCTTTTAACAATGCGGACCCCAAGGACCCAAAGTCTTACATTTAATCCCTGCTCACCCTAATACTAATAATTTTAACAAGCTATAAACTTTATATTATCCTTGTTGCCTAACCTTTGGCAAACTCTTGTGGCCTGATTCCAAAACAAACTTAACTTACCTGTACAATAGATACTGGTTAAAGGGAGAGGTGTGTTTAGGGCAGATGTCCATGCAAAGAGAGGGCATGGTGCAATGTCTAACAAGGAGAAAGGGCAGGGAAGTCACCACATACAATTGTTTGCTCTGTGGACTGAGACCATGAATGTGAAGGAGCCATTCTACTCCAATTCTCAGGCTTCTATACTAGGTGTTCGCTCCAGTCTATCAGATTACAGTTCCTGGTATTAGCTGGAGGTTTGTTTGCTGGGGACCTAAGAGAAATTTTCTTCAAGTATGTAGGCAGCTATGTTATATATATTTTTTTCTTTTTTAAAACCCCAGTTGTGATGTTTGTTTGACAGTAAATAAAAAAAATTAATCTTTATTCAAAGAAGTCATTTTTACTTTTGTATTTTTCCAAATTATGTTTGTAACACATGCAGCAATCTGTGTGTAAACCGGTAAAGGTCATCTCCACCATAAGTGGATGTAAACCCTCACATATACCGAGTAAAGTGAACAGCCTCAGATGATACACAGAGATGAAACAAATCTCCCTACATAAGTTTTACTAGTATATGTGCTGTCTTCAGCTTTCTAGACTGTTTAGAAATTTCTCCTCCTTATTCACCTGTGGGAGGGAAATTTTGGCCATACACGGTGAGACAGCTGATTGGAGGAAAGGCACACACCCCCTCTCCACAAAAACATGAAGAGCTGTGCTGTGACTAGACCAGCTCTCTGCTAATCTATTTTATAGCACCCACCCCAACACACATTTTCAGCCTGGGTTTATCTCAGTTGATGGAGAACTTGTCAGAAGTTATCATGCTGATAACAGAAGAACGGACAAGGAGAAAGCCTCGGGACTTAGGACTTTGAAGAGAGGTAGGTAAACACTGCAAATAGATGTGCCCAGGTCAAATTTCATGAATCGGGTTTACATCCACTTTTAATCTTCGTTTTGCTTTGTTAAATATCCCTAACTACTTACTCAGTAGCCTTGTTCCTCGATATATAAAGTCCTACAAAGCTCATTTAAAGTGGTTGTAATACACATATACCCAGTGAAGTGACTGGCCTCAGGAGATACAGAGATAAAACACATCCTCCTACATAACTTGTACCTGTTTATCTGCAGTCTTTTCTTCTCTAAAGCTGCTCCAGTGCAGAATTTTCACACCTTGTTTGAGCTTTCAGAAAACAGGCTGGGTGGCTGAAGTTACATTCTGCAAAGAAGAGCTCTGAGAGCTGATTGGAGGGAAGGAACACACACCCCTGCACACAGGAACAGAGCTGATGCTGTCAATCACAGGCTGTGTGCTAAAGAGCCCTGCCTTGTCACCTTTTTAGCTCTTGGTGTCTGAAAAACCGTTCAGAAGTGACTGATGCCAATACCAGAGGAGCAAGGCAGCAGAGAGAAATGACGCTTTAATGCTCTGGATTGAGACAAGTACACACTATAGAGGGGTATGCTTTATTCCTACTTTTTTAGGTGTTTACATCAACTTTAAGCTTTGTGCCTGTGTGAGGCAGTCAGAATAGTTTTATTATTTCAATCTAACTACCTACTTAGGGAAATGGAGCAGAAAGGCACCAGGAATTACCCTTTGCAGTACCTTGGCTTTGTGTGGAGTTGGATCTGTTGCATCCTAGACACATCCTAAAAAATATAATTTTTTTTATTTTTAATATGGTTTGAAATTCAGACATCCCATACAATCACGTTCATATGTCAATGTGTCTGCTGCCCTTTGAATATCAGTATTAGAAGTATGTGGCAGTTATTTTCTGAACTTTCATTTTCTTGGTAGAAGGGTTGATGCACAATTCAAATGCTGTTTATGGCTTTTATTTAGTTGGGGAAACTGTTGATTCTTTAATAACTTAAACCACTAAGTAGCTATTAATGTAAGTATGGCCAATCATGTTATATTGTATTATAATTAGCATTCCCTTAGTAATGTTTACATTTTTAACACCTAATAATAAAAAAGGAAAGTGCACAGTAATACATGTGATGATCTTTCCTTTGAAACTTGCAGTTGACAAGTTCCTCCATGTATATTGCTATTTATGGGATCCTTGGGACGTTCTTTCCAGTTCCAATAATGAGTTCTGGTATTTTGTCATTTTATGTGTTGTTTATCTTGAATTATTGACGTTCAGTGAGAAGAGTCGTGGAAAATGATGTGTGTGATCAAATACAAAAATAAAGAAAGCTTTCAAACTAGGCTACTGTGTTCGTTATTGAAAATCAAAGCCATTTTCATCATGACCAAAAAAATGGAGAGTTCCCCATTCAGATTTAACTGTGCCATGCCAACAAAATGGATCCTAACCGTCCCGGAGAGGATCTGGCATTACCCCCACTGAATGGGTATTCACCTTTTTTTGTTTATACTTTGAGTGGTACTTTTACAGGAACTTCCAAACATGGCTCTAAAGACGAACTCTACTCTTACATGTCCAATGCATTCTTACATTGGACCAGTTTGGCCTATTATAAGAATGTATATGTGATACCCGATCGTCCCCTGTAGAAGCTGTAAATCACTGTAGTAACCTGAGCTACTTCCTGGTCCAGAACGGTCATTCCCTGGGAGCGCCAGTGGGGGAAGCAGCTAATGGAGCATGATCTGTGCCTCATTAGCTTTATTTGAGTTGCATTGGAAACTTCGGGGTTTAATATGGTGTCTCATTAATCACTTCAATACTGGGCACTTTCACCCCCTTCCTGCCCAGGCCAATTTTCAGCTTTTAGTGCGGTCGCATTTTAAAAGAGAATTGTGCAGTCATGCAATGTATATGAAATTTTTATCTTTTATTTTTGGTGGTATTTAATCGTCACTTGTTTTTTCTTAATTTTTTGCTCATTTTGAAAAAAATCAGTTTGTTATAAAATTTTGCAAAGAAGTCGTTTTTCTCCTTTACTGATGAGGCTGCACTGATGGGGACTAAGGAGCGGCATTCATGACTACTGATCGGTAGCACTGATAATAAGGTGAAATAAATGGGGGGTGTTTTTGGATCTCCCCTTTTTATTATAAATATGTATTATCTTGTCTATTTCTATAGTTAGCTAGTCTATCAAAGGTTAATGGTGAGGATATAATAACATTAGCTATAAAAATAAACACACTGCCTAAATAAGCAAGGATCTAATTTATTATAAAGAAAGTAGAAATGCTAACATAAAACACTAAAAGGCACAGAGGCCTTTCCTTATACTTTGACTCAAATGCTGGTCTGTGGAATATCCATGCAGGAAACGCCTATTTTGTATGCCCTTTGATGGGGAATGCCTCTTTGGTGAACCCCTGGGCAACTTTATCAAGGAAGTCACTGGAAGAAAGAGCACCCTTTTCCCCCATCAAAAGTAGACTGTCTCATCCTGGAAAACCACCTGGCTCAAAGGCTAAGAGTTCCTTTAGTTTGTGTCAGGGCTAAGCATGGGACTTTGTAATTCCTGGTTCCGCCATAAATCCTGAACTCCCACGTCCCCCCAAGCAAGCCCTCCCTGCAATGAGGGGATGCCCTCATTTGCGGGGGGACATCTGTTGGCCTTTCTGATCACCCAGTTCCAGTACATTTGGGGTGTTTAGGTCCAGAATGTGGTATCCAGGGGCTGCAAGGTAGAATTTTAAACTCTGCTTCTGCCCTGCTTCATGTCTAAAGTTTTAAGGTCCCCCCCCCCCCAAGACTTATTGACTGCCACACGGCTCTGGCACAGCTTCTCTCTCATAGCCATCGTTCAGCAAAGGAAAGATTTCAGGGTATACTCAAACCTATTCACTGTTCTCAAAGAAAAAGGGGGTAGTCACCCCTTTCTAGAGCTAAATATTCTCAATACCTGCCTTACATGCATGTAATATAGCAGGTCAGTCATTGCTTACCCCCCATCCTGGGGACTTTCTGACCTTGGTTGACATTAAAGGTGCGTACTGGTATGTCCCAATGTTTCTGGCACACCAACGCTTACTGGATTTTGTGGGTGGGACACTCAACATTACTAATTAATTGCCTATCCATTTGGTCTATCCATTGCACCCCAAATGCAAATGCTCCAGTGGATTTAGTGCATAAATAAATATAGTTTAGTTTATAATTTAGTGCATAATAAAGCTGCCGGAGTGATTCAGGTTTAGATCTCATCCCAGACTTCTATTGCATAGAAATAAGATACACCTGTGCTTGGATCCAGATAACATATACAGTATAACCCATCAAGTGGTAAAGGGGGCTGTTACCACATCTTAATAAATTCTGGGGGGGGGGGGGTGACCTGCATGGGCATGTAAGTCACTAAGTTCCCCCATTGAATCCTGCTGTGATCTTTCCTTCCACCGCTGATCGGCTCCACACCACCTCAGCCTGCTAGCCTGTGTCCCAGGGAGCCCTCTGCACTGTTTCCCATCGCTGGCTGCCTGAACAATGACCCGCAAAGGCCAGGAGGAAACCACAGCCTCAGAGTTCCAAAATGGCGTCCAGCAACCCTTGCAGCAGCAGCCCCCATGGAGCTGGGAAAAACTTAAAGACAACGTGAGTAGAACTCTTAAACCCCCTAAGCAGATGGGGAAGGAACCCCCAAAAGACTTGGAGCCCTCTCCCATCTCTGACCCGGTGTGCACAGACTGGGCAGCCATATCGGCGGGGAAGAACTTCCATAGGGGTGCAAGACCTAGCCACTGATGACACTACACAACCTACTCTCAGTGAAATTCTGCATGCTGCGCAGGAATGCACCACTTTGGTGGTTGACCTAAAAGAGAGATTGGGCAGGTTGCGTGGGGAGGTCTCTCTCCTCTACCAGGATTTACAGAAAATGTACTCCAAGAAAAGGATTCTACGGTAAGGTAAAAATCCTATTTTTATTTACTTGCAAAGTGCCTTTGATCCTGATGGAAAATGTGACCACCCCAGGAAGAGTCAGTTTCCTAGCACAGCCTGCTTCCTCCTTGTACGTCTCAGCCCTCTCCTATTCCGGCATTATTTAACTACTTAACGCCAAATCATGTACATATATGTCATTTGGCTTGAGGTGGTTATACCAGGATGATGTCTGCAGTTACAGTTTTTTTTTCAGTGGGCAGCTAGCTTTTATGTAAAAGCTATCCTAGCGCCTAATTAGTTGCTGGATGGCCTTTACAGATGGCTTTTACACCTCTCCGGGCTCTACCATGCTGGCAGTAAACCAAGAATGAAAGCCAGCGTTTGTCAACTTATCACAGAGATTGTCGAGCATTTTTGGCACTTCAGGTTTCACGGATATAAACAGGTCAATTGTTTTTAAATTGGTAAACGTGTCTATGTGTGTAGAAAAAGGCCTGGTCTTCAATTTGTTAAATTGTAACCCACAGCTCTGAGTCTGTTGGGGCAGCTGACATCACATCCAAGATGCCGGCACGCAGCAGCCGTCTCAGGCCTTTTGCATGGCTATACAAGTGAGACTTCCACAGCTATATAACATGCATAAAATAAGTTAAATGCACACATTAACTTATGGGAATATTGTTGCTGAAATGATGGGTCTGTTGATTGGGTCTCTTCAAAGCCCTACTGAACATTCCATTTAAAGTAGCTAAATACATTCCACATATCGCAAATCAAAAGGTGTTTGATGCCTTACAGTTTTTGTTTTCTCTATCGCTCATTGACAGACGTAGTCCTCGGTGATACAGCACCTTCGGGTTATGTTGCCTCCACAGGAGCAGGACTAGACAGGAAATTAAAATGCTCTGGCCACACCTTAGGGGCAGTCCCAGAGGGTATATCCTCTCTCTCTCTGCCTCAGCAAATCAGTTTTTTTCTGTCTAGTCAGGAGTAAGGACCTAGATACCTTGCTGGGATCTTCGGTCCTGGCAGGATTTTTTTCTTAAAAAGATTTTTTTTAGACAGCTTTTTTCTCCAGTGTTCCTGTGAGATCTTCAAGCAAGAAAGCTGAACTGGGCGACGGGCTGGATGTTGAGATCCAGTGGTCACCCCAGTTCAGCCTACGAGCGCTGCAGGCCATAGCTCCGCGCTGGGTCGGCCGCGACATAGTCCCACTGGAGGGACTGACCCCGCGAGTTAAACGTCTCGCTGAAACGCCAAGGACCATGAGTCACGGCGTCCGTATTGGTCGACAGCCCTCCCGCCCCCGTGGAGAGGGGTACTGTCAGGAGTTGGTACCCGCCTGGTTCTGGTATGGTGAGTAGTATGTTCCCCCTTTTCCCCTGACGGGTCTTGTGGTGAACGCGGGCCCCTCTCTGTATGGTAAGATAGAGTCCCCCTCTATCCTATAACATGGCACAGATCCCCCTACTTTGAGTGTGATTTTATGTGCAAAAAGCCAGGAGGCTTGGTTTGGGAGCTAACAATCTAATTGTATACATGTTAAAAAGATTGTAATCAGTGGCAGTCTGGGAATCTTACTGTGATAATAATAAGGTACCTACCAGTCAGAAGCCACGGACATGTAGACTGCCTTCCTAGTCAAATCTCCAGCTATAGCAGGCCTTCCGAACGGCCATGCGGTCCGCCAGGGCCGGTACCGCCAACCACGCCAAATCCCCATGCAGAGAAGGTGTTGTGTGCCCTGCAGCACACCGCTATTCGGTACAGGCCGCCGCCATTTTTTTTTTTGCTGGATCGCACGAGCCGCCATTTTGGCGTAGCCTCGTGTCTCCAGCATGGGGGCGGCCATGTTTGAGGTGATCCAAACACCTCATGGAGCTAGGGGAGGCGCCGGAAGGCGTGCAGAGGGGCGGAGCCGCCTCCTTTCTTCCTGGGCAGCCAGCCAAAAGACTTCCTGTTTGTGAAGACAGCGCTGTAACCTGTTGCAGTTAAACTCTGAGCATCAAGTGGTGAGCCTGGGGGTCTATCTCTCTCTCTCTCGATCGATAGGGATCCCTAGCAGGTAACACTAAGGGGCTTTTGTGGCGCTGGGGGTCTGAAAAAAAAAAAAAAAAAAAAAAGAATTTTTTTTATTTAATTGAATTGTATTATCCGGGAAGTTACTGGAATAATCATGGACCCTGCCACACAAATTCCCCCACCTGTTTCCCTCGAGGGGGCCACGGGACCCGCCGGTGCACAGAGTATGGATGCATTTACAGCAGTTTTGGAGTCTTTGGTGGCTCGGGTGGAGGCAGCCTGTCAGGGACGGGGGTCAAGGAAGAGACCCCCGCCTACCCCTATATTATCTGACACCTCTGACTCAGATTCAGAGATGGTCACTGCAGCTGCAGGTCCCTCTGCAAGGGCTGTTACCTCAGGTAAAGCTCCCTCAGACAGTGAGGAGGACGTTCCTTCTCCCGCTATAATTCAGGAAGAAGCATTGGTGGACGCACTAGTTGTGGCAGTGCGGGAAACCTTAAGACTTGAGGTTTTACCGGCAGAGGCAACTGAAACAGAGATTCCCTTTGGTACTAACAAGCCCATCAAAACGGTGAAGGTTTTTCCTGTACCCAAGTGTTTTGGTAATAAAATTAAAGGAGAATGGGAGCATTCTAAGCGTACCTTTACGATTTCCAAGCGTATTGCTAGACACTATCCATTTGAGGAATCCTTCATTAAGAAATGGACGGTACCACCAGTGGTGGATCCACCTATTTCCAGGCTGAATAAAGCCACGGTTATCCCCGTGGAGGACACTTCGTCCTTTAAGGATCCGGTGGATCGGAAGATGGAAGCAGAGTCCCGCACTATCTTCTCTCTGATAGGGTCAGCATTTAGACCAGTAATTGTTATTGGTCTAGTTTCCCAGACACTTACGGAATGGGCGAGATTGGTACGCCAAGACCTTAGGGGAAAAGATATTCCCCAGGAAACATCTGATTTGATGGAACAGATTATACAAGGGCTACAGTTTATCTGTGACGCAGCCTTGGACACCACTCCCCTATTAGGGCATGCATCTATGTCAGCGGTAATCCTCAGACGTGTGCTATGGTTAAAATGCTGGTCAGCTGACCTAGGTTCCAAAAAGACCTTGACGAATCTCCCCTTTCAGGGGAATCGTCTATTTGGGGCCACCCTAGATGAAATTATTAAGGATGCCACTGGGGGCAAGAGCACTTTCTTGCCACAGGCTGCTAAAGCTAAGGGACCTCGCAACAAGCGAGGACCTTTATTTACCGCCCATAAAGGGTTCGTACGCCCGGCTGGAACAAGCGGGAAAGGCAAGACTCCTCCAGGAGGGTTCAAGAAAGGCTGGTCGGACAAACAGAGGACCGACTCAGCCAAACCCGAAGCAAAGGATTACACAGCCTGAAGGTGCGCCCCCACCCGGGTTGAGGGTGGGGGGACGTTTTCACCGGTATTCAGGACATTAGATCGAGCATCGACTACTACTACCGGTGCGATTCTTCCCTTCCAACATTTAAGTACTACAGGGAGCGGTAGTCACCGTTCCCTGAATAGATCTTTTCCTTTACCTTTTCCTAAGATTAGTCTCTATTCCCCACAGGAATCGGATCTGGTTGACCAGACAGACCAAGAAGCCTCTAGCCGGGTGACTTCGGTCCCTGAGGTTCAATCAGAAAAGATCACCCTTCCTGATAGGAATCAGGTATCTGATAAATGTGTGGGAACAGAAAACGACCAGACTTTCTCGGATGGTCAGGGCCAGATAGCTCTAGGGACGCCTGGTTCAGATCCAGTCAGCACCAGTGGTCCTAGAAATTCTAGGCTGGCCTCGTCAAGCCGGCCTGGCCGACTTGGACATGCTAGTCGCAGATGTTCCGTGGGAACTTCGTCTCAGGGAATGTTTGTGGTCTCAAGGACCAATTTACCATCGTGCTTTACAGTCGCTGGTTTTAATGGCCTGGCCATTGAGACCCAAGTACTGAAGGACAGAGGGTTGTCAGCTTCAGTCATTCCTACCCTTATTAAAGCAAGGAAAGCGACTTCCAGCAAGGTCTATTATCACACATGGAAGACGTATATTGCGTGGTGCGAATCTTTAGGATTTCCTCCACGTACCTATTCGGTGACTCGAATATTGGCCTTTTTGCAAAAAGGGGTTGAGCAGAAACTAGCCTTGAGCACCATCAAGGGTCAAGTTTCAGCATTAGCAATCTTCTTTCAGAAACCTTTAGCTACCAAGTCCTTGGTGCGGAATTTCATCCAGGGGGTGCGGCACCTGGCTCCACCAGTCCGCGCACCCTTACCGCCCTGGGATCTTAATTTAGTTTTGTCGGTTCTACAGAAACCTCCCTTTGAAAACATCAGGGAGATTCCCTTGCTTACTTTATCCCAGAAGGTGGCCTTCTTGGTGGCTATCACTTCTGCTCGCAGGGTGTCAGAACTGGCTGCATTATCATGCCAGTCCCCATACCTAGTGATTCATAGGGATAAGGTAGTACTTCATCCTAAGCCATCCTTTCTTCCTAAGGTGGTTTCAGATTTTCATCTGAATGAAGATATTGTACTACCTTCCTTGTGTCCTCAGCCCAATCATCATCGGGAACATGCGTTGCATTCCTTGGATGTGGTTCGGGCAATCAGGGTATACCTGAAAGCTACGGAATCATTCCGTAAGACGGATTCACTTTTTGTGATCACGGATGGCCCCAGAAAGGGGTTGCCTGCATCTGCCGCGACCATTGCCAAATGGATTAGACAGACGGTGGTACAGGCTTATTCTATTAATTGTCAGAGTCCTCCGTTCCCTGTTAGGGCGCACTCCACTCGAGCGCTCAGTACTTCCTGGGCCTTTCGCCATCAGGCGTCAGTGGTCCAGGTATGTAAGGCGGCCACCTGGTCGTCGGTACATACCTTTACAAAATTCTATAAAATTGATGTGATGGCATCGGCGGATGCCTCATTTGGCCGCAAGGTTTTGCAGGCCGCAATTTGAGGAGAGCGGTGGTCTACCTCGAGGGTTTTTTTTTTCTGTTTGAAAAATTTCTTTTTGTTGAGTCTCATCATTAAGGATGAGCATTGTAAACTTCTAGTTGGCACCAGTTGGGCCTTCTAGATTGGGATTTGATTTCCATTTTCCCACCCCTCATTTGTGATACTGCTCTGGGACTTCCCGAAGGTGCTGTATCACCGAGGACTATGTCTGTCAATGAGCGATAGAGAAAAATGGATTTTTGTAAAATCTTACCGTAAAATCCTTTTCTCTTAGCTCATTGACAGACGTAGTACCCGCCCCTCTGTTTTTTGAGTTGGGTTGGGTTAAATTCTCTAAAGACTGCTTTTGTGACATAACTGATTTGCTGAGGCAGAGAGAGAGAGAGGATATACCCTCTGGGACTGCCCCTAAGGTGTGGCCAGAGCATTTTAATTTCCTGTCTAGTCCTGCTCCTGTGGAGGCAACATAACCCGAAGGTGCTGTATCACCGAGGACTACGTCTGTCAATGAGCTAAGAGAAAAGGATTTTACGGTAAGATTTTACAAAAATCCATTTTTTTTTAAGCAGCCACAGCTTAGAGAAAAAAAAACACTGTCCCCTACCAGCATGCTGCAGAATGGGATACTTGCTCCCTGTGTGGAAGCAGTGATTGTTTTGCAGAGGTGCCACCTCTGGTGTGAAGGGGACGGAGAACACTACAGTAGGGATGAAGAGGACATTGCGTTGGGGGGGACACTAAAGAGGGGGAGAGGTTAGGGGGTCAGAAGTGGGGGTGGGCTAGAAAAATAAATTAAACCCCCCCCCCCACACTTTTCAAAGGTAACCAACCCAGCATGCCAGCTGGTATCCCCATGGCAAGGAGGGAGCAAGTATACAAAACATTAACATTGATATCAGCATACATGAATCTGAAATGCATATAAAGGGGCTCCTGTAAAAAAAAAAAAGGGGGGGGGCTATCCTTTTCAAAGCACAAGTGCTAAAATGGGAATTTGGTTCTTTAACATCCTCAGTACTGAGGAGATAGCCCCTGCAAAGAGGGCAAAGGCTTATGTGCCATCTGACAAAAAAATAGAAAACCATCCCGCACACAATCCAGTGAACTCATTGAAGAAGACTATGGTGTGATTTCAAAAATGCAACCCTCCTCAGACTCGGCGATCTTCCAAATACTGTAAAAATATACACAAGAGGGTGCTAACGCCTAGTGCATTACCACAAAACCCATGTATTAAAAACATGCAACAGTGTTATACTCACAAAATTGAAATAAAATCAAGCTTGTCAAGTGTACAGCTCCAGCAGATGGAACGGGTATCTCATCTGATGCCACACAGTTCGCGCCTAGGCCCCACCCCTCTCTCTCCTCATTGGCTGACCGAGTTTGACAGCAACTAGAGCCAATGGCGCAGCTGCCATGTCTCAGCCAATCAGGAGGGAGAGTCCTGGAAGACCAAGGCATTCATGGACATCGCTGGATAGAGAGGAGATTTAGGTAAGTATTAGGGGTGCTGGGACGGCTGCTGCACACAGAAGGTATTTTATCTTAATGCATACAATGCATTAAGAAAAAAAAAAACTTCTGCTTTTACAACTCCTTTAAAGACTAAGCCTTTTTGTGACACTGGTTGCTTACAAGATTAAATCAATACTTTTTGCTAGAAAATTGCTTAGAACCCCCAAACATTATATTTTTTTAGCAGAGACCCAAGAGCATAAAATGGCAGTCATTGCAGTATTTTATGTCACACTGTATTTACGCAGCGGTCTTCCAAACGCAAATTTTGGGAACAAATACACTTTAATGAATAAAAACGAAACAGAAAAGTTAGCTAATAATGTGAAAGATGTTATGCTGATAATTGTGATCTTTATTTTAGGCAAAAAAATTGTGATTCTCATTTTATCCAGAATCGTGAAGCTCTAGCATAAAGCCATAAACCTGTAATGTTCCGGTACCTTTGGTACCCTAAATTACTCTTTTCACAAGTGTATGCGCCCCACCATTCTCTTTTGGAAAGGTGCGCATACACCTTTAAGACTGAAGCTGTCATCACTCAGCGTCGGACTAGATGGCTATTTAAATCGCCGGTTCTCACTCACATGTGTTCGTTCAAACACCCTTACCTGGATGCTAACTTGGCTTGAAGCTTTCGTGCTTGCAAGCATACCTCGTTGACGGAACCTCGCTGCGCTGATCCCTGCATCCCGCTTCCGGATCATCCGCTCCTCCTGAACCAACCTTCGGCTATATTGCTATTAGTGCTAAGTACCCCGCAGGGGAACCCTCTATAAACTTATACTAAGCTTACACTATCTAGCTCTGCATAGTAAAGACTATTTATCACATCTGCATATCTAGATTGCTAGCTCTTAAGACTACTGCTACTTATTCCTGCACTGGGTTGATCACTCTTGTATGTCCACCTGCTACTCTGTCATCTGCTACCATACATGATTGCTAAACCTACCTGCATCCATCTGCTACTGTCTTACCTTCAAGTGTCTGTCACCTACCACCCCCACTCAACCTGTCTCTTAAATCTTCATCACTGTGTTACTACATACATAAAGTCACTCTAGGAACCAGCTTGTTGAGTGTGTGTATTTACTAGCTGAATTAAGACCTTCCACACATGATGAGTCATTGAGGTTGGGAATGGTATCTCAGCATCTCTCTTACATGACTACTGAAGTGGAATATTTCTGCAGCTGAAAATCCACACCATACATGAAACGCAGGAGCGTTACAAAACCTCTGCAAGGTAGGACCCTTGCTCTTTGTGTGGAAGCAATGGTCTCTCTGCAGAGGTGCCACATACCCCCTACAGATACAGACTGATAGCTCTGCAATTATCAAAGTGTATGACCCTCACTGATTGGAGGGCTCTAGCTCTGACTCAGTAAGGGGAATATCAGACCTCTGCAAAACAATCACTGCTTCCACACGGAGAGCAAGGGTCCCACCTTGCAGAGGTTTATGGCTTTATGCAAGAGCTGCATAAAATGAGAATCACAATTTTTTTGCCTTAAAATAAAGATCACGATTATTGGCCTAACATCATCTTTAACATTGTTAGCTAACTTTACCCTTTATTTTTATTTTTTTATTCATTAAAGTGTATTTTTTTTCTGAAAAATTGCGTTTAAAAGACCGCTGCGCATAACAATGTGACATAAAATATTGCAACGACCGCATTTTATTCTCTTGGGTCTCTGCTAAAAAAAAAAAAAATATATATATATATATAATATATATATATATACACAGTGCCTTGCAAAAGTATTCGGCCCCCTTGAACTTTGCGACCTTTTGCCACGTTTCAGGCTTCAAACATAAAGATATAAAACTGTAATTTTATGTGAAGAATCAACAAGTGGGACACAATCATGAAGTGGAACGAAATTTATTGGATATTTCAAACTTTTTTAACAAATAAAAAAACAGAAAAATTGGGCGTGCAAAATTATTTAGCCCCCTTAAGTTAATACTTTGTAGCGCCACCTTTTGCTGCGATTACAGCCGTAAGTCGCTTGGGGTATGTCTCTATCAGTTTTGCACATCGAGAGACTGAAATTTTTGCTCATTCCTCCTTGCAAAACAGCTCGAGCTCAGTGAGGTTGGATGGAGAGCGTTTGTGAACAGCAGTTTTCAGTTCTTTCCACAGATTCTCGATTGGATTCAGGTCTGGACTTTGACTTGGCCATTCTAACACCTGGATATGTCTATTTGTGAACCATTCCATTGTAGATTTTGCTTTATGTTTTGGATCATTGTCTTGGTGGAAGACAAATCTCCGTCCCAGTCTCAGGTCTTTTGCAGACTCCATCAGGTTTTCTTCCAGAATGGTCCTGTATTTGGCTCCATCCATCTTCCCATCAATTTCAACCATCTTCCCTGTCCCTGGTAAAGAAAATCAGGCCCAAACCATGATGCTGCCACCACCATGTTTGACAGTGGGGATGGTGTGTTCAGGGTGATGAGCTGTGTTGCTTTTACGCCAAACATAACGTTTTGCATTGTTGCCAAAAAGTTTGATTTTGGTTTCATCTGACCAGAGCACCTTCTTCCACATGTTTGGTGTGTCTCCCAGGTGGCTTGTGGCAAACTTTAAACGACACTTTTTATGGATATATTTAAGAAATGTCTTTCTTCTTGCCACTCTTCCATAAAGGCCAGATTTGTGCAGTATATGACTGATTGTTGTCCTATGGACAGAGTCTCCCACCTCAGCTGTAGATCTCTGCAGTTCATCCAGAGTGATCATGGGCCTCTTGGCTGCATCTCTGATCGGTCTTCTCCTTGTATGAGCTGAAAGTTTAGAGGGACGGCCAGGTCTTCGTAGATTTGCAGCGGTCTGATACTCCTTCCATTTCAATATTATCGCTTGCACAGTGCTCCTTGGGATGTTTAAAGCTTGGGAAATCTTTTTGTATCCAAATCCGGCTTTAAACTTCTCCACAACAGTATCTCAGACCTGCCTGGTGTGTTCCTTGTTCTTCATGATGCTCTCTGCGCTTTAAACGGACCGCTGAGACTATCACAGTGCAGGTGCATTTATACGGAGACTTGATTCCACACAGGTGGATTCTATTTATCATCATTAGTCATTTAGGTCAACATTGGATCATTCAGAGATCCTCACTGAACTTCTGGAGAAAGTCTGCTGCACTGAAAGTAAAGGGGCTGAATAATTCTGCACGCCCAATTTTTCAGTTTTTTATTTGTTAACAAAGTTTGAAATATCAAATTTTGTGCCCCTTCATGATTGTGTATCACTTGTTGATTCTTCACAAAACAATTACAGTTTTATATCTTTATGTTTGAAGCCTGAAATGTGGCAAAAGGTTGCAAAGTTCAAGGGGGCCCGAATACTTTCGCAAGGCACTGTGTGTGTGTGTGTGTGTGTGTGTGTGTGTGTATATATATATATATATATATATATATATATATATATATATATATATATAAATATATATATAAATATGTTTGTATTGAAGTACTGATTTAACCTTTTAAGCAACTAGTGTCAGAAAAAGGCTTAGTCTTTAAATTGGTTATAAAGGCAGAAATTTTTTTTTATCTTGAAGAATTCTACGCATTAAGATAAAATACCTTTAGTGTGCAGCAGCCACCCTCAGCCCCCCCCCAATACTTACCTAAACCTCCTCTCTATCCAGCGATGTCCATGAATGCCTTGGTTGTCCAGGACTCTCCCTCCTGATTGGCTGAGACATGGCAGCGGCTCCATTGGCTCTAGTTGCTGTCAAACTCAGTCAGCCAATGAGGAGAGAGAGGGGTGGGGCCTAGGCGCGAACTGTGTGGCATCAGATGAGATACCCGTTCCATCTGCTGGAGCTGTACACTTGACAAGCTTGATTTTATTTCAATTTTGTGAGTATAATACTGTTGTGTGTTTTTAATACATGGGTTTTGTGGTAATGCACTAGGCGTTTGCGCCCTCTTTTGTATATTTTTACAGTATTTGGAAGATCGCCGAGTCTGAGGAGGGTTGCATTGTTGAAATCATTGCCCACCATAGTCTTCTACTAGGATTTCACTGGATTGAGTGCGGGATGGTTTTCTATTTTTTTTGTTAGATGGCACTTTGCCCTCTTTGCTGGGGGTATCTCCTCAGTACTGGGGATGTCAAAGAACCAAATTCCCATTTTAGCACTTGTGCTTTGAAAGGGATAGCCCCCCCACCCCCTTTTTTTTTTTTTTTTTTTTTACAGGAACTCCTTTATATGCATTTCAGATTCATGTATGCTGATATCAATGCCAAGGGTTTGCGGCCTTTGCAATATTTTATGTCACATTGTTATGCGCAGCGGTCTTTTAAATGCAATTTTTCTGAAAAAAATACACTTTAATGAATAAAAAAAAATAGAGAGTAAAGTTAGCTAACAATGTCAAAGATGTTAGGCCAATAATCGTGATCTTTATTTTAGCCAAAAAATTTGTGATTCTTATTTTATGCAGCTCTTGCATAAAGCCATAAACCTCTGCAAGGTGGGACCCTTGCTCTCCGTGTGGAAGCAGTGATTGTTTTGCAGAGATCTGATATTCCCCTTGCTGAGTCAGAGCTAGAGCCCTCCAATCAGTGAGGGTCATACACTTTGATAATTGCAGAGCTATCAGTCTGTATCTGTAGGGGGTATGTGGCACCTCTGCAGAGAGACCATTGCTTCCACACAAAGAGCAAGGGTCCTACCTTGCAGAGGTTTATGGCTTTATGCTAGAGCTTCACGATTCTGGATAAAATGAGAATCACAATTTTTTTGCCTAAAATAAAGATCACAATTATCAGCATAACATCTTTCACATTATTAGCTAACTTTTCTGTTTCGTTTTTATTCATTAAAGTGTATTTCTTCCCAAAATTTGCGTTTGGAAGACCGCTGCGCAAATACAGTGTGACATAAAATACTGCAATGACTGCCATTTTATGTTCTTGGGTCTCTGCTAAAAAAAATATAATGTTTGGGGGTTCTAAGCAATTTTCTAGCAAAAAGTATTGATTTAATCTTGTAAGCAACAAGTGTCAGAAAAAGGCTTAGTCTTTAAAGGAGTTGTAAAAGCAGAAGTTTTTTTTTTTTCCTTAATGCATTGTATGCATTAAGATAAAATACCTTCTGTGTGCAGCAGCCGTCCCAGCACCCCCTAATACTTACCTTACCCTCCTCTCTATCCAGCGATGTCCATGAATGCCTTGGTCGTCCAGGACTCTCATTCCTGATTGGCTGAGACACAGAATCTGCGCCATTGGCTTTAGCTGCTGTCAATCAAACTGGAGAGGGGGGTCCTAGGCGCGGCTCCGTGTCTGAACTGTGTGGCATCAGAGGAGATGCCTGTCTCATCTGCTGGAGCTGTACATTTGACAAGCTTGATTTTATTTAAATTTTGTGAGTATAACACTGTTGTGTGTTTATAATACATGGGTTTGGTGGTAATGCACTAGGCGTTTGTGCCCATCGAAACTTCTGATCTCTCCCTGCCTGTGTGACAGAAGACTTGCCTGCTTTGTTTACATAAGCAGGCGTGTCTTCTGTCAGTTTATCTGATGATTGCGGAAGGCCGGCGGCAATCGCTGCCGCTCCTCCTGCCTCCCGCTGTGTCTAAACACAGTGGTGGCGTGTGCCACCAAGACCTCGTGCACGAAATCACGTAATACTATGTGATTTTGCACATTCGAGCCACCCTGCCACAGTAATACTACGATGGGCGGTCGGAAAGAGGTTCATGTCCCCCCCAACGCGATGTCCACTGTCCTCTTCACACCCCCCCATGCAGCGTCCTTTGTCCCCTTCATCCCTTCCTCCCCCCCACTATAGTGTCCTCTGTCCCCTTCACACCAGTGTGTAGGCAGCGCACGCCTACCTTACACTGGTGTATAGCAGAGCAGGAAGTATGACAGACTCAGTACTGGATAGAGGGCAGGGGCAGGAGCTGCTGGAATTAACTTTTTACATTACCCAGCAGGTGATTGGTTGCCGGGCGGTCCTAGCAACCAATCCCCAGCTTGTTAATGTAAAACGTTCTCTCGGGCAGATCCCGCCCCCGGACACTGCATGGAGGGGGAGTGGGTTTGAAGAGGACATCGTATGGAGGGGGGGAGGGGGGACAGAGGGCACTAAAGTGGGAGATGTAAATGGGACAGAGGACGCTACAGTTGAGGGGAGGGAAAGGTGAAGGGAACAGAGGGGAAACTGCATGGGGGGGAGGGGTGTGAAGAGCACAGAGGACTGCATGGGGGTCACAGGGGACGCTACTGTGGGGGCTGAAGGGAACAGAGGACACTACAGTGGGGGGAGAGTGTGAAAGGGACAAAGGATATTGCTTGGGGGGGGGGGGGGCAGAGGACACTGCAGTGGGGGGAGGGTGTGAAGGGGATAGAGGATTGGGGGGGGAGGGGTAAAAGATACAGGACACTACAGTGAGGGGGTGAAGGGGGCAGATGACACTACAGGTGGGGGGACAGTCTGAAGGGGGCAGAGGACACTTCAGTGGTGGAAGAGTCTGAACGGGACAAGTAATACTGCTTTGGGGGGGGGGGGGGGTTGTGAAGGGGATAGAGGACATTGCTTTGGAGAGGGGGCAGAGGAGACTACAGTGAGGGGTTGAAGGGGATGGAGGAGACTGCTATAGGGGTGCAAATGACACTACAGTGGGGGGTTGAGATGTAAAGGGGACAGATGACACTACAGTTGGGGGTGTGATAGGAATGGGGACAAAAGACACTGTTTTGGGGGATACAATAAAATAGATGGTCCGATAACACTTATAGTGATAATGCCTCCATCCCTAAATCATTTACATACAGAAAGGGAAGATTGCCCTGGGACTTTAGATGAGGCGAACACAGGTGGCCACTCAATGAAGTAAATGTAATCTCAATTTAATGATTAGTATCAAAAAAATTACATCATGTAACATGGTACATAAAATGTTAACCAGGCCAAACAAAGTATAGGCACAAATATAGTAAATGCTTGAAGTTAGTAACTGTATTGTTGCATGGCTGTAAACAGGCATCTTAATAACTTTGACGCGTTTCTCGAGCAAACTGCTTGCTTCTTCAGAAATGGATGCACACATGCATGTCTGAAAAAACATATGCAGAAATAGTATTGTAACAACAATCCAAAAATTAGTTATTGATGATGTTCGCACGGTACAAAACCCATGAAGGATCCTGAGTCAGGGACCCATACTTACCAGTTGGCTGCGCCTGGACAGCGAAGAGACACTAAACTCCAGTGGCGGCATGAACTCCTGAACCGGGAGCTGATGGAAAGGGACCCAAAACCACCCAGCCAGGAGAGGATGAGGGATAGGGAAATGGTGTAGGTGTGTAGAGTAAGGTGCCAGATGTCCATGATCACTGACTAAAATAAATATATGTTATAGCAATGTAAGAATTAACTGCATCATAAATATAAATATGTATTGAATGTACAGCAACAAGGATGTGAATACGAGGGCTGATGCAGGGATCAGGGGAGGAAATGCACCCAAAAGTGAAACAAAATGTTAGGTATTAGCAGTGTGTAAAGCAAATACAGATTGGAAGAGATGGATATTGTACCGTGTGTGGTGCAAACGAAACGAGGGGGATGGGGCACAGGAAACGGCAATAGTAGGAGGGGAGAGGACATTATAGTGGGGGGGGGGGGGGGGGGGGGTTGATGTGAAGGGGACAGAGGACACTACAGTTGGGGGTGTGATAGGAAGGGGGGCAGAAGACACTGTTTTGGGGGATTTGGCACAGGAAACTGCAATAGTAGGAGGGGAGAGGACACTATGGGGAGGCAGAGGTCCCTACAGGGGGAGACGGGGGAGGAAAACTACTGTGAGGGGGGGGCGATGTGAAGGACACTGGTGGGAGTAGTGTGTGTGGGGGGGGGGGGGCACAGGACACTGTGTTGTGTTTTTATTGGGCACTTGATCTTTTTTTTTTTTGTTTTTTGTTTTTTCAGAGGCCCCCCCCCCCCTTTCCCCAGGGATCTTTGATTTCCTCCGGGGATCTTTGATTTTCTCCATGTTGTCCAAGTAGCTCTGAACCTCTGAAATGTTGCCTAGCCTACCCCTGCTTTACATAATATAGACCTCTTTGTCAGATCATTTTTTAAAACAAGTGCAGTGCAATCTCTTACCACCAGGAGGTGGTAATTTATCAAAAAAGATGAAAATAGTTGAATGTTGTATAACAGTTTTTTAATTCTCATTACTTTTTCAAGACAAACTCTCAAGAGATCCACTCTCCATCACGTAAAACAGTTCTGATACAAAAAAGTTCAACAGACCATAAAATGTGTTATGCTTGTTAAATGATGTCACTGCAAAGTTTGAAGCGTGTATTTGTGCAAGTTGCTTGGTTTTCGTTTCCCCACAGATTGAAAACATTCTTAGTAAAATCTTTATTGCATACTCACATTGCTCCAACAGATTTGCATTTCTCATATCTGAGGGGCCATTGGGGAAGCGGAGCTACTACAGTGAGAGCCGTGATCTCCCAGGTTCTGTGCCAAGCAGCTTTCTCTCTGCACATTGATCACAGGGAGTCGCTCAGTCAAACTGTAAACAGGTTGCTTGCTAGAGTTCCCAACTGAATGCCTTCTGGAAAAATTTGATTTGGAGTTGAACTTTCTGAGGGTTTATTGGATTTTATTTTATGTTGATATGGCCTGTATTTTAGGTTTGGGTTGCTCATAGAGCAGCATTTATTTATGTTACTAACTATCTGTTCCTGCAGCTTTTGTTTACAGCACACTGCTGTAGTGTTAACCACTTAAGCCCCAGAAGATTTTACCCCCTTCCTGACCAGGGCCTATTTTGCAATTCGGCAGTGCATGACTTTAATGGACAATTGCGCGGTCGTGCGATGCTGTACCTAAACTAAATTGACGTCCTTTTTTTCCCACAAACAGAGCTTTCTTTTGGTGGTATTTGATCACCTGTGCGATTTTTTGATCATGCGCTATAAACCAAAAAAGAGCGTAAATTTTGCAAAAATAACAATATTTTTCACATTTTTTTATGTGAAATTCCCCCCAAAAAAAATGTAAAAATCAAAATTTTTTAACATTTTCGGCCAATTTGTTTTATGCTACATATGTTTGGTAAAAAAAATCGTAAGAAGCGTATTTTGATTGGTTTGCGCAAAAGTTATCACGTTTACTAACAAAGGGAAAGATTTTTGTCATTGTTTTTTTTCTTTTTTAACGAGTAATGGTGATCTGCGATTTTTTTTGAGGGATTGCGACATTGCGGCGGACAAATCGGACCCTTGACTGACATTTTTGACACTTTTGGGGTTGCCAGTGACATTACTGCAGTAATCGGTGCTATTGTTACTATAAAAATGACACTGGCAGTGAAGGGGTTAACTGTATTGGAGAGGGAGGGGTTAAATGTGTCCTAGGGGCGTGCTTCTAACTGTGATTGGACATGGCTACTGGTGTAAGAACAGAGATCAACGGTCCTACATAGTAGAACCGTCTGATCTCCATTCTTACACAGGGAAGAATGACAGGCGGCTTTGTAACATCAGCCGCCTGCCTTTCTTCCGGTGTCACGGACGATCGCGAGTGCCCGGCGGACATCGGGTCTGCCGGGCACACGCGCGGGGGGAGTCCGTGACCGCGCGGGAGCGCGCCTCCGGCAGCGCGTGCTCGCTCCCTAGAAGCCTCACAGGCTAGCGACATAGTATTACGTCGCTTTGCCTGTGAGGGGCTGACCGCTGCAGTAAATAGTCGTGCGGCGGTCGGCAAGTGGTTAAGGCCTCATGCACATTGAACATTTTTACAGCTGCTGTTTTTGGCGTCAGCTGTTTTTTTCTGCAGCCAATAAACTCGTGGGTTTTGAGTAGAGTTTTTCAGCTTTAAAAATGCTCCAACTGATTAACTCTAAAGCTTAAAATCACCAAAAATATTCTATAAATAAAACTGTTTTGCTGATTTTTACACTGGTGTTTCATCAACAATCTCTAATTCTGGTAGTAAAACCATTGAGAGGCTGAGCCATCCACTCCTGCGCCTGCACAGCCTGGCCCTCCAGTAAGTGCTGGAGGGCAGAGCAGGGAGCCAGTAACTGACAGTCACCGGCACTCTGCTCACTGAAGACAGAACGGAGCGATCAGCAGTGTTTGATTGCTCAGTTCTGTGTAGAGAGGGCGGGGGACAGATGCAGCATAGGACCAAGGACCAATGCTGCATCCTCCTAGAGGAGTATGAATGTTTTTCTTTTATTCCTGCCCTTCTCTCTTAAAACCATACTGTTGCTGAGAAAATCTCTGCTGCTGTATACTGTATGGTTTCTTAATTCTTGTAGTAAAACACCTGCCTGTAATCATTTTGTGGTACATTTTAGATAATTCTCCTTCATTAAAACTATCCTGCTGCTGGTTATATCACACTGCTGTATCATCTGCAGTCTCCTTATTCTTTTTGTAAAATGCCTGCTTGTACTCTTTTTCTCTAGTACGTATCAGTCAATTATTCCCCATTAAAAATGTCCTCTTGCTGGCCAGTTTTACACTTCTGTGGTTTCTACCATCTCTTAAAGAAGTATGGCCAAAGCTTTTTTTGGCTATACTTCTCCTGCGGGTCACAGGAGTGCAGTTAGTTTTGCACTCCTGTGACTCGTTTTCAGCCGTCAGCGGGTTAAAGCCCACTGTCTGCTGACGTCAAAGATCCTGGCTCTGAAAAGATCCTGACCATAGAGTCTGGATCTGCTCATGTTGTAGAATTTAGCCAAAGATAACTTCTCTTACAGTGGAACAGAGAATTCTGACACGTGTGGAACACTCTTATTTATTAGAAAAAGTGCCAGCTCCTTGGCTTCTGAGAACCGTTTTTATATTGAAGAGCAAGCGCATAAATGGTCAACAGTATTTACACACATTAAAAGGCCTTTATCAGCAGAACGAATTCAAACCGAGTTCCAAATGTGGGAAGTTGCACTACAGATAAACAAATACAAGGCACAGAATCGCTCAAAACAAGGCACAGAATAGCTCTTGGCCATGTGGTTATGGTCCTAAAACATTTACACCGTCCTGTTGTCATGGCATCTCATGGATTCCCAGAAGTTAATGCCATAGGCCTGAACCATAAATATATTAAGCCACAGTTATAGCATAGTTATTTATCTATTTGATATCTAAGGCCTAATTCCTTGACACCCACCCCCCTTTGTTTAAATTTAGCAAACACCTAATATTCATTCACACATCAGCTACTTTCATACCTTTTCTGAGTTTGTCAATTGTGAGTCACAATTACCTAGAACAGAGGTTTTCCCTGGTTCCACAATTTGGAAATGTCTGGTTCTGGTACCTTCTTCTCTTGGAGGACATACCTTCTTACCTACCCATAGTCTTGGGTAGGTAAGGCAGCAGAGCAATTTCTAGAGAGGAAATTCATTTTTCTCTATCGTTCATTGACAGACGCAGCTCCATTTCTTCTTGACCATTGGGTTATGCTGCCCCCTACAGGAGTAGGTCACTAGGCAGGAAGAAACTTTACCACACCTATGGGGCAGTCCCTGCAGGCATACATCCACACACTCTGCTATAGCCCTCAGTTTGTTTCTGCCTAGTTTAGGAGTAGGACCTAGTTCCCTGCTGGGACTTCGTTTTTAGTTAGTGTTCCTGGAAGAACTACAAGCAACAGTCGGCTGGATTTTGGACTGGATATACTAGATCCTTAAGGTCTCCCAGCCTGGCCAGCGTGCATGAGCAGGTTATAGTCCAGCACTAGGCCTCGCCACGACAGAGCCCGACGGACGAGGGCTGGTCCGCGAGTGAAACACCTCACCGGGACGCATACGACCTGGGATGCCCTGAGTTGCAGCGTACCCCCTGGCTGTCAGCACCCCCACCTCGGGTGGAGAGGTAGTCTGTTCGGAGTGGCACCCACCTGATGCCATGGTATGGTGAGTAAGTGTCCCCCCATTTCTATTGTGGTCTCGGGGTGAACGTGGGCCCCCTCCCTGGAAAAGTCGGACCCTCGGTTCCCCTAGCCACTCTGTGATACCAGGCCCCCCTTAGGCCTGCCCCCCCCCACAAGCAGGTTCCTACCATTGGGGGGCGGATGTATTGCGGCCGCTGCAGCGGTGCTGTGGGCGGTTGCCCTGGTGGGGTCTCCCCCTGGGGACCCCCCAATGCCACTGTATGATGACCCCCCTGGGGACCGCATGGCGTGTCATGGGGGCCCCCATTTTGCTGTAGTTTTTTGCCCTGCTTAGATGTAAAAGTTTTCTCATTGGAATGCATGGGCGGCCATGTTTTGGTAGTTCCCCATAGGAGTGCATGGGGCGGCTATTTTGGAGTCCACGATCGCTGGACAGCAAGGGAGAAGCTAGGGTCACTCTAAGCATGACCCAGGTTTTTTGTGTTCCTGTGTTAGATCGTTTCTCATCTCTGCACAGAACGTTCCTGTAGCCTCCAGACCATTTTGGTGGTATGTTCCTGTAGGTACTCCTCACTCACCCTGGTGCAAGCTGTGTTAGGGCTGAGACTTGTGGTACCGCTGGTGCAGTGGTGCAGATTGCGTTTTTTGCAGCTTCTCCTAAAGTGACATGGAGTCCTAGGACCAAATCTCACCAACAGACCCCCTCAGTGCGGTTTCGGGACCCTCAGGGTCGCAGCCCCTATCTGCTTTTACAGCAGTTTCAGAAAACCTGGTGTCAAAAGTGGATTTCGTTTTAAAAAATGCCACTAGCAGAAAGCGCCCTATGCCTTCCCCTGCCTCTCTAGTATCCTCAGATTCTGAGGTAGATGTGGCCGCATACCATCCTGGTGGATCTGCATCTTTGCATTCTGACAGCGAGGAGGATATATCCTGATCAGCTTCCGCGCAGGAAACTGCGCTGGTAGAGGCACTTATTGTGTTGGTGTGGGAAACCTTAAAAATGGTGGATGATTCCACAGCATCAGGGACGCAGGTGTCTTTTGGCACCTGCAAATCTCAGAAGTCGGGCAAGGTTTTCCCTTGTCCGGAACTTTTTGACAACATTGTCAATGAACAGTGGGGGAGCATCAAACAAATGTTAGTGGTGCCTAAGCGCTTTAAAAGGAGCTACCCCTTCGCGGATGCGGTTTCCACTAGGTGGACCATGCCACCAAAGGTGGATCATCCAGTTTCCAGACCAAACAAGTCTGCTGTGGTCCCGCTGGAAGAGTCCCCAGTACTTACAGACCCTGTGGATAGATGGATTGAGTCTCTGTCCTGCCATTTGCATGTGTTAGTGGGCTCAATACTAAAACCGGTCTTTGTGATCACTCTGGTGTCACAGACAATCACAGAATGGGCGAAGTTGCTAAAAGGTGACTTGGAAATGGAGCACCTCTCACCAGGCATGATAGAGCTAAATGGTCCAAGCCCTTCTGTATATATGTGACGCGTCGCTGGATGCGGCTCCACTGGTAGCCAGAGTGTCTGTGGTGGGGATTGCTATTAGACGCATGGTGTGGCTAAAAAGCTGGTCTGCGGACAAGGCTTCCAAAAAGGCTCTTTCTGACCTTTCCTTTACGGAGGACAGGTTGTTTGGATCCTCCCTGGATGAGTTGATCAAAGGCCTTACGGGTGGGAAGAGTACTCTTCTACCCCAATCCACGAAGGGCAAGGCACCGCCTAATAGACGGGGGCCTTCATTTACTGCTCATAGGTGGCCCTTTCATACCTCCGGGTCGAAGGAGAAAGGAGCTAAGCCATTCAGGTCTTCAGGGGGTTCCAAAAAGACATGGTCGGGTAAGCCGAGAACAGGTCAATCTGGATCTGCGGACAGATCCTCGTCTGCATGAAGGGACGCCCTCACCCATTTCTGGGGTGGGGGGACGTCTTTGCTTCTTTCCGGAACTGGATTTCCTTGATTAAGGACAAATGGGTCCACGAACTGATCCGATCGGGTTACAAAATCAAATTACGGTCTCGACTGTCGGAAAGGTTCTTTCCGTCCAATCTACGCCTATCTCCAGACTGGTTAAGGGATCTATGAGAGGCGGTACAAGATCTGCTGTTGCAAGGGGTGATTGTGCTGCTTCCTTCTCGGGAACGCTTTCAGGGGTTCTATTCAAACCTGTTCACTATGCCCAGGAAAGAAGGCAAAGTACGTCCAATCCTGGACCTCAAGGCTCTGAACCGCTTTGTGCGTGTGCACAAGTTTCTAATGGAGTCCATTTACACGGCAGTGGCGTCTCTACACCAAGGAGACTTTTTTGCCTCCATAGATATCAAGGACACATATCTACACATCCCTATTTACGCTGGACACCAGCATTTTCTTCGCTTCACTGTAGTAGAGGAGCATTATCAATTTGTGGCGTTACCCTTTGGTCTTGCCTCCGCCCCCAGGGTCTTCACCAAAGTGTTGGTTCCGGTGACAACGGGGGATTACGGTACTGGGGTACCTGGACGATCTCTTAAGGGCAGGCTCACATTCAGCCCTGTTGGGTGACTTGACAATTACTGTACGGATCCTGCAAGAATTCGGTTTGAACATCAATTGCAAAAAATCTGCCCTGGTACCATCCTTAAAACTGGATCATTTGGGTCTGACTCTGGACTCCGATTCAGCGAGGACTTTTCTTCCCCCCGGACAAGCTGCAAAAGTTGCAGGGGGCGATTCGTTTGCTGTTAGCCAGCAATCTGTCCTTTCTGCGGACTTGCATGCGGGCCTTGGGTCTGATGGTGTCAACCTTCGAGGCGGTTCTGTTTGCTCAGTTCCACGTGAGACCCTTACAAAGGGAGATTCTTGTCAAATGGAACAAATTTAGCACTACACCAGGGCAAGTCCTTCCTCCCACTGTATTGGACTGTGGTAACCACAGACGCCAGCCTGTCCGGCTGGGGAAGCTGTGTCCAGGGGTCCTGGACAGTTGAAGAGTCCAGACTTCCGATCAATATTCTGGAACTCAGAGTAATAAAGCTCTGAGTTACACTGTCTCAGAAAGTTGCCTTTTGGTGGCTATTATTTCTGCCTGCAGAGTATCTGAATTGGCAGCACTGTCTTGCCGTTCACCTTATCTGGTGGTCCACAGAGATAAAGTGGTACTTTTACCTAATCAGTCGTTTCTTCCTAAGGTGGTTTCTGATTTTCATCTGAATGAGGACATTGTACTGTCTGTACTCTGCCTAAGCCTAAGCATCACAAGGAAATTGCTTTGCATTCTTTGGATGTGGTTCGGGCAATTAAGAGTTTACCTGGCAGCTACTGAATCTTTCAGGAAATCAGACTCTCTTTGTCCTCACCGAAAGACCTCGAAAAGGATTGGCTGCGTCTGCTGCGACCATATCCAGATGGATCAGGCAGACAGTGCTACAGGCTTATTCACTGAAGGGTCAGGTTCCACCTTTCCCTGTGAAGGCGCATTCTACTAGGGTGCTGAGTGCTTCTTGGGCTTTTTGTCATCAGGCGTCAGTGATGCAAGTTTGCAAGGCGGCAACATGGTCGTCGGTGCACACGTTCACAAGGTTCTACAAGGTAGATGTGTTGGCTTCCTCTGATGCCTCTTTTGGCCGCAAGGTTTTGCAGGCTGCTGTCTAAAAGAGAAAGTTTTCTCTTTTGAGGGTGTATGTTGTTTCTAGGTGAGCTCCATGTTACCTGGTTGGCTAAGTTTAACCTTTGGGGAAGTACATTCCTTCTTTGCATTGTTTTTCCCACCCCTCATGCAAATACTGCTTTGGGATGTCCCGATGGTCAAGAAGATATGGAGCTGTGTCTGTCAATGAACGATAGAGAAAACTGGATTTTTGACTTACCGTAAAATCCTTTTCTCTGAAGTTCATTGACAGACGCAGCACCCGCCCCTCTAATTATGAGTGGGATGATTTTTTTTTTCTTGTAAACAATGCTTGCAACAAAACTGAGGGCTATAGCAGAGTGTGTGGGTGTATGCCTGCAGGGACTGCCCATGGGCGTGGTAAAGTTTTTTCCTGCCTAGTGTCCTACTCCTGTAGGGGGCAGGATAACCCAATGGTCAAAAAGATATGGAGCTGCGTCTGTCAATGAACTTCAGAGAAAAGGATTTTACGGTAATTCAAAAATCCAGTTATTGCATAATCAAAAAATACATTTAGGAGGCAGTGCATTTGGGTATACAAAAATAAATATCAATACAATAATTGCAACAATTGGCTTCAGGAACAAGCTAAAAAAATTACTTAACCATGAGCCAATTGAACCAATCCGGTAAAACAGAAAATCTTCATCTTTACCCATGTCTCTAACCTGTTGCTGTAGCTCCTTCAACTTACCGTATATAAATGTTCTTTTGAAAAATCATCGTTATTCCAAATGAAGGTATAACACTACAAGTTCCAATTAACTTACATACTCTTCCTAATGTAGCTAACGGGACATATCCACTAGGTGGTTCTGCAACACTACTTTACGGATCTGGGCTACTTCTGCTACTAGTTCTGTAAAAGCACTAGTGGTCTCATTTATTATTTTATCTATTATCCTGGAATATAGATTCAATTTTTCTATCATATGGATTCCTCACCCTGTCCAGGAGGGAGTCCAGGCTCAAGCCTTTTCATTGTTTGAGAAAATGTATCTTTTAAGCCGGAAGTTAGTGTAGCATAGGGAGGGATTACATTTTTCTTTTATGTGGATAGCAGGCACAACATAGCCCAGGGTACAATTGCAAGTAGAATAAAGGGGAGCCATTTAAATGCTCTTTATCCACAGAGAATGTATATGTTTACAGGAAGGACTAAAGATTGGTTCTGCAAGTGGGGGGTTAAATAATCTCAAGATTACATTGAATACTTCCTAGCCTCTGTTTTAAAAAATATTTATTTTATTTGCAGAATATGTGACAGTTTCCCGATAGGTACTATTGATATAATCAAGCACCCCAGCCAGGGCAATCTTTAATATTTTCTTGGGCCCCCCATGCAATTCTGTTCTCCACCCCAACATTCTAAAAAGCAAATACACACTCTGTACCCTCCCGTCCACAGCCACCCCTGTATCCCTTCCCCATCCACCTCTGTATCCCCCGTCCACAGCGATCTCTGTACCCCCCATCCACAGTGATCTTTTTTCCCCCCCTGTCCACAGCCACCTCTGTATCCCCCCTATCCACGGCCACCTCTGTATCCTCCATCCACAGTCACCTCTGTACCCCCCTGTCCACAGCCAACTCTGTACCCCCCTGTCCACAGCCACCTCTGTACCCACCCCCCGTCCACAGCCACCTCTGTGCCGCCCCTGTCCACAGCCACCTCTGTACCCCCCCCCCCCCGTCCAAAGCTATCTCTGTATTCCCCCCTGTAGACAGCCATCTCTGTACCCCCCCTGTGCACAGCCACCCTTTGTACACTCCCTGTGCACAGCCACCTCTGTACCCCCCGCCATGCACAGCCACCTTTGTATCCCCCCCTTTACAGTTCTCAGCTCTTTTTACAAATTCACCCCCCTCCTTCTCACAACGATCATACACCATTCTGTTATGTGTGTGCACGCTCTTTTTCCAACACACACACACACACAAACACACACACAAACACACACTGCAGTCTCCGCCTATCAGATCCATAGCATACAGCCACAACACTTCACTCTGTTCTGTGCTGTGCTTTAGAAGTCCAAGAGGCAGGATGGGGGCGGTGGAGCACAGAGAGACGCTCTGCCTCACTCCTTGTTAGGAGGAGCCGGCTTTTACACATACAGTCCGCAACTGTTTCTCCCCTGTCAGTGTGGCTACTTGTGTTAACCCGGCCGGGAGAGCAAACGGGGAGGACTGGACAGCTGTATCCGTGACCGCTACATCGGGAGAAATATTTGAGGGCAGCGCGGGCTCCAGAGGCAGCTGCTTTGCTGCCCCAACAATGACAGGGCCCTGGGCAGCTGCCCCTTTTCCCCCGCGTTAAAGACGACCCTGACCCCAGCTGATGTATTTCTCCAAAACTCAAATAAATGCAGTCCCCTAATAGTAGGTACTTGCCTTTTTTTATAATTATAACTCGACTTCTCACAGCACAATTTTGGACATTCATTGATGCTTCTACACCCAACATTAGGCAGGGTGTAACTCCAATCAGAGGGAGCCCCCTGAAGCAGTGATTGTTAGGTGTGTAGCCACATTTCTATCTGACAATTATAAGTCTTTAACTATAGCTTTGTGTAGTTGGATTAAAGTGTTGTCAGTCCATGCACCTTGACTCAGCTTATGCTGGCCATACGCGTACAGTGCCTTGCGAAAGTATTCGGCCCCCTTGAACTTTGTGACCTTTTGCCACATTTCAGGCTTCAAACCTAAAGATATAAAACTGTAATTTTTTGTGAAGAATCAACAACAAGTGGGACACAATCATGAAGTGGAACGAAATTTATTGGATATTTCAAACTTTGTTAACAAATAAAAAACTGAAAAATTGGGCGTGCAAAATTATTCAGCCCCTTTACTTTCAGTGCAGCAAACTCTCTCCAGAAGTTCAGTGAGGATCTCTGAATGATCCAATGTTGACCTAAATGACTAATGATGATAAATAGAATCCGTGTGTAATCAAGTCTCCGTATAAATGCACCTGCACTGTGATAGTCTCAGAGGTCCGTTTAAAGTGCAGAGAGCATCATGAAGAACAAGGAACACACCAGGCAGGTCCGAGATACTGTTGTGGAGAAGTTTAAAGCCGGATTTGGATACAAAAAGATTTCCCAAGCTTTAAACATCCCAAGGAGCACTGTGCAAGCAATAATATTGAAATGGAAGGAGTATCAGACCACTGCAAATCTACGAAGACCTGGCCGTCCCTCTAAACTTTCAGCCCATACAAGGAGAAGACTGATCAGAGATGCAGCCAATAGGCCCATGATCACTCTGGATGAACTGCAGAGATCTACAGCTGAGGTGGGAGACTGTCCATAGGACAACAATCAGTCATATACTGCACAAATCTGGCCTTTATGGAAGAGTGGCAAGAAGAAAGCCATTTCTTAAAGATATCCAAAAAAAGTGTTGTTTAAAGTTTGCCACAAGCCACCTGGGAGACACACCAAATATGTGGAAGAAGGTGCTCTGGTCAGATGAAACCAAAATCGAACTTTTTGGCAACAATGCAAAACGTTATGTTTGGCGTAAAAGCAACACAGCTCATCACCCTGAACACACCATCCCCACTGTCAAACATGGTGGTGGCAGCGTCATGGTTTGGGCCTGCTTTTCTTCAGCAGGGACAGGGAAGATGGTTAAAATTGAATGTTAAAAGCAAAAGAGAATTTTCGAACGACATTTATCCATTCATCGACTGTTGAAAGAATTTTCATACGCAAATCTATACCTGTATGGGCAGCATTAGTCCATCCCAGGATGCTCATCCAGATGAAGGGGGTCCAGCAAACAAGTGTACAGAGATCCATTCTTCACCTGAGATTGTCCCTTAAACCCGGGGCAGAACTGAATGAAACACAGGTAGGACAATTCAGGGCTTAGGTGGAGCATCAGTGAGGTTTTATTGTAGCCCCTGATACTCAAACGCACTATGTTGGAAAATACCAGGTTTGTAAAAGAGAGGAAAAATTTGGTGTTAATCACCAAAACAACCTGCGCTAAAGGATAATAAAAATAAATATAATGATAATTGATATTAAATTATTGGTGCATGTGAACAATAATATATGTGTGGAAAAAAAGGGGGTCAGTACGGCAGTGGACGTATCATTCGTTTTTTTATTTTTACTTTTTACAATTTTGTTTTTAAATTATTTTTACAATATTCTTTTTTTACAATTTTTTTTTTAGGAGCCCTGTTATGGGGCTTTGGTGAAATATTAAGGATCTAAAAAGACCACTGATGTTTCACTTATGAGTCAGAGAAAAAAACTGAGGACAGAGATTCCCCAGTCTCCTTCTCTGCATCCTGCAGTAAACATAGTTTACTATGCTTCATTTAGGAATGAACACAGGAGTGATCAGCACAGATCACTCACTGTGTTCATTTAAAAAAGGAAGGGGCCAGTTAATGAAATATTTATAAGCCCCTTCCCCGCTCCTGAGAGGAGAGGAGGGAAGCTGCCAGCACTGCAGGGGGGAGACAGGAAGCAGGGGGAATCGACACTGAAGAGGGTGATTAGGGTGTGCCTAGGCACACCCTGTGCGCACGCCTATGGTAGGGAGGGAGAGACCTGGGTGCATCCAACCTGCCATCAGTGTGATACCATACAGGAACATCATATGCATCTGAGGAGTGACAGCCATCTTTTTCCCAGAGTCTCTTTTCTGCAGCCGAAGCAGAAGATTGTAGATCAGAGAGAATGGACATAGAAAATGCAGGTTTGTCAGGAAGAGCAAGCACATTGAAGTACTCGGGAACTTCATAATGGCCTGTCAGTGCCACTTGTTTTGTCACATGGTCTGTAAAAGCATTGCCCTCGGATATAGAATCAGTGATCCTTTTGTGGGCGGAGCATTTGACATTGGCCAACCTGGAGGGAAGCAATACTGCCTCCAATAAGTCATTGGCATTTGCAGTTTGTTTACCTGAGTAACCCCCGTTCCCTCCAAAGATGACCAAAGTCATGTGCTACCACAATAGCATATCTGGAATCTGTGAAAATGTTAGCAATTTTCCCCTCTGCAAGTTTACAGGCCTCAGTAAGGGCATATAGTTCAGCTACCTATGCTAAGGATTTACTTGGAATCCTGGTTGCCTTGGCAACCTTTTCATTATTGACTATTGAGAAAGCAGTATGGAGTGTGCCATAGTCCTCTTACAGTCTTGAACCATCCGCAAGGAAAATCAGATCTGCATTACTTAGCGGTTCATTTGATCAATATGGAATGGGTGTGAAGAACTGATCTATTACCTGAGAAGTGCGAACAATCATCATCCCCATCTTCTTCTCAATCCGTATATGACTCTGGAAATATAGTGGCAGGATTTAACACATCGCATTGCAGAATAGTTAAATTGAGGGGGCTCAGGAGAGCGAGTTCATACTTATGCCCCGTACACACGTGCAGATTATCTGAAGACTTTTGTCTGCAGACTTACCAAAACCATATAATTTGAAGTCAAACCTAAACACTTTCAATTTGTATGCAATCCGGCAGGCCCTTGCACTACATAGAAAAGGTAAGTCTGCAGACAAAAGTCTTCAGATAATCTGCACGTGTGTATGGGGCATTAGTCATTTTGCCACAGAGGACAAGTGTCTAGTAGTTGCACTAGATGACACAGTCTGAACAGAGTGTGTAACCTTGACCATCAGCTGATTGCTAAGTATAGCAGCAGTGGCAGCCACTGCTAAAAGGAAACTCAAGCACCGCAGAATCTAGCTGTGAGCTGAAATTGCTAAGAGGTCTCAGTTTGTCCCCATGTCTTTGGGTGAATACAGCTGATGCATGGCCATTACTTGCCTAGCAATACAGAGCACTAAGCAGATTGGACACTTTTTCAGATGTCATGTGTTTTGATCTTTCAGAGATGCAAGACAGAAAAAAGGGGTATATAGGCTATAAAGAGGGCGGTAGGACCAGCACAGATACCACCCTCTTTATAGCCTATATACCTGAAATAATAATAATATACCCCTTTTTTCTGTCTTACATTCTTGGGGTGATGGTACAGGAATTGACTGGTGGAACATTTATTTATTCTTTCCATCTTTCAGAGATGCAATGACCAAGGAACATTGCTTTCTCTTTGCAATATTGCAACTGTGAAGGAGAGATACTGCTTCCAGCTTAGTAGAGAAAGTTCAAAAGGTCACAAAAAGACACAGCCCTCAGGAGCCAGCCATTCTTGAAGGGTGGTTAGGAGTGCCTGGGAAAATTATGTTGGACTAGATGCAAGTCCTTGTGGTAATCTGGTCCAGGTACGTTGTTTACCTTGATAACTATTTATTAGATCGATTATCGAAAAGAATCTCATCCTCAGGAATTCTAGAGAGCAGGGTGGATTTGGCACCACTGCATAGGGCAATTGTATAACCTGATTTACTGCTCTCAAATTCTGTGCAAACCTGTAAACATTTTTTTACTGGCAGGATTGGAGTGTTGGCGTCTAACTGACAGGGTATAAGGATCGCTTTTACCAAGAAGTTCTGTATCGGGTTCAATCCCTACTCCTGCAGCCTAGAAATTGGATATTAAGACACCCCTGGTGGATGAAGTCCTGGTCTTAACGTTACCTTCACAGGTATGCAGTTCTGTAGGAGCCCCACATCAAAGCTGTCGGTGATCCACAAGTCAGGTGGCAGTCCTGCAAGGGTATAAGGCTCCGTTCACATGTAGGCGTTTTGGGGCGTTTTTCTGCTCTAGGATCAGCTCTCAAAACGCCCAACAAGACAAATCCTATTCATTTCAATGGCCCCTGTTCACATCTGAGCGTTTTGAAGCTGTATACAAAACGCCCAAAGCTCAAAAAAGTACATGAGCTTCTTTTTGGGCAGATTACAGGCGTTTTCCATTGATCTCTATTCAATCTAAAAAACGCCTGCACAAAAATCGCGGTAAAAATCGCGGTAAAAAACGCCGCAAAAATCGCGGTAAAGTCGCGGTAAAAAACGCGCGAAAAACGCTACGCTCAGGTGTGAATGTAGCCTTAATGATTCCATAATGGCTGCCATAACATAGAAGGGTGCAGCTGATTGGAGAAAATCACAAAATTCCTCTGTATCTTTCTCAGGAAATTCTAAGCTCAGTCCCTCCAGAGATCAAACTATTAGCTGTTAAAGGGAGATTTAAAGTGACTGACGTCTGCAAAACAGATTTGGCAACCATTGTATCTATCAAACATGGGTATGGAAGTTCATTTACTAAAATGTCTAAGGTCAGCTCATCTTTTATAGGTCCAATATTGGACATAAGGGGCACAGGGGGCCCTACAAGTCAGTGTTTTTTTTTTTAAGTTGAAATTAATTAGGTTGTGATGGTACTTTTGTACATAATGCAAGCTAATTGTAAATGTTGGTATCAGCTGGAGCTTGCGCTAAAATTCTGAGTGGCCTGGTGAGCAGAGGCTATGGATGTAGTTTATGTAGTTCAGGGATACTTAATTTAATGTTGCTGTTGTTGTATAGAAGCTGCTTAGTTGAAATAGGGTGAGAAACACACATTCTTGCCTGCATGTAACAGTCTATAGTCGACCCCCAAGCAATCATGGACACGACAAGACAGCAACAAGTACAATGGATAAGTGACCTTCTAATTCGCTCTAGAACATCGATCAATCAACTTGGTACATTAAGCCTGCCCATACACGGTTCGAACCATCTATGGCCGGCCTAAGGAACCAACAGTACGTGAGGCTGGGAATATCTAGCCAACATATTCCCAAGTCTCTGTACTTTTTATTTAAAGAACAGCAGATTATTGATCACAAGGCCATAATAGTTAGTTATGACCAGCATTTGTTAATTGCAAGGAAAGGGTTGCAGTCTGATGTAGGAGACTCTTTGGAACATTTTCTGCCTTCATTATAAATGAGTGAGTACCAAAAAAGTTACATTTGTATTTTAAGTTGCCACTAGACGTGTGCAGAACGGAAAAAAAACCCTTACCCTCCTGAACCATACCAGGCCACATGCCCTCAACATAGGGGGGTAGGTGCTTTGGCACCTTGTTGATGAGGTACAAGGACCTCTTCCCAACAACCCTGGGCTGTGGTTGTCTTGGTCTGCGGGCAGGGGGCTTATCGGAATCTGGAAGCCCCCTTTACCCATGCGAATGGTAAAGGAAATGAATCCTTTATCAAAAAGTAAAAGAAAGTATCCCCTGATGTAGATCCATCGTCAATTGCGCCACACCCGAAAAAAAATAAAAAATCACTCTCACTGATGGCGCTATGCCTACTGCAGACTCCTCTGTTTGACAGCTCTTTTATAGGGAAGGGCAGGGCCACCTGTCTATGTCACCACCCCTTCTGACATCACAGACTGGTGCATGCTGGGTCCATGACGTCAGAAGGGACGGTGCCACCAAGTGACATAGACAGATGACCCCGCCCTTCCCTATAAAAGAAGTGTCAAACAAATGAGCTGCAGTAGGCATAGAGCCTCTGTGTCGAAGAGAGCGTTTTGGTTTTTTGCCCACTGAGAGATGATGATTCATGGTTTTTAAGGATGCGAGCAGCTGGCTTTCTGTCCAGCTGGTTAACAACCAGCTATTTCTTCAGACAGAATTCGACTCAGTCGATTGCGTTTCAAACAACCCGAATTCTAATCTTTCTGAAAAGTTGGAATTAATTAGAAAACAAACAATACAAATTTTAACAGATTTCAACTAAATTCATTACTATTCGTTACTATTTCATTCGGAGATTTAGATACATCTGAATAACTAAAAATTCATCTGAATTTGTCTTTGGACCTGTCTACAGTGGCGGCTGGTGCTCAAATTTTTTTTTTGGGGGGGGGGGGGGGGGGGGCGCAAACAGAAAAATTTAATAGGCATTGCTTTGCAGTAAAAAATGCTGTAAAAAATTGCGTGACTTTGAGGTCACAAAAGTGTGAAAGGGGCCTTCAGTAACTAAGGTATAGCGTGCCCCCTTTCAATGCAGAGAGATCATCGTGCCCTCTTTCAATGCAGAGATCATCGTGCCCTCTTTGCAGAGATATCAGCGTGCCCCCTTTCAATGCACAGAGACCAGCGTGCCCCCTTTCAATGCACAGAGACCAGCGTGCCCCCCTTTCAATGCACAGAGACCAGCGTGCCCCCTTTCAATACAGTGACCAGCGTGCCCCCTTCAATGCAGAGATCATCGTGCCCCCTTTCAATGCAGAGATGCCAGCGTGCCCCCTTTCAATGCAGAGATCATCGTGCCCCCTTTCAATGCACAGAGACCAGCGTGCCCCCTTTCAATGCACAGAGATCAGCGTGCCCCCTTTCAATGCAGTGACCAGCGTGCCCCCTTTCAATGCAGAGATCATCGTGCCCCCTTTCAATGCAGAGATGCCAGCGTGCCCCCTTTCAATGCAGAGATCATTGTGCCCCCTTTAAATGCAGAGATACCAGCGTGGATATGCCTAAATAAGATTCTGATGTGTACATTTAATATCATCTTGGATCCAGTCTCATAACTTTAAATGACAGGAAGAGGGGCTGTGTGTTCTCTATCCATGGCTCTCACTTCCCTGGTGCCCAGCTCTGGTGTGGGGCCATGAATGATGAAAAGGAGACATAAGAGAGGGGACATGAGTCAGAGCTGGTTGTCCATAGAAGCTGAAAAACAAAATATTATATGCAGCTCTGTAAGGTAAATACATTATATTCAGTCCCTAAATTAACGTCTAAATCACAGTGGCCTTCAAAGCAGTGAAGGATTGACCATGTTAACCACTGATAAAAGCAGAAAAGCTGGAACATTAATCATTTATTTTACTAACACACAGGCTTGTCAAACTAACGTTCTTCTTTTGGGCAGCTATCTTATTTCTTCCTTTAAAGAGGAAGTAAACCCTCCTCTACAACTTGTACCTATAGGCAAGCCTATGATAAGGCTTACCTATAGGTACTGTAAATATCTCCTAAACATGTACCGTTTAGGAGATATTTACCTTACATGTCGCCAGTGATGTCACTGGCGCATGCGCTCTGAAGGAACGGCCGATCGTGCCGTTCCTTCAGAGCCCCGTGCCGTGACTGTCGGCTCCCGCGCGCGTGCGCGGGAGTGACGTCACCGCGGCTCCGGCCAATCAGATGGCCGGATGCCGCGATCCCGGAAGACGGGCGACTAGACATGTCGCCCATCATAGAGGTGAGTGAGCGGCACGGCGGGGGCTCGTTCTGAGGTAAGTATTGCATAATGAGCTAATATGCGATGCATACTAGCTCATTATGTCTTTCTTTTGCAGGGTGTAAAAAAAAAAAAAAAATTTATACGAGTTTACAACCTCTTTAAGCTGAGCTCAGGCAGATATAAAACAAAGAACAATTGAATCCAGACTCACAGACATCAAGTACTGTATATGTAATAGCAAACGCTAAATCCACCTAAGCTGGAACACGTTAATGTCATTTCAAAACAGGGTTGACCTTATTAATGCTGCACTTTCAGTGTCTAATCAGAAACTTGGAGTGCTTGGTCAAGCTGTACTGCTTTGCTTGGTTCTGTCTGGAAGGAATACATGAATCATAAGAAAAGAAGAACACAACTGCCCAGCAAACCTACCTGCTCCTTCGTTCCCCGAATGGCTGTTTCTTCTCCGGCCGTCTCCTCCCTCTTCCTGGCTAATAGCCAGTAAAATCGCTTCTCTTTTCAGCCAATCAGGAAAGAGGTCTCACGACCGGCTTCCTGATTGGCTGGGAGAAAAATCAGTGTGATAATAGCGAATATTAATTTGCTATTGTCACAGAACTGGGTGGGTTTAGGGCGCAGTGCTCTGCGCCCCGGGTCCACCCTTTTTGGAAGCCTATTAGAGCCTCTGGCTCTAATCATGTACTTCCAAAAAAAAAATCTCCTATTGAGCTCCATGCGTCCGGTGCCCCTGCATGTAGATTAGGGGGCTGGGCGCATGGATGGGGGGCGGTGCCCCTGCTCCCCTATTGGACGGGCTGCCCCTGCCTTACTAGTTACCAGTATTTTAACCACTTGCCGACAGCTCGAAGGGAGCGTACTGCGGCAAAGTGGCTCGATTCCATCCAGCCTACGTAGACCTACGTGGCTGGATTCCTCCCCTTGTGTGCAGCGCGTGCGCCGCCGGAGGCTCGCTCCTGCTGTGTTCAGACACAGCGGCAGTCGGGCCAGGGGAGGAGAGGCGGTGATCCCCGCCGCTCTTCCCCGATCGTCAGGGATCGAGTGAGGAAATCTGCCCGCTTGTGTAAACAAAGCGGGCGGATCTCCTATGTGACAGGCAGGGACAGATTACAGGATTCAGCATAGCTGAACCTGCGATCTGTGCCTGTGTCACACAGTCCCCTCCCCCCACACACGTCAGTAAGCACCAGACATATATTTAACCCCTTGATCACCAATCAAGTTAACCCCTTCCCTGCCAGTGTCATTATTACAGTAACAGTGCATATTTATAGCACTGATTACTGTAGTAATGTCACTGGTCCCCCCAAAAGTGTCAAAAATGTCAGTCAAGGGTCCGATCTGTCCGCCGCAATGTCGCAGTCCCGCAAAAAAAAATTGCAGATCGCCGCCATTACTCGTTAAAAAAAAAAAAACAATAAAAATGACATAAATCTTTCCCGTAGTTAGTAGCTGTGATAACTTTTGCGCAAATCAATCAAAATACGCTTATTGCGATTTTTTTACCAAAAATATGTAGCAGAAACAAATTGGCCTAAAATGTTAAACAATTTTGATTTTTACATTTTGGGGGGGGGGGGGGGATTTCATATAAAAATATTGGAAAAATATTATTTTTTCAAAATTGTCGCAATTTTTTTGTTTATAGCGCAAAAAGTAAAAATCGCACAGGTGATCAAATACCACCAAAAGAAAGCTCTATTTGTGGGGAAAAAAAGGACATGAATTGAATTTGGGTACAGCGTTGCACGACCGCGCAATTGTCCATTAAAATAACGCAGTGCGAATCGCAAAATATGGCCTGGTCAGGAATGGGGTAAAATCTTCCGGTCTTAAAGCGGTTAAAAATACGCTCATTGAGAATTTTTTTGTCAAAGACATGTAGCTTAATACATTTTGGCCTAAATATGACAAAAATTTAATATATTGGATATTTTTTAACTGTCAAAGTAGAAAAATATTGTTATTTTTTCAAAATTGTCGCTCTTTTTTTATTAATATCGCAAAAAATGAAAAGCTCAGAGGTGATCAAATACCACCAAAAGAAAGCTCTGTTTGTGGGAAAAAAGGACGTAAATTTCGTTTGGGTACAGCGTTGCATGACCGCGCAATTGTCAGTTAAAGTTGCACAGTGCCAAGTTGCAAAAAGTGGCCTGGACGTAAAGCAGGAAAATCCTTCGGTTCTAAAGTGGTTAATATATTAAGGGCCGATTCACATCATTAATTGCACAGGCACACACAGATATGCGATCCAGGTGCACTGTGATTTCAGTCTATTCATTGGACTGGGCTGAAATTGCATTGGACTGCAGCAAAAGTAGTGCATGTACTACTTTACAAAATGCAGAGCAACCATTAGTTTGATCAGATGGTTTTGAGGGCAGAGGAACGATCTGCATTCTAATAGACCCTAGATCTCTCAGTAAAAAGTACCTGTCAATGCCCATGCTATCACAAACAAGGGATGTTGTTCTTCCCTTGTGATAGCAATAAAGTAGATAAAATTGTTCTTTAACTACCTCAATACTGGGCACTTAAACCCCCTTCCTTCCCAGACCAATTTTCAGCTTTTAGCGCTGTTGCATTTTAAATGACAATGGCGCGGTCATGCAACACTGTACCTAAACCAAATTTATGTCATTTTTTTCCCCACAAATATAGCTTTCTTTTGGTGGTATTTGATCACCGCCAGGTTTTTTCTTTTTTGGTGCACAAATAAAAAAAGACCGAAAAGTTTGAAAAAAAAAACAACTTTTTTTGTTTAGGTTATAAAATTTTGTAAATAGATACGTTTTTTCCTGCACTGATGATGCCGCACTGACAGGCACTGATGAGGAGACACTGATGGGGTGGCACTGATGGGGTGGCACTGATATGCAGCACTGATAGGTAGCACTGATATGCAGCACTGATGGGCACTGATAGATAGCACTGATATGCAGCATTGGTGGGCACTGATAGGCAGCGCTGATGGGCACTGATAGGCAGCACTGATGGGCACTGATCGGCGGCACTGATGGGCACTGATAGGCGGCACCGATGGGTGGCACTGATGGGCGGCACTGATCGGCACTGATGGGGGGCACTGATGGGCACTGATAGGCAGCACTGGTGGGCGGCACTGATAGATGGTAATAACGGGCACTGGTGGGCAGCACTGATAGATGGCATTGGTGGGCAGCACTGATAGGGGGGCACCACTGGCAGGCTCTCTGAGCCCTGTTTGCCATCCCTGGTGGCCATGGTGGGTATCCCTGGTGGTCATGGGTGGGCATCCCTGGTGGCTCTAGTGGCATCCCCTCCCCCCAGGGCTGCACTGGTAATCAATCATCTGATTACCAGCACAGACCCCCCCTGTGATCAGTGAGTAATTAGAAATACTCACTGATCACCCCGGCTGCATAATCGATCCTCTCCTTCTCCTCACACTGACAGGATCTGTCAGGAGGAGAAGAGATCGAAGCCGTTACAACGGCTGTATTGACATTACATGACGGCTGTGATTGGTCACAGCCGTCATGTGATCAGGAGGGCCAATCACAGGGCCCTCCTGCCGAGTGATGTTGCTCTGTGTCCTAGGGACACAGGCACATTGAGATCGCGCCGCTGCGTGTGCCCGCGGCGGCGCAATCTTTCTCCTTCTGAAGGACGTTCCGGAACGTCCATTCAGAAGGACGAGACTCCCGCCCGGCCGTATATGTACTATGGCCCGGGTGGGAGGTGGTTAAAGAGACAGAGTCAAAAGATAATTTTAAATAAAACAAATAAGAAAATAAAAAAATAAAAAATTGTACCCCTGTGCTCACGTGCAAATCCGAATGCATACGTAGGCCTCACACACATATCTAAACAGTGATCACACTACACAAGAGATATTGCCTCAATGTCAGAGTAAGAATAATAATTCTAGCTCCACACCTCCTGTGTAACTCTAAGCTGGTAACCTGTAAAGGTTTCAAAGCGTTGCCTATGGAGATTTTTAAGTATCGTAGCTTGTCGCCATTTCACGGGTGTACCCAATTTTAAAGCATGAAATGTTAGGTATCTATCTACTTGCTGTAACAACGCCTTTTATATTTTACCAAACAATTGGGTATTATATTTTGTGTGTGTGTGTGCACTAAAATTCATTAAAGTGTATTTTTTTCCAAATTGCACAAATATCAAGTGACAAAAAATTGCAACAATGAATATTTTTTTCTCTGTCCTTTGCTTTCAGAAAATATATAATGTTTCGGGTTCTAAGTAATTATCTAGTTTAAAAAATGCAGATTTTTGATTTGATGTATGTGAGAATTGGCTTGATAAGCAAGTGGTTAAAAGTGAAGGTTCACTCATTCCCCCCTCCCACTGTAATGTTGTTGATGTTTTGTATTTCTTTTTTTCTAGGAGTAGGTACCCTTTTCTGACAGGTACCCGCTCCCACTTCTGCAATTCCCACTTAGGTGAGAATTACAGAAGCTTGGTCCACCCTCCACCCACCCTCAACCTCTTGGGACATGGCAAGTCACAGCCGGCTCCCACATCCAAGATGGCAGTTCCCGGCCCAGGTGAAGACAGCTTAGTCGGACCCCTTTAAGGCATCCACAGCAAAACAAAGAGCCTAAGGAATATTCTGTCAAACCCTTGCCTAGGTTAGCCTCCCCACCTGCTGAGTCCCCTACTGTAACAACAATATTGATGTTTTTTGTATTTTTTTTCTGGAAGCGGGTATGTTTTTCTGACCGCTCCCACTTCTGCAATTGGAGAACTACAGAAGCTTGGCTCACCCCCCCTCAACATGCATGCAGGCCTGCCTCTTCTTCTCCTCCTCCTCCATCTCCTCCTCGGCTGACTCCTACTCTTCCGCTGCTACTGTCTCTTCCGCTGCGCCGCCCAAGATCCCCAGAACCTATTCCACATGCCAGGTGAGACGTTGCCATGCTGTGCTGCATCTGTTGTGCCTGGAAGCCAAGAGCCACACTGGTCCTGCACTCCTTTCAGCTTTGCGTTCACAGGCAGATCAGTGGCTGACACCGCTGAATTTGACAGTTGGTAAAGTGGTGTGCGACAATGGTGCCAATCTGCTGAGCGTGCTGAAACAGGGCAAAATAACACACGTTTCATGCATGGCACACGTCCTGAACTTGGTGGTGCATCGATTCGTTGCCAAATACCCTGGGGTCCAGGACGTCTTGCGGCAGGCCAGGAAAATCTCAGACCATTTCAGAAGATCTTACACAGCCATGGCTCGCCTTGCTGACATTCAGCGGCGACACAACCTGCACGTCAAGGGGTCTTATTTGTGACTGCCCAACTCCATGGAACTCAACGTTGCATATGCTTGATAGGCTGCTCCAGCAGAAACGTGCAGTTAACGACTACCTGTACGAACTCTGCGGCAGGACAGGTTATAGGGAACTTGGGTTTTTTTCACCTCGCTAGTGGCTGCTCATGCAGGACGCATGCAGACTTCTGCGGCCATTCGATAAGATCACCAAACTGGTCAGTCACGGCCAGGGCGCCATAAGTGACATCATACCTTATGCCTTCTTTCTGGAGCGTGCATTGCGTCGTGTCATTGATCAAGCCGTCGAGGAGCAGGAGCAGGAAGATGAGGAAGTCGCAATGTTGGATGAATTCCCAGTGGGTGCTACTCCATCTGAGACAAATCAGCAGCAGGAGTCTGAAGAGGAGTCAGAGGAGGATGGTGCTGGGGGGGGGGGGATGAGTAGGAGCAAGAAGAACATGCTTTAAACCTTCCTGGGATCCCTGGTGTTATCCGTGGATGGGGGGGAGGAGAACGAGGACGGATAATAAGCTGGAAGCAGGCCACTACACTGCTTCCAGTTTAGTGCGAATGGGGGCCTTCATGCTTCAGTGTTTTAAGGGGGACCCCTGTATAAAATGCATAAAGGCCAAGGACCAGTACTGGGTGGCAACATACTTAGACCCCCGGTACAAACATAAAATGGCGGAAATGTTACCACAATCACAGAGGGCGGTCAGAATGCAGCACTTCCAGGCATTGCTGCGGGAAATGCTGCATTCTGCTTTTGCGTGCACTGGCAGAGGAATTCCCAGTCACAGAGAGACAGTTGCGGGTAGCAATCCAACAGCGCTTGCAAGAAGAGGGCGGTTTGAAGATGTCTTGGTCACTTCAGATACGAGATCCTTCTTTCAGCCGAACCATCAACAGCTGTACTCCGGATCCAGCAACAAGGAACGCCTAGACCGACAGGTGTCCGACTATATCGGGTTAACGGCCGATGTGGACGCTCTGAGGAGTGATGAACCCCTGGACTACTGGGTGGGCAAGCTTGACCTCTGGCCAGAGCTTGCACAATTTACAATGCAAATGTTGGCTTGCCCCCCGTCCAGTGTCCTGTCCAAAAGGACGTTCAGCGCATACAGGCCGACACTTACTTCTGTATACTGTGAATGCCTAATGTACCTCTAGCCATCAAATACACTACGTTCTTAGCTGTCAGGTAAACCCATGTGGGCTAATTTTTGGGGCCTATACTGGCCGACGCTTACTTCTGTATCATGTGAATGCCTAATGTACCTTCAGCCACAGAATACTACGTTTTTAGCTGTCAGGTAAATGCATGTGGGCTAATTTTTGGGGCCTTTTATGGCCAACACTTACTTCTGTATCATGTGAATGCCTAATGTACCTTCAGCCACAGAATACTACGTTCTTAGCTGTCAGGTAAACCCATGTGGGCTAATTTTTGGGGCCAATACTGGCCGACACTTACTTCTGTATCCTATGAATGCCTAATGTACCTTCAGCCACAGAACACTACATTCTTAGCTGTCAGGTAAACCCATGTGGGCTAATTTTTGGGGCCAATACTGGCCGACACTTACTTCTGTATCCTATGAATGCCTAATGTACCTTCAGCCACAGAACACTACATTCTTAGCTGTCAGGTAAACGCATGTGGGCTAATTTTTGGGGCCTGGAATGGCTGACACTTCTTTATCCTGTGAATGCCTAATTTTTCAGACTGGAAAATAAAAACAATGGGTCTGTAAAGGTTCCACCAAATTGTGGAATGGATGCGGACCTATTTTACAGATGTGTGAATGGACCCTATATTTATTAGACATGTATTTACCGGTTGCTGTCAGTTCTGGCTGATTTATGAAAAAAAAATATTTTTTGCTGTAAAAAAAAAAAATTTAGGGCAACTTTTTCAATTGCAATACTTCTGTTATGACATTGTCCATGTGCTGGGGCTATTTGTGCACAGCTAGTCTTTTGCGGCTGCAAATATGTGGCTGCAAATGTGACCTAAAAAGTTTTTAAAGTTCGCCTCCCATTAAAGTCAATGGGGCCCGCCGCGAACTTGCGGTCCGCGGACTTTTGAGAAAATTTGCGGCTGACGTTCGCAAAACGCCCCGGCCGATGTTCGTCCATCACTAGCCACAACCACTGACTGTAATGCAGCATCACCAAGGCAAAAGATGCCTTGAGCAAGGTTTTTATACATTTTTTAGCTGCATCCTTAAGTGGAACTTCACTTAAAAAGTGAAAGTCCTGCTCCCCGCCCCCCCCCCCCAATGTGATACGTTTTTTTTCCTGGGAGTGGGGGATCCTTTTTCTGATAGGCACCTGCTCCCACTTCTGCAATTCCCCCTTAGGCAAGAATTACAGAAGCTTGGCCCACCCCCCAGCAGCCCTCAACCTCTTGGGACATATCATGCGTCCCAGGAGGCAGCTGGACTAGTGTGAAAAAACAGGACAGCCTTGTGTATGCGCAATGGAAAGCCAGCTGTGTTGCAGCAAGAAGTCACAGTCAGCTCCCACATCCAAGATGGCAATGCCCGGCCCAGGTGAAGACAGCTTAATTGGACCCTTTTAAGGCATCCACAGCAAAACAAAAAGCCCAAGGGAAATCTGCCAATCCTTTGCCTAGGTTAGCCTCACTGCCTGCTGTAATAATATTGGTGTTGTCAGCAAGTCTGTGGTAGTGAGCCCTTATAGATCCCCAGGGCGAAGCCCCCTGGTAGGCCCAGCTGACTATGTGGAGACCGCTGGCGTGTGCAGAGTAAGCAGCAGACTTTAAGGATATCCAAGAGACAAGTCAAGGTCAGGACAGGCAGCAAACGAACATAGACGGAGAAACGAACCCGGGTTGGTACACAGGAAATCAGATATAATAGCCTAGGGGTGTACAGATGGGGGCTTAGAGAACAGTGAAGTTGCTCAAGCAAGGAGCAGTGCACTGAGCATGTGTATATATAAGGAAGCAAACAAGGAGGTGACCCAGGAAGTAATAGACAGGAAAAGGATAAAACCCACAGTGGAGCAGGCGACGCCCATAGGAGAACAGAGAAGCCAAACACCACATGTGAAAAGAAGCAATATTAAAGCATTGCAGCAAGGAGGTAAGAGCTTACAAACAAAACTACAGGCTAACTTGTGACAGGTGTTTTTTGTATTTTTTTTTTCCGAGGGCGGGTAACTTTTTCTGACCCGCTCCCACTTCTGCAATTCCCACCTAGGCGAGAACTACAGAAGCTTGGCCCACCCACCCTTAACCTCTTGGGACAAGTGTCAGGGTGCCAGGAAACCAGACCACACAAAAATGCAAGTAAAATAAAGCAGTATATTAGAGCAAACAACAATAAACACACAGCAAGAGTGAGGAGTGAAATCAGGAACAGCCGGAGTCAAGTCCAAAAGTGGGTAGTCTTCCAAGCCGGGGTCGTGTCCAGAAGTGGGTAGTCTTCCAAGCTGAGGTCGAATCCAAAATAGGTAGTCTTCCAAGCCGAGGTCGAATCCAGAAGTGGGTAGTCTTCCAAGCTGGGGTCAAGTTCAGAAGTGGGTAGCCTTCAAAGCTGGGCTTGAGTCCAGAAGTGGGTAGCCTTCCAAGCTGGGGTCGAGTCCAGAAGTGGGTAGTCTTCCAAGCCGAGGTCGAATCCAGAAGTGTTTAGTCTTCCAAGCCAGGGTCGAGTCCAGAGGTGGGTAGTCTTCCAAGCCGGGGTCAAGTTCAGAAGTGGGTAGTCTTTCAAGCTGGGGTTGAGTCCAGAAGTGGGTAGTCTTCCAAGCCAGGGTCGAGTCCAGAAGTGGGTAGTCTTCCAAGCCAGGGTCGTGTGTAGAGGTGGGTAGTCTTCCATGCCGGGGTCGAGTCCAGAAGTGGGTTGTCTGCCGATGCCGGGATCGTCTGCCGATGCGGGATCGAGAGCCAGGAAAGTCGTCAGCCAAGCCAGGTCATGCACGGAGGAACACGCACCTTTGAGCACAAACACAAGGGCAAGGACTGCAACCCATCAGGTGATATATAGTCAGGTGTGCAACATCATCACTGTGCGACGCCCAGGCAGCAGGCAATGATGAGTGTTTATAAGAGGCAGCAATCTGCACATGTCCAAGATGGCTGCCAACATTAAGGCAAGGTAAGACCTTGACAACAAGTCATGCATCCCAAGATGTTGCAGGACCAGTTTGAAAGCATAGCGCAATCTCATACATGCGCAGTGGGGAGTCAACTAAGAAACATTCAAGTCGGCTCCCACATCCAAGATGGCGATTCCCAGCCCAGAAGAAGACAGCTAACTCTACTGAATGGACCCCTTTAAGGGATCCACAACAAAACAAAGCTCAAGGGAAGTCTGCCAAACCCTTGCCTAGGTCAGCCTCAAAAGATACCTTGAGCAAAGTTTTCAGGCATTTGTCAACTGAAACCTTAAGTGGAAATTCACTTAATAGTGAAAGTCCTGCTCATCCGCCAATCCCCCTCACAAATATGATATTGGTGTTTTTATTTCTTTTCTGGGAGCAGGGTACCTTTTTCTTATACGCACCTGCTCCCACTTCTGCAATTCCCATCTAGGCGAAAAATTACAGAAGCTTGGCCCACCCGCCCACCCCCCAACTTCTTGGGACATGTCACGTGTCCCAAGAGGCAGCTGGACTAGTGAAAAACACAGCACAGTCTTGTTAATGCGCAATAGACAGCCTGCTGTGTTGCAGCAAGAAGTCACAGCCGGCTCCCACATCCAAGATGGCAGTGCTTGGTACAGGTGAAGACAGATTAAATGGACCCCTTTAAGGAATCCATAGCAAAACAAAGAGTCCAAGGGAAAATCGGCCAAACCCTTTCCTAGGTTAGCCCCACCGCCTGCTGAGTCCTCTACTGTAACAATGTTGGGTTTTTTTTGTATTTTTTTCTGGGAACGGGTAGTTCCCACCTAGGCAAGAACTACAAAAGCTTGGCCCACCCACCCTCAACCTCTTGGGACATGTCATACACCCAATGATGCTGCAGGACCAGTTTGAATCTCATGCATGCACAGTGGGGAGTCAACTAATAAACATGCAAGTTGGCTCCCACATCGAAGATGGCGGTGCCCAGCCCGGGTGAAGACAGCCTTATCTGCTGAACTGAATCCATTTTTTAAAAATAACAAACATGTTATACTTGCCTCCTTGATGCAATGGTTTTGCACAAAGCACCCCCAATCAGGACGCAACTTAACAGGGGGCGCTGGCGGAGCCTGACCCGAGGTAAGTGACTTAGCGGCCAGGCATTTGCCCTGCGGGCTGGGGCCACCTGGGTGGGAGCAGCGGCATATGTAGGAACCGACCCGTCCAGTTCTCTCCTGTTGCCGCTGAGTGTCTGTTCTTCTCCTCTTCCTCCCCCTCCCACAGGCATCCAGAGGCGGCAGGAGAGAAATGGACGGAATGGTCCCTCCTATCCACTGGAGGACCTGCAGGTTGAACCTATGTAACCAGGGCTGCCCATAGGGATGCTACAAGCTCCCTTTGCTTTCTCCCCTGAGGTGCAGTGCAGCTTTTCCCCCCCGACATGTAGCCTCCTGTGGCTGGCAGACCGGTCACCTGATGGTCTCTCTCTGAGCTGCCAGCTTCTCCACTGGCCGAATGAGCTGGTGGGCGGGGCGGAGGTATGGCTACCTTCACTTAGTTGCACAGATAAATATGGTTGGGGGGAGTACCGCGCTTTAAAGTGCTTAATATAACATAAATCAAATAAAATACATATGTGAAAAAGTGCCTTAGTGCTTCTTAAATATAATATTCATAAATAATGTATCTCAATGTGCATAATAAATACAATCTAATATAAATCTTACAATAAATATGATAGGTGGTAAATCTGTTAAACTAGAATGGATCTCAGTTAAACCAACTATATAAATACAATATATAGTGAGAAAAATAAATAAAGTTATAAGTCCGTGACCTTTTTAAATAAAATAAAATTATGTGCTCCAAATAGGTGGTTACAAATATAAGGTGCTAAAGTGTCCTTTAAATAAATATATAAATATATAGTGATAAAACGAATCTTCTTATCCAAATATAGCATGCAGGTGCTTTTTCGTGCGGTGCCCACTAGGTGTCCTATGCGCTCACCTCAATGCTCTTTTTAAGAGAGCCTTAAGTTATATGCCTCAGTATGCTTTGCCTTTCTCCTTATTGGCATATATGTACCATTCTGAATCCTCGATTATATTTCCTTTATACAGACAGCTCTACTCCAGGGGGTATATGCGGTCCTTTTTATCTCCAAGAAATCAAATTGGTCCAAACATGGTGAAGTACGTCCCATAAATTTTATTAAAAAAGATAAGAGTAACACTCACATTTCATTGTGTCTTGTTTCTCACATAACAAACATTCCTTTGCCGATACGTCACTTCCGGTTTGGCTATCCTACGCGTTACGCTGCGTTCCAACGCAGCTTCTTCCAGGGATGATTCCAGCACAGATAGTTGCCCATGCTGAAAATGGTAGAGGACTCTCAGAGGAGGAGCATATATGGTGACCCTGGGAGGCTTTACCTCCACCCATATGGTAAGTAACTTCTGCAGCAATTTCCTCCATCATCAATTCTTCAGCTCCCTCCCCTCCCCCCTGTAAACTGCTCGGCTGTTTATTGCTTACTGCCCCCCCCCCACTATATACTGCCCGCTACTCTCCCCCTGTAAACTGCTTACTGTAGCCCCCCTTATACTGATGACTGCTCCCTCCTGTATACTGCTTACTGCTCCTCCACTGTATACTGCCCACATGTACTGCCCACTGTATATTATTTACTGAAGCCCCCCTTGTATACTGCTCCCTTCCATATACTACACACTGCCCACTACTCTCCCCCTGTATACTGCTCGCTGCCCCCCCATATACTGATAACTGCTCCCGCCCACTGTATACTGCCCACTACTCACTGTACCCCCCCCTGTGTACTGCTAACTGCTCCCCCCACTGTATACTGCCCCCATATACTGCCCACTGCTCCCCCCCTGTACTACCCCTGTATACTGCTCCCCCCCACTGTATACTGCCCACTGCTCCCCCCCTGTATACTGCTCAATGTCCCCCCCTCGTATACTGCCCACTGCTCTCCCCCCCGTATACTGGCAACTGCTCTCTCTCCGTATACTGCTCGCTGCCCCCCCATATACTGCTAACTGCTCCCCCCTGTATACTGCTAACTGCTCCGGACCTTATACGGCCCACTGCTCTACCCAGTATACTGCTAACTGCTCTCCCCCTGTATAATGCACACTTTTTTACCCCTCCCTGTATACTGCCCACTGCTCTCCCCCGTACACTGCTCACAGCTCTTATGGGGGGGGGGGGGCAAAAATCTTTGCACCGGCCCTGCCCCCAATCCATCTCCTCTGGGTCCCCTGGCTTGTGCTCTAGACTCCAAGTTTAAACCTCTTCAGTATCTTCCTCGTGTAAGAGCTGTCCATCGTAGATCGACTTGCTGTGAAGACTTGTTGAGATGAAGGCATGTTATCTAATTTGTAAAAAAATATACAGAGTATATTCCACGCGCCAGTGGGAACATCTCAGGCAGAGCTGGGATCAGATTGAAGCAGCAGCAGCAGCAGCACCAATCCTAGAATACTCCCATCAGGAGCTGATTCACAACAAAAGGCAAGACTGGTGTTAAAAAAGTACACGTAAAAAAATACGTACCTTTAGAATACATCCTACAAAGTGCGAGGAAACTTTCACTTGGCCGGAAATAAGATCTTTTCTGAATTTGGAGAAAAGCCCATCGGCAACAACAGGTCTACAATGGTAAAACAGCTGAGATTTTGAGACCTTCTCTCACTGCTGGCTGGAGATACAAGTCAATGAAGAATCCACCAAGAAAGCCTAAGGAGCCGTTACCAGCCCATAGGACCACACTTAGAGGGAACCCATCTAGCCCAGGGGGCTTTTAAGCTCGAATGGTCTTAGTGCCATATGGCATTTAGGACCCACTACATCTGGTAAGTGACCCAACTTATTAATTCACTTGGGACCAGAAATTGCTGAGACATAGTCAATCAAGCCTGAGCACGTGCACCTTGAATTTTGAAGATTCATTTTTGTGCTGCCACGCAGCTTTAACTGTCTAGCAGTTGTTTTTACATGTTATGTTATGTTTCTGGCTAGATGGTTGCTCCCACTCCTCCATTTCCTGCTGTAACTCCCATTTTGTGTAGTTGTTATGAGGAGACTGCAGAGTGTGGAAGCTGAGTAACTTCATTGGAAATTTACCTATGGAAAAGCCTCTATGTTTATGCCTTTGCTAACTTGAAGCATAAAGAAGCATTGGAGAACACCTCTGGAGTCTTTATTCATTGAGTAAACTATCTGTTAAAGCCATCATTCAACCTGCTGCACACACTTACAGACTGGGGGTCTACAAGAAGGTCACAGGTACAATCAATGCTGAGACAGAACAGTAAATTTCCATGAAGTACTTGGAGTAAATTTCCAAGAATATACAGCTTCAGATAGTAAATTTCCAAGAAGTACTTGAAGTAAATTTCCATGAGTCACAGCTTCAGAAAGTAAATTTCCAATAAGTACTTGAAGTAAATTTCCATGGTAGTATACAGCTTCAGAAAGTAAATTTCCATGAAGTACTTGAAGTAAATTTCCAGAAGAATCCATCACATGGGTATATCTGCAGCTTCAGAAACGTGAGTACCACACTTGCCTGTGTGTCACCAGAAGCATTACTCTGCATATGAAACCAGACACCTACTGAATGCTTCATTACTATTACAGCCTTCTGAGATGAGCTATCCAGTCTGAACTAGTTTTCAGCACTAGCCAACTATTGTAACAACAAATACCTCAGCCCAGCTTGCTTACTAACAGAAGTCACTACTTACAGAGCTGAGCTCTGGCAGATTTCTAACAAGACACCAAAACTACAGTACTTATTATGTCTGACAGAGATCTCACAAAATTACCCGCATTTAGTCAAGATAAAGCAGACTCCTTACTTCACTCTCCTCGTCCTGTCAGAGCCCCTCATCCATCTTTGAAGGCAAGGGAGGTTTATGAAGCAAGTAAGGAAGAAACATCTAGTAACCTGACTGCATTATGGGAAAAGACTTTAAGTTGTATAACAGCCACTAATGAAACTAGCAACAATTCTGAGCAATTGAACACTGCTCTCTCAAGGGTTAAGAAGGCATTTGAGAATTATAAAAGACTTTCTGAGAAGTACTATTCCCTATTGTCACATTCCAACATAGAGGAAGCTGCATTGGAATTAAAGGACTTTACTTCTAATGACCAGCAGAGGCATAGCACATATCTTGAAGCAAAGGCACAGATAGAAGGTAGATTGGCACAGCTACATGAAACTACATCCTGTAACTCTGCTTCTTCCAGACACTCAGGAAAATCTTCTAGGTCTGCCCGCTCATATCATAAATCTTCTTCTAAGTCATTGCGGTCCTGCTCTATAAGGTCAATACTGAGCGACCAAATACTCAAAGCTCGCCAAAAGGTTGCAGTAGCCCAGGTTCAAGCCGCCTGCTCTGAAAAAGAAGCAGCCTTCAAGGCAGAAGCTAAACGAATACAAGCAGAAACAGAGGCTCAGCTAGAAATTCTTCAGAAGAATAGAGAAAAGGAAGTAGTGTTAGCAGAGTTATCTGTCTTGGAACAAGCCCTATTGGAAGAAGGAGCAGCTTGTACCAGCTTGGCTGCTTGTCAAGACCCTGTTGAAAGGACCCTACAGTTTGTCTTAACTCAGAACCACGACAATACAGTCCCACCTACAGTTGGAGATTCTTCTCATAATCATCCAGCAAGTAGATCAGAAGACAATGTGTCGCCAAAGAAAGCTGGTCAACTAGACACACCTACTAACAGAGACCCTCCACAACTACCGCACGTCACAAAATCAAGTGAATCAACCTACGCAGCTCATGTGCCACCACAACCCTACGTGCATAGATTACAAGGGCACAGCAGAAGACTACAGAATGAACTCTATACCCCCTTTGATACAGCTCTCTTTAACTTCAAATGCTCAGAGACCTTCAGACGACAGACCCTTACCTTGATTAAACCCATCTGCAACACCTTCCTCTTTACCTACCAGCCAACATCATATACCAACCATGGTCCAAGACGGCGCACCATCAGTACCCCCTGTGGCTATAAAAACTGAAAGCACTGACATTGCAGAGTTCAGCAAGTATATGATTCGACGAGAGTTGATTACAACTGGACTGTCTAGATTTGATGACCGCCCAGAGAACTACAGGAGTTGGAGATCTACATTTAAGGCGGTAACCAAGAACTTGGACATTGATCCTCAAGCAGAACTTGACTTACTAATAAAGTGGTTGGGGCGTCAATCTTCAGAACAAGTAAAGAGACTTAAATCTGTCTACATTTATAATTTTAAAGCAGGCCTTGATGCTGCCTGGGAACGTCTAGAACAAGACTATGGGAGCCCCGAAGTCATTGAATCTGCTTTATTCCAGAGACTAAACGACTTTCCTAAAATCTATGTTAAGGACAATCATAAGCTTAGAGAGTTAGGGGACCTCCTTCATGAACTTGAAATTGCTAAGTTAGATCCTAGTTTACCAGGTCTTAGCTATTTAGACACTGCTCAGGGCGTAAATCCTATTGTAGCAAAGTTGCCTAGTTATCTTTAGGGAAAGTGGACTAGTGTAGGATCAAAGTATAAGTATGAACATCATGTTTCCTTCCCTCCCTTTTCTTATTTCGCAGAGTTCGTGCGGAAGGTTGCAAGATCCAAGAATGACCCAAGCTTCTTCTATCCAGATACAACCACCATTCCTTTAAGTACTTCAAGGGGTATTGCCACCAACAGTAAATTAAAGGATTTAAGGCATCCTATTGCCGTGAGGAAGACCGCGATAGCATCCAACGTCTTAGCTACAGACATCAAAGCAAGCAATCTTAATCAACAGTGTCCTATTCATAATGCGCCACACTCTCTCTCCAAATGTCGTGCATTTAAGGACAAGCCTATTGAAGAACGCAAGTCATTTCTCAAAGAGCATAATATCTGTTTTAAGTGTTGTGCATCCTCCGATCATTTAGCTAGAGACTGTAAGATCGCCATCAGATGTTCTCTCTGTAACAGTGCCAAACATGTGGACGCTCTTCATTCAGACCTGTTCAAAAGGAAACCTTCACCCGGCAGCAACCCCAAGACTACATCAGATGATGGCGGGGAAAGAACTGAGCAATATGCCAACCCCGTAACCACAAGGTGTACAGAGGTATGTGGAGAAGGGCTTCATAGCAAGTCTTGTAGCAAGATATGTCTTGTAAGGGTTTTTCCTGAAGGATGTCCACAAAAATCCATAAAAATGTATGCCATACTCGATGATCAGAGCAATCGCTCATTGGCCAGTACAGAATTCTTTGACCTATTCAACATTTAAGGGGAGACCTGGTCCTATACCTTGCAGACATGTGCAGGAAAGGTCAATACTTCTGGAAGAAGAGCCCATGGCTTCATGGTTGCATCAGAATATGAGGACACAGAGTTTCCTCTTCCAACTCTAATCGAATGTGATCAGCTACCGAACAACAGAGAAGAAATCCCCACACCAGAGGTTGCATGTCATCACCCTCATTTGAGTCACATTGCTAACTACATTCCACCACTTAACAAGGATGTTAAGATTTTGACCGCGATGGCCCGCCGCCAGGGGACCGAGCATCCCGGTCCGGAAGCCTCGCCAACCAGTCCGGGATCGCCATAGGAGTCAAGTCCGCAAACCAGAACAGAGCCTGGAGGTCAGAGTGTCTACGGAGGACGAACGACGATCTGTTCCTACGAACCACCAAATGAAGGGGGAAGCCCCATCTGTATGTAGCATCTTGACCACGGAGACGCTCCAGGAGGGGCTTTAGCATAGCCCTACGGGTCAGAGTACCCCTCGAGACATCCGGGAAAACATGGATCGCAGCTCCATCAAAGTCTACGGGGCCCGCCGTCCAGGCAGCCCTCAGCACTTGCTCCTTGACCGAGTAACGGTGGAGGCAGCAGATCACGTCTCTGGGCCTATCAGCATCCTGCGACTTGGGACCCAGGGCAAGATGAATCCGGTCGAACTCCAACACCACCGGGGGATCCGGCGGCAGTATCTTGGTAAGTATGGCTCGGACCGTCTCCGCCAAATCCTCGTGACCCGTGGCTTCGGGTAGGCCACGGAGCCGCAGATTATTCTGACGGCTCCGATTTTCAATGTCCTCCATAGCGAGCTGGTGTTCCGCAAGGATGTCAGTATGGGCCGCCTGAGTCCGCTCCAGTTGGGTCACCCGAGTCTGCAGATCACTGATAGCGGACTCCCCAGACGCCACCCGCTCCTTCACATGGGTCACCTCTCCCGTCAGAGCCTGGAAGTCCCTCCGGTGCTGTTCAGTGACCTGAGCCACCAGGGCCTCCATGTCCACTTTAGTGGGGAGGGAGCGCAGTAATGCCCAGATGTCTCGCTCTTCCCCTGGTTCCCCAGTAAGGGAGGACTGGGACAACGGAAGAGGAGTCGGGGAGGCCATGGAAGGCAGGGGAGCCGGGGTGGAAAGCACCAGAGGAGAAGAGGAGGTAGCGACCGGACTAAAGTCCCCACGTGGGCTCAGTGCAAGTGTCCGGAGCACCGGGGTAGGAGATCCTTGAAAAAACGGACGGATCGGAGCCGAGGAAGTCACCCGGGGAGCAGGTTTAGTTGATTTAGTCTTCCTCCGCTTGTAAGAGCTCATGACAGCCGGTAAGGGAGTAATAAAAGCAGATCAGGGAGGCTAGAGAGCGGGAGCACCTTGAAGACACGTCTTCACACCGCCATGACCTAGCCACGCCCCCATGTTAAGATTTTGATTCTACTAGGGAGAGACATTCCTAGAGTTCATAAAATAAGAGAGTTATGTAACGGTCCAGATGATGCTCCTCAGGCCCAGAAACTTGATCTTGGATGGGTGATAATAGGAGAAGTCTGCTTAGACCAATCTCACAAGCTCTTGGATGTAGCTTCCTACAAAACTATTGTTACCTGTCGATTGATGAAATGTCCATTGCACTATTATGTGAAGGAAAGACTTGATTTCAAAAATGAAGTTCCATATCAAGCACTTCAAAGTATTAACTGCAAGCTCACTTCTCAAAAGGACTTTGGTGATTCAGTGTACCAGACTACTCGTGATGACAACAAGATTGCCCCTTCAGTCGAAGACAAGGAGTTCATCAAGATTATGGATGAAGAGTTCTTCAAGGACAATTCCAACAGTTGGGTAGCTCCATTACCCTTCCGAGTACCAAGGCTTACTCTCCCTAACAATCGAGAACAAGCTTTAACCAGATTTGCTGCACTTAAGAAAACTCTCCGTAACAAACCTGAGAAGAGAGAGCACTTTCTAGCATTCATGCAGAAGATTTTAGTGCCAGCAGTTGTCCTCACACAAACCATTTGGTTTTCAGGACCCAAGTTTTTAATGGACCAGTCTTCTACAAACTCAGAAGAAGATATCGATTTCCACCTGGAGGATCCAGATACTGATCCGGAAATCCGGCCTGAAGTTGTAGCATTGAGTTCCAACATCTGCTCAAGAAGAAATTTGGAGGATGAAGATGACTCCACAGATATGGGGGATGGAGCTGATGAATGGATGCAGGCCAAGACTCTGGTTAAGCCTCCGGATCAGCTGGAACTCAGCGACGCTGAACTTAAGGAGGAATTCACTCGTATCCTGACTGCAAACAACCCTCATGCCCCCCCAGAACATTGTGAGCTACAGTTTTAAGGAACGGGCCTACAAACCCATTAGCATCGTGGACCAGCTGGCCGTACACTTCTCCCTGGATGGAAACATGTCACACAGAGACTCTGATGAAGCGCGGCGACAGGGGGCGAAGTTGGGAGTCATTGAAGAGACTCAGACCAATGACTCCACAGAGCCGGGAGACAAAGATACAGATGGGAAGTCTGACGCTCAGGCTAGTGAAGAATGGACAGAAGGTGAGGAAATACCATCCAGGAACAAGAAGGAGAGAAAACTTACCAACCAGTTCAATTATAGCGAGAGAGCGTCCCAGAGCATTAACAAACCCCTCCGGGAGCGAGCTTCTCAGACAGAACCACCTCCAAGGGCCACCTTCTCCGCCACTGCAAACCAGTGGAAATTCAACCCACCACACGCTTCACACATGGGCGGAGCATGGGAACGTATGATTGGGATGGCAAGGCACATACTGGATTCTATGTTGCTTGATGTGAGTTCTTCACGTCTTACCCATGAAGTACTTACCACATTCCTTGCAGCAATAATCAACTCAAGACGGTTGACCGCTGTATCCACAGACCCAGAATGTCCGACTGTTTTAACTCCAGCTGCATTATTGAGCCGGAAAATTGGACAGATCCCAGCGCCAAAAATCATCTTTGATGAAAAGGACATATAAAAACGTCAATGGAGATACGCTCAATACCTTGCAGATTGTTTCTGGGACAGATGGAGGAGGGAATACCTCACACTTCTCCAAGGACGTAAAAAGTGGCAAACCCAGAAGCCTAACTTAAAGGAAGGGGACCTGGTTCTTCTAAAAGACAAGAAAACTCACCGGATCCAGTGGCCAGTTGGAGTTATTACAAAGGCCATTGCTAGTGATGATGGAAAGGTCCGAAGTGTGGAAGTCAGGATTGTAAAGGACGGGAGCCCAAAAACCTTCCTGAGACCAGTCACTGAGACAGTCCTAATTATGCCTGCTTCCAAAAATTCTGATTCAGTGTTATGTGAAGGAGTCACTTAGATCTCTAGCATAGTTAGCGTAGAGGAGAGGGCTACATAGCATTCTACTGTATGCAATGTTAATTGTATGTTTATGGAAAATAATTGTGTAGTGGTATCTCACGATACCAAGCGGGGAGTGTGCTGCCACGCAGCTTTAACTGTCTAGCAGTTGTTTTTACATGTTATGTTATGCTATGTTATTGGTATCTTCCTTGCACCCCTGCTGTTTCTGGCTAGATGGTTGCTCCCACTCCTCCATTTCCTGCTGTAACTCCCATTTTGTGTAGTTGTTATGAGGAGACTGCAGAGTGTGGAAGCTGAGTAACTTCATTGGAAATTTACCTATGGAAAAGCCTCTATGTTTATGCCTTTGCTAACTTGAAGCATAAAGAAGCATTGGAGAACACCTCTGGAGTCTTTATTCATTGAGTAAACTATCTGTTAAAGCCATCATTCAACCTGCTGCACACACTTACAGAATGGGGGTCTACAAGAAGGTCACAGGTACAATCGATGCTGAGACAGAACAACTTTCACTAAGGACATTATACCTTTTTGAGCACAAAAGTCACCATTTACTCTGGACTGTTCATTTATCTAATTTTATTGTTGATTGTGATTTATTTATTTCTTAATTTTATTATTTATATAACCAGTCACTTATGCACTTTATGACACTGTTTTAATTATTTATTGGGAATTTTGATGATCCACGTATATATATATTTTTATTGTTACCAATTCATGACATACCTGCTGTTTATCTATGCACATTTATCTTAAGAATTGGAATGGATATTGCTACCCATTAATTTACATCACAGCAAGTGCTGTATTTGGTCTGAATAGACCATTCACCTTTTATGTTATCTAAATTGGAACTAAATTGGAAGTGGCGCCTAATGTAGGTTGCATTTTCTGCTGAGCAGGGCAACAACTTACTTTAGCAGAAATCCACTTCAAAAAATGCTGGGTACTGGCATAGACACCCGGCCGTTGTTTGCGGGCACAACCAGAACCCCAGCTCGTGACACCAACTACAAAGTACTTTGAAGTTGTTTTATCCAAACACATGAGTGGTCCTCCACTGTCTCCCTGTAATTAGAAGAAAATAATATTAGTCTATAATATTCACATAAAATAGCAAGTACCAGAATCTGAGCAGAGGCCCCATAAAATCTTTTGAGGGGAACTCAAGTAAATGTGTTCAATGTGCTACAATTCACTGAGTATTCCAGAGAATTCTTCCCGGCTCTTATGTCATACAAGATACTGCAAAGACTGTCAGAGCACATGCATAGTTGGCAACATTCTCAAAAAATTTATAGGGACACTTTTTTTTGCCTGTAGGCAGAGAATTTTTTTAAATTAGGGGGTGGGGCATTAATTTGCAGGCGTGGTCTAGATGTAGTAGAAAAATGTAATGTGCGTAGCGCACCGCAGTTAAAAATGGGTGTGGAGTGTGGTTAAATAGTGTTTGAAATGAAAGAGGGATGGAGGGAAAGAGAGTGAGAGAGAAAGGAAGAGGCAATGAGGGGGGAGAGGTGGATGAGGGAGAGAGGGGGGGGAAGAGGGAGAGAGAGAGAGGGAGTAAGAGGGGGAGAGGGAGTAAGAGAGGGAGAGGAGGAGGGGGAGAGAGAGAGAGAGGGAGGGAGGGGAGAGAGAAGGAGGGAGAGAGGACATAATACAAGAGATGGTCAGAGACTGCGGACATAATGCAAGAGATGGTCATAGACCGTGGACGTACTACAAGAGATGGGGTCAGAGACTAAGGGTAAAAGGTTCAGGAAAGTGTTGTACAGGGTAAAAGGTTCAGGAAAGTGTTGTACATGGTGCAAGGTTCAGGAATTAGTTAAATTGCAAAGACACCAATTAGTTAAAAATTTCACACTAAGCTTAAAATCTTGATTAGCAGCATACAGGAGCCGAGGGAAGAATGGCGGCATCAGATGGAACATAAATGAGTGCAGCAGAGCAGAACATGCAGCAGGGGGCAGCTGCAATGAGAGTGATTGGAGCTGTCAAATTAAAGCACTGATGTCGGGAATGAGCGGGGCTGATATGCGGGGCTCCGCCTCTTTGTTCTGTGCATAGACAAATAGCTGGCAGCGGCGGTGTGTATACAGTGCTGGCCGGGGAGGAAGGTGGCAGGGGGTGGGACCAATTGTAACTTTTGTATGTGCACCCACAGCGGTGTATAATTTAGGTGTATTATACACCACTGTGGATGCACATACAGTAGTTACAACTGGTCCAGCCCCCTGCCACCTTCCTCCCCAGCTAGCGACTGTTTGTCTATGAACTGGACAGAGGGGTGGAGCCCCACATATCGGCCCTGCCCACCCTGACATCAGCGCTTCATTTTGACAGCTCCACTCACTCTCAGTGTGGCCGCCCCTGACTTGCCCACCAATCACTGGATGCATGATAAATGTTATATTGCTGAAGTATGTAGCCCCGAGTTCCCGGCCAACCCCAGCCCTTGGGACTCGGGGCTAATAATTGTTTATTTTTTGAGATTCTCCCCGAAACAAAAGCAGGACAAAGACTCCCCGGGACATCAGTCAGTTTCCCAATGTCCCGGGAAATCCGTGAGTGTTGGCAACTATGCACATGGCCTGTGGCTTCCACTGGCTGCTGCTAGGACATTGGCTCACATCAGAGCAGGGGAGAGCAGCTGCGAGTCTGTAGGACACAGAGCCTGCTAGAAGTGTCAAAGCTGAATAAAAGGAGAGGTTCTTTTTGCAGCACAGTGGGGGCAAGAAGGGGCAACAAAAGAAGCCTGAGTATTTCTATGTTAGTTATTCTCTTTGGCATGTGTAACTCCTTATGCATCAAGTTCAAAAAGCCTTTAGTGGTCAAGCAGATAACTGAAGGACAATTAAATAGTATCTAACTTTGGAAATATAAGGGGTGCTATGAACAAAATTCTTCTGAAAATGCTGGTTACCTGAATGTGGCTACTTCAAATTCTGAGTCACAGCCCCAGAAGCATATAGTAACTTAAAATTGGCAAGAATTTAGAAATGCTTATCTCCATAATTATTTCAAGTCAGTGATTCAAAAGGTATTAACCACTTGCCGACCGCCCCACGCAGATTTACTGCAGCAGGGCAGCTCAGCTGCGCATAATCACAATTATGTACAAGCAGTTTTGGCGATGCATGCGCGCAGCCGGAGCCGCGCTCCCACTGTGATTAGACACAGCGGGAGGCAGACCGCGGAAGGAGCGGGCTCGATCGCCGCCGCCACCCGCAATCTTCGGCAATACGGACAGGAGAGCCGTCTTGTATGTAAACGATGCAAGACAGCTCTCCTGTCAGAGAGCCAGGGAAAGATAGTTTGATTCAGCTAAACTGAACCACTGATCTCTCTCTGCCTCTGTTAAATCCCCAAAACAGTTAGAAAGCACATATAGGGAACACACATCACTTTGATCATCCCCAGTGTTAACCCCTTCCCTACCAATGTCATTATTACAGTAACAGTGCATATTTTTAGCACTGATTACTGTAGTAATGTCACTGGTCCCACCAAAAGTGTCAAAGATTTCAGTTAGGGGTCCGATCTGTCCGCCGCAATGTCACAGTCCCGCTAAAAATCGCAGATCGCGGCCATTACTAGTAAAAAATATTAAAAAAAAAAAATAAAAAAAAATGACATCTTTGCTCTATTTTTTAGATGCGATAACTTTTGCGCAAACCAATTATTATATGCTTTTTGGGATTTCTTTTACCAAAAAAATGTAGCAGAATAAAAATTAGCCTAAACTGATAAAAAAATATAAAAAAATCAAATTTTTTTTTTTATTGGGAACGTTTTATAGCAGAAAGTAGAAAATATTGGTGTGCTTTCAAAATTGACACTCTTTTTGTTTATAGCGCGATAATGAAAAAATGCAGAGGTGATCAAATACCACCAAAAGAAAGCTCTATTTGTGGGAAAGAAAATACATCAATTGTATTTGGGTATGGCGTCGCACGACCGTGCAATTGTCAGTTAAAGCAACACTTTAAAGCAAAGTGCAGAATCGCAAAAAAATGGCCTGGTCCACCTTCCGGGGCTGAAGTGGTTAATGCCAGTGCATGAGCATAAAAGTAGCATCATTTTCAGGAAAGGACAACAGAAGTCTATATCCTTTTCTCATTAAATGCTTCCTTTAAGCACATTGCTCTATTTTAATTTAGCCTTTTCTACACCTATAAGCTACTTCTTTCTAAAATCTATGTATTGCAAGGAGACTATATGCATTTGTATAGTATATCCAACCATGGAAAATAATATGAATGTATATAATGTTCCTATGTATAAAACAGGCATTGTTTGAAAAAATGTATATATTATTTTAGAACTTACTTGGCAGGAGTCAATTCCTCCCTTTTGATATCCAGCGCACAGGTGTTGTTCAGAGATGCGGTCTTTGTACCAGCCTGCGCTGTTACAGGTTTCACGGTCAATCCTTGACACTTTGGCCTCCTGTAGTATATCCGCTGTTTTGTCAGCTGTAAAGAAAACAATAAAAATAATATAAATATGCACACTATACAGCCATATGCAAGATAAGAGAAGTGAAGTACTGTAACGCACATTGTATAAACCTTGCAATGCCAGCATAAGGGTCCTTTCACACGGCCGCTCCGCTGCTTTCCGTGTGTCCGCAAATCATCCTATTTTTTTGCGGATGATTTGCGGACATCAATGTAAGTGAATGGCACTGCGGATGTCAGCGGAATACCATCCGCTGACATCCGATTTTCCTCCTTTCAGTTCTGTTCCGTTTTTTGGAACGGAACAGAACCCCATTTTTCCATCCGTGTAAAAAACGGAAAGGAAGGAAAATCGGATGTCAGCGGTGTCATGCGCTGACATCCGCAGTGCCATATACTTACATTAGGTCCGCATATCATCTGCAAACGGATGGGATGATATGCGGGCACACGGAGCGGATGACACAAATGTCATCCGCTCCGTGGAAAAAAAAAAAAAAAAGTCCCGCAGCGGACCTTTCACACGGAGCGGCCGTGTAAAAGGAGCCTAACAAAAAGCAGATACCAGAAAGTGCCTATGTATAGATTTTCTTTTTTCCTAAGGGCCCTTTCACACGGGCGATGACCATCTGCTGACATCCGATTTTCTTCCTTTTAGTTCTGTTCCGTTTTTTGGAACGGAACAGAACCCTATTTTTGTTCCGTTTAAAAAACGGAACGGATGCAAAATTGGTTGTCAGCGGTGTCATCCGCTGACATCCGCAATGCCCATAGACATACATTATGTCCGTATATCATCCGCAAATGGATGGGATGATATGCGGACATACGGAGCGGATGACACAAGTGTCATCCGCTCCGTGAAAAAAAAAAAAAAAAAGTGCCGGAGTGGATCGCAATGCGGTCCGCTCCGTGTGAAAGAGCCCTAAGTGTTCTCCTCGGTGCCCCAACTGGCAGTCATCAGCTTTAAATTTGGAGCTTTAGCAGGCTTTTTTGGCCTATATAATAGCTAATATAAGACAATATTCTAGAGATGGAGCTGAAATACTTATTTGCACTCGAGAGGAAATGTAGGAACCCAGAACAGCTCTCTTTTGTGCCTTCTTTTACATTGTTATGTTTGCTTTGCAAGGATAATACCAGGACAGGTTCATTAACCTCCCTGGCAGGTTGATTGTTTCCGATTTTAGGTGCTGAAAGCAGTACCATTATTTTGCTAGTAATTCTTAAGGACGAGCAGCCCAAGCCAACTATTTATATATGATTTTTTTTTTACTGTGCGTTCTTCTTTATAACATCTCGGGTATGATAAAGTTTGAAACACAAAATCATAAATTATAATATAATAAATAACTATAAATAAGTTAAAGTATATATATATATATATATATATATATATATATATAAAATACAGTAAAACTGCAGGAGATGGCACTGGGGGGCAAACTAATGTCAATTTATTTTATTTTGTAATGTAATCCAATAGGATTACAATATATCAGTGTGTTTGTGTGTTTTACTTTTCAAATTTGCCGCCTGTTCCACCCCCCTGCGAGTGTCACGTCGCAGGAGATGGAAGCCGGGGCTCACGGCATCGGGCGGAAGATCCCGCCGCCTTATGCTGCGGGGAAACACATCGCGGGATCCCGGGGACAAGGTAAGTACCCTCTACCAGGATCCAGCTATGCTCCCTGGCGGAACCCCGAGTGTGGCTCGGGGTTACCGCTAATGGCACTGAAATTTCACCCCGAGCCACACTAGGGAATACCGCTAAGGAGGTTAAGGAGTTCATGAGTGCACACAAAACTTACCTTTCTCAGACATTAGTCCCCAACCAGTTATGTAGCATGTGGTCATGCTGGAGATGTCCATGGTTCTGCTGGGTAAACAGGCTGGCTGAACGAAGTCGTTGTATACTACGGGTGAGTTGAGCTGTATGAGGGCAACATCATTGATCTTTAATTGCCCATTATATCTTTTATGCAGGGTGTACGTTTCGACTTGTCTTATCTGCACACCCTTGCCAAGCTGTGATAGTTGGTGACCTCCTATCACAATCCTCCATTTGGTCACAAAGCTATAAAATAAAAATAATAAAATCATGTTAAAAAAGGACTGCAAGAAGATGGCGCACAAACAATGTAACATTATGTAACTGCCACAGTATATGTCAAGAGATGAATATGATATATATATATATATATATATATATATATATATAGTTGTAGCACCCTCCTAGGTAGGTGCTAGGTAGGTAAAGCCTAGTAGCTCCTTCTGCTTATCAGGGGAGCCTGATCATTAGTTAGGCCTGCTCATGTGTTCCATGTGTGATTCATTTGGGCTGAGGGAGTGTCCCCACTGCATCCAATGGAGAGATACGTTGGACAGTGGAGGAAACCCAGCCAATGACACACACAGGCTTAGATACCGTCCCATGGGTTTGGCACAGAATGTGGTGCATCATGGGATAGGGTATAAAAGCCAGGAGCACATGAGGCAGGAGGTCTTATGGCAGGAAGCCAGGTCCCAGAAGGAGGGTAACGACTGTCTCTCCTTCTGTTTGCTGAGGATGATGGTCACAGGCAGTCGGCCTTGTGGACCAGGAGTGTGGTGCTGAATTCGGAGGTCAAGGAATGCTGACTGGTGGAGGTGAAGGCAGAGCAACCATGGGAAAAACAGTGTCTGTGAGTACCAGGAAGCTTGCCAGGGGTCTGCCCAGGAAGGGGACCACTCCAGTGGATAGAGTCAGAGGACGGGAGTCAGCAAAAACAGGCAGTGAAAGTAAAGGGGGTGCCAAGTTTAGAACCCTGAAGAGGATAATCAAGCAGGAATCTTTAAAACTATCTTTACTTCAGTGGCAGGGTGAAGCAGCAGCCTTGCCACACACACACACACACACACACACACATATATATATATATATATATACACACACACACACACACACACACAGTAAATATATGTATGCAGGGCCGTCTTTAACGCAGGGCAAATGGGGCAGCTGCCCAGGGCCCTGTCACTGTTTTGGGGCCCAAAGAAACTGCCCCTAAAGCCTGCGATGCCCGTAAATCAGGAGACCCATCGGCGCTGCAAGTGACAGTCCATCCACTCGGCATCAGCGTGCTTTGATAAAAAAAATTCTCAAGGAAGGAGGAGCAGGCGGGGCTGTGAGCTCCACTGAAGCTCTGACCCCGTCCCCTGCTATGCATGCTGCCTAACATCGGAGGCCTCAGGGTAGGATAGTGTAGTGTAGCCGATGTCAGAGTGCTGTGGCAGCCAACAGCACAGGTGTGAGCCCAGGAAACCACGGATGGTGAGCTGCCTAGGATCAGGTAGGTCTTTCTCCTCCCCTGGCTCCCCATATTATGTAGTTACCTGACCTGGCTGTGTTCATTAGAGAGCACACAGCATGTGCTGATATCTTCTCTCCCCCTCCTCCCCTCACACATAGTGTCCTCTGTCCCCCCCACACACGCACACACAGTAGTGTCCTCAGACCCCGCCCCCTCCCCACACACAGTAGTGTCCTCTGCCCCCCCCCCCCAAACACACACACACACACACATACAGTAGTGTCCTCAGACCTGCCCCCACACACACAAGCTAGTATCCTCAGACCCCCCCCCCCTCACACACACAGACACACATACACAGTAGTGTCCTCAGACCCCCCTCCCACACACACAGTAGTGTCCCCAGACCCCCCCACACACATACAGTAGTGTCCCCAGACCCCCCCCCCCCACACACGCACAGTAGTGTCCCCAGACCCCTCCCTCCCCCACACACACACAGTAGTGTCCTCCCCCCCCCCCCCACACACACACACACACACACACACAGTCGGGGCCTCAGACCCCCCCCCCAACACACAGTAGTGTTCTCTTGCTCTCCATCTCCTCCCCTCACACGTAGTGTCCAATACCCCCCCCCCACACACACAGTAGTGTCCTCCCCCCCCTCCACCCACACATAGTGTCCTCTGCACCCCCCCCCCCCACACACAGTGTGTCTCCCCCCCTCCACACACACATAGTGTCCTCTGCCCCCCCCCCCACACACACACAGCAGTGTCCTCAGACCCCCCCCCCACACACACACAGAGCAGTGTCCTCAGACCCCCCCCCCCCCCCACACACACACACACAAGCACAGTAGTGTCCTCTCCCACCACACACAGTAGTGTCCTCAGACCCCCCCCCCCACACACACACAGTAGTGTCCTCAGACCCCCCCCCCCCCAAACACACACAGTAGTGTCCTCTTCCCCCCACCACACACACAGTAGTGTCCTCAGACCCCCCCCACACACACACACAGTAGTGTCCCCAGACCCCCCCCCCCCAACACACACAGTAGTGTCCTCTCCCCCCCACCACACACACAGGAGTGTCCTCAGACCCCCCCCCCCACACACACACCCACAGTAGTGTCCTCAGACCCCTCACACACACAGTGTTCTCTGCTCTCCCCCTCCTCCCCTCACACATAGTGTCCTCTGCTCCCCCCCCCCACACACAGTAGTGTCATCAGACCCCCCCCCCCCCCACACACACACGCAGTAGTGTTCTCTGCTCTCTCCCTCCTCCCCTCACACATAGTGTCCTCTGCCCACCCCTACACACACACACAGTAGTGTCCTCCTCAGACCCCCCCCCCCCACACACACACACACACAGTAGTGTTCCCAGACCCCCCCAACACACACAGTAGTGTCCTCTCCCCCCCCACCACACACACAGTAGTGTCCTCAGACCCCCCCCCCACGCACCCACAGTAGTGTCCTCAGACCCCTCACACACACAGTGTTCTCTGCTCTCCCCCTCCTCCCCTCACACATAGTGTCCTCTGCTTCCCCCCCCCGCACACACAGTAGTGTCCTCAGACCCCCCCCCCCACACACACACAGTAGTGTTCTCTGCTCTCCCCCTCCTCCCCTCACACATAGTGTCCTCTAAACCCCCCCCCCCCCCACACACACACATACACAGTAGTGTCCTCAGACCCCCCCCCCCACACACACAGTATTGTCCCCAGACCCCCCCCCCCCCCACACACACACAGTAGTGCCCGCAGACCCCCCCCCCCACACACACACACAGTAGTGTTCTCTGCTCTCCATCTCCTCCCCTCACACATAGTGTCCCCCCCCCTCCACACACACATAGTGTCCTCTGCACCCCCCACACACAGTAGTGCCCTCCCCTCCACACACACATAGAGTCTTCTGCCCCCCCCCCCCCCACACACACACACAGTAGTGTCCTCAGACCCAAAACACACACACGTAGTAGTGTCCTCTGCCCCACACAAACACACACACACCAGTGGCGGCCCGTGCATAGGGGGCGCCAGGGCGCCGCCCCCCCACCCCTAAAAAAAAAAAAAAAAAAAAAAAAAAAACAAAACGAACAAATAAAGTTGTTCAAAAAAAAAATTGGGTTCGCCGGCCTGAACCCAAGGAACTAGTGGCTGGGGGGGGGGTGGGGTTACCTCCCAGAAGAGGCGCCGATTGGCTGCCTTCTGGGGAGGTAGGGGGGTATCCTGGGCGCAAGTCTTTGCGGTTGGACACCCCCACTTTCTGATATCCTGGCTGTGATTGGTCCAGTCTACAGCCTGGACCAATCATCATCCAGGATATCGCTGACGTCGCAATGGGGGCGGTGCCGGTGCGTGCGTCAATCACTCACCGTCACCGCCGCTCGGAGAAGAGGAGAGGCCGCCCGCCGGTTCCCGCTGCCGAGACGACGAGGGAGAAGGACACGCCGCAGAAGAGGAGGAAGAAGCTGAGCCGCGCCGCCGCCAGGTAAGTTTGAACGGAGCACGCACGCTGACACTCTGCAATCATTGGGGGACAATGCTGGCGCTCTGCAATCATTGGGGTACAATGCTGACACTCTGCAATCATTGGGGGACAATGCTGGCACTCTGCAATCATTGGGGGACAATGCTGACACTCTGCAATCATTGGGGTACAATGCTGGCGCTCTGTAATCATTGGGGGACAATGCTGTGGCGCTCTGCAATCATTGGGGTACAATGCTGTGGCACTCTGCAATCATTGGGGACAATGCTGTGGGCACTCTGCAATCATTGGGGGACAATGCTGGCGCTCTGCAATCATTGGGGGACAATGCTGTGGCGCTCTGCAATCATTGGGGGACAATGCTGTGGCGCTCTGCAATCATTGGGGACAATGCTGTGGCGCTCTGCAATCATTGGGGACAATGCTGTGGCGCTCTGCAATCATTGGGGGACAATGCTGTGGCGCTCTGCAATCATTGGGGACAAAGCTGTGGCGCTCTGCAATCATTGGGGACAATGCTGTGGCGCTCTGCAATCATTGGGGGACAAAGCTGTGGCGCTCTGCAATCATTGGGGGACAATGCTGGCGCTCTGCAATCATTGGGGGACAATGCTGTGGCGCTCTGCAATCATTGGGGGACAATGCTGTGGCGCTCTGCAATCATTGGGGACAATGCTGTGGCGCTCTGCAATCATTGGGGACAATGCTGTGGCGCTCTGCAGTGATTGGGGACAATGCTGTGGCGCTCTGCAGTGATTGGGGACAATGCTGTGGCGCTCTGCAGTGATTGGGGACAATGCTGTGGCGCTCTGCATTGAAAGGGGCTCACATGCTGAACTCTGCATTGATGGGGGCACGGAACAGTTGCATTGAAGGGGGCACGCACGCTGAACTCTGCACAGTGTTTATTGCATTGAAGGGGGCACAGCACAGTTGCATTGAAGGGGGCATGCACGCTGAACTCTGCATTGTTGGGGCACAGCACAGAGTTCATTGCATTGAAGGGGGCACAGCACAGTGTTTATTGCATTGAAGGGGGCACAGCACAGTGTTTATTGCATTGAAGGGGGCACAGCACAGTGTTTATTGCATTGAAGGGGGCACAGCACAGTGTTTATTGCATTGAAGGGGGCACAGCACAGTGTTGCATTGAAGGGGGCATGCACGCTGAACTCTGCATTGTTGGGGCACAGCACAGTGTTCATTGCATTGAAGGGGGCACAGCACAGTTGCATTGAAAGGGGCATGCACGCTGAACTCTGCATTGTGGGGGCACAGCACAGTGTTTATTGCATTGAAGGGGGCATAGCACAGTGTTTATTGCATTGAAGGGGGCACAGCACAATGTTCATTGCATTGAAGGGGGCACAGCACAGTGTTGCATTGAAGGGGGCATGCACACTGAACTCTGCATTGTTGGGGCACAGCACAGTGTTCATTGCATTGAAGGGGGCACAGCACAGTTGCATTGAAAGGGGCATGCACGCTGAACTCTGCATTGTGGGGGCACAGCACAGTGTTTATTGCATTGAAGGGGGCATAGCACAGTGTTTATTGCATTGAAGGGGGCACAGCACAATGTTCATTGCATTGAAGGGGGCACGCACGCTGAACTCTGCATTGAAGGGGGCATGTACACTGGTCTCTGCATGGAAAGGGGGCATATACCATCTCCTGTACCATATCTGTGCCATGCCTATACCATCACCTGTGCCATGCCTGTACCATCACCTGTGCCATGCCTGTACCATCACCTGTGCCATGCCTGTACCATCACCTATGCCATGCCTATACCATCACCTATGCCATGCCTATACCATCACCTGTGCCATGCCTGTACCATGACTTCAAAGTCACGCAATTTTTTTACTGCGTTTTTTGACGCGAAGCAATACCTATTACATTTTTCTTTTTGCGCCCCCCCAAAAATTTTGAGCACCAGCCGCCACTGACACACACACTAATGTTAACTTTGCTGGTTAACTTTCAAAGGTAACTAAATCAGCTCCTGTGCTCCCGCCCTCCATCCAGCACAGTTTTGCATCAGCACAGCCCTGTTCGTGATTTACCTGTCAGGTTCCCTGATCCTGGCTATTTCACTGCTTGATAGGATTATTTTAGGCCTGGTTGACATGTATGCGGGTTTGCACAGGCACAGAAGCCCATTCATTTGAATGGGCTGCCATGCCTGCGTTTCCTGCAGTAAAAAAGTGCATGCATCATTTTAAAAATGCAGTGGCCTTGAAATCATTGCATTTGGACCATGCGACTTCCCTACAGTTCCTGCACCAGCAAACATGCTGCATTTTTAGATGCGTGGGCCACACATAAACAGTGCATTTGCATATACAGGAACCACAGGTAAGTCGCATGGCGCAAAAGCAGCGATTTCATAGCCACTACATTTTATAAATTAATGATGCATGCACCTTTTTTCTGCAGGAAACGCAGGTATGACAGCCCATTTAAATGAATTGGCTGCTGTGCCTGTGCAAATGTGGGCTGCCAATCTGCATACATGTGAACCAGGCCTAAAGCAGTAGTAAAGTCATTTAAAAAAATAAAAACTCTGATCCCCCTGCTGGTTTGTCATAATGTGCTAGTATGCACTGCATACTAGCACATTATGACAAACGTACCTGCAAACTGAGTCCTTCATGGCACCCCTTGGTCCTTGGCACATCTCTCTTATCCCAGTCTTTTTTCTGGGTTCTCAACCTTTGACCGCTTGAAAGGACAGGCTGCAGTGACGTCACTCCTGCACATGTGCACGGGGGTGACATAGCCGTAACACACAGAGCATTCTCTAAATGTTATGCGAGCTGCGCATGCGTGACTCAAATCCTCAAATCACATTATCGCTGGCAGGCAGGGGGGACATTTATTACAGAAGAGACCACTAGGGTCTCTTCTGTTATAACCACATCAGTACCAGGCACTTTTACCCCCCCTCCTGCCCAGGCCAATTTTCAGCGCTGTCACACTTTGAATAACAGTTTTTGTCAGTTTAGTGCACTTTGATAAGGGGCACTGTAATGTATAAAGGGGCTTTGTGATAAGGGGCACTGTAATGTATAAAGGGGCTTTGTGATAAGGGGCACTGTAATGTATAAAGGGGCTTTGTGATAAGGGGCACTGTAATGTATAAAGGGGCTTTGTGATAAGGGGCACTGTAATGTATAAAGGGGCTTTGTGATAAGGGGTACTGTAATGTATAAAGGGGCTTTGTGATAAGGGGCACTGTAATGTATAAAGGGGCTTTGTGATAAGGGGTACTGTAATGTATAAAGGGGCTTTGTGATAAGGGGCACTGTAATGTATAAAGGGGCTTTGTGATAAGGGGCACTGTAATGTATAAAGGGGCTTTGTGATAAGGGGCACTGTAATGTATAAAGGGGCTTTGTGATAAGGGGCACTGTAATGTATAAAGGGGCTTTGTGATAAGGGGTACTGTAATGTATAAAGGGGCTTTGTGATAAGGGGCACTGTAATGTATAAAGGGGCTTTGTGATAAGGGGCACTGTAATGTATAAAGGGGCACTGTAATGTATAAAGGGGCTTTGTGATAAGTGGTACTGTAATGTATAAAGGGGCTTTGTTATAAGGGGCACTGTAATGTATAAAGGGGCTTTGTGATAAGGGGCGCTGTAATGTATAAAGGGGCTTTGTGATAAGGGGCACTGTAATGTATAAAGGGGCTTTGTGATAAGGGGCACTGTAATGTATAAAGGGGCTTTGTGATAAGGGGCACTGTAATGTATAAAGGGGCTTTGTGATAAGGGGTACTGTAATGTATAAAGGGGCTTTGTGATAAGGGGCACTGTAATGTATAAAGGGGCTTTGTGATAACGGGCACTGTAATGTATAAAGGGGCTTTGTAATAAGGGGCACTGTAATGTATAAAGGGGCTTTGTGATAAGGGGCACTGTAATCTGTAAGGCTCCTTTCATAGCTAGGCATCCCGAATCACAGGCGTAATCGCCGCCATTCTGCCTGCAATCCCAAATCGCTGGTTGCCCTTGTGATCCCCATCACTTTTAATGGCACCCTGATTGTGGCACGATTTTGCCACGATTGTCACCTGACGAATCACAATAAAATCATGCAAACAGAATTGTGGTACGACTGTCGCCCAAAAGAAGTTCTTTTTGGCACTAGGCATACTGCGATTCTGTTTGCGTGATTTTACCGTGATTTGTCGGGTGACAATCGCGGCAAAATTGCACCGCAATTGGGATGCACATAAAAGTGATGGGGATCTAGGCGTGTCTGGGACGTGGTGTCCGCTAAATTCGACGTTCCCTCGCTTCATGCACAAACGCCATTGTGGCACAATGCTAGCCCCCCCGAATATGCCTCCATCCCAGATGCACATGTATGGGTCCAGTATGGAATCAGCTACCTTGCTCATATACTCACTAATGGCACCCTTAAGTTCTTTGACGCCCTGAAAAGCCAGTATGACCTTCCCAACCATATGTTTTTCCGATACCTGCAGATTAGGCACGCTTTCTCCGCTCAATTCCCCCGACCTGTGCCCGACCTGGCCCCGATCTCGGTCTTGGAGGTGGTGATGGGTTCTGAATCTAAACAACTCATTTCTCATATGTATAACGCACTTCTTTTACCGGCTTCTACAGTCTTGGCCTATGCTGTTAAAACTAAATGGGAGGGAGATGTTGGGACCATAGACGATGAGGAATGGGAAGACGCTCTAGACAATTGTAAACTGGTCTCTCCGAAACTTTCGGATCGACTGACTCAATTGTTCATCCTTCACCGGGCCTACCGGACACCAATGATGACGGCAAAGTACCGTAGAGAGGTGTCCGGGCAGTGTCCCATGTGTCGGCAGGAACAAGGCACCCTCTACCAGGGCTTCTGGGGACAGGTGGTTAGGTTTCTTCATGACACCATGGGTTCCCCTTTGACACTGGCCCCGAAATTCTGCTTATTAGGGATACCCCCTGATGTCAGTACAAATAAATACACCATCCTGTTTTTACATGAGACGCTGTTTCTCGCCAGAAAATGTATTGCTAGACGCTGGATGAGGGATACTCCTCCTTCATTCCGGGACTGGCTCCGAGAGGTCAATACAACCCTACCCTACAAAAAACTGGTATATACCCACAGGGGCTGCCCATCCAAGTACAACAAGATCTGGGACAGATGGGTTCAGGCCCCGGAGACGTGCATATAGACTACACAATATTTGGTATGTGGTTTCCCCTCTTACTGTGAGTGGTGCTGTGGCTGCTGCTGGTCATGGACTCTATAGAATATCACCCGGGTCTGTCTTACACCTTTGCGGCATTCGACAGTTCTCCCATCAAAATGACTGATTGTTGTATCTGCTCATTCTTTTTTTTGTGCTCACCCAGCTCTATTCTCATTATATTCTCCAAATGGATTTTCTCCAAATTGTTTTTTTTTTTTACAATAAAGACCTTGTTAACGAAAAAAAAAAAAAAAGTGATGGGGATCACAATAGCATCCCATGATTTGCGGAGATTTGGGATCGCAGGCAGAATCGAGGCGATTCCACCCGCGACGCCTAGATGTCAACGGAGCCTAAAGTAGCAGTGTGATAAGTATAATTGGGCACTGTAATAAGGAGCACCATGATGTGTAAATGGCCACTGTGATGTGAAAATGGCTGTAATGTAACGGGGCGCTGCGATGTGATGTGATAAGGGGTACTGTGATTGCAGGGGCAGGGGGGCCCAAGAAAATGTTTGCCCAGGGTCCAATTTATATTAAAGACGGCCCTGTATGTATGTATTGTTATGCCCTTCTAACCTTTGACTTCTTAATTATTGAGAAAAGGGCTTCTAGAGCAACTTCTATATGACATTGCCTAGAAATCTCAACCCAAATCTGCATGTAATAATTGTTTGAGACATCCCTACCTTAAATCACTGAAGCAGTGTGCAGCAGTCAGCACCCATCGGTCTTGTATTAGGGTTCCCCCACAAAAGTGTCTATATCCATTGAACCCTGGGGTCTGTACGCTGACCAACCATGGCCAGGAACCTTCCTGGGCAGTAACTCCTCCTACAATCCGGGAACCATAGGTTTTAATGTTGCGTGCACCACAACCTAAAATAGAAGAACACTGTCAGAAATCATTCACTTTTTACTGAGAGAATACAATGGTAAAAACACAGAATTCACATCAATAATATATATAGATATGAAATATACAGTTTTCTTTTTTAGGAACTATAACTTAGTACCTTGAACAAATTATGTCTAACTATTTAAATGGCGATTAACATTTTCTTATTTATTTTATTATTTCTAAACTTGAAAGGGGGAATGTAACTTATATTATGTATTGATATTGTGACTTTGTTATTAACCACTTGGGTACCGCCTGCCGCAGATATTGTGCAGCAGGCTGGCTCGGCTGCACAAATTACTGTACCCATACATTGCTCCTCTTGAGCGAAAATGGGGAGGCACGTGCGCGCCATCGGAGGTGCACCGCGTGGCGATTTGCTAAAGGGGAAACTATCTGTGGGGCCGGCGGCGGAGATTAGTCCCAAGGAAGACAGAACAGCGGTCTGCCGTTGTAAACACAGCAGACTGTTGTTCTGTCAGCTATCATCACAGGGCTCCTGTGTTCCTCCTATTTAGGAACACAGATCCCTGTGTTGATCCAATAAGCCCATCCCCCTCACAATTAGAAAACACCCCCTAGGCTCACATTTAACTCTTTGATTGCCCCTGGGTTAACCCCTTCCCTGCCAGTGTCATTATTACAGTAACAGTGCATATTTTTAGCACTGATTACTGTAGTAATGTCACTGGTCCCCCCAAAAGTGTCAAAAATGTCAGTTAGGGTCCGATCTGTCCGCCGCAATGTTGTAGTCCTGCAGAAAAAAAAAAAAAAATCGCTGATCGCCGCCATTACTATTAAAAAAAATAAACAAAAATGACATAAATCTTTCCCCTAGTTTGTAGACGCAATAACTTTTGCGCAAACCAATCAAAATATGCTTATTGGGATTTTTTTTACCAAAAATATGTAGCAGAATACAAATTGGCCTAAAATGATGAAAAAAATAGATTTTTATTTTTTTTTAGGGAATGTTATATAGCAGAAAGTGAAAAAACGGAATTTTTGTAAAATCTTACCTGTAAAATTCCTTTCTCTGAGTCCTCCGACAGTCGCCGCCCCTTCATATTCATCACCAATGGGTTATGTCCTCTTATCCGTAGGAGTAGCTAGGCAATAGAATATGTTAGTACAAAAGACTTTTAACATATCCCCACCCCCAGGGGGTGGTCCCCTCAGTACATAACCCTCCACTTCCTGTAACCAAACCAGTTTCAGTGAAATAGCAGTAGAGAGTACATGAAAAACCCCAAAAGAGGGGCGGGGGCGGCGACTGTCGGAGGACTCAGAGAAAGGAATTTTACAGGTAAGATTTTACAAAAATTCCGTTTTCTCTTACGTCCTCCGACAGTCGCCGCCCCTTCATATTCATCACCAATGGGATGTCCCAAAGCAGTGTAAACATGAGGGGTGGGAAGAACGCAGCCGCGCCCAAGGCAACGCCGTCTCCCCATCAGAGAAAGGAACCTTACCAAAGGAAGGAAACCAGTTGGGCATAAGAACAAAACACTCGCTCAACAGGAGCAAGAAAACCCAGGGAAAAAACAAAAGTCCCAAACCGTCAAAGAACCCGCAACAAGGGCTCTAGGGAACAGCCGCACTAAGAACCTTGCGGCCAAAGGAAGCATCAGCCGATGCCTGAACATCTACTCTGTAGAATTTCGTGAAAGTGTGAACGGTCGACCAAGTCGCCGCCTTACACACCTGGGCCACAAAGGCCCCATGACGACAGGCCCAAGACGTACTCAGAGACCTGGTAGAGTGCGCCTTCACAGGTACAGGGGGAACTTTCCCCTTCAAAGCGTAGGCCTGTTCAATGGTCTGTCTGATCCATTTGGCGATGGTAGAAGCCGACGCCGTCATGCCCTTCCGAGGACCTTCCGGAAGAACAAACAAGGCATCCGACTTGCGAAAAGACTCAGTCGACTTCAAGTAGACTCTAATCGCCCGGACAACATCCAAGGAGTGAAGCAGCACCTCCGTCGGATGCTTAGGCTTCGCGCAGAGCGAAGGCAGGACAATATCCTCATTGAGATGAAAGTCCGAAACCCTTTTTGGAAGAAAAGAAGGGTTAGGTCGCAAGACCACCTTGTCCAAATGCACAACCAGATACGGAGACTTGCAGGACAAGGCTGCCAGCTCCGACACTCGACGAGCCGAAGTGATAGCCACCAAAAAGGCGACCTTCTTGGATAACAAAGACAGCGAGATCTCCCTGATCCTTTCAAACGGAGCACGCTGCAATACAGACAGGACTAGATTCAAGTCCCAAGGGGGTAGAGGGTCCTTCCTAGGAGGGATCAGATGACGTACCCCCTGCACAAAAGTGCTAACCAAAGCGTTAGATGCCACAGGACGCTGAAACAGAACGGCCAAAGCGGACACCTGACCTTTGATCGTAGCCAGCGCCAAACGCTGTTCAACACCCGTCTGAAGGAAGGACAATACCCTAGACACTGAATAAGTGGTAGGAGAGAAACCCCTGGATTCGCACCAGGCAAAATACGCCTTCCAAGTACGGTAGTAAACCTTCCCCGAGGAAGACTTCCTCGCATTGATCAAGGTGTGAATGACCTCAGGGGAAAGACCCCTGTTCTTCAGGACCTCGGTTTCAACAGCCAGGCCGTCAAAGCCAGCGACTGTAAAGCAGGATGGAAGATCGGTCCTTGCGACAGAAGATCTTCTCGAAGAGGCAGACGCCACGGGACGTCGATTGCCAGATTTACGAGGTCTGCGTACCAGGACCGGCGAGGCCAGTCCGGTGCCACAAGAATCACCGCGGTTGGTTCCGAGTGCAACCTGCGAAGGAACCTGGACAGCAATTGGAGCGGTGGAAACGCATACATCAGTCGGTACTGATGCCACGGGGCAACCAACGCATCCGACGCGTCTGCCCGAGGATCGCGCGTCCTTGCCACGAACCGTGGAACTTTGTTGTTCAGACGAGACGCGAACAGGTCTACCTCCGGAAGACCCCACTTCGCGCACAACATCTGGAAGACATCCGGGTGAAGGGACCATTCCCCCTGGTCCAGGGTCTGGCGGCTCAGATAATCCGCCTGCCAATTTTCCACTCCCGGAATGTGAACTGCAGATATTGCCGGGACATGCGTCTCGGCCCAAGACAGAATCGCAGCCACCTCTCGAGCCGCCTGGGCACTCCTGGTGCCCCCTTGGTGATTGATGTAAGCCACCGCCGTGGCATTGTCCGTCTGCACCCTGACCGGACAGCCGTGGAGACTGTCCGACCAACGACGAAGACAGAGGAGTATCGCTCGCAGTTCCAGAACGTTGATCGGAAGGGAGGATTCCTCCTTCGACCACACACCCTGGGCGGACAGAACGCCCAGAACACCACCCCAGCCCGACAGGCTGGCGTCCGTGGTGATCACCGTCCACGAAAGGGGACGAAAAGACTTGCCCCCCGACACTGAGGGGGACCGAAGCCACCACAGAAGATCCCTTCTGGTCTGAGAACTCAAGGATATCTGAAGATCCAGAGAGTGCGGTCGCCCGTCCCACTTGGACAATATCTCCGCTTGGAGACCCCGAGTGTGAAACTGAGCGAAGGGAATCGCCTCGAAAGCCGAGACCATCAATCCCAGACACCGCATGCACGTCCGAATGGACGAGAACTGATTGTCCCTGAGGGACCTGACTCCCTCCTGAAGAGTCCTGAGTTTGTCGTCCGGTAGGAAGACCTTCGCCTGGACAGAGTCCAGAATCATTCCCAGGTATGGGAGGCGGACTGACGGGCACAATGTTGATTTTGGGAAATTGATCGTCCAACCAAACTCTTGCAGAGTCTGCAACGTGACGGACAGATCCTTCACCAGACCTTGGTTGGTCGCAGACCGAACCAGAATATCGTCCAGATATCCCAGGACCGATATGCCCTGGGCTCTCAACAAGGCCAGAACCGGAGCCAGCACTTTGGTGAACACCCTCGGAGCCGAGGCGAGACCGAAAGGCAAAGCCACAAATTGGTAATGATCCTCCGCTATGGCGAATCGAAGGTACCTCTGGTGACCCTCGAAAATGGGGATGTGAAGATACGCATCCTTCAAGTCGATGGAAGCCATGAACTCCCCCGGAACCAGGGCAGCCACCACCGACCGCAGGGATTCCATGCGGAATTTGCGCACCCGCACAAAGCGGTTCAGCGCCTTCAAGTCCAGAATCGGACGTACCTTGCCCTCTTTCCTGGGCACGGTGAACAGATTGGAATAGAACCCCCGAAATCTGTCCCGATGAGGCACCGGGACCACCACACCCTGAGCCCTCAGGTCCTGCACCGCTAGACGCAGGTCCCGCAAACGCTCCGGGGATAACAGAAGATTTGAGGGAAAAAATCTGCTCTTCGGCCGAGAGAGAAACTCGATCTTGTAACCAGATCGAACGACTTCCTGAACCCACCTGTCCCGAACCCGGGACAGCCATGGCCGAGAGAAAGCGAGCAAGCGTCCCCCCACCCCAGACTCGGGTGAGGGCGCCCCTTCAGGCCGCACTGTTGTGGGCCGCAGAACCGGATTGGCCGGACTTTTGCTTACCAGCCCACGGCTTCTTGTGGGAGCCTTGACCCTTTGACGGCTTGCCCCTATAGTGTGACCGAAAGGCACGAAAGGACCCCTGATGGGGTCGAAAGGAAGCATGCTTCTTACCAGGAGCCGCCTTGGGCTTGTGGGATTGGGGCAAGAGCGTGCTCTTACCACCCGTGACTCCCTTAATTAGTGCATCTAAGGATTCGCCAAAAAGGCGAGAACCATCATAAGGCAGATTGGCCAAAGTCTTACGGGAAGATTGATCCACAGACCAACACTTCAACCAAACCAGGCGGCGATTTAACACCGCCACACTGTGTACACGTGCAGCCAACGGAACCATATCCAGGTCCGCATCACACAAGTACATGACACCCTGGTGGATTTGATCCACCATATCCAAAGTCGCCTGGGGGGCAGAATCAGCCACCAGGACCCGCCTAAGCACCTGCGTCCAGCTCGCGACCGCTTGGGCCGCCATAAGAGAAGCAAATAAGGCTTTTAACATAGAACCCATAATAGAATAGGTGTGACGGGCAAGAGATTCCATCCTCTTGTCCGTGGCATCCCGGAACACCGGGGTGTCTTCAGCCGGAATCGCAGTGGATTTGTTCAAAACCGCTATCGCATGATCCACCGGCGGTGGAATACACCAGCGCTCATCAGTAGCAGGCGTAAAGGGATAGCGTAGCTTAAACCTACTAGGTACAGCAAATGGCTTGCGTATATTACGCCACTGTTCTTTTACAGCGTTTTGGAAATCATCAGTGCAGGGGTACACCTGCGACGTTTTGCGCCTTTTCTGCGTCCCATAAGCCGCCAAGGCAGCTGGAGGACATGATTCTTCCTCTAACCGCAGTGTTTGCTTGATAGAAGCAACCAATTCATCCATGAGTGCAAGCTCCTCAGACGAGCCAGGGGGAGAATTATCAACCCCCTCCACCTCAGCCTCCATTTCTGACCCGATAAGGTCCAGGGAGGAACGGGACCCCGATAAGGAGACCCCAGCCACATCAGCCCCAGCACCATCACCCTCTGAATCAGAGGAAATTGAAACTCTGGGCCTTTTTGTGGATTGAGCAGCCACCAGCATTTGCACCTGAGTCGCAAGGCTAGCCACAATCGCAGCCAAATCCCCCCCAGGGGGGAAGAGTGCAGACCCCTGGCTTCCCACTAAAGTTGTAGGAAATTTGTTTTCCTGAGAATCCATGCCCCTGTAGCAGTAAAATAAATGGGTGACCGCCCCTTTAAGAGAGCGCTGCGATCGTAGCCCACTGCACACAAACACCCCACACAAGGGACCCCCACAGGGACACTTAAACCAAGTCAGGATACAGGGAATAGAGGGAAATGAACCTGGAGATCGCTGCTGCTGCTGCTGCCTGCGGTGCTCCTGATGGAAAGGAAGTGCTGGTATACAGGGCGCTCTATTAAAGCCTATGGAGGCTACAAGAAAATGGCCACCATGCATGTAAAACATGCGGCCGGAGCGATCGCAGCCAAAATGGCGCCGTTTGGCGCCGAAACCGCCGCTCCCACACCCCATGAGGGTGAAGTAAAAAAAACATCCAAATTGCCCAGCAAAAGGAAGCATGTTAAACCGCCGCAGCGGCGCTGTAATGTGCCCCAAGCATGAGAAACTCAAGCCCCACAGCACACAGCCGTTCACATACAGACTGACACAGAGTGCAGCACAACCCCCCCCTCCTGCAGCCCACAGCATGCAACATGAGGGATAGGGAGACAGTAACATTGTGAACACAGGGTAAGGTAACACAGTCCCAGACTGACACCCCCCAGACAGACAGGTCCCCACATACATACACTTACCTCTAACATGGCGTGGGGAACCCGCACAGGCGAACAAACCGCTGAACATAAGGCAGGGAGAGTCGCATCTAGGACGCATCAGAAGGTGGGTTGAGAAACCGCACAGCGTCCGGTGAGGTAGCCACCTCACCTGGCATCCCTGCACGACACAGGGATGGGTCGTTCAGAAAACACAGGAGCGATACCTGACTGAACGCTCGATGGCGGGCTGAGAAACCACCGACCCACAACCTGCGACCAGGGGGGTCAGCCCGAGACGCAGCCCGCATGATCCTCTTCTTCCGAAGAACTAACTAACGCTGATAAAATAACAGCTAACAAGAAAGAGAGAAAAAACTCAAATAAAATCCAAAGAAAGGAAAGAGAGCTGAGACAAGGTGTCCCAGCACAGAAACATCCAGCCACTCCTGACAGCTAGACAAATGAAACTGGTTTGGTTACAGGAAGTGGAGGGTTATGTACTGAGGGGACCACCCCCTGGGGGTGGGGATATGTTAAAAGTCTTTTGTACTAACATATTCTATTGCCTAGCTACTCCTACGGATAAGAGGACATAACCCATTGGTGATGAATATGAAGGGGCGGCGACTGTCGGAGGACGTAAGAGAAATATTGTTTTGTTTTTTTTTTAGAATTGTCGTTTTTTTTGTTTATAGCGCAAAAATAAAAATCGCACAGGTGATCAAATACCACCAAAAGAAAGCTCTATTTGGGGAAAAAAGGACACCCATTTTTTTTTGGGTACAACGTCGCACGACCGGGCAATTGTCCATTAGGCTGCATTCACACTTGAGAGTAGCGTTTTCGCACGTTTTTTACCGCGATTTACAGGCGTTTTTGGAGGCAGGCATTGACATCTATTAAAAACGCTGGTAATCAGCCCAAAAAGAAGCTCATGTACTTTTTTCAGCTACAGGCGTTTTGCTTCAGGCGTTAAAATGCTCAGATGTGAACAGGGGCCATTTAAATGAATGGGGTTTTACTTGTTGGGCGTTTTGGAACGTTTTTTTTTGAGCGTTTTTGGAACTGAAAAACGCTCAAAAACGCCCAGGTGTGAATGGAGCCTTAAAGTAACGCAGTGCCGAATCGCAAAATATGGCCTGGTCATTAAGGGGGTAAAACCTTCCGGTCCAGAAGTGGTTAAACTGTACTAACACATTATACAGCTTTTTAAAGTGAATACTGAACTATAATTTCACTCTCCCAATCAACTTTGATTATTTTTAATCCTCATGCTGTTAGCATTAGTAAATAGATAGGAAGTATACCATATTTACTTGTTTTAAACTTTATTTAAACTTCTTTGGTTACTTTTTGTCTTTTTGCTATTTTTTTATACTATCCTGTATGCATGCTTGCTAGGGGTAGATGGATTCCATGAGGTAAATGCTACATGAATCATTTGCCCTTACCCTTACTCAAGATGGCCGCAGCCAAAAATGCTAGGGGGGTGTTTTTCAAAGTGATTTCTCAACAAAATAAAGCAGAGATACGGATAGATGGGGGAGTTTGCTTTGAATATTAAATATTAGTTAATATTTTGGTGCTCAGATGCAGTGAAGATCTGCTTTAATGTTAATTTCAGATTCTTAGACAGAAATCATACTAAAGCCTGACTGAATATTCTTTTTCTTTTTGTAATGCACTCAGGTGGCATAAGTGATAACAGATGAGAGGGTCTTTTTATTATTTTTTATATACTATTGCATTGCAATTAGGGTTATAAAGGTGGTGTGCTTGCAACAAGCTGGAGCTCTGGGCCATTGATGAACAAAGTGCAGCAGTCCAGGGCTCCAGTGGTCAGAGCCTCCAACAGAAATGTCAGACCATGGGCAGTAAATCTAACACTAGACCTCCTCTGTTAATCTAAAGTGGTAACCAGAGTAAAGGCTTTAAAGGGGCGCCTATGGGTAGTAAAATTTACGTTGTTTGTCGCCATTGCACGACCATGAGCAATTTTAAAGCATGACCTGTTTGGTATCTATTTACGTGGCTTAACATCGTCTTTTATATTTAAAAAAAAAAAAAAAAAAGTGGCTTATGTATTGTGATTGTTTGTGTTAAAATTTAAAAAAAGTGTATTTTATCCCCAAAAAATGTGTTACATAAAAAAATTGCAAAACCCACTCATTTATACTCTAGGTAGGGCCTCTGTTTAAAAAAAAAAAAAAAAACATATAATGCTTGGGGGTTCTAAGTAATTTTGTAGCAAAAAAAACTCCAAAACTGATTGTTACACGTAAACAAAAAGAGCCAGAAAAGACCTGGTCTGGAAGTGGTCAGTAACTATAGTATTTTTGTTCACAGGGTGAAGATCCTCTTTAACATTGTACTAATGGTATTTTCATTTTAGTATGGGTGCACTTCAATATACTGGTAAGACTACTAATGCTTTAATATATAATCAATATACTGGCCAAGATTACACATTGACACATTGGTCAATGTTGCTGGGGTTAGTTGTGCTATGCACACTTGCACACTATGGCGTTATGCAACTCATTAAAAAAAAAAAAAAAAAAAAAAAAAAAAAAGGAGAAATGAAAATTAAAATAAATTAAACAGACACAAAATATAAATGATCCTTAAGGTAACTTACTCTCAGAGTGGTAGGAACATGCTCCTTCAAATAATGAAACAAATAGAACCAGAAGAGATAACACAAATACACGAGCCATCCCAGTTAGGAGCCTCTGCAGCTGTGCAGCTCTATATATAGGAAATTCGCTGTCATGGCATCAGAAGTCTGCACTATGACATCAGCAGTGACCAGCCAATCAGAAATGAGGCTAAATTCAAACCTACAGGTTAAGGAGCATAAAAGAAAATACATTGGAGATTTAAAACTTACAGCTTAATTGCCAAAAAGTTGAAGCTTAGTGATATAAGCCTTTAATAAGGAGAGTTTGTTGAGCACTACAAGAAAACAACAAGAGAAGGGCGCACCGACCTTGTGCATTACCACTGAAAAGTTTATTAAAATCAAAGAAGGGTAGCGTACAATATACTCACAAACGTAGCATATGAAAAAGCATATAGGAAATGGGCACCGCTCGCTTCCAGGACACTTCTCTACTGCTGGATAGCGTGATGGCGTCCTCAAAACCTGATGTGGCTTACGCGTTTCGAGGGAGGACCGGAGGACCCTCTTCCTCAGAGCAAAATTCCAGGACACTTCTCTACTGCTGGATAGCGTGATGGCATCCTCAAAACCTGATGTGGCTTACGCGTTTTGAGGGAGGACCCTCTTCCTCAGAGTCAAAATCGCCAGTGGCGATTTTGGCTCTGAGGAAGACGGTCCTCCCTCGAAACGCGTAAGCCACATCAGGTTTTGAGGATGCATCACGCTATCCAGCAGTAGAGAAGTGTCCTGGAAGCGAGCGGTGCCCATTTCCTATATGCCTGTTCATATGCTACGTTTGTGAGTGTATTGTACACTACCCTTCTTTGATTTTAATAAACTTTTAAGTGGTAATGCACAAGGTCGGTGCTCCCTTCTCTTGTTGTTTTCTTGTAGTGCCTTTTGGATTCCCTTGGTCCTGAGGGGGGCAGCAAGACCACTTCATTTGTGTCATAAAACCGCCTAAAAGATTCACCTTCCCACATACCACTTGAGCGCAGGAGAGATATTGTTGAGTTTGCCAGGATCTAGAGCAGCTGTGCATGGCAACCAATCAGCTTCTAACCTTCATTTTAAAAACTTAACTGAAAAAGCTAAATATAGAAGCTGACTGATTTCTGCCTGCTTTGGTTTTTGTAAAGGCACAGCAGTGTACAATACTCCCTTTAATTTAAATGGCAGCTTAGATTGTAAGCTCCTTGAGGGCAGGGACTGATGTAAATGTACAATATATATGCAAATTGATAGCGCTATATAAGTACCTGTAATAAATAAATAATTGCTTATGATGAAAGGTGCTTTAGCAAACCTAATTCCATCAGGTGTTCCTAACCACTTCAATACCATAGGACGTTCATGGATATCGTTAGGTTAACCACTTCAGCTCCAGGAGGTTTTAATCCCTTCCTGACCGGGCCATATTTTGCAATACGGCACTGCATTGCTTTAACTGACTATTGCGTGGTCGTGTGACACTGCACCCAAATAAAATGAATGTCCCTTTTTTTCCCCACAAATAGAGCTTTCTTTTGGTGGTATTTGATCACCTCTGCTTTTTTTTTTTTTTTGCGCTAAAAAACAAAAAAAGACCGTCAATTTTGATGGAAAAACAAAAAAAAAATATATATATATTTTACTTTCTGCTATAAAACATATCCAATAAAAAAAAATCATTTTTTTCTTCATAAATTTAAGCCAATATGTATTCTGCTACATATTTTTCGTAAAAAAATCATCCCAATAAGCCTATATTGTATTATTTTGGGCAAAAGTTATAGTGTCTACAAACAATAGGATATTTATATATATATATATATATATATATATATTTTTTTTACTAGTAATGGCGGCGGTCAGCCAGACAGTGATATGGCAGTGGACAGTCTGGACACTTTTTGGGGACCAGTGACACTAATACAGTGATCAATGCTAAAAATATGCACTGTCACTACTGTATCAATGACACTGGCTGGGAAGGGGTTAAACATCAGGGGCGATCAAAGGGTAACTGTGTTCCTAAGAAGTGCTTTTGCACTGTGTGTGAGGTGCTTTTACTAGGGAAAGGCATTGATCCATGTTCCTGCTTTGCAGAGACATATGATCCATGCCTTCCCTACAGAAAGAACAGCAATCTGCCATGTTTGAAGAAAATGCTGTGAATATAAAAAAATATATGACAATGTGTACAAAGCAGCTAGCACATGATCCACAGACAGTGATCAAAGAATACCAATAATAACAAAAAGTGCAGCGCTAAATGTGAATAATGATAAATACAATGAAAGGAAAATTCATTCAAAAAGCATTTTAAAAGACGTGAAAAAATAAAGAAGTGACAAAAGATCCCAAAGGAAAGTCCAATATAAAACAAATCCAGGGATGTAGATGTGGTAGCAATCCTTCCTTCCTGTGACACCCAGGGAAGTGTGCAAAGTGGGGACACCTCAGTGCTCTAGCGGGAGAAGCAGCTTACCAGAAAGCAGTGGCTACTCAAATGAATGAGACAGCCTCGCCAAACAAAGCAGAAATCTCAGGAACTCCAAAGGACCATAGGTAGCGCTGTGGAATGATAAATTCCTCAAGGTAGCTCCATAGTAATCAGATGGAAGTATGGAAAAGAATAGTACACAAGACGATAGCGTAATCCCGTATAAAAACAATAGTGAAGTTTATTAAAAAAACTACTCACATAGAAGAAGTACAAACAGGCACAAGGAAAATGATGACTGGGGATTCAATAGCGGCGTCCCGCATGTATCCAGTCAGCATGAAAGTAATAGCCGCCTCGTAGAAGGGGCGTGTGGACGTTGTGTCTGGAGTTGCCAATGGACACATTCCATTTCCAGTCGATGCCTCATCAGGGGAAACGCGTCGGGGGGAGGAGCCTGCGCCATCACCACCAGTGGTCCGCGCTGCAGAGCGGCCACGTTTGAATTTGCCTATTTAATCAACTTAACTGTAAGTGTTCTACCTTTTTTAATAAAGTCGTTTAAGAGGTAATGCACTATTGCCTGTTCCATTCTTTTTTGGGCACTATCTGTCACTGAGTTTGAGGGGTATAGGAGAGAAACCAACCCCCACACAGCAACAGGAGTCAGAACAAGATTTACAAGAAAATTCACTGCCTGCTAGTCTGGATAATTTGCTTGATGATTTGGAAAGCATTATCACTCACCATCTGACCTGTGAAATACTTGCCTTTGGTAAGAGTTTTGATATGCCACATATCGGGTGGAAGAGTGAAAGGTCAGGACTTTATATCTATTACTGTAACGCTCCGGCGTTTGTTTAGTGAACTGGATATGCAGCTGCAGAATTTCCACAGTAGTCGTGCAGAGATGTGTTGAATCACCATATCCAACTCTCCAGACTCATCATTGTGGCCCAGCCTGCCTCAGCATGCAAATATACAGGCACTCAGTTAAGATGTTCCTGGAGTGATAGGTTGTATACGATAGTATAGAGGTGATGTGCTGAAAGGACAGGCGTGAGTAGTGATAGCAATGATAGGCACTCAATAGTAATGTTCAGGAGTGTTAGCAGATGGTGATAGATAGTATGCAGATAGGTTAGCAATCATGTACAATTAACAGGTGGTAGGGGACAGCAGATGAAGTGTACAGGAATTGCTAACTCAGTGCAAGGATATAGATGGTAGTAGACTCAAGAGCTAGCAATCTATGTAACAGTGCAGATGATAGAAATAGTAATGCATAGATAGCAACAGTCTTTAGTATACAAGAGTAGATAGTGCAAGTTGATAGGAAGGAATCCCCTGCGGGGTACTTATCACTAGTTGGTTTTAGAGAGATGAGGGGTCCGGTAATGAGGAGAAGGATCGGTAGCGAGATACAGGATCCGTAGCGAGATACAGGAAATAGCTGGAGGCTTTGGCAGCGTCAGACACGGCTGTGTAACAAGCGGTTTGTACGAACACCTTGTGAGTGAAAACCGGCGATTGAAATAGCCGCTCAGAGCGGCGCCTAGTGATGACGTCACGAGATTTAAAGGGACAGGTAGCTATATGCGGAAGAATTGGGCTGGAAGGGTACCGAAGGTACCAGAATCTTACAATTACACTGGCTGGTGTCATCTTCTCAAGTGTTTTAATATGTTTAGTTGGTAAGGGTATTACCTCTCTTTTCTTCACACGTGGGTGCCAAGAGGCATTTGGTGTTTGCATGTCCTCTTCTTCACCTTCATTCACCATCAAGAAGATTTCAGCCTTTTTTTCATTTTGGACTGCTCATATTTCTATAGCACGTTTATGTTCACATTGTGCACCATTTATAATATCTGTGCATATTTATATATTAGGTATTTTGTTCATTGTGTTTTCCCTTTTGGTTCAACACACATTGTTCACATCTAGCGCACCCATTTTTTGCACATCACACGTTTACTTTATCAAGGTTAAAGTTTCGGTTGCTGCTGGAGATTCATTTTTTGTTTGCGCACCTCATTCTTCAACAATGTTTTGTAGTGTTTGGAATTCTTTTTCAATTGCCTCTTTTTTTTTTTTTTTTCACTTTATAATATTCACAAATTATATTAATTTATAATTTATATTTTTTGGGTAGGACGTCATTGTTCTATTAATATTTATTAAATTTAAATATACTAGTATACATATATTCTCTTCTCTCGCACGAGTCATTTAGTCACAATAAGATGGTTACAATATTTTTTGGATTCAATATCCTTCATATTATGCATACCTTTATTCTTTGGTAAAGATCCAGAGAGTTCATTCCCTCTTGATCTGTGTCTCTTGTTCTGAATAATCAAATTTACGCATTTATTTTTGTTAAATGGGGTATAGTGAAACCTATCCCTGTTGTAATATCATTTATCACTAATCACTGGTGCTAATTACTTTGTCCACATGATGGCGCTAGCTTATATACAATTTTCTATGAATGCACACATGGGTTAGTATACCATACAAGACTCGTCCATTTTTTAAATTAAGTGTTTCTAATATTATGATCAATTTCTATTCCTATTCCTTAGATGATCAAGATTCTTTTGAATATATTTGTGTTTGTATTTTCTATATGAAAACATGGCACATCAAGTTCCAGGTTTTCTTAGGGTGATTGGCGTATCAGTATACCATTCACTTGTCTTGCAATGATATGGCGTACAGTTCTCCGCCCGTACAGGGGTGCGATTGGCCGAGTGTTTTCCAAATCATCAGGCAAATTATCCAGACTAGCAGGCAGTGAATTTTCTTGTAAATCTTGTTCTGACTCCTGTTGCTGTGTGGGGGTTGGTTTCTCTCCTATACCCCTCAAACTCAGTGACAGATAGTGCCCAAAAAAGAATGGAACAGGCAATAGTGCATTACCTCTTAAACAACTTTATTAAAAAAGGTAGAACACTTACAGTTAAGTTGATTAAATAGGCAAATTCAAACGTGGCCGCTCTGCAGCGCGGACCACTGGTGGTGATGGCGCAGGCTTCTCCCCCCGACGCGTTTCCCCTGATGAGGCATCGACTGGAAATGGAATGTGTCCATTGGCAACTCCAGACACAACGTCCACACGCCCCTTCTACGAGCCGGCTATTACTTTCATGCTGACTGGATACATGCGGGACACCGCTATTGAATCCCCAGCCATCATTTTCCTTGTGCCTGTTTGTACTTCATCTATGTGAGTAGTTTTTTGAATAAACTTCACTATTGTTTTTATACGGGATTACGCTATGGTCTTGTGTACTATTCTTTTCCATACTTCCATCTGATTACTATGGAGCTACCTTGAGGAATTTATCATTCCACGGCGCTACCTATGGTCCTTTGGAGTTCCTGAGATTTATGCTTTGTTTGGCGAGGCTGTCTCATTCATTTGAGTAGCCACTGCTTTCTGGTAAGCTGCTTCTCCCACTAGAGCACTGAGGTGTCCCCACTTTGCACACTTCCCTGGGTGTCACAGGAAGGAAGGATTGCTACCACATCTACATCCCTGGATTTGTTTTATATTAGACTTTCCTTTGGGATCTTTTATCACTTCTTTATTTTTTCACGTCTTTTAAAATGCTTTTTGAATGAATTTTCCTTTCATTGTATTTATCATTATTCACATTTATCGCTGCACTTTTTGATATTATTGGTATTCTTTGATCACTGTCTGTGGATCATGTGCTAGCTGCTTTGTACACGTTGTCATATATTTTTTATTATTCACATCATTTTTTAGTGCAGAAATATCCCCATTTTCTCCATTTGTATTTTACTGACATTTTTTCTGCAGCTTATTTTTCAATATCTTTGCATATGAAACCATGGCTACCGCCATTGATATTTTTGAATTTAGAAATCAACATGTCTTAGATGTGGGGGATGTCTTTGATGGAAGCTCTGTAATTTCAGATGACATTGCTGGTCATTTTTTACGACTTAAAAATTTAATGACATCCGAAACCCACACCAATTGGGATATAGCTTTCCTAGAAAGATATGTCGTTGATAAGATGGTTCCTCGGAGCCTCAGATGGGAGGTCAACCTTCAGAGTGACGAACCAGACCTTGAGGGCTGGTTTTGATACTTTAACGAGGCGGGTGTTAGATTCAAGAAATAAAAACTGTGCTGTGAGTGGGATCCAGTAACCCTTGTGGGTCAGAACAGCCCAGCAAATTGTGGAAGACCCATACGGAAATGTACAACCGGGAACCCTAAGCAACCACGGACAGCTTCCAAAAAAGAGGGGGGTTTTGGAGGGGAAAGACCCTCCCGGGAAGGTTGCAAAAAACAGGGCTCACTGGGTATTTAGTGCAAAGTATAAACTTTATTAAATCAATGGTGCAATACAAAAAAAGATAAATAATGAACAATAAAAGCTATCTATGCAGATAGTGACAAAAGTATGGAAAAGCCGACCCCGGGGGTCAGTATGGGTGGTTGGGTCAGTGTGGAGACTCCACCCAAGCCAGACACTGCGGCACCTGCTGGGGCTAAATTTCAAAAGCTCAAGTGGGGGAGAAGTGATGTGTGAATGTGCACAAATAGATCACTCCTACACGCCCCAAGTGCTAGAATGTCTTTATGGCCCTACAGTATATGGGCCGTATATGAGGTAGGGTCCATAGGGCCCTGAGTAAATATGTGGGTGATGGACATTAACTAGCGTAAGAGCTAATGAGGACAGCTGCTGTCTCAATGTGGTCCAGTACACTGCACTGAAGTTTGAGGCAAAAATGAGTGTAAGTAATGATGATGGTAATCATGTCAGAAAATCATACATTAACACATCAAATATTGTGTACTGGGTGGCCACCCATATGGGAGTATCCGATATCCTGGAGTAATCGCTGACAGGGTAGTTGTCACCTGTGCGGTGTGAGGATGTCACTCCCGTGTAGAGGTGGGGATGGTTGAAGACCGCGAGGCAATGTGGGTCACAAAGGTGGTGGAGATGGGGAGAAGGGGAGGGAAGGTCCCCGGTGGGGAATGGATGGTGGGGAGAGGGAGCAGTGAGGTCCGGAATGGAGGAGAGGTTGCTCCACAGAGGGGGATGTGGATGGCTCCGGTCCCTCTTAGTGAGGTTAGTGTGAAAACACTGTCATTACCCTGTGAATGCAGAGGATTTAAGGCTAGGTAATGGTGGTCCACCCGCAGTAAGTTTGGCCCAATGTATGTCCAGAAGTGGAGGTGTAAGAGAGCGGGCCTTATCGTTAGCCTTGTTTCCTTTGTGTCAGTCTTTAGAGTTTCCGCAGGTCAAGTCCCGTACCTCTCTGCGGGTAATACTCACGTCTGGCGGTGTTGAATCCTTACCCCCTTGTGTTATGGACTTGTCCTCCTTGCCGCTGTTGTCCCTGCCGATGCTCAGACCTCTTACAGCCCCGCTGGCATCCTCTTCCGTCCGTTCCCTTCTGTGGGTGTGTGTTCACCTCTTCTCTCTCCGAGCAGCTTCCGCTTGCGTCACATATACCACATGACCGTGCCTCGATCTGTCCTCGCTGAGACAGTCAGCCTCCCGTGGTGTCTATGGAGTGTCGGCGTCTACCGTTGACGCGTTTCGCGTGCTCGTACACGCTTCTTCAGAACGTGATGGCGTAGTCTGATGCTGCTGTATATATAGCCGATAACACAATTAACCGCCTTAGCGGTATCCCCAAGCGTGACTCGGGGTAGGAATTTTCTGCTATTATCGGTATCCCCGAGTCACGCTCGGGGTCAATGGGCAGAGCTATGCAGACAGCGCAGCGGAGCTTCTCTTACCTTATCCTGGCGATCCAGCGATGAGCTCTCATTGCTGTGACCGCCAGCCGAGATCTCCGCCGCTCGTCTGTCGGTAGGAGGACTTCCTAGTTCCGTTCCCTGCAGCAGCAATGCTGCATGGGAGCGGAACTAGGGAGGGAAATTCAAAAAAAAAAAAAAAAACGTTGCACAAAACACATAACACATTTTATATTATATATATGTATGTATGTGTATATATATATATATAAGGTGTAGGATGTAAACATTGTGGTTGCAGGAGCTACCTTATGGGAGGGCTTAAGATGTCAAAACAGAGGAAAAAGCCCATGTATATAATGTGAAATATATAGTGGTATATTCTATATATTCCATGAATTATCTGGGGAGTTCCCCACCAGTCACAGTCATATTGGCACAGTATACAGTCATGTGGCCCTCCTAATCGAATTATCTTGTTATATCGGGGTGTTGTTTATCTTGGCTATTCTAAATAGATAGGTGGGTTCTAGTTATAGGATGGATTATGTATATAATGTGGCCATATAGACTGTGGCTGGTGGTTGTAAGCTAGTGAATGGTAGAAATGGGACTGTTTGGAGGTGACATTTAGGGATCAAGAAAGACCTTGAGACTAAGCTCATTGTTAAGTCCTAGGGGGGCCAAGGTACGGAGCCTGAATATCCAGGCTTTTTCTTGACACAGGAGTATCTTATCAAAGTCACCCCTGCGTGCCAAAATATTTAGAGTCCAGAATCCTTTGACCTTGAGGCCTTTAGGGTCACCTCCATGCTCCTCAATGAAGTGCTGGGCAATGGAGGTATCTTCTTTGAGTCTGATGCTTTTTAAGTGTTCACCTATTCGTATCCGGAGGACTCTTATTTTTTCCTACGTAAATCTTTTTGCAAGGGCACTACTATGCAAAGGTACTTACTATGGTTTCCGGCGCCCGTGGATTGCGTCACTGGCCGGAAGCTACGTATGCCACTTCCTGTGACCAGAGTGGAAGCGCCAACGTTCCGCCCTCTCCGTTCGTGGCGCTGAATTAAAATTTGCAAGTGGCGGTCTGCTTGAATCGGCGGCGTCACGGTACACAGCGTGTGCTGCTCCAAAGACGCCGCCAGGAACGGAGGAGGACTCCCCCTGTGATCCACTTGACCCCATCCACGGACTCTGCCCGTGTGGACGAGAACAGGAGACAGCGGTCAGCCCCTATTGCGGCACTAAGGGGTACCGCACATGAGCAGAAGAAGATGCATCTTTTCCAAGTCTTCAAGGACAGACCAGGAGACCAGGAGCTTCAGTTCCAGGAACATGTTACCCCCTGTCTGGAGGAAACACTAAATACTGAAGGTGAAGGCAGCTACCTGGTCTAACTTTTCGACCTTCGTTAGACATTATCGCCTTGACCTCCTCTCTTCCCAGGAACAGGCGTTTGGTCGAAAGGTGCTCCAGGCAGTAGTCCCTCCCTAGACTGGTAAGTTTCTCGCTCATCGTCTCATGGGCTGTCCTGAAAGACGACTCTGAGAAAAGCTGAGTTATACTTACTGGTAACTCCTTTTCTAGTAGTCTTCCAGGACAGCCGGATTCCCACCCGGTTTGTCTTGTATTATGTATAATATATGATGTGTATATAGAGATATATATTTATATGTTTTACAGGATGTCCTACGGTTCTCAAGAAATACTGAAGGGTGAGGACCAGGGGACCGCCATTTTATTTAAATTTTGAATGCGTTTCCTGTCCTGGTAGGAGGACCCCCTAAGGTCTCATGGGCTGTCCTGGAAGACGACTCTGAGAAAACACGGTAAATATTATACTCACAAGGGCAACAGTAATTTGCAACTGTTGCCTTTGTTTGTCTTGGGATAATGCACTAGGTCAGTGTGCCCTCTGTGTGTTTTGTATAGTTGCAGTGTTAGACCTCCCTAATGGCGCTTTTCCACTGCATGGAACCGAACGGTTCGGCTCGCTTTTGTGCTTTTCCACTGCTGGTACCGCATGGTATAGTGTAGGAACGGTTCGGTACGGTACGGCGGAGCTTTTCCACTGCATGGAACCGAACGGTACGGCTCTCAAAAACAGTACCTGCTCGATTGTGGTTCCAACAGGTACCATACCCGGTACCATATCCCACAATCCTTTGCATGCAGTCACTACTAGCCACTGATTGGTCAGAGAATCCCACCCACCCCGTTGTTATCCCACCCACTTAACTTTAGTACTACTTTAGTGGAAAAGCAAACCATATCGTACCGTACCAAACTGTTCCAACACTGTACCATAGGTACCAGCAGTGGAAAAGCAAACCAGGCCAAGCAGGGCTGAGTAGAGCCGAGCCTGTACTTGCAGTGGAAAAGTGCCATAAGTTTTTGAGGGCAGCAAGATCGTGGTTACCCGTTTCCAAAGGCAATAAAGATTTAAGCATATTCACCCGGAGGGGCCATTTTCCTAAGTGCAGGAGGTATTGTGTGTGTGACTGCTTCAAGTCCTTCAGGTGCCTTTTGGCAAACTCCAGACGGGCTGTCCTGTGCCTTTTACTGGGAAGAGGGCTTCTGTCTGGCCACTCTACCATACAGGCCTGATTGGTGGAGTGCTGAAGAAATGGTTTTCTTTTGGACTGTTCTCCTCTCTCCGCAGAGAAATGCTGGAGCTTTGTCAGAGTGACCATTGGGTTCTTGGTCACCTCCCTGACTGAGGCCCTTTTACCTGGATTGCTCAGTTTGGAGGGGTGGCCAGCTCGAAGAAGAGGCTCCGGTGGTTCCAATCTTCTTCCATTTACGCTTTAAATGCTGCAGAAATGTTTCTGTACCCTTCCCCAGATCTGTGCCTCTATACAATCCGGTCTCGGAGGTCTACAGACGATTCCTTGGACTTCATGGCTTGGTTTGTGCTCTAACATGCACTGTTAACTGTGGGACCTTATATAGACAGGTGTGCGCCTTTCCAAATCATGTCCTGTCAACCTAATTTACCATTGATGGACTCCAATCAAGTTATAGAAACATCTCCAGGATGATCAGTGGAAACAGGATGCACCTGAGTTCAATCCTTAATGTCATGGCAAAGGCTGTGAATACTTACAGTGCCTTGAAAAGTATTCATACCCCTTGAAATATTACACATTTTCTCATGTTACAACCAAAAACGTAAATGTATTTTATTGGGCTTTTATGTGATAGACCGACAAAGTGGCACATAATTGTGAAGTGGAAGGAAAATGATAGATGGTTTTCAAAATGTTTTACAAATAAATCTGTGAAAAGTGTGGGAGGCATTTGTATTCACCCCACCCCGGGTCAATACTTTGTAGAACAGCCTTTCACTGCAATTACAGCTGTAAGTCTTTTTGGGGATGTCTCTACCAGCTTTGCATATCTAGAGTGACATTTTTGCTCACTCTTCTTTGCAAAATTGCTCAAGCTCTGTCAGATTGGATGGAGAGCGTCTGCGAACAGCAATTTTCAAGTCTTGACTCAGATTCCCAATTGGATTTAGGTCTGGGCTTTGAATGGGCCATTCTAACACATGGATATGCTTTGATGTAAAACATTCCATTGTAGCTCTGGCTGTATGTTTAGGGTCGTTGTCTTACTGGAAGATGAAAATCCGCCCCAATCTCCAGTCTTCTGCAGACTCTAACAGGTTTTCTTTTACGATTGCCCTGTAATGGCTCCATCCGTCTTCCCATCAACTCTGACCAGCTTCCCTGTCCCTGCTGAAGAAAAGCATCCCCACAACAGGACGCTGCCACCACCATGTTTCACGGTAGGGATGGTGTGTTCAGGGTGATGTGCAGTTAGTTTTCCGCCACACATAGTGTTTTACTTTTAGGCCAAAAAGTTCTGCTTTGGTCTCATCTGAACAGAGCACCTTCTTCCACACGTTTGTTGTGTCTCCCACATGGGTACTCGCAAACTGAAAACGGGATTTCTTATGGCTTTCTTTCTACAATGGCTTTCTTCTTGCCACTCTTCCATAAAGGGCAGATTTGTGGAGTGCATGACTAAAGGCCCGTACACACGTACCGATTGTTGGCCGAAAATGTTCGGCCGCCGAACGATCGGCCGATTGTCGGCTTGTTAGTATGATGCTTCCGACAGCCGACAGCGCACTTTCGGCCGAAAAGAATCTGTCTTGCAAGCATTAAAATTTTTGCATGCCGACACCAGAGCGGCCGATGTTCGCCAGTCAATACAGAATTCGGCCGACAGACAGCAGATTTGCAAGACTGGGCATGCTCAGAAAAGAAAAAACACAGGGAAAGTTAACCATCACATGACATCACTTCTGCAGTCGGCTGTAGGCGGCGGACAAAATTCTTGTGCAGTCTTTTGCACTTTTCAACAGACACCGACAGCCCTGGACAAAAGACGGCCGATCGTTCGGCCGACGATCGGTACGTGTGTACGGGGCATAATAGTTGTGCTGTAGACAGATTCTCCCAACTGAGCTGTGGATCTCTGCAGCTCCACCAGAGTTACCACGGGCCTCTTGGCTGCTTCTCTGATTAATGCTCTCCTTGCCCGGCCTGTCAGTTTAGGTGGATGGCCATGTCTTGGTAGGTTTGCAGTTGTATGAAGGGGGAAGGGAAGGGGAATGCCGCTCAGGTGTGCGTCCAAAATGGTGCTGGCTGGATCCGCCATCCGGAGAACATGCATAAGGAATTGTGAAGCCGCACACAAGCAGGTGAAATCAAAGGAGTGTCTTTATTCTTCAAAATCATCCAGGACAAACAGACGGTGTGAGGAACAGAATATGTCCAAGGTAGACGCGTTTCACGGCTCGAATGGCCGCTTACTCATTACCGACGTGGTAATGAGTAAGCGGCCATTCGAGCCGTGAAACGCGTCTACCTTGGACATATTCTGTTCCTCACACCGTCTGTTTGTCCTGGATGATTTTGAAGAATAAAGACACTCCTTTGATTTCACCTGCTTGTGTGCGGCTTCACAGGTTTGCAGTTGTGCCATGCTATTTCCATTTTCCATGATGGATTGAACAGTGCTCCATGAGATGTTCGAACATTGGGATATTTTTTATAACCTAACCCTGCTTTAAACCTCTCCACAACTTTATCCCTGACCTGTCTGGTGTGTTCCTTGGCTTTCATAATGCTGTTTGTTCACTAAGATTCTCTAACAAACCTCTGAGGGCTTCACAGAACAGCTGTATTTATACTGAGATTACATTACACACAGGTGGACTCTATTTACTAATTAGGTGACTTCTGAAGGCAATTGGTTCCACTAGATATTAGTTAGGGGTATCAGAGTGAAGGGGGGCGAATACAAATGCACGCCACACTTTTCAGATATTTACTTGTAAAAAAATGTTGAAAATCATTCATCATTTTCCTTCCACTTCACAATTATGTGCCAATTTGTGTTGGTCTATCACATAAAATCCCAATAAAATACATTTATGTTTTTGGTTGTAACATGACAAAATGTGGAACATTTCAAGGGGTATGAATACTTCTTCACAGCACTGTATGTACATGTGATATTTTTTTATGTTTTTTATTTTTAAGAAACTTGCAAAGATTTTTTAAAAAAAACTTCTTTCACGCTGTCATTACGGAGCATTGTTTTTGGAATTTTGAGGAAAATACTTAATTTAAAGTGGAGTTCCGGCCACAAAATCGACATAATCGATTTTGGGCCATCCGCTTGCTTTTGGTCACCTGAAAAACAAATGGATAGTTACAATTTTTTTTTTGTTTACTTACCTTGTTATTGAAGAAAAATATACTCACCTTTCTTCCACTTCCTCCCTCTGCGGCCGCGGCCCGCGCCTTCACTTCCTCTTTGCATTAATTCCTGGGAGCTGAAAGTCAACGCTCCCAGGAATCAATGCGCCTGCACCGGCCCCGCTCGTCACTTCCGGTGCGGCGCTGCATTCCCTGCTAAACAGCTTCTGGGCATGCCCAGAAGCTGTGGAGGGATGACGCGCTCGCACCGGAAGTGACAAACGGGGCCGGTGCAGGCGCATTCTGGGAGAAGAGGACACGGAAGAGGACGCAGAAGAGGACGCGCTGGCTTCAGCTGCCCACACCTGAGATGGCAGCGCTGGAGAAGAAATTTTCAAGGTAAGTGCGACCCGGGACAGTACAGAGGCTATCCATTGTGGAATGTACTAGCCCTGACTGTCCCGGGGGTATTTTTAGCTAAATTTCACCCCCGTGGCCGGAACTCCGCTTTAATCCACTTTGGAATAAGGCTGTAACATAACAAAATGTGGAAAAAGTGAAGCGCTGTGAATACTTTCTGGATGCACTGTACATCCAAATCAAAACACACACTCACCTGTCCCAGGATCCAGTGATGCGGCTGCTCGAAGCCTCGCCCCTCTCCTCTCAGCGATGCTGACATCACTAGTGTGGGCACCCGACTGTGACAGCTTGCTGCTTCACAGCCGGTTGCGCAATGCACATGCGTGTCCTGGATGGCTGGGCAATCTTCTTGGACCTCTGATGTGTCTCAGAGGATTGCAGGGAGGGAGGAGGAGAGGAAAACTTCCGCTCGGAGTGCCGCTAGGTACCCACTCCCCCCCCAAAGAAAAATCACATGCCAAATGTTTCATGTCAGGGGTACTTAAAGCGGAGTTCCACCCAAAAGTGGAACTTCCGCTTTAGGGAGTCCTGACCCCCCGACATGCCACATTTGGCATGTCATTTTTTGGGGGGGGGGGGGGGCGGGTACCTAGTTTTGACAGGTACCCGCTCCCACTTCCGCTCGGAGCGCCGCGGCGCCCTGAGCGGAAGTTCTCCTCTCCCCCTCCCTCCCTGCAATCTTCTGGGACACGTCAGAGGTCCCAGAAGATTGCCGGCCAATCACGGCGCGCAGCGCGACTCGCGCATGCGCAGTGGGTACCCGGCTGTGAAGCCGCAAACTGTAACAGCCGGGTGCCCACAGCAGTGATGCCGACGCCGAGGGAGAGGATCGAGGCTTCCGGCGGCCGCATCGCTGGACCGTTGGACAGGTGAGTAAATGGCTGGAACTCCGCTTTAAAGAGGAAGTAAACCCTCCTCTGCACCTTGTACCTATAGGTAAGCCTATGATAAGGCTTACCTATAGGTACTGTTAATATCTCCTAAACTTGTACCGATTAGGAGATATTTACCTTACATGCAGCCAGTGACGTCACTGGCGCATGCGCTCTGAAGGAACGGCCGCTCGTGCCGTTCCTTCAGAGCCCCATGCCCTGACCGCTGGCTCCTGCGCATGTGCGCGGGAGTGACGTCACCGCGGCTCCGGCCAATCAGATGGCCGGATGCCGCGATCCCGGAAGACGGGCGACTGGACATGTCGCCCGTCATTGAGGTGAGCGGGCGGCACGGCAGGGGCTCGTTTTAAGGTAAGTATTTGATAATGAGCTAGTATGCGATGCATACTAGCTCATTATGTCTTTCTCTTTCAGACTCTTTAAAGCGGAAGTTCCACTTTTGGGTGGAACTACACTTTAAAGGTGAAAAAAGTTCTGAAATGATTTATCTAGTCTTGCAAAAAAAAAGAAATACCTTTTTTCAGGTGTACCGACTAGCTGTATTGGGAGGCTGTGTCCATTGAGCCTCACCTTCTCACTGTTATCTGTGATTATACGCCGAGGGGACGCTACAGAGCCGTGATCTATCAGAATACTGCTACCTATCAGATTCTGCAACCGGAAGTGACGTTCAGACAAGAACAACTTACTGTGCATGCGCCATGCATTCCAACATGGCCGCTATGCGTTCCAACAGCTTTCCTAATGTGACAGAACACGAAGCAGCGGCGGACATCTTCTTACACCCAAGCAAGTCTTGAATTTTACATTTATTTTAGCAGTAAACTCACCGTATATACGGAAATAGACTATTTCACCACAACTGAGTGAAATAGTCTATTTCACTATATAATCAGTTTGTCGCTGAGCAGTGCGGGGTGTACCAAGATGGACGTCGCTACCTTTTACCTGCAGGTTTCTCGCTAGAATAAAATAATAATACACATGTAATACTGTGATTATATAAAAATCAGTTTACTACTAAATTAAATGTAAAATCCATGACTTGCGTGGGTTTAAGAACATGTCCATCGCTGCTTCATGTTCTGTCACATTAGGAAACCTATTGGAGCTCATGGCGCATACACAGTAAGTTGTTCTCCTCCGGACGTCACTTCCGGTTACAGAAACTGATAGGTAGCAGTATTCTGATAGAACACCCACCCACGTGTCTTTGGTGGGCGGGCACATTTATCGATGACTAGGAAGAGTTCAGCGATTGGTTGGTGGGCGGAGAGTATGTATATATGTAGAGTGATGAGGCGCGGGGTACTGTGGGAAATATTGGTGTAGTTAGTATAACATAGCGAGTAGCCAAGTGGTAATCCTGTCCAGACTTTTCTTATTGCTTTCTATGTAAGGACTGTGTGTGTGGAACGTGCGGGTAACAGTCTGTATACACATCCTCTCCAACGTATCTGCTTGGCAATATAAATCCCAGCATGCTTTGCTGAACAAGCATATGATGTGACAGAGCAGACGGGCTGTAGTGACGTCCCCGGATATCTCTGACGCACGCTTACGGTGGGAATGAAGGATGCTGGGATACGGACAGTGGAGTTTCATTGGCTGCTCGGGGGAGTGCGCACAGACTTGTGGGAGTTGTAGTGTCCAGGGCTAGTTTCCATGCTGGTTGTGTTTATGTGTACAGAACGGAATGAAGCCATAGAGGGGAGGGCGGCTGATGATGGTAATGTGATCTGATTTTTTTCATGCCTCCATATTGGAAGAGGATTAGCACTGATCCTAGCATGGAAAGTGTCCTGAATAATGGCAGTGAGATGGTAAAGGAGATCTAGGGACAAGACGTTTTTATAATTTGCATAGAGTAGTGCGGGGTTAGGACACCTGTCAGGTTGTTATTGCTGTCTGTGTCCAGAACAGGAAGTGAGGGAAATTCTTCCAGTGGGGACACTTGTTATCGTGGCAACTGTCTGACACTAAACCACACCTGCCTGCTCTATCCCATCAGGAAGCTGTCAAAGCAGACAACCAATCATAGGCAGCAGAGGCATACGTGTGACTGCAGGGCGGAGAATGCCTATAATTGTCTGCTTTGACAGCTTCCTGGTGGGATAGAGCAGTGGTTCCCAAAGTGGGGGTCGCGACCCCCCGGGGGGTCGCGGAGTGGGGAGCGGGGGGTCGCGAGATGCGTGTTATACGCCGATATTAAAAAAAAAAACGGCCAGGAAGCATCGCCGAGAGCAGAAGGGGCGGGCCGGGCCGAGGAGAAGGAAGGACTAGCTGTCATTAGAGCAGAAGGGGCGGCCCGAGCCGAGGAGAAGAGAGAACGAGCGAGCGCAGTCATCGGTAGTCCCGCCTATGACAGACGTCACACGTCTCGGCAGAGGAGACGGGACTTCCGATGACTGCGCTCGCTTGTTCTCCCTTCTCCTCGGCTCGGCCCGCCCCCTTCTGCTCTTACGGTATGACAGCTCGTCCTTCCTTCTCGGCCCGGCCCGCCCCTTCTGCTCTCGGCGCTGCTTCCCGGTCTTTTTTGAAACAAAATGAGGTTAGTTCCAATGGCGCTTGCGATGCTGCATATTTGGACATTGCGCTTGCTAGGCTGCATGTATGGACACTTGGTGGGCTGCATGTATGGACACTGCTGGTGGGCTGCATGTATGGACACTGCTGGTGGGCTGCATGTATGGACACTGCTGGTGGGCTGCATGTATGGACACTGCTGGTGGGCTGCATGTATGGACACTGCTGGTGGGCTGCATGTATGGACACTGCTGGTGGGCTGCATTCATTGACACTGCTGGTGGGCTGCATGTATGGACACTGCTGGTGGGCTGCATGTATGGACACTGCTGGTGGGCTGCATGTATGGACACTGCTGGTGGGCTGCATTCATTGACACTGCTGGTGGGCTGCATTCATTGACACTGCTGGTGGGCTGCATGTATGGACACTGCTGGTGGGCTGCATGTATGGACACTGCTGGTGGGCTGCATTCATTGACACTGCTGGTGGGCTGCATGTATGGACACTGCTGGTGGGCTGCATGTATGGACACTGCTGGTGGGCTGCATGTATGGACACTGCTGGTGGGCTGCATTCATTGACACTGCTGGTGGGCTGCATGTATGGACACTGCTGGTGGGCTGCATGTATGGACACTGCTGGTGGGCTGCATTCATTGACACTGCTGGTGGGCTGCATGTATGGACACTGCTGGTGGGCTGCATGTATGGACACTGCTGGTGGGCTGCATTCATTGACACTGCTGGTGGGCTGCATGTATGGACACTGCTGGTGGGCTGTAATTTGTTAATAAAATAGCCTGGCTTAGAGATTGTGTTCCTTTTTGTTTTAGCTCTGTCAGTATGTAACCAAATCGCAAATCTTACATACGAGGGGGAGGGGGAGGGGTCGCGGGTCGTCAGCAATCTAATATTGGGGGTCGCGGTCTGAAAAGTTTGGGAACCCCTGGGATAGAGCAGGCAGGTGTGGCCTTGTGTCTGATTCCTGAGCTCATCCTTCCTGTCTAAGGGCCCTTTAAGAGCCCCATTACACTGAGGCGCTTGAAAACTGCCCATAATAACACTGAGTGCCTTCACGTCGCTTTTCGGGCGCTTCCTATTCATTTTAATGGACGTTAAGGGGCATTTTTTAGCGCTCCAAAGATGCTGCTTGCAGGATTATTTTCACCGCCTTGCCAGCGCAGAGTACGGTAGAGCTGCACGATTCTGGATAAAATGAGAAATACAATTTTAGTGTATTTTTTCCCCAAAAAACTGTGTTTGAAAGACCGCTGCACAAATAGTGTGACATAAAATATTGCAACGATCGCAATTTTATTCTGCTAAAAAAATATATATAATGTTTGGGGGTTCTAAGTAAATTTCTGTCAAAAGATACTGACTTTAACTTGTAAGCAGAGAAAAGCTTAGTCTTTAAGTCGTTAAACTGCCCTCATTAAGTGCCGGTTCACACTAGGGCGACCTGTGAGGCGACCTGGTCGCCGCAGGTCGCCTCCCATAGGGAAGCTGCGGACCCGTTCTAATAGGAGCGACACAAGTCGCTCCGACCTAGAAAAAGGGTCCGGAGCTTCTTTGGGGCGACCCGGAGGCGACCGCCATAGACTTTAATGTTATGAAGTCCGTGGCGGCTGCTCCGAGGTAGCGGCGCGCTGCTCGCACCGCGACCTCGGAGGTTGCGGTGAGAAGTAGTGTCGCTGCAGTGTGAACCGGCACTTACAGACTGTTCATTCCTTTTGATCTAAAATAACAAAATTATACGTTGTAAAAAATGTTTATAGTACTCTCCCAGCCTGAGTAATGTCGATAAACATTTGCTGGAGGGAATTTTTTTATTCTTTTTTTGACAGTTGTGACTGAGCAGAGAACGGCTCTGCACTGTATAAATTGAGGTAATGTCGAATTAACCACTTAAGCCCCGGAAGATTTTAACCCCTTCCTGACCAGGGGGTATTTTGCGATTCGGCACTGCGTGACTTTAACGGACAATTGCGCGGTCGTGCGACGCTGTACCTAAACTTATTTGATGTCCTCTTTTTCCCACAAACAGAGCTTTCTTTTGGTGGTATTTGATCACCTGTGCGATTTTTTTGATCATGCGCTATAAACAAAAAAAAGAGCGTCAAATTTGCAAAAATAACAATATTTTTCACATTTTTTTATATTCCCCCCCCCAAAAAATTTAAAAATCAAAATTTAACATTTTAGGCCAATTTGTTTTATGCTACATATTTTTGGTAAAAAAAATTGCAAAAAGCGTATTTTGATTGGTTTGCACAAAAGTTATTGGATTTACCAACTAAGGGAAAGATTTTTGTTGTTTTTTTTTTTTTAACGCGTAATGGCGGTGATCTGCAATTTTTTTTTTTTTTTTTTTTTTTTTTTTTTTTTTTTGCGGGACTGCGACATTACGGCAGACAGATCGGACCTTTGACTGACATTTTTGACACTTTTGGGGTTACCAGTGACATTACTACAGTAATCAGTGCTATACATATGCACTGTTACTGTAAAATGACACTGGCAGTGAAGGGGTTAACTTTATTTGAGAGGGAGGGGTTGTGTGTGTCCCTAGGGGCGTGATTCTAACTGTGATTGGCTGTGGCTTTAGGTGTAAGAACAGAGATCAACGGTCCTACATAGTAGAACCGTATGAGCACTGTTCTTACACAGGGGAGAATGACAGGCGGCTTGTTTACATTAGCCATCTGCCTTTCTCCCGCTCTAACGGACGATCGCGAGTGCCCGGCGGACATCGGGTCCGCCGGGCACATGCGCGGGGGGGTCCGTGACCGAGCGGGAGCGCGCCCCCGGCGGCGCGCGCTCGCTCCCCAGAGTCTCACAGGCTAGTGACGTACCCATACGTCACTTTGCCTGTGAGGGGCTTACCGCCGCAGTATATGTACTTGCGGTGGTCGGCAAGTGGTTAAGATCATGAGGGGCTTGAATCAAGTTTTTTTTTAACGATTATTTGTGCAGCTCTAGCGCACAGTGTGAAAGCATTCATTTTAATAGAAATAGGTTTTTATGCGCCAAAGCGCATTTGCCTCAGTGTGAGTCCACCCTGATCGGCAGAGGATCCATGAGCAGCCCCCCTGCTGAATTGTAGTAGAACAGGAGAGATGTCGGTGTTTTGTCCTCCATGCCTGTTCAGTTTGTGAACAGTGAACCTGTGACCGCTCTATGGGCAGCTGAATGTAAGCGCACTCCGCTGTCTTTTTACGTCCAGGTACCTCAAATCACGTTTAGGTCTGCAAAAAATGGAAAAGTCCTTTTTATTTCCTCAGATCTGGAAGGACTCGGAGGTAGGTGAGTGTAATCAGTCCGTTTACATTCACCTATCTATAGAGCTGCACGGAGCTTCTGATTGAGTCCACCTAAAAAATGGAACTCATCGGAAACCCCGGTGGGGTGTATATGACAACTAGTCAGAATGCATTTTGTTACAATGTGGATGTTGGAGGTTGCTATGGGTTACTGCCAGCAGTCACTGATGATGGAGTTTGATCTGCATGTCGTTTGGATGATTCAGCTCACATACAGACGTCTACAGATGGGAGGAGCCAGCTTACACCAATGAGCCAATGGTGTTCAAATACACAACACAACTGACCAATAACAAGAGCCCTGATAAAAAAAAAAAAAAACATTTGTATCAAAAATGGTACATTGGATGACTTTGTGAATGTCATTTAGCCCCCGTTCACACTAAGGCGACCTGTGAGGCGACCTGGTCGCCTCACAGGTCGCCTCCCATAGGGAAGCTGCGGACCCGTTCTAATAGGAGTGACACAAGTCGCTCCGACTTAGAAAAAGGGTCCGGAGCTTCTTTTGGGCGACCAGGAGGCGACCGCCATAGACTTCAATGTTATGAAGTCCGTGGCGGCCGCTCCGAGGTCGCGGCGCGCTGCTCGCACCGCGATCTCGGAGGTCGCCCCAGGAAGTAGCGTCGCGTGTATGTGAACCGGCGCTTAAAAATACTTCTCAACATTGTTTACTTAAAAGTGTTTGTAAAGTCACTATGTGACATTACATGTATCCCCTCCACAGCACGCTGACATTAACAAAAGTGCAAGTAAATAAAATGGGTGGGAAAGGAGAGAAGCGGGAGGGGCCGAGATTCCCCTGTGACGACAGCCGACCAGCACAGGGGGATCACGTGACTGCACAGCAATGTTGTGGGCAAAGGTGTTTAGCCTTTTTATAGTTCCATAGTAGGTACGGTTGAATAAAGACAAACTTCAGCGTCGATAATCATTTTCCATATCCCTGTACGTTGTGTTGTTTAAACCAGTTGCCGACCACCCGCCGCAGGTGGCTCGGCTGTGTGAACCGAGGTAACTGTACATTGGTCACACGCAGGGCTAGGGGGCGCAAGCCCGCTGTCCCTGCGATGCGCTGATTCGGTTCAGAACCAATCAGTCATCAGCTCCAGGCCAATGATTTTTGGCCTGAACCTGGTGATAGGTTCTGACCAATTGCAGAACGTCCTGTGACTCTGTAATGTAAACACAGGAAATTATGCAATCTTCTCTCCTGGAGCCCTTTTCAGTTCCAGCGTGAGAGAAGAGAGCATCGACTGTGAGTACACAAGCACTACACTGACACCAGTACACATAGGCACATATTTAACCCCCCCGTTAACTCTTTCACTCCCTGTCACAGTGTACACTATATACAGTATACAGATAATTTACTGATCACTGTATTAGTGTCACTTGTGACTTCAGTTATTGTGAGAGGCAGTTAGTGGTAGTTTAGCGGCAGCTCCAGATAGGTTTAGGGTACCAGCTTTACATCCCCTAATAAAGATTCAATCCCCTGATCACCCCCAGTTAACCCCTTCATTGCCTTTTCACAGTGTCCCCTTTATAGTGTACAGATCGTTTTTTCTGATCACTTTATTAGTGTCACAGGTGACATCAGTTAGCGTTAACATTAGTTAGCATCAATCCAGGGCAGCGTCATATTGCCCGCTGCATATTTAGTAATAAATGTTAACCCTTTGATTGCCAGTGACACACACACACTAACTACCTCAATTACTAGTATAGTGTCTGAACGGATCAATATCTTTGATCAGATCATAACTATACTAGCATCCCTAATAGTTTAGTATAGCGTTCCCAAAAGCGGTGTTAGCAGGATCAGCCCTGACACCTGCCAGCACCTGCGTTTAGCCCCTCCGGCCATCCCTCAAGAAGTGCAGAATCAGCAGATTACTGTCACTTCCAATACACAGCACACTAAACCTCAACGTTAGCAGAGTCAAGCCTGATCTCTGCTAGCACTAGCAGTTACATTTTTTGGTAGCGGTTCAAACGGTTCTTGACAACCAGGTGCTTTTTTACCTGTGAGTCACACTAGGTACCTATAAATTTATTGGCCAAAATGTCCAAACAGAGGTACACCAGTGAAGAGGCCTACACGATGCTGAGCATGACAGATGAGAGCGATGGGGAAGCCTCACTGTCAGAATCAGGCTCAGTATTCGAACCTGTAGAGAGCAGCGGCACCCTGACAGATAGGGATGATGATGGAGTAGTGGTCTCTGCTAAGGTCTGGTGTACTCGACCCCGTTCTTCTGTTGCTGAGGTGCAACAACCGCAGGGTTCTCATATGCAGCAGAGTGTAGGTACTAGTGCCGCTCAACCTTCTGGTGAACTGGCAAGCACCAGCGACCTAGTACATCCTGGTCATAGTCAAACCAGCTCTGCAGTAACACTTGGTGATGTGGCGAGTCCCATAAGTGCAGTTCAAGCTGGTGCGGTGGCTAGCACAAGTAGTGTCCCGCAGCCACCAAGAATTCGAAGACAAGCCCGTAGAGCCCATATTGTCGATGCGCTTGCAAATCCTGATTGGGAGCCCACCACTTCTGCAGCGCCGTACTCCCCCCTCCCCCCCATTCACTGGCCAACCCGGAATTTAGGTGGAAACAGCCGATTTATTTTTGTTTTTTATGAGCTGTTTTTCATGGAATTACTGTACAGATCTATTCTAGACCAAAGCAATTTATAAGCCAACCAATTTATCGCCGCAAATCCAAATTTGACCCTTGTAAGGGAATTTGCATGGAAACGTATCACTGTTTCTGAATTTAAAACCTTTCTGGGCCTATCCCTACTCATGGGCATTGCTAAAAAGGGAGATACGGTCATATTGGTCCAGGCTGGATGATAGGCATTTTCCGGATGTCCGCCCTGGTACCCCTACCCAAAGAGCACCCCAAAGATGTCATGTTTGTAGAAAACATTGATTTAGGCGTGACACTCGCTATTTTTGTCCCTCCTGTCCTGGCCAACCTGGTGTCTGCATCAAGGACTGTTTCCAACACTACCACACTCTAGTAGAGTATTAGTATAGGGTGCAGCACGGCACAGTCTAGGGCACACTTTCAGACAGGGTCTCGAAAGATATTAGATGGCTTTCACATTTTTAGAGACCCTAGCCTGGAACGTTTAGGCCTCATGCACACGGGACGTTTTTACAGCCGCTGTAAGTAGCGTCAGGCGGTTTTTTTTTTTTTGCTGCTTAAAAACGCCCCTCCGTGTTATTCTATGGCCTCATGGACACACAGACGTTTTTGAGCTGTAAGTGGCCTAGGCGTTTTTAAGCTGCAAGAAGAACCCACGGCCTGCGCGTTCTGAGGACCAGCGTTACAGCTGTAGAAACGTCTGACGCTGCTAAAGGCTGAATAACGTTGCTATAACATTGCTTAACGTGCGATAAGCCAGGTTATACGTTTTTTCTTCCATTCAAAATCAATGGTTCCCTATGGGAGCCTATTTATTTGAATGGAAGGCACACCGATGATCCAACTTGCGGCATGACTTGCGCTGTGAGAATCTTGAGGGGGAACTCCACGCCAAAATGGGAAAAAACGGCGTGGGGTCCCCCCAGGTTCCAAACCAGGCCCTTCGGGTCTGGTATGGAATTTGAGGGTAGCCCCAGCCGAAAAAACGGCGTGGTGTCCCCCCCCAAAATCCATACCAGACCCTTATCCGAGCATGCAGCCCGGCAGGCCAGGCCAGGAAAGGAGACGAGCGAGCGGACCCACCCCCCTTGGACCACACCAGGCCACATGCCCTCAACATGGGGGGGGGTGTTTGTGCTTTGGGGCAGGGGGGCTCTGCACCCATCCAACCCCAAAGCACCTTGCCCCCATGTTGATGAGGACAAGGGCCTCATCCCCACAACCCTGGCTGGTGGTTGTGGGGGGTCTGCGGGCAGGGGGCTTCTCGGTATCTGGAAGCCCCCTTGAACAAGGGGCCCCCCAGATTCCGGACCCCCTCCCTATGTGAATGGGTATGGGGTACACTGTACCCCTACTCATTCACCCCATAAAAGACAGTGTATGTAAATAACAACAGGAGACGTTTTGGAAAGTTTATTAAAAATCTTCATCCGGTCTTCTCCCCCTCTGGTCTTCTCCCCCTCCGTTCTTCTGCTGTCCGCTCTTCTGCTCTTTTGTTGTCCGCTCTTCTGCTCTTTTGCTGTCCGCTCTTCTGCTCTTTTGCCCTTGGCTCTTCTTCTTTCTCCGGTGCCCCAAAGCACCAACACCCCCCCATGTTGAGGGCATGTGGCCTGGTGTGGTCCAGGGGGGGTGGGGCCGCTCGCTTGTCCCCTTCCCTTTCCTGGCCTGCAGGGCTGCATGCTCAGATAAGGGTCTGGTATGGATTTTGGGGGGGACCCCACGCCTAACCTTAGATTCCATACCAGACCCAAAGGGCCTGGTTTGGACCCCCCACGCCATTTTGGTGTGGAGTTTTTCCCTCAAGATTCTCACAGCGCAAGTCAGGTCATCCTGATCCGACTTGCGGTGCTGGTGCGCCTTCCATTCAAATCAATAGGCTCCCATACGGAACCACCATTGATTTTGAATAGAGGCAGAAAAAATGCAGCTAAAAGCAACGTGGCAAAACCTGCAATAACGCACATGGAAAAAGCTACTAAAAGCACATTTTTACAGCTGCTTTTTCCCGGCGTCAGAACTAGCTTTGCAGCACGTTTTTTCTAACGGCCCGTGTGCATGAGGCCTTAAAGTTTTTTTTACAGTTCCAAAAAATGCGTTAACCTTTTTTACAAAAATAAAAAAAAAAAGAAAATCTATGTATTTGGCATAAGATCATCTTTTATATTTTACCAAACAATTGGGCAATATATAGTGTATTTGTGCATTAATATTAAAAAAAAAAAAGTTTTTTTTCCCAAGAATATGGGGTTTGGAAAATCTCTGCGCAAATACCGTGTGATAAAAAAACTGCAACATCCACCATTTTGTTCTGTAGGGCCTCTGCCTTAAAAAAATATATATGTTTGGGGATTTAAAGTAATTTTCGTGTAAAAAAAAAAAATATTATTATTTTTTTTTACAACAAAATGTCAGAAAAGGCTTGGTCTTCAAGTGGTTAGAAGATTGGGTGTGGCATAAGCTTCTGATATTGGGCATAAAACGCCAGGACAGTTCAAACACCCCCCAAATGACCCCTTTTTGGAAAGTAGACACCCCAAGCTATTTGCTGAGAGGCATATTGAGTCCATGAAATATTTTATATTTTGCCACAAGTTTCAGAAAAATGACAATATTTTCTTTTTTTTTACACAAAGTTGTCACTAAATGATATATTGCTCACAAATGCCATGGGTATATGTGTAATGACACCCCAAAATACATTCTGCTGCTTCTCCTGAGTACAATAAGCAATTTACGCCCTTTGAAAACCTGAAGGCGGTGAATGGTTTTATGGGTCACGTACACAGCCAGGCTCCCAAAAATACATGTGGGTTATACATGTGTGAGACTTTTTGGGAGCCTGGCTGTATAGGGGACCCCAAAAACCAATCACCGCCTTCAGGTTTTAAAAGGGCGTAAATTGCTTAATTTACTTCCTCACTACCTATCACAGTACTTTGGAAAGTAAACACTCCAAGCTATTTGCTGAGAGGCATGTTGAGTCCATGGAATATTTTATATTTTGCCACAAGTTTTGGGTAAATGACAAAAATTTTTTATTTTTTTTTACACAAAGTTGGGACTTAAATTTTATTTTCTGAAAGTAGACACCCCAAGGTATTTGCTAAGAGGCACGGTGAGTTTTTTGCAGCTCTCATTTGTTTTGGAGAATGAAGAAAGTAAAGGAAAATTGTATTTATTTTGTTCTTTTTTCAATTTTCAAAACTTTGTGACAAAAAGCGAGATCTGCAAAATATGCAACATGCCTCTCAGCAAATATCTACTTTCCAAAAAGGGGTCATCTTGGCATTTCATGGCTACCGAAACTGATAGGTAGTGAGGAGGGAAATCAACAATTTACGCCCTTAGAAAGCCTGAAGGCAGTGATTGGTTTTCGGGTCCTGTACGCGGCTAGACTGCCAAAAAGTCTCACACATACTCATATGGCAGAATATATTTTGGGGTGTAATTCCACATATGCCCATTGAATGTGTGAGCAATATATAGTTTCAATCACAAATTTTTGAAAAACAAAAAAAAAAATGGATTTTTGTAAGAACTTACCATAAAATCCTTTTCTCTGAAGTTCGTCGACAGATGCAGTTCTTCTTAGTCATAGGGTTATGCTCCTCCTTCTAGGGATAGGCAATAGGCAGAAAAAAACTTGTCCACGGCTATGGGGGCTGTCCCAGCAGGCATAACCCCTCAGGCTCTGCTATTCTCAAACAGTTTGGTTGCAAGCAGTGTTAGAAAAAAAAACCCCCATAACTCAGAAGTAGAGGGGCGGGTGCTGTGTCTGTCGAGGAACTTCATAGAAAAGGATTTTATGGTAAGTTCTTACAAAAATCAATTTTTCTCTATCGTTCATTGACAGACGCAGATCTTATTCATAGACTCCTAGGGATTTCCCAAAGCTGTATATCATGAGGGGAGGGAACAAGACAAACAAAAACTGAATTCCCCATTGGCTAACATAGCCAACCATGTGAAATAGAGCTCACCCAGAAATAATGGAAACAAAAGGAATTGTAAACTGCAGCCTGCAAAACTTTGAGGCCAAAAGAACCATCCGCGGATGCCAACACATCTACCTTGTAGAGTTTTGTAAACGTATGCACAGGCGACTAAGTCGCTGCTTTGCAAACTTGTAGCACCGATGCCTGATGGCGAAAAAACCCAAGAGGCACTCAGCACTCTCGTAGAGTGAGCCTTCACTAGGAACGGAGGAACCTGACCCCTCCATAAATAGGCTTGTACCAGTTTCTGCCTGATCCATCTGGAAATTGTCACAGCAGACACAGCCATGCCCTTACAAGGTCCATCGGTAAGGACAAAAAAAGTGTCTGAATTTCGAAAGGACTCTGTGGTCTGTTAAAAAACTCTGATCGCCCGAACCCCATTTAAAGAATGCAAAGTATGCTCCTTAGGATGCTGAGGTTTAGGACAAAGTAAAGGCAATACAATGTCTTCATTCAGATGAAAATCCGAAACCACCTTATGAAGGAATGACTGATTAGGTTGAAGTACCATCTTATGTCTATGTACCGCCAGATAAGGTGATCAGCAAGTCAACACCGCCAATTCAGACACTCAGAAGATGAAAAGACCTCCGGGTGAAGGAACCACTCCCGGGCCGCCAAGATGGTGATCACAATAAGCCACAGCCATGTCATGGGCCGATTGAATCCGGACAGGACAATCTTGCAGACGAGTTGTCTGGTGGCTAATGCAAAAAGACAGGCAGACTGCCAACAGCAACCGGATAGTTCCCTGCAACTTTGGCAGCTTGTCCGAGGGAGGGAAGACCCTCACCAAAGCAGAATCCCCTATTAAGCGTTCTTGAGAGGAAACCGGCTCTGGAAAGAATCAAATATGTCCCTCCACCCCAGAAACAGATGAGGGCGCCCCATCACGCAGACGAAGATTCATCTGCAGATCTGGACTGGTCCATCTCCGATTTACCTGAGCAGGTCTTCTGGGAACCCCCAGAAGACCTGAACTGCTGTTCATTCTATTGCGACCTGGCAGTACGAACTGGCCGCCTACGAGCAGCAAAAGAAGACCCGCCATCTAACATGTAGTGCCTTGCCCTTAGAGGATTGAGGAAGAAGAATACTCTTACCCCTAGTGAGGCCTTTAATCAGCTCATCCAGAGAGGATCCAAACAGCCTCTCTCCTGTGAAAGAAAGATCAGTCAAGGCCTTTTTGGATGCCTGGTCAGCAGACCAGCTTTTTAGCCACACCATGCACCTAATAGCAATCCCCACTGCCGACGCCCTGGCCACTAACTGGGCTACATCCAGGGACGTATCACACATAAACACTAGGGCTTGAGCCAACTGGTCGATTAGTTCCAGCACCGCAGGGGGGAGCCGTTCAGTTTCCAAGTTACTTTTAAGTAATTTCACCCATTCAGTAGCAGTCTGCGCTACCAGAACGTTCACAAAGGTAGTCTTTAACATGTGACCTGTTACCACGTGTAAATGGCGGGACAAGGATTCCACCCGTCAATCCACGGGATACGCAAAAGCTGGAGACTCTTCCACCGCTACCAGAGTTGCTTTAATCAACCTGGCCACCGGAGGATCCACTTTTGGTGGTACAGTCCACCTAGTGGGCACTGCCTCCGCAAAGGGGTAACGGTGTGCAAAACGATTAGGCACCACCAACATGTGCTTAATGCATTGCCATTGTTCATCCACAATAATGTGAAACAATTCTGGACAAGGGAACACCTTGCCCGACTTATGGGATTCGCGGGAGCCAAAAGACACCTGCGTACCTGGCGCTGTGGGTTCATCAGCCATTTTTAAAGTTTCTGGCACTGAAACTATCAGGGCTTCCACCAATGTGCGTTCCCGTGTGGTGGCTGATAAGGACATTTCCTCTTCACCGTTCGAATGCGAAGACACCGACCCCCCCCCCCCCTCCAGGTGGTCTGCGTCTGCGGGGGGACCATATCTCTCTCAGAGTCCAAGGACCCTACCGATGGAGGTGAGGGCGGAAGGCGTTTGCGGCTGGCAGCACTAGAACAGACAAATTCCACTTTTGACTTCAGGCTTGGCAAAAAAACTGCAATTTATGGCTGCAACTGTGAACCGGAGGGTCCCGCAGTCGTTTCCAGGGGGTCTGCAGGTGAAATTTTATCCTTGGACTCCATTGCAAATCATTTTTTTGTGTATGTCCCTTAAGACCGCAAAAAAAGCGTGGTCCCACCGCTAATACTGCGGACCCCCAACCCTGATTTTATGTTATATATAGTATAATAGCAGAGCAGGAGGAGCCCCCATAAAACTTTACCAGAGCCCAGAGGAAAACGTCCAGTCTGATCAGTGTAGAAAATGAAAGTAACACTGAGCTGCACAGGAAAAGGAAGAAGCTCTGCCTCTATCATGAAAAAAGCCTGCTGCATGTCTGTCCAGCCCACGGACCTCAAGAAAATGGCCGCAATACATTCTCAATGCTAAAATACATAAAATGGGTGCCCATACAAACAAATGGGAACACAACACAGAGATCATGAACCACAGCAAAAATGGCGGCCCCCACGGCGTGCCATGAGGTCTCCGGGACCCCCCAGGGGCGGTCCCAAAATAGAAGGCATCAAAAGGGTCCCTAACTAGGGATCCACTCAGGACATCCACCCTCAAATAAGCGCCAAAGCGGCCGCATTATTACCGCCCCCCCAAGGTAAAAACCTGCTAGGGGAGGAAAAATACCAAGGGGTATACCAGAATAGTCATAAGGGGGTGCAAGGGAACCGAGGGAGCCCATAAGGTCCGACCATTCCAGGAAGAGGCCCACGACTGCCCCACGACCTCCAGGGGCAGCTGGAGGGACAATTTACTCACCATACTACGGTACCAGGTGGGCACCACTCTGAAACAGACTACCTCCCACCCTGGGTGGGAGTGCTGTTAGCCAGAAGGAAGCTGCGACTCAGGGCCTTCCAGGTCGTTTGCATCCCAGCGAGACTGGTCACTCGCAGGCTCGTCCCAAACCATTGAGGCCCTGTCGTGGCGAGGCCTAGTACTGGACTATAACCTGCACACGCTCGCTGGCCAGGCTGGGAGACCTTAAGTATCTAGATTATCCAGTCCGAATACCGCAGCCGGCTGTTGCTTGTAGTTCCTCTGGATCTTGGTCCTCGGGAACTAACTAGTTAAAAAATAAAAAATCATGAACTTTCCCTGTTACAGCTAAGACCGAAGTCCCAGCAGGGAGCTAGGTCCTATCCCTGACACTAGGCAGAACAAAACTGTTTAAGAATAGCAGAGTCTAAGGGGTTATGCCTGCTGGGACAGCCCTCATAGGCGTGGACAGGTTTTTTTTCCGCCTATTGCCTATTCCTAGAAGGAGGAGCATAACCCTATGAGTCTATGAATAAGAAGAGCTGCGTCTCTCGAACAATAGAGAATAAAAAATTACTTTTCAAACAGCTGTGACAAAAAAATTAAATATTCAATGGGCTCAACATGCCTCTCAGGAAATTCCTTGGGGTGTCTACTTACCAAAAAGGGGAAAATGGCCTGGTCATTAAGAGGGTAAAACCTTCCGGTCCAGAAGTGGTTAAGATGCACATGCAAGAGTCTTTTTAAAAATATCAATACTCCCCGCTAATGAAAAACCCCCTGCGCAGCTTAAGGTTGAAACACTTCTCCATTCTCATTGTGTTGTCCCGTGTCCTTTTACACCCCCTGAGGTTGAATAGCTTTTTTCCTGAGCTGGGATCACCATTGAGGTATTTGTAAATCGCTATCATTTCCCCTCAAACATCCTTTTGAGGTCCTCCAGTTTCCTTATTTTCATTTTAAAAGACCATATACAATATATTGTTAATGGCAGCATAATCTGGTGGGGGCACATGTATATTTGCTCTTTTATGCATCTATATAGCGGCAGAAGGGGGGGGAGAGACTGTCACAGCAGAGCAGCGGGATGATGGAGGCACGTAAACTGACCACAGTAATCATGGATCAGCAGCCATAATTACTGTGGTCAGCACAGACAGGGGGACTCAGGAACTGGCAGGATCAAACAGGTATATTCCAAAATCGGAAGGGACAAATTACACAGCACAAGCACTGTGCTATAGCGCATGCCTTAAAGGGACAAGATCTTAGTTTTTTTTTTAAGGTTTACATTCGAACATGTTGGGATGAATGTAATTTCCCAAATTTTTTTTAGGAAGTCAAACTGTTTACAGACATTCCACCTGCACATTTCTTTGTTTATTTGGAGTTTAATTTTAAGACCCCGTTCAGACTGCAGCGACATGACTTGGTGGGGTGAGCTGTGCACCGCGACCTCGGCGCGACTTGCACGGACTTCATATCATTGAAGTCAATGCAAGTCGCCTCCAGGTCGCCCCAAAGTAGTACAGGACTCTTTTTCTAAGTCGGAGCGACTTGTGTCTCTCCTATTAGAACGTGTCCTGTACTATTCAATGGCGAGCAACCCACCGCGACTTGTCAGGCGACCAAGTCGCCTGACAAGTCGCGCTAGTGTGAATGGGGTCTTAAACTTAAGGTGATCAAGTGTTCCTTTCATTGATCTTTGAATATCCATCTATTTATTTATTTTTTCACAGGATTTGGTCAAGGATGGCTTTCCCAAGGACATCGAACCTGCCATGGAATCTCCTGTGGGCATGACTACACCTGCACCCCGTGAAGCCCATGTACTTGTGGGAGTGACAGGCAGTGTGGCTGCGCTGAAGCTTCCACTTATTGTATCTGGTCTTCTAAAGATACCCGGGGTGAGTGTACACAAGCAGTATCAAAGCTGAACATTTATCCTACAAAGTGCAGATTGACAGATTACAAACTAGAGAAACATTTTATCTATGTCAGGCGGTATGGGGACCAAATGGTGGGATATGGAATTGGATCAAACAATTTAAATGGATTTCTTGGCATTATTGAGCCTGAAATCACAGTGGAAAAATGGACTTGATGATATAAGTACCATTGTCAGTAAGGCCTCTTTCACACGGCCACTCAGTTTTTTTTCTTCCGCTCTGGTGCTTTTTTTTGCACTGACCCGGATGACACTTGTGTCATCCGCTCCGTATGTCCGCATTTCATCCCATCCGTTTGCGGATGATATACGGACATAATGTATGTCTATGGACATTGCGGATGTCAGCGGATGACACCGCTGACATCCGATTTTTGCATCCGTTCCGTTTTTTAAACGGAACAAAAATAGGGTTCTGTTCCGTTCCAAAAAATGGAACAGAACTGAAAGGACGAAAATCGGATGTCAGCGGATGGTCATCCGCTGACATCCGCAATCCCATAGACATTCATTATGTCCATAAATCACCCGCAAACGGATGGGGTGATTTATGGACATACGGAACGTCCGTGTGAAAGAGCCCTAACTTGATTCCAAAAAAAACACAGTAATAATCTCACTAGTTTTAGCAAGATTGTGTATTTGAGATTTGCTTCTTAAATTATAATACCATTATGATCCGTTGCTATTCTTTTCCCGACAGTCAATATTTAATGTAAAACCAAGCTATTGAAGCCTAAAAGGAGATGATGATGATGATTTTTTTGACAGTCTCTTCAAAATTAGCAAAATGCCCTCAATCAGTAGTCCCCAAAAGAAGTGTTACCATTGAAGAATTTTTCCTTTACCGCTGTTTAGGTGACATATTCTTTTTTAAATCCTTGCCTGTCATACTGGTACCTAATGTTATAATGATGACGTTAATTTTGACAGACTGGCCATGGGAGTATGCTGACACATGGAACAATCTAGGGATCTGTATTTTTGTAAAATGGTTAGTTGAACTCCAAGAAAAAAAATACTCTTTTTGTCCAGTGAAGTTGTGTATTGCTTTGTCAACTACATTCTGATGGCGGCTGGGGATGTTAAAAATATTAGTTTTTTTCTGCTTGATTGTAGATTCAGCAGTAGTGGGACAAGGTCAACCAGTTATGAGAAAAAATTAGTGCTAGTCACTAATGCAGCTGCGCATAGGACAAATATCAATAAAAGTCCAAATCCTGATTGAAACAGAGTGTGCGTGGCAGAAAGCACATTAATATAAAAGATAAAAGTTCCAATTCCTAAGTAGAAACAATTTGCTTTTCCTTGTATTTCCTTGTTTTTCTTGCGGCGTCCCCTGCTCGGTATTGCGGTTTCAGAGTTGACTTGACCGGATTAATGTGGACTGCTTTAATGTAAGTTTTACTATGTTTTAATAAATGGAAAATTTACTTACTACACCATGAGGGTTTCCTTTGTTGTGTCTCCTATCCTATATATGCCTGCCTGACCGCAGAGACATCTATACTGATCTGGTGTTAAATCCAAGGAGGATCGAGCATTCATTGTACTGCCTGATTTGACTGCCTGTAATAGGGGTCAAATTATTCTGGTAAGCAGATAGCGTGTGTTACAAGCCCTGGTGGAAGTTACCTGGTGGAGGCTGCACCTATCTGCATTAACACGGGGGATTTTACACAAGGAAAAGCAAATTGTTTCAACTTAGGAATTGGGACTTTCTTCCCAATAAAAAGGACTCACAATTATCTTTTATATTAATGTGCTTTCTGCCACGCACACTCTGTTTCAATCAGGATTTAGACTTTTATTGATACACAGTATTTGGTTTATAATCACTTCATGAATAATATGGTTTTTGCTATGCACAATCTGTCTGAGCGCGGTCCTTATATCTTCTCTGCAAGGTCAACCAGTGCCCAGGACGAAGATGCCCAGCATTGGTATCGATGGACACAATAATAACCCCCAGCATTGGTGTCAATGGACACAATAATAACCCCCAGCATTGGTGTCGGTGGACACAGTAATAACCCCCAGCATTGGTGTCGGTGGACACAGTAATAACCCCCAGCATTGGTGTCCTTGGACACAGTAATAACCCCCAGCATTGGTGTTGGTGGACACAGTAATAACCCCCAGCATTGGTGTCGGTGGACACAGTAATAACCCCCAGCATTGGTGTCGGTGGACACAGTAATAACCCCCAGCATTGGTGTCGGTGGACACAGTAATAACCCCCAGCATTGGTGTCGGTGGACACAGTAATAAACCCCAGCATTGGTGTCCTTGGACACAATAATAACCTGCCTTGGCCACAAATGCTGATGGGAGTGATGGGTTAAAGATTCACTGCCATTAGGACCAATGCAAGGTGGGGGGATTGGGGGTTTAACATTCACCTGCCACTGACCACCAATGCAAGTTAACCCCCCCCCCCCATCATGCAGTATTTCATATTTACCAATACAAATGAACCGTTAATAAATATGTTTTTTAGTTCTTATGGTCTTAACTAAAAAAGTAAGAATATGTCTGTCATGGACCTTGGAATGCGGAAGTGTTCCTCCTTGAAATCTGTTACACAGTGGGGGGGGTCTTCTACCCTGTCTTAAGGCTCCAGATGGCTCCATTGTTCTGTGTCTGGCTATTGTATACATTGATTGCCCCCTGGGGCTTCTGTCTCATTACACATAACAGTCCTTCTAATCAAGCTATCAGACCAATCCCTGCTGACTCATTTTCAAGTCCTCATTTGCATGGCTAAGGAGGACCTGAAGGAGGACTACATGTACTTTACAATTGACCAATAGGAAAGCGGTTGTTGGGGGTGGGATGTTCCAAATTCTGTATAAAAGTGTGTTGTGTACTTCCAATAAAAGTCTTCCTGTTTGAACTTACATACAGCCTGCCTGGTGTTTGTTCTAATGGATTCCGAACGGCACATAGCTGTAGTTCGGATCCTGGAGCCTTGGATGAGTGAACCATCAGACGTTGCGATCTGCAAGCTGACTCACTAGTAGCAGAGGAGTGTCGGGAGAGTGGAAGCGAGCAAGCAAGGGTCTTGTTACATTGGTTGGCAGCGGTTGGATTTGCTCTCCAGTTACTGGGACACTCAAAACCACCACAGTCAATGACCAGCTATGCAGCATGCAGGAGAGCCACGCTGAAAGACTTACTTGGGAGCCGTGGAGGGACCGGTGGGACAAAGAACAAGGCCACCCTGATCAGTGAGCTAGCCGAGATGGATCAGAGGGATGGTGATGCAGGACCCCGGTCAGTTGAAGACTTGTTTCAGCAACGAGTTTGAGAGCGGTTGGCATTATATGGTGCTAACCCATCAGAGACCGCCATACAGAATGCAATTAGAGACATCCAGCTGCAGGATGAGCGGCAAGAGAGGGAACGAGAGCGGCAACATGAGCAGAGAATGGCAGAAATATGGCAATCGGAGAAAACGCCTAAAGATGCAGCGACTTTCCTTAAGTTGCCCTTTCGGGCGTTCAAACTATTTAAGGAAGGAGAGGAGGAAATTGAAGCATTCCTGCAGGACTTTGAGAGACTATGCCAGATACATGAAGTACTGTCCCAAGATTGGGTCGTCTTACTGGCGAGTAATTTAACTGGCAGAGCGGCGGATGCATATCGGGCCCTGGAGGACGAGGACGCTAAAGACTACAACCAGGTAAAAGAAGCTTTGCTAGCCCGATTTGCCATTACACCCGAAGCCAGCCGGATTAAGTTTTGAGAATCCCGGAAACAAACCAACGCAACATACGTGGAGTGGGCACATCGTCTGCAGCGGAACCTTAAGAGCTGGTTCCAGGGAAGCCACGCTCATACCATAGAGGACAACACCCAGCTGGTACTATTAGAACAGTTCTTTAACCACACCCCTCCGGTAGTACAGGATTGGGTGCCCGATAAGCAACCACGGACGGTACAGCAAGCGGCTACTTTGGCCGATGAATATCTGGACTCTCGAAGGTCAGGCGAAAACGAGCGCTATCCACTATCTCGCCCCGGTTTACCAGCCTCTAAGCCAACTTCAGTACCTCAGTGGTCTGCCTCTAGACCCCCAGCCCGACCCAACCCTCCTACTGGACCTAAGTGCTATACCTGTAACCGAACCGGTCATCTGCAACGATATTGTCCTACCCAATCCACGAGGTATCAAGGATTAATCCCTAACGCCCAGGCAAATCGATACCATAGGCACAATGGAGCGCAGTGCCATTTGTGCAAGAAATTTGGGCACTATCAGAGAGACTGCACTCAGAAACGGAACCACGCTTCATGGATTCGAACAGGGCCACCTTCCCCAGCGCAAGCAGCAGTTCACTACTACCACACCCACAGGCAGACACCCAGATACCTGTCCGGCAGTGGGGTACAGTGCCACAGGTGCAAGCAGCTTGGGCACTATCAACGAGACTGTACCCAGAACAGGAACCAAGCTGCATGGATCCGACCAGGGTCACCCCCTTCAGCACAGACAATGGTCCCCCACTATCCTGCAGAGGTTTCCCCAGTCGTACCCAGGTTTGAACTCACTGAGGAGCAATTGGGTACCCTTCACGAGGCTAACCCAGTGCAAGCAGCTGAGGACAACAGGGCTCACCACAGGCAGATGGTGAGACTAAATGGATAAGAAGCCAGGGGACTAAGAGACACTGTGGAGCCACCATAACCCTGGTACAACCGCACAGGGTTAAACCCTCACAGCACACTGGGCATGCTGTGGCTGTAAGAGTGGCAGGGGAAGCCATCCACAACTTACCCGCCGCCAGGGTGCATATTGATTGGGGCACCGGGGTTAAGTCAGTGGAAGTGGGCATCATGCCAGATTTACCAGCTGAGGTCTTGTTGGGGAATGACTTAGGGTGTTTAACCTCACAATTTATACCCCCAACTTCAGAAGGAGCACTCCCAGTCACCACCAGACAGACCTGGAACCTTAAGACTACTTTTCCAACATCCTCGATTTGACCCGTTCGGGGTCCCACTATGGCTGTTGGACTGTTTCCCAGGGGAAGTATTGTCATGGACCTTGGAATGCAGAAGTGTTCCTCCTTGAAATCTGTTACACAGTGGGGGGGGGGGGGGGGGTCTTCTGCCCTGTCTTAAGGCTCCAGACGGCTCCATTGTTCTGTGTCTGGCTATTGTGTACATTGATTGCCCCCTGGGGCTGCTGTCTCATTACACATAACATTCCTTCTAATCAAGCTAGATTGAACCAATCCCTGCTGACTCATTTTCAAGTCCTCATTTGCATGGCTAAGGAGGACCTGAAGGAGGACTACATGTACTTTACAATTGACCAATAGGAAAGCGGTTGTTGGGGGCGGGATGTTCCAAATTCTGTATAAAAGTGTGTTGTGTACTTCCAATAAAAGTCTTCCTGTTTGAACTTGCATACAGCCTGCCTGGTGTTTGTTCTAATGGATTCCGAACGGCACATAGCTATAGTTCGGATCCCGGAGCCTTGGATGAGTGAACCATCAGACGTTGCGATCTGCAAGCTGACTCACTAGTACTAGTAGAGGAGTGTCGGGAGAGCGGAAGCGAGCGAGCAAGGGTCTCGTTACAATGTCCAAACCACTATGCATTCCCTTTCAAGTTTCCAGGGGACATAGCATTATCCTAAGTGAACACTGTTTCTTTTATACAGTGCCTTGCGAAAGTATTCGGCCCCCTTGAACTTTGCGACCTTTTGCCACATTTCAGGCTTCAAACATAAAGATATAAAACTAATTTTTTTTTTTGAAGAATCAACAACAAGTGGGACACAATCATGAAGTGGAACGAAATTTATTGGGTATTTCAAACTTTTTAACAAATAAAAAACTGAAAAATTGGGTGTACAAAATGATTCAGCCCCCTTAAGTTAATACTTTGTAGCGCCACCTTTTGCTGCGATTACAGCTGTAACACGCTTGGGGTATGTCTCTCTCAGTTTTGCACATCGAGATACTTAAATTTTTGCCCATTCCCCCTTGCAAAACAGCTCAAGCTCAGTGAGGTTGGATGGAAAGCGTTTGTGAACAGCAGTTTTCAGTTCCTTCCACAGATTCTCGATTGGATTCAGGTCTGGACTTTGACTTGGCCATTCTAACACCTGGATATGTTTATTTGTGAACCATTTCATTGTAGATTTTGCTTTATGTTTTGGATCATTGTCTTGTTGGAAGACAAATCTCTGTCCCAGTCTCAGATCTTTGGCTCCATCCATCTTCCCATCAATTTTAACCATCTTCCCTGTCCCTGCTGAAGAAAAGCAGGCCCAAACCATGATGCTGCCATAACCATGTTTGACAGTGGGGATGGTGTGTTCAGGGTGATGAGCCGTGTTGCATTTACGCCAAACATAATGTTTTGCATTGTTGCCAAAAGTTTGATTTTGGTTTCATCTGACCAGAGCACCTTCTTCCACATGTTTGGTGTGTTTCCCAGGTGGTTTGTGGCAAACTTTAAACGACACTTTTTATGGATATCTTTAAGAAATGGCTTTCTTCTTGCCACTCTTCCATAAAGGCCAGATTTGTGCAGTATATGACTGATTGTTGTCCTATGGACAGAGTCTCCCACCTCAGCTGTAGATCTCTGCAGTTCATCCAGAGTGATCATGGGCCTCTTGGCTGCATCTCTGATCGGTCTTCTCCTTGTATGAGCTGAAAGTTTAGAGGGACGGCCAGGTCTTCGTAGATTTGCAGTGGTCTGATACTCCTTCCATTTCAATATTATCGCTTGCACAGTGCTCCTTGGGATGTTTAAAGCTTGGGAAATCTTTTTGTATCCAAATCCGGCTTTAAACTTCTCCACAACAGTATCTCGGACCTGCCTGGTTTGTTCCTTGTTCTTCATGATGCTCTCTGCGCTTTAAACAGACCTCCTGAGACTATCACAGTGCAGGTGCATTTATATGGAGACTTGATTACACACAGGTGGATTCTATTTATCATCATTAGTCATTTAGGTCAATATTGGATCATTCAGAGATCCTCACTGAACTTCTGGAGAGAGTTTGCTGCACTGAAAGTAAAGGGGCTGAATAATTTTGCACGCCCCATTTTTTCCGTTTTTTATTTGTTAAAAAAGTTTGAAATATCCAATAAATTTCGTTCCACTTCATGATTGTGTCCCACTTGTTGTTGATTCTTCACAAAAAATTAGTTTTATATCTTTGTTTGATGCCTGAAATGTGGCAAAAGGTCGCAAAGTTCGCAAGGCACTGTAGGTCGCCACTCCTGGGATGAGTTGAAATCAGAGCTTTGCGAGGTTCCGGTCAGAATTGTGCAGTGTTAGCAAGTATAGCAAATGCAATACTACAGCAATGTAGGTGGGTGGTACCTGTGGTATTAACACTTGTGGTAACCAGATGCTACAAGGGTACTGATGGTGATACCCCATTGATCAATTTGGTAAACATTTTATTAGACACTTTAGGCAAGGGTTTTGCTTTTGTAGCATATGTGCCCAAGCTAAGGTTACTTTGTGTTGGGGGTTTTAGTATACAGAAATTAACACCATCACTTTTATTAAAGCTGAATTTAGTAATATTTTTGGGCTTTGCAGGCCCAGGGGCGTAATTTTACTTCTAAGACTCTGTTCACACTGTTAAATGGGTCTTTCAAGGAAGGACATCAACTCCAATCAGCTTTTGTCATCTGTATATGGTTTATTCGGAATATACAGTACAATGATCATTGGACCACCAGCTAGCCAGAAGCTAAGTGGTAGCGTACACATTCACAACTCGTACTTTTATACACGTTTTGTTGGCATGCTAAGCCATGATCTCATAACATAGATAAATGGGATTTTTTTTTTTAAAGCTTTCACAATTGTCTTGACTATATCAAATATCAATATGCTCTCATTATGAAGTGCTTTTTACATAAACACTAGGGTTATAGTTAAACAATAATGACATGTGGGACTTTGCAAAGTACAACAAAACTTTAATGAAAAATTACATTTGGAATTCGCTGATTACATATTCGTTAGCCAACTAAGAACAGGTTTTAGAACATCTCTGTTTATGGTCAGACTATGGCTTAACTCAGAATATAACTTTTTAAGGTCTGTACTTGCTAGTGCAACCTCATACAGGACATGACTTAAGGCCTGTTCTTGTTAACAAACCATATACTAGCGAGACAGATTACTGTTAGTTCATTCCACTAGATACTTGCATACCATATTTGCTGGCGTATTAGACGACTTTTTACCCTTTAAAAAAATCCCCCAAAAATAGGGGCGTCGTCTTATACGCTTAGTATAAAATGTGAGGACTACTTTACATGGCCCAAAACAAGAGTCCCTATTAATCTCCAAGCAGGGTAAGTACACAAATTTCCCTATTAATCTCCAAGGTAAGTACACAGGTTGTAATCTCTCAAAGCGCTGGCTGGATGTGCAGGAATACTGTACCAGTATGTACTGTCGTTTCGGCTCCATACTGTATACCGCGCTGAGCCAATCATGGTGAGTGATGTATTCTATTATTGAATACAAAGCCTGTTTGGATTGGCAGAGTCAGAGAGGCGGGCTGATGAGGTTACTCTCTCTAAATTTAGCCAATGCGAGCTGGCTTTGTATTAAGTTATAGAATACATCAGTCCCCGTGATTGCTTCAGCGCGGTATACGGTATGTAGCCAAAGCTACAGTACATACCTGTACAGTATTCCCGAACATCCAGCCAGCGCTTTGAGAGATTACACCCTGTGTACTGACCTTGGAGATTAATAGGTACATTTTGTGTACTTACCCTGCTTGGAGATTAATAGGGACGTTTGTGTACTTACCCTGCTTGGAGATTAATAGAGACGTTTGTGTACTTACCCTGCTTGGAGATTAATAGGGACGTTTGTGTACTTACCCTGCTTGGAGATTAATAGGGACGTTTGTGTACTTACCCTGCTTGGAGATTAATAGGGACGTTTGTGTACTTACCCTGCTTGGAGATTAATAGGGACGTTTGGGTACTTACCCTGCTTGGAGATTAATAGGGACTTTTGTTTACTTATCCTGCTCGGAGATTATTAGGGACGTTTGTTTTGGGCCATATAAAGTAGTCTTAACATTTTATACTCTACTATGGTACAGAAGGGGGGTTGTCTTATACGGTGAGTATAGCCCAAAACCTATGTTTTAACTTGAAAATTAGGGGGTCGTCTTATACGCCGGCAAATACAGTATATATTTTTTAAATCTACAATATCACTTATCATGCATATATGTTAGAACAGTTAGATAAAAGCTATAATACTATATAATCTCATAACATAACATATCCTCCTATACATACAGAAGAAATTATGAACAAATATTCTTATACAGCCTATCGTTTAAAATATTATGATCTTTAAATATTATGCTTTCATATTTAGGTCAACTTGTCAGGTCCCTTCTTTTGTTCAGCTTCTTCTGTATATAAAGAGATATTCTGGCTTTGCAAAGCTTCTAGGATCCATAGGTTCTGGGAACTCAAAAAGAAGGTAATTATCTTGAGGTAGGTTTAGTGAACATATTGTTACAACATTTAGGAATCATAGACAGACACTTAACCATTAGATATATGAATATAAAAATGCCAATGATTTAAAGAATTCCATGAAACAACCCTGAAAACCATCCACCTATTCCAGAAAACCAGTTGAGAGGATTAAGCCAATCTAGTAATGCATCCCAGCTAGTCCATGCTTTTTCAGTGAGTGTCTCACGGAAATAATTTTTTAATAGCTGAGCTTTATGTATGTGAGCAATAATAGCATCTTCTGCTTCAGTGTCACTAGAAATGTAATTAAAACATGCAGTGCCTGTAATGGTACACATTCCTCCTTGACTAGCCATTAAATATTCCAACACCAGCCGGTGTTGAAGAACCTCTTTTTTTTATATCGTTTTTAATTCAGTAGCAACAATATAAAAGTTTTTGTCATATAAGGCAGTAAGGTTATCCATAAGATCTGCTAAATCTATGATAAAACTGAAAGCCTTTTTAATACAGCATCCAGTGATCTAAGGAATGGAGAGCAAAGGCTTAACCTTTACATTATGGGGAGTCAAATAATGTATCTACTTTGAGATCACTGTTAGTGTGTGTAGATAATTCCCTCTTTCCTATCATATGTACAGGTACTTCATGTAATAATGTATCTTGAAATTTGTTATCATCTGTTGGCAATAATTCAGACTCGCATGACCCTAGGCATCAAAGTTCCTTCAGATATCTGGGATCTTTCAATGATACACAGAGACGGCAGGTACGATGTCACAGAATTCCCACTTTTATTCAAACAGTGAAGAACTTTTTATAGAGAGAAAAAAGGGGAAGTCCCTTTTCAGTAGATTATACATAGAATTGATACACGAATATTAGTTTCAGCAGTTTACCATTACGTGCTTCAAGTCATGTACTTGCATGTAAGCTAATTAAAATAAGGCATAGTTATAATTGGCATTACATCAGACTTGTTCTAAGGGTTAAGATAAGGCATAATTAATACTTTAAACAAGCTTGCTTTAAGGGTCAGTTTAACCACAAGCCTTAACGTCCTGGAAACTTTCAAAGACATTTACTTAAATAGGCTTTTTAATTAAGCTGAGTCTAGGGCTTTAGTAACAAGATGGAGTTGAAGGAACAAAATGGAGGATAGATATTCCTTCATCATCAACATACCAAGTGGCAGGAATATCCTGCCCAAAATAAAAAAAAAACCTTTAGCACATAATGGTATCCAGTTGTATGCCTTCTTTCCACATATGAAATAAGATCCTATAGGTGTGGAACATGATTTTTTGAAATTATAACCAGATAAATATAGATTTTGGGTTTAGATTATTTTTTCGTGAACCTATTGTCATAGTGAGGTTGTATAGTTCCTTGTATGTATCATTATTCTGTAATAGTTGAGTCCCCGCATACCAGTATTTGAGAGGAGCTTTATCCATGCAACAAGAATCCAAGAATTGATTATATGGATACAGTCGAGATAAAGTTTATGAAACTTCTGGTGATTTCATAAGTACATTGGTTTATAGTAGGAAAGACACAGATCGGTTAGCATTTACAAAACTGATATTATTTAAATGGGCATTGTCTTTGATACCTTGTAACGAGACAGTTACTCCTAGTAATGTTATGGTCTTATGACTTATTGGTGCATGTATATCCAACATTTAGAAAGGTTTAATTTCTTGGCCACCTGGAACTGCATTGACACAAAAGCATTATGAAATGGCTCACAAGAAAGCGTCATGGTACTCTTTGAGCGCCCTTTTTTGTTTAACCTGTCAAGTACTGAAGTTAATAATACCAGGATCAGCAACAGTATCAATGGTATAATTCCATATTAAAGCTTTTAAGATGCATTTACCTTGGATATTTTGGCACACTTGGTAATTTTGGCACATCCGGTATGACAAAGAGCAGATGAATATTACCAGGATTCCGGCACCTACAATTGTTCCACATAGTTGTTTGCTTCATCTATGTCCGAGCAGATTCTTACTGCTTAGAAAGTTCATTCTCTTTCTTAGCTTGTGCCTGAGTAAACGGAGGAGACCTAGAGGGTAAATGTACAGTAGTATACTTGCCAGGTCTGGAGGTTTTGTCAGAAGAAGGTGGTAGTGCTTTCTTACAATGGGAACCGTGTACCCAGTATTTATAGTCTTGTAGCTTGACAGCTGTAGGGAAAGTAAGAAGAATCTGGAAAGGTTCTTTCTATATATAGGAGATAAGGTGGTACGAGGAGTGTGATTTTTGATGTACATCCAATCTCCAGATTTTAGTCCATGGGTCTTGGCTTCCATTTCCACTGGTAATGCTGCAGCAACTCTGGAAAAAGTATCAGAAAATACAGTTGCAAGGTTATGGACATAATTAATCAAGTTATCCTGTCTGCTTTGGAAAGTCACATTTTCCTGTGATATAGGTACTCGTGTTGGTGGACGTCCAAACAATATATCAGATGGAGACAAACCATGTTTTTCTTGTGATGTAATTCGGATTGTAGTTAATGCTATTGGGAGTGCGTCTAACCATGTCCCCATTCTGTTAGCTGTAAGTTTGGTATTGTATCGTTTTAAAGTCTGATTTGTTCTCTCCACCATTCCACTGGCTTGAGGCCTAAAAGTGATATTCAATTGCTTCAGTCCCAGAATTTTACCTATGTCTGCCATTAGTCTATTCTCAAAATGTGTTCCTCTATCTGAAGACAAAATTGATCCACGACCAAATCTTGGAATCATTTCTCTAGTGAGGCATTTATCACCGTTTTGGCATCATTCTGAGCGCAGGAGTATGCTTCCACCCATCCTAAAAACTGGTCTACACACACCAAAAGATACCGATATAAGCCACAAGGGGGCATATCTGAAAAATCTATCTGTACCATCTAAAAATGGTTCCTGGATGGGTGGTAAATGTTTAACCTCTTTACCACCGGAGGATTTTCCTGCTTTACGTCCAGACCACTTTTTGCAACTTGGCACTGCGTGACTTTAACTGAAAATTGTGCGGTCATGCAATGTGGTACCCAAACAAAATGTACGTCCTTTTTTTCCTACAAACAGAGCTTTCTTTTGGTGGTATTTGATCACCTCTGTGCTTTTTTATTTTTTACGATATTAATAAAAAAAGAGTGAAAAATTTTGAGAAAAAATGACATTTTCAACTTTGTTTTTTAAAAAATATCCAATATACTCAATTTATGTCATATATTTTGGCCAAAATGTATTTAGCTATGTCTTTGACAAAAAAATCTCAGTGAACGTATTTTTATTGGTTTGCGCAAAAGTTATAGCGTCTACAAACTATGGTGTAAATACTGGAATTTACGCAGCTTTAATTTCTGACTGCCTATCTCATTTCATAAAGTGCTAAAATGACAGGGCAGTACAAACCCCCCCCCCCAAATTACCACTTTTTGGAAAGTAGACATCCTAAGGAATGTCCTGAGAGGCATGTTGAGGTCATTGAATATTTCATTTTTTTGTCACAGGTGTTTGAAAAATGACTAAAAAAAAAAAAAAATTATTTTTTTTTACACAAAGTTGTCATTGAAATTATATATTGCTCACACATGCCATGGGTATATGTGTAATTACACCCCAAAATATATTCTGCTGCTTCTCCTGAGTACAGGGATACCACATATGTGAGACTTTTTGGGAGCCTAGCTGTGTACGAGACCCCGAAAACCAATCCCCACCATCAGAATTTCAAAGGGCGTACATTTTTCATTGCATTTTCTCACTACCTATAACGGTTTAGGAGGCCCTGAAATGTCAAGATACCACAACCCCCCCCCCCCCCAAATGACCCCCATTTTGGAAAGTAGACACCCCGTGTGGTTTGCTGAGAGGCATGGTGAGTCCATGGAATATTTTATATTTTGCCACAAGTTTTGGGAAAATTACAGTTTTTTTTTTTTTTATTTATTTTTTTAACACAAAGTTGTCAGTAAAAGATAAATTCCTCACACATGCCATGGGTATATGTGGAATTACACCCCAAAATACATTCTGCTGCTTCTCTTGAGTATGGGGATACCGCATGTGTGAGACTTTTTGGGAGCCTAGCTGTGTACGGGACCCCGTAAATCAATCACCACTTTCAGGTTTTCTAATGGCGTAAATTGTGCATTTCACCGCCGCACTACCTGTCACAGTTTCGGAGGCCCTAAAATGTAAAGATAGCACAAAACCCCCCAAATGACCCCATTTTTGAAAGTAGACATCCCAAGCTATTTGCTGAGAGGCATGGTGAGTCCATGGAATATTTTATATCTTGCCATAAGTTCCGGAAAATATACGGAAAATATATTATTATTATTTTTTTTTTACAAAAAGTTGTCACTAAATATTTCTCACACATGCCATGGGTATATGTGAAATGACACCCCAAAAGACATTCTGCTGCTTCTCCTGAGTACAGGGATAGCCCATGTGTGAGACTTTTTTGCAGTCTAGCCGAGTACAGGACTCCTAAAATCAATCACCACTTTCAGGCTTTCCAAGGGCGTAAATTGTTGATTTCTCGCCTGACTACCTATCACAGTTTTGGAGGCCATGAAATGCCAAGACAGCACAACCCCCCCCCCCCCCCCCAATGACCCCTTTTTCGGAAAGTAGACACCCTAAGCTATTTGCAGAGAGGCATGTTGAGTGTTTTGCAGATCTCACTTTTTGTCACAGTGGAAATTTTGTCACAGTTTTGGAAATTGAAAAAAGAGGAAAAAAATTTAATTTTCCTGTTTTTTCTTCATTTTTCCAAAAAAAAAAAAAGAGAGCTGCAAAATACTCACCATGCCTCTCAGCAAATAGCTTGGAGTGTCTACTTTGCAAAATGGGGTAATTTGGGGGGTTTTGTGCCATCTTGGCATTTCATGGCCTTCAAAAGTGTGATAGGTAGTAAGGAGTGAGATCAACAATTTACACCCTTAGAAAGCCTGAAGGTGGGGATTGGTTTTCGGGGTCCTGTACGCGGCTAGACTGCCAAAAAGTCTCACACATGGGGTATCCCTGTACTCAGGAGAAGCAGCAGAATGTATTTTGGGATGTCATTTCACATATACCCATGGCATGTGTGAGCAATATATAATTTAGTGACATCTTTGTGTAAAAAAAACAAACAAAAAAAAGAAATAATAATTTTCCCGATACTTGTGGCAAAATATAAACTATTCCATGGACTCACCATGCCTCTCAGCAAATAGCTTAGAGTGTCTACTTTGCAAAATGGGGTCATTTGGGGGGGAGTTCTGTGTTATCTTGAAATCTCAGGTAGGGCTGCAACGACGCGTCGACGTAGTCGACTACGAAAAATCGTCGACGTGCGTGAAAAGCGTTGACGCGTCAACACGTGACGTCACACGCATACCAAAGATACGGCCAGTTCTTTCAACTTCACTTCTGCCGCGAGTACGAGACTTCCAATAAGACTTCCAATGCAATGCCCTCGATGCCTGTGCACAGTGGAGAACACTGTGCACGAGAGTTGGATTTTTCGGCAAGATGTTTCCGCAGCGCCGCTTTAAACATTGCCGGCCGGGCCGCTGCATTGATTGGGGCCGCTGTAGGCTGATCCCTCCCACTGTCCCACACAGACGAGATGTCACGCGCCACTCCAGCAGCAGCAGGTGAGCCTGAGGGGTCTGCACTGGGAGGGGGGGCTTACTAAGTGGTCTGTACTAGGTGGGAGGGCTTACTGTGAGGTCTGTACTGTGAGGGGGCTTACTGTGGGGTCTGTACTGGGAGGGGGCTTACTGTGGGGTCTGTACTGGGAGGGGGCTTACTGAGGGGTCTGTACTGGGAGGGGGCTTACTGAGGGGTCTGTGCTGGGAGGGGACTTACTGAGGGGTCTGTACTGGGAGTAGGGCTTACTGTGGGGTCTGTACTGGGAGGGGGCTTACTGAGGGGTCTGTACTGGCAGGGGGGGCTTACTGAGGGGTCTGTACTGGCAGGGGGGCTTACTGAGGGGTCTGTACTGGGAGGGGGCTTACTGAGGGGTCTGTACTGAGAGGAAGGCTTTCTGAGGGGTTGTACTGGGAGGGGGGCTTACTGAGGGGTCTGTACTGGGAGGGGAGCTTACTGAGGGGTCTGTCCTGGGAGGGGGCTTACTGAGGGGTCTGTACTGGCAGGGGGGCTTACTGAGGGGTCTGTGCTGGAAGGGGGCTTACCGAGGGGTCTGTACTCAGAGGGGGGCTTACCGAGGGGTCTGTACTGAGAGGGGGGCTTACTGAGGGGTCTGTACTGAGAGGGGGGCTTACTGAGGGGTCTGTACTGAGAGGGGGACTTACTGAGGAATAATGTAAAAAAGGATGGGGGCTATAGAACAGCTCCGTGGGAACGGCTGCATTAAGGGATGCTCACACCAACTATGTTAATTAGAAAAAATCTTTATTGAAGAGCAAAAAAGACACAGTGTCTAAAATGCCCCCTATGGGGGAACAGTGTACAAAATATAAAAGTATCAATGGTGAAAATATACAACAAACATGACAATCAACATAAAACAATGACTCACACACACCAAGCCGGCCACACATACACTCCGGAGGTACTGACCAACAGAATAACATACAGGCTGCATACGTTCCTAAACGGAATCTATGGATGCTGCTCTGTTATGAGTCTGTTGGTCGGCATGCCACAATAGAAAAAATTGTACCACAAAGTGGAAACTTGGTCACTTGAACAGGATTTGTCATTACGGTGTGGTACACCTGTTGCATATGATGTATGCCTAATAAGTCAGCAAGCTACTGATAAACCAAGTCCCTGAATAAGGTTGGAGTTCTGAAGTTCAAAATTCAAAAAGGAATGAAAAAATAGGAAAAACCAGTAATTTTCATTCAAAAACAATCTGTGTCATTCTTGAACTCATATAGATTATGATGATATTTTTTGGGACTCTGCTGCTTCAATTGAAGTCCTCAAAGACTGGAATGCAGTTGGAGGAATGTCTGTGTGTCATTGCTGACGAGCTGGATGTAATTTCAGTACATTTAAACTGAATAGTAATAAATGACTCCTAGTGGGTGACAAAAGAAGTTCACTTTGATTATAGGGGTAACAAGATCAGGCCAACATGATCACCTTGCCACAATGAAAGTCTCTCCTTATTAAGAACCAAATACGGGAGCTAGGGGAGAGACGCAGTATTGTTTGTTAACTGCGCAGGCTCACACCACTTCAGGGCTGTGTCTGGTATGATAACATAGTAATAGACATTTAGTCGACCACAGAGATATGGGTATCAACTAGTTATTTAGCCCAGACCTGCCGGTGTTCACTGCCCTTTCTCTATCCCCCTTTTTTTGTTCCAAAACAACTGTGGCTCACCGTAAGTTCTCCAGGCTGAAAAGAGCTGCTCAAAGACGGGAGACCGCTGTGACCCCTCCGTGGGTGAAGTGAACATGAAGGCCCAAGGTTTTCGTTCCGCTATCAGCGTTCCACGAGGAGGCAGCATGTACCATACGTCGCGGACTTATTACGCCATTCACAGGAGCTGGAACGCATCAGTGGCACTTCCGGGTGTTGTGCGGCCGGCGTGTGACGTCAACGCGTTTCGCGTGCGTGACGCACGCTTCTTCAGGACGTCATTGGTTAGTACGGAAGATCAATATAAAGGGGGTAGCCTGATTGGTAAGTGCAGACAGGTGACAGCACAACAGACATTCCTCAATACTGCTTCCTATGTAATTAAAAGACCGGATGGTGTTGCACCATCTTGTGGTTAAAAACAGGTAATGCTAATTATTTCATATTAACTGGCTAGTATTGTTGTGGCTCGGGGACTTGATTTAGCATAAAAGTTTAGGCAGGGTCAACAAAGGTATAGCGATATGGTGGGATTACTTTAAGCTAGTTAAGTCACTTAATGCAAATTTTACTGCTGTAATTAGGCTTCATTTACTGAATAACACCGCGACTATTCCCAAGATTGACTCAAACAGATATGCTAAAAAGTACTTGAAATTAAAGATGTCTTCATAAGGAATTTGAAACGAAGTTCAGGTCAAAACCACAGCCTGGCATTTTTAGCATATACAAGAAGATGTTTTAACCATCTCATTTAGGTTAATTTATAGAAGGTAACTATATAGGTGGAGTTCATTCATGAATTTATAGAGGGAAGAAAATAATTAATGATGCTATGATAAGCATCATCAAATACTATTGTAACAACCTCCAGGACTATTTTCATAGATAAAGGGAATTAGTGCCAATAATGGTATGATAAGTAAAATCGACCAGGGCATTAATAACCTAGTAACTCAATAAAGAGAAAGGGGGAGGGCCTGCATAAAGTTAGAAATATAGCACATATTTCAACTTGTTTCATGGGCAACAGGAATGATGTCACGTGAAAAAGTTAGTAATCAAGTGGTCATATTCCCTATTTTATCTATGCCATATTGGGGCTCTATTCTCCCATAGTTGGATTTTCCCAAGCTGATCTTTCCACTTATCGGGTTCCTAATTCCCTAGACAAGCCTAGTCCACCTATCCTTCAACAATACCTGGATGTTATGGTTCCAGAAAGATACGAAGACTCATTTCTGTGTTTAGGCCTAGGGGTACCAAAGTCTGGAGTCTAAATATCCAGGCCTTCTCCTCTTTTAACAGGACTTTATCAAAGTCTCCTCTCCTAGAAGATATCTTAAGAGCCCAGAAGCCTATTACTTTCAGACCAGAAGGGTCACTATTATGCTTCTCGGCAAAGTGTGTGCCGATGGGAGTATCTTCCTTGAGTCGCACACTTTTGAGGTGTTCTCCTATTCTAATGCGTAGTTGCCTTTTGGTCTTTCCTACGTACATTTTGTGGCACGGGCACATGATGATATACAGTACCCTTGAGGTGGAACAGTTTATAAAGGACTCAATGCCATAGATGACCTTGGCTGTAGAATCAGTGTAGACCTGTGTTTTAGTTACATGGCCACAGATCTGACAGTGACCACATGGGTACATCCCCTTTAAGGGTTTCATCAAGGACTTACTGAGGAGTCTGTACTGAGAGGGGGACTTACTGAGGGGTCTGTACTGGCAGGGGGGCTTACTGAGGGGTCTGTACTGGGAGGGGGGCTTACTGAGGGGTCTGTACTGGGAGGGGGGCTTACTGAGGGGTCTGTACTGGGAGGGGGGCTTACTGAGGGGTCTGTATTAATTACAGGATTAATTGGCTAATCAAAAAAACACTCAAGCCAAAAAAATAAAATAAAAATAATCGTTAGATTAGTCGACTAATCGTAAAAATAATCGATAGATTAGTCGACAGACAAATTAATCGTTAGTTGCAGCCCTAATCTCAGGGCCTCTGAAACTGTGACAGGTAGTGCAGAGGAAAAATACACAACTTACACCATTAGAAAACCTGAAGGTGGGGATTGGTTTTCGGGGTCCCGTACACAACTAGGCTCCCCAAAAGTCTCACACATGGGGGGTATCCCTGTACTCAGGAGAAGCAGCAGAATGTATTTTGGGGTGTCATTTCACATATACCCATGGCATGCGTGAGCAATATATCATTTAGTGACAAGTGACAACTTTGTGTAAAAAAAAAAAAAACAAATTGTAATTTTCCTGAAACTTAGGGCAAAATGTAAAATACTCCATGGACTCAATATGCCTCTCAGCAAATAGCTTTGGGTGTCTACTTTCCAAAAAGGGGTCATTTGGGGGGTGTTTGAACAGTCCTGGCATTTTATGGTCAATCTTAGCGACACAGCACCCACTCTTCTAACCACTTGAAAACCAAGCCTTTTCTGTTACTTTTTGTTTACATGAAAAAATATTTTTTTTTTACAAGAAAATTACTTTGAACCCCCAAACATTATATATATATATTTTTTTTAGCAGAGGCCCTACAGAACAAAATGGTGGATGTTGCAATTTTTTTTATCACACGTTATTTGCGCACACATTTTCCAAACGCAATTTTTGCGTAAAAAAAAACACCTTTTCTATATTTAATGCACTATACAATTCCTAATTGTCTGGTAAAATTTAAAATATGATCTTATGCCGAGTACATAGACACCAAACATGACATGCTTTAAAAATTGCGCACGCCCGTGCAGCGGCAACAATCTACATTAACAAAAGCCTTTAAAAGTCTTTACAGGTTACCACTTTGGACTTACAGAAGAGGTCTACTGCAAGAACTACTGCACTCTACCTGGCGTTCGCGGCGATACCTCAGATGCATGGTGCAATTGCGGTTTACATGTGACACTAGACCAATGCTTGTGTGCGCATTTGCGCGCAAGCATGGGGGGACAGGGGGGCTTGATTTTTTATTATTTATTTATTTATTTATTTTTTTTTGCTTTTTTATGTTATTTTGACACATATTTTCTTTCATTTTTTTTTTTTAATCATTTTTATTGTTATCACAGTGAATTTAAATTTCCCCTATGATAGCAATCTGTAGTGACAGGTACTCTTTTTTTTTTTTAAAAAAATTGGGGTCTTTTAGACTCTAGATCTCTCCTCCGACCTTAACGCATCTGACCACACCAAAATTGGTGTGATAAAATGCTTTCCCAATTTCCCAGTGGCGCTGTTTATTTCTGGCGAAACAGAAGTCATGAATTGCTCGTAGCTTCCGATATCTTAGGCCATAGAGATGATTGGAGCCATTCTCATCTCCAATCAGCTCTATGGTTAGATAACTGAACCACCGACTGCACTCTCGGGTTAACCGGTGGGACAGGAGAGCCTGAGAAAAACCGTGGAAGGTGGCGGAAGGCAGCAGGAGGGGGGGGGTAGTCCCCTCCCACTGCATGTAAAAGCAGTCTAGTGGGCAATTATCCGCTAGGATTTCTTTTACATGTAAGCCGACCGCTGGCTGTAAAAAACGATTCCAAGATGATGCCTAAATCTGCAAGCATCATCCTGGTATAACCACTCAAAGTCCAGCAACGTACCAGTACATTGCTGGTCCTTGTTTGGCATATAGTGTAGGTTTTTTTTTTTTTCATGCAGCCTGTTGGCTGAACAAAAAAAAAAGAGAGCCTAACCGAAATCACCACAGGAATATTGTGTAGTATTACACACCATTAACCGCCCAAACAGCCACCCACTGATTTTAATGGTGGGTATACATGACAATATTCCACGTATACCTAAAGGTATTTTAACTGCAGTGGTGAAATCAGCCTACCCCAGCTGCTGCCATCAGAGGTATCCATATATGCTGTGCGCAAACGCTGTTTGTGTCAGAATATATAAAATCAATGTGACAGCCGACGGGTACCTGCAAGAGAAACAGGTTAACAAAAGAATGAAAAACAAACAAAGTACAGTAAAAGTACAGTAGGAAGTGTAGAAGAACATAAAAATAACTTAGACGACCACTATTTTTGGCTTTTTTATTTCATGTTTTTATGTATTTTTTTTTCTTCAAACGTTAAGAGTTCCAGGTTCCGGGTTAGGGTCTCTCAAAATGACGATAGCCATCGAACATCTTTTGAGACCCTGTGTAAATGTGCCCTAAACGGTGCCGTGCTGTACCCTACGCTAATATACCACTAGTGCGTGGTAGCGACAATAATTACGGGTGTCACGCCTAAATCCGCGCTTGCTGCAGACACGGCATCTTTTTTGGGGCTATCTTTGGGTAGGGGTACTCGGGAGGTATTCCGGAAAATGCCTCTCATGCAGCCGGCTCACTGCATTTGGTTTGGGAATTTGGGCAGGAGCACCAGCTGGATACAGATCTCTTATCTCTTCTTGGAATTGAAAGAAGGATAATGTTCCGGCAGACGCTTTGTATAAGACAAAAGCGTTGTAAATAGCCAACTGAAATAGGTATACAGACACTTTTTTGTACCAGCGTCTGGCCTTACGGGCAATTAAGCATGGTCCCATCATCTGGTCGTTGAAGTCCACCCCTCCCATTTTACGGTTATAGTCGTGGACACTGAGGGGCTTCTCAACAACAACACCGGTGACCGTAGTAATTTCGACTGCCGTGTCTGGGTGAATGGAGGACAGAACGAAGACGTTCCGTTTGTCCCTCCACTTCACTGCAAGCAATTCATCGAACCTCAAGCAGGCTCTCTCCCCCGAGCTCAGTGGGGCATTTACTAGCCGTTGGGGGAAGCCCCGGCGATTAGATCGTACGGTGCCACAAGCGCCAATTTGCAATTGAAAGAGGTGTCTAAAAAGTGGCACGCTTGAATAAAAATTGTCCACGTACAAGTGGTACCCCTTTCCGAATAATGGTGACACCAAGTCCCAAACTATCTTGCCGCTGCTCCCTATGTAGTCTGGGCAGTCGGGGGGCTCCACAGAGCTATCTTTTCCCTCGTAGACACGGAAACTAACTGTATAGCCTGTGGCCCTGTCACACAGCTTGTACAGATTGACCCCATATCTGGCACGCTTGCTGGGGAGATACTGTTTGATAGCAATGCGGCCAGAAAACTTGATCATGGACTCGTCAACGCAGACATCTTGTTGGGAGGTAAACAAGGCTGCAAACTGCTGATTGAAGTGGTCTACGAGGGGCCGAATTTTGTGGAGCCGATCATATTCAGGGTCTCCACGAGGACGACAGAGTTCATTGTCGCTGAAATGCATAAACCGAAATATTTGTTCGCATCGAGCCCTGGATATAGCAGCAGAGAACACGTGCATTTGATGAATTGGGTCGACCAATATAACCGCAATTCATTCTTTTTTGTAATGCCTGTGTTGAAGGATAGGCCCAGAAAGATTTTAAAATCGGGAATCGTCATAGGATTCCAGCCGAATGGTCTGGCAAGGGGTGAATTTGGGTTGGCGGCGATGAATTGTTGTGCGTATAAATTTGATTGATCCACAATAGATCTGAAAAGATCTTCAGTGAAAAACAGCTCAAAAAAGTTAATGGGATTAAAACCAGCTGTTTCCACTTGGATTCCGGGTTTGGGCAGTGAATGGGGGAAGTACTGGCGCTGTGGAATCTGTGGGCTTCCAATTAGGATATGCCAGCGCTTCAGGGAGGGCACTATGGGCTCTACGGGCCTGTCTTCAAATACACGGTGGCTGCGGACCACTACTCGTGCTAGCCACTGCACCAGCTTCAACTGCACTTATGGGACTCGCCACGTCACCAAGTGCTACTGCAGTGGTGGTTGTACTAGGTCCAGGGTGTACTAGGCCGCTCGTGCTTTCCAGATCACGAGAAGTGTGAGCGGCACAAGTACTGGCACTCTGCTGCATACGAGAAACATCCAGTTCTTGCATCTCAGCAACTCCAGAATGGGGTCGGATACGCCTGACCTTAGCAGGGACCCCTCTGTCGCCTGAGCTATCTGTCAGGGAGCCGCTGCTGTCATCAGGTTCGTATACTGACCCTGATTCTGCCAGTAAGGCTTCCCCATCGCTCTCATCTGACATGGTCAGTATACTGTAAGCTTCTGCACTACTGTACCGACGTTTGGTCATTTTAGTAACTAAATTTACCGGTACAGTAGTGTGACTAACAGGTAAAAAAGCACCTGGTTGTCAAGGACTATTTGGTCGCTACAAAAAAAACTGCTAGTGCTAGCAGAGATCAGGCCTGACTCTGCTAACGTAGCGGTTTTGTGTGATTTGTGTTTTTTGTAAGTGACAGTAATCTATTGATTACTACACTTGCCTGGGTAGGGTGGGCTGGGCGGAGGGGCTAAACGCAGGTGCTGGCAGGAATCAGTGCTGATTGTGCAAACACTGCGTTTTGGGAACACTAAACTATGGGGACGCTAGTATAGTTCTGATCAGATCAGATATTGATCTGTTCAAACACTATACTAGTAATGGAGGTGTGTGTTAGTGTACTTGACTCTAACTGATGCTAAATAACAGTGGTGTAGTGGGACCCTGACGCTAACTAGCCTAAGTTGTGTCATCCGTGACACTAATACAGTGATCGGTAATCACTGTATATAGTGAACACTGTGACAGGGCAGTGAATGGGGTTAACTGGGGGAGATCGAGGGGTTAAACCTTTATAGGGGATAAATGGTGGGTGGCCTAAACCTATTTGGGCTTAGCGCAAGCGCTAATTAGGGTCACAAGTGACACTAAATACAGTGATCAGTAGTTATAGTTATCTGATATACTGTATATATTAGTGCACTGTGTGATAGGGAGTGAAGGGGTTAACTGGGGGAGATCAAGGGGTTGAAAGTTTATTAGGGGATAGATGGCGGGTGGCCTAAACCTATTTGGGCTTTGCGCAAGCGCAAATTAGGGTCACAAGTGACACTAAATACAGTGATCAGTATTTACCTATATACTGTATTTAGTGCACATAGTGATAGGGAGTGAAGGGGTTAACTGGGGGTGATCAAGGGGTTAAAACTTTATTAGGGGATAGATAGCGGATGCCCTAACCCTATTTGAGCCTAACGCAAGCGCAAATTAGGGTCACAAGTGACACTTATACAGTGATCAGTAAAAGATCTGTATACCACTGTATACAGTGTTCAGTTTGAGGGGTGATCAGGGGTGATCAAGGGGTTAAATGTTCCTATGTGAGGTGTGTCAGTGTGCTGTTTGGTGGAACTCACATTTTTGATGTCTCTCTGTCTTCTCCTTGAACCGAAAGGGCTCCAGAAGGGACAGTTACATCACTTCCCCTGCCTGTGTTTACATTACACAGGCAGGGGACATGATGCCATTGGCTGGAACCGATCACCAGATCCAGACCAAAAATCAGTGGTCTGTATCTGGTGGCGGATCGGTTCTCTGCCGAATCAGACCAGGATCGTCGCGCGGGAGCGCGCCCTGCAAGCCGTGATCGTGCCCGACGTAGGTCTACGTCACTGGACGGAATTGAGCCACTTTGCCGCAGTACCAGCTCAGTGAGTGGTCGGCAAGTGATTAATTGGGGTCCGGACTGGTTTGCCAACATTATGTTCCTGACATACTGCACTTTCTTTTATTTTTGTTACAGCAAAATAATAGAACCCCAGAGGCCACCAATGGTAATTAACCATCCTTTTCGTTCCCAATGCTGAAAAATGACAATTATCATGATACAGCTCAAACAGGGAAGGAAACAACGTTGATGGTGCAGTGCAATCGCCTTATTACGCAGTTTCCATACACCATTGGGGGTAGTCTTGGCACCCTTTTTAATCCAGGTTGCTTTATGAGCAGAAACACTCTGTAGCTGGGACAAGATGCTCTCATCTACTACCAAAGACATTTCCAACTAAATGTACTCCACCACATGCTGCAGAATGACTCTTCTAGCATTTTCATCTGCCAGGGCATTACCCTGAGAAATTAAATCATCCAATTTAGTATGGGCTTTACATTTTACAAATGCCACCCTTCATGGAAGCTGTACTGCTGTCAGAAGTCTAATGATCAGATCTTTGTTGTCAGATCTTGTCGGGGATCCAGACGCTGTCATGAATCCCCTTTCTCTCCACAATTGTGCAAAATTGTGCACCACCCCAACTGCATAGGCTGCATCACAGTAAATGTTGACCTCACTGTCCCGTGTTATCTCGAACGCTACACGCAGATCAGTGAGTTCAGTGGCCTGAGCAGACTTGGTGTTGGGCACAATATTGGTATACACGATTAGCTTTTTTCCATTTTTACATAGTTACATAGTTACATAGTAGGTGAGGTTGAATAAAGACAATAGTCCATCTAGTTCAACCTGTGTAGGTATGTGTGGCTGTAATCATCTCCCATACCCCTGAATGTTCTGATCCTTGAGATGTAAGTCTAAGAGTCTTTTGAAAGCCACCATACTACCCGCAGAAACCACCTCTTGTGGTAGAGAATTCCACAATCTTGTTGCCCTAACAGTAAAGAACCCCCCGCATTGCCTGAGGTTAAAACGCTTCTCCTCTAATCGCATTGTATGCCCTCGAGTCCTCATGCAATCCCTTCGAATTAACAGCTTTTTTTCTAAGCTGGGATCCCCATTAAGATATTTATAAATTGCTATCATGTCCCCCCTCAGACGTCTCTTCTCCAGGGAGAATAAATCGAGCGATTGTAGACGCTCTTCATAGTCAAGGTCCTCCAATCCCCTAATTAGTTTAGTTGCCCTTCTCTGGACTCTCTCCAGCTCCAACACATCCCTCCTGAGGACTGGCGACCAGAACTGGACGGAATACTCCAGATGCGGTCGGACCAGAGTTTTATAAAGTGGAAGGATTATAGTCTTATCTCTGGAATGCATCCCTTTCTTTATGCATGCTAATATTCTGTTGGCTTTGGAAGCTGCCGCTTGACATTGCATGCTGTTTCCTAATCTATCATCAACCAAGACTCCCAGATCCTTCTCCATTTTTGATTCCCCCAAGGGCTCCCCTCCTAACGTGTATTGTGTTTTTATGTTTTTAGTCCCCAAGTGCAAAACCTTACACTTCTCCACGTTAAACCTCATTTGCCATGTCGTTGCCCACTCTGTTATTTTGTCCAGGTCATTCTGCAGGATATCTGCTTCATGTTGTGAAGTTATTGCCCTGCCCAATTTTGTGTCATCTGCAAAAACTGATATCGAACTACTGATCCCGACCTCAATGTTGTTTATGAATAAATTGAACAAGGTTGGTCCCAGGACTGAGCCTTGGGGGACCCCACTTACCACCTCAGACCAGTCTGAGTATGCGCTGTTTATTACTACCCTTTGGACACGCCTTTTTAGCCAGTTCCGTATCCAAGAGCAAACCCTGCTATCGATACCTGCAGACCTTATTTTATAAATTAAGCGCTTGTGGGCAACTGTATCAAACGCCTTAGCGAAATCCAAGTACACCACATCCACTGGTCTCCCCCTATCTAGCTCACAGCTCACCTCCTCGTAGAATGTTAGGAGATTGGTTTGACAAGAACGCCCATTTGTAAACCCGTGCTGATTACTGCTGATGATGTTGTTGTCCTTAGCAAACTCTACGATATAGTCCCTTATCATCCCCTCCAGAAGTTTACATACTACTGATGTCAAACTGACAGGCCTATAATTTCCCGGGATATGCCTCTGGCCCTTTTTGAATATTGGAATCACGTTAGCTTTCTTCCAATCCCCTGGTACATCTCCTGTCCTAATACTGTCAGCAAAGATCAGGAACAGTGGTCTCGATATAACTTTACTGAGTTCCTTGAGTACTCTCGGATGTATGCCATCCGGTCCTGGTGATTTGTTTGTGTTAAGTTTATCCAGCCTTTCCCTGATTTCCCCCTCTGTTAGCCATGGTGGCAAGTCCTGTTTATTACTACTAACCATACAGTCATGGTCAGTGTACCCCTCCTTTTCCTGTGTAAAGACTGACGAGAAAAAAGCATTTAGCACGGTTGCTTTTTCAGTGTCCTCTGTAACCATCCTCCCATCATTGTTAATTATGTGTGCAATATGCTCTGCCTTAGTTTTTTTGCTGTTGATATATTTAAAGAATTTCTTTGGGTTTTTTTTACTATCCTCCGCTATTTGTCTCTCAAAGTTGATTTTAGCCATCTTGATTTCTTGTTTACTTTTCTTATTTGCCTCCTTGTATTGCTCGAAAGCCGATACTGTGCCCTCTGATTTATATTTCTTGAAGGCCAATTTTTTCCCCCAAATAAGTTTTTTGACGCTACAGTTTAGCCAGCCAGGTTTGGCTTTGTCTCTTCTAAATTTATTTCCCATAGGAATGCACTGCAAGATGCCTTTGCCTAATATGTTCCTAAAGCATTCCCATTTTTCCTCTGTGGTCAGGGATCCCAGGGTTTGGTCCCAGTTTACCCTTTCCATCATTGAGTACAATTTTGGAAAGTTTGCCCTTCTGAAGTTTAGGGTTCTTATGTTCCCCACTTGTCTTGTTATGTTGTTATTTACACTAAATGTGATCATCCTGTGATCGCTAGAGCCCAGGTTGTCCTGGACTCCTACCTCCGAGATTATGTCTGGGTCATTAGTGAGCAATAGATCCAGGACTGCGTTTTCTCTGGTAGGGGAATCCACCAACTGTGACATGTAATTATCCAGTAAGGTTTCCGTGAATAGGCGGGCCTTCTGTGAGTGTGCAGTCCCCTCTTCCCAGTCAATGTCGGGGTAATTGAAGTCCCCCAATACGATGACTGATCCCAATTTTGCCACTTTACCCATTAGTGCTAAAAATTCCAGCTCTACCTCCTCCCCTTGGTTAGGTGGCCTATAGCAAACCCCCACAATTACTTTCCCCTTTTCTCCTTCCCTATGGAGTTCAACCCACACAGATTCTAAATCCATGCTCATCCCATCCGTAATGTCACTCCTTTCTGTCACCTTTATATTGTTCTTGACATAGAGACATACCCCTCCCCCTCTTTTTCCTACCCTGTCCTTCCGGTACACCGAATACCCTTGGATATTGGCCAGCCAGTCATGTGAGGGGTCGAACCAAGTCTCTGTTATTCCCACAAGGTCTATGTCCTCCTCATGTACTAACATTTCCAACTCATCCATTTTATTAGCTAGGCTCCTGGCATTAGCATATACCCCTCTTAGTTTTAAGGAAGTTAAGCGCAATTGGTGGTTATGTTTATTCCTGTTTGGTCTGAGGTTCTCCCGCACAGACCTGCCAATTGACATTGTGGACCTACTGTCGCTGCTGACACTACAGCTGCCTTCAGTCCTCTGCTCCCTCCTGACTGACTCTACTTCTGAGCCCTCCCCCCCGTCTCCTAGTTTAAAAGCCCCTCCAACTTGGTGGCCATCTTTCTCCCCAAAAGAGCTGTACCGTCCCCATTAAGGTGCAGCCCATCCTTACTAAAGAGCCGGTAGCCGACTGAGAAGTCAGCCCAGTTCTCCAGGAACCCAAACCCCTCCTTCCTACACCAATTCCTCAGCCACTTGTTAAAGCGGAGTTCCACCCTGGTTATACATTTCTTTACAAAAATACCCCCGGGACAGTCAGGGCTAGCACATTCCACAATGGCTAGCCTCTGATCTGTCCCGGGTTGCACTTACCTTTCAGGAGATATACTTACCTTGAAATTGTCTTCTCCAGCGCTGCCATCTCAGGTGTGGGCAGCTTGAAGCCAGCACGATCCTCTTCCGCGTCCTCTTCGGTCCTCTTCCTCCTTCTTCGGTCCCACGATGCACTGCACCGGCCCCGACGTCACTTCCGGGTCGCGCGCGTCATCCCTCCACAGCTTCTGGGCATGCCCAGAAGCTGTTTAGAAGGGGATGACGCGCGCGCCCCGGAACTGACGTCGGGGCCGGTGCAGGCGCAATGATTCCTGGGAGCTATGACGTTCAGCTCCCAGGAATCATTGCAAAAGTCAGGAAGTGACGAATCGCCGTGGCCGCCGAGGGGAGGAAGAAGGAAGTAAGGTGAGTATATTTTCTCTAAAAGGTAAGTGAAAAAAAAAAAAAAAATTGCGATTATCCATTTGTTTTTCAGGTGACCGGGAGCGAGAAGATGGAGGTAAGTATAAATTTCGGGTGGAACTCCGCTTTAAGTTCCCTAATCTCCTTCTGCCTCTCTTGTGTGGCTCTGCACATTCAGCACATTCAGCTAATGTAACTCCATCATCTCTTTTTAAAGAGAAACCATCCACAAAGTTGCACTAGCGGGGAACTCTTCAAGTGGGAAATCTTGCAAATCGATGCGTGAAGTAGTTAATTTGTCCTGCATCTGATGGCAATCATGGGCTGTCAAAAGCAAAGAATCATAAACATCCTCTTCTGGTAAGAAAGTTGATGGATTTAAAATCTGACATTTCTGAATGAAGATTAGGAGCTGATAACAGAATGAGATAATGAGTCAATCTCTGAGCAGAAAAGGGTCACGTATAGGCGCTGTTCAACAAATTTTCAAGCTCATGGGGACATAGCAATATCAAAGTATTCCCTAAGACAATGTCAAATGCTTTCTCCACCAGCAAAGCAGCAGCTGCTACTGATTTCAGGCAACCGGGTAATCACCTGGCCACACTGTCCAGGGGATAACTGTAATAGCCTACTGGTCGATACGTGTCCCAAAACATTTGGGTTAAGACTCCATTGGCATGTCCATTCGTTTCTGTACAAAAAAGATAAAACTTCTTTGCATACTCTTGGAGGCCTAGTCATGGGGCCGAAATCGGAGGCCCCTTTTTATTTCTTTAAAAGCCTTTCTCTATCGTTCATTGATGGACGCACTCTTCTGATCTTCATATTAGTAGGGTTATACTGTCCCCTATAGGAGTATGACACTAGGCAGAAAAAAGATCTGGCTACGCCTTTGGGCAGTCCTAGGGGGTATACCCTCTGTCGCCCTGCTATAGGATGTCAGTTTTAATCTGTCTAGTCAGGAGTAAGGACCTAGTTCCTTGCTGGAATCTCTGGTCCTGGCAAAGTTTTTTTCTAGATAGTTTTTTTTTTTAGTTAGTCTTTTCTTTGAATTTTTTTTCCTGTGAGATCTAAAAGCAACTATGCTGGATCTGGGCGACGGGCTGGATATATAGATCCAGTGGTCACCCCAGCCGGACAACGAGTGCATGCAGACCTTAGCTCCTCGCTGGGTCGGCCGTGGCATAATCCCACTGGACGTGGACTGGCCCCGCGAGTTTAAAACGTCTCGCCAGGTCACATATGACCGGGTCTAGGCCCGAGTCGCAGCGTTCCTATTTCGCCGACAGCCCCCCCACTTCGGCGGAGAGGGGTTCTGTCAGGAGATGGCACCTGCCTTTTCCTGGTATAGTTAATTGTTCCCCCCCCCTCTCCCCTGGCGGGTTTTGGGGTGGACACAGGCCCCTCCCTAGGACGGTCGGACCCTCACAACCCCGGGTTCCCCTCTGTCCTGTCATGCACCCCCCCACCTGCCCTCTCTCACTACTGGGGCCATTGGGACGTTTGTAACTACTTCCGGGGGCTGGGTCTGAGCTTCAGGCTGCGGGGGGTTCGCCGCCGGCGACAGACGAACGATCGTGCTGGGGGGGGGTTCTACCTGTCACTCCAGGGCCCACCTTCCAATCAATCCCATTCAGGAGGCTGGGGGGTCCCCACAAGGGTCCTCAGCTCCACAGGCCACCATTTTCTTGTAGCCTATGTGCTCTGCATGAATCGGCAGCCATCTTGGTACACCCGGCACCATTTTACAGTGGTTTTCTGATAGGAATCACTGAATGGGAGTTCCTGGAGGCATTTTTCTGGGTGGAGCCCCTCCCTATGCCCTGGTGCTGATCTTTAGTTCTTCTTCTTGGATCGAGATCGCTGCTGACATGTGCTGTGCAGACGTTTTGGGCCTCCTGGTGCATCTTTGGTGTAGGGTGGGTCTCTCTTTCTCTGCTGGGGGTCTCAAGTGCGCTCTGCCTTACCTCTTGGGGGTGCTGTAGCGCGATGGGACGTTTTAAAAAAGAAAAAAATATATATATATATGTGTGTGTATATATATATATATATATATATATATATATATATAATTTTTTTTTTTTTTTTTCAACTTTTTGCTTATGGGTTCCCCTGGTGCTACATGGACCCTGCAGAACATGTGTCCCCACTTGACCACCTCACAGAGGCCACAGGCCCCTTTGGATTCCAGTTGTCAATAAATGAACTTTCGGCGGTCCTGGAATAGTTTGGAATAGTCTGGAATAGTTTGTGTCCTGGGTGGAAGTGGCCTTTAAAGGGCCAGGTGATAAAAAAACGCCCTCTGCCTGCCCCGGCTTCATCTGATGTCTCAGATTCTGAGTCTGACTCAGCCACCGCAGACGCGGGTCTCCCTACGGGTTCTACTACCTCGCGCCCTGTCTCTTCTGACATTGAGGATGACATTACTACCTCCGCAACCACGCAAGAAAAGGCGCTGGTGGACACACTGGTTGTATCTGTGCGTGAGACCCTAAATATGGAGGACGCAGCTACGACTGCGACTGAGGTGCAGGTTACGTTTGGCACTCACAAGCCATCCAGAGCGACAAAAGTTTTTCCCTTCCCACTTTTTTTGGCATGTTTTTAAAAAGGAATGGGACCGCCCAAAGCGTTCCCCTGGGGTGCCTAAGCGGTTTGCTAGATGCTATCCCTTTGAGGAGTCCCTTATAAAGAAGTGTACTCTGCCACCTACGGTGGACCTTCCGGTCTCCAGACTGAATAAAGCTACCATGATCCCAGTGGAGGATTCCCCATCCTTTAAGGATCTGGCGGATAGAAAGGCGGAGTCCGTGGCCCGCAATATGTACTCTCTGGCGGGGTCTGCACTCAGACCGGTGTTTACAATTGCCCTGGTCTCGCAAACATTGGCTGAATGGGCTAAGTTACTACGCCATGACGTGGAGGGGAAACCTCCTGCCTTTTGAGGACCTGTTGGACCAGCGGGTGCAAGGGCTGCAATTTGTTTGCGATGCCGCGTTTGGATGCTGCTCTCAAATTGGGTCGACTGTCGGTTTCGGTCCTCCGGTGTATACTTTGGTTTGGGGCTACCCTGGATGACATTATTAAAAATCTCACAGGGGGTAAGAGCACCTTTCTCCCACAGGTAAAGGTAAGGACCCGCAAGAAGTTTTTTCGTCCCTCAGGTGATAAGGCAAAGCCCTTCAAGACTCCCTCGGGTGGTTCCAAGCGACCCTGGTCTGGAAAACCGAAACCGAAAACTTTGGCCTGAAGGTGCGCTCTCACCCGTATCTGTGGTGGGGGGACATCTTTGCCGGTTCCCGGACCTGTGGCTATCCCGGATACAAAACAAATGGGTTCAAGAGGTCCGGTTACAAAATCGAGTTTCGATCCGTCCTGCCGGTAAGGTTTTTCCCTTCCAATGTGTGACTGTCCCCGGATCGCTTACAGGCTTTCTTTGGGGCAGTACAGGTCCTGGTACAACAGGGATTAATAGTTCAGATTCCGTGTGCGGAACGTTTTCAGGGCTTTTATTCAAACCTGTTTACGGAAGGAAGGCATGGTGCGTCCAATCCTGGACCTGAAGGCACTGAATTGCTTTGTGCGAGTTCAAAAATTCAAGATGGAATCAGTTTGCACGGTGGTAGCTTCCCTACAGCAATGGGATTTCCTGGCCTCCATAGACATCAAAGATGCCTACCTTCACATCCCGATATGTGCAGGACACCAACGGTTTCTCTGTTTTGCCGTGGGAGAGGATCACTATCAGTTTGTGGCATTACCGTTTGGTCTCGCCTCTGCTACTCGGGTCTTCACAAAGGTGTTGGCACTGTTGCGACAGCGGGGATATCGGTCCTGGGTTACCTGGACGATCTGATTCTACGTTTGGAGTCTCCCATGGTACTGGAAACAAATTTGGCAATCACCATGAGAACTCTGGAGGAGCTTGGATGGATTCTGAACCTTCAGAAGTCATCCTTGGTCCCTTCCATGAGACTGGACTATCTGGGCCTGACTTTGGACTCAGCCAGGGTGTTTCTTCCTCCGAAAAAACTCCAGATTGCGATTTAGCTGTAGCTGTCCAAGTGGTCGTCCCTACGGACCTGTATGAGAGTTCTGGGACTAATGGTGTCGTCTTCGAGGTGGTCCCCTTCGCTCAATTCCACATGAGGATCCTCTAGAAGGAAATCCTTCTCAAATGTAACAAGAATCCAAGTTTCCTGTACAATCAGATCCAGCTGAGTCAGGTGACCAGGGAGTCCATGATATGGATGCTCAAGCAAGGGAAATCCTTCCTCCCTGTATATTGTCAATTGTCACCACGGATGCCAGTCTGTCCGGGTGGGGAGGGGTTCTCGGCAGGTTGTCTGCTCAAGGAGTCTGGTCCCTGGAAGATTCCAGGTTGCCAATTAAATGTTCTGGAGCTGAGAGCGATCAGGCTTTGCCTACTCCACTGGACCGAACACAGGGTTGTTTAGTGCACATTCAATCGGACAATGCCATGGCTGTGGCTTATGTCAATCACCAAGGGGGCACCAAAAGTGTCCTTGCGGCCTTGGAAGTGGGAGGCATCCTTCGATGGGCGGAATGCTTTGTTCCAGCTCTCTTCGCTGTTCACATTCCAGGTGTGGAAAATTGGCAGGCGGATTACCTCCAGCCGACAGGCCTTGGATGCAGGGGAATGGTCTCTCCATCTGGAGGTATTCCAGCAGTTGTACCTTCGTTGGGGCACTCCAGATGTAGATCTGTTGCGTCTTGGATCAAAAGGAAAGTGCAGAGGTTTGTGGCCCGCTCCCAAGACCCTCTGGCAAATGCGCTGGTGGCCCTGTGGGGTTAGCATCAGCTGGTGTATGCCTTTCCTCCTCTCAAGTTGCTGCCAAGACTTCTTCGCAGGATCGAGGTGGAAGGGATTCCAGTCATTCTTGTGGCTCCTGACTGGCCTCGCCAAGCTTGGTATGCCAACCTGGTCAGGCTAGTCGCAGACGCTCCTTGGAGTCTTCCTCTCAGGGTGGATTTACTGTCTCAGAGGCCAATCTTCCATCCTGATTTGCGGTTGCTGGCTTTGACGGCTTGGCTGTATAAAGCCAGGTGCTGAAGGACAGTGGTTTGTTTGCTTCAGTAATTCCTACTCTGCTTAAAGCAAGGAAAGCGACTTCTAGGAAGATCTATCATCGTATGTGGAAGTCGTATATTGCGTGGTGTGAGTCTCTTGGGGCTCCTCCTCGCTCTTACTCGGTGGTTCGGATCTCGGCCTTCCTTCAACGGGGTGTTGATCAAAAGTTGACCTTGAGTGCTATCAAGGGTCAGGTCTCCGCCTTGGCAATCTTCTTCCAAAGACCATTGGCCACCCATTACCTGGTGCATAACTTCATCCAGGGGGTGCGACACTTGGTACCTCCGTTGCGACCTCCGTTGCCACCTTGGGACCTTAATTTGATGCTGTCGGTTCTCAAAAAACCTCCTTTTGAAAGTATTCGGGAGATTCCCCTGCTCACCTTATCCCAGAAGGTGGCCTTCTTGGTGGCTATTACTGCTGTGCGCAGGGTGTCAGAACTGGCAGCTTTGTCCTGCCGTTCTCCCTATATACAGTATGTTGGTTCACAGGGATAAAGTGGTACTTCGTCTGGATCCGTTCTTCCTTCTGAAGGTGGTTTCCAGTTTTCACTTAAATGAGGATATCGTGTTACCTCTTTGTGTCCTAAGCCAAAACATCCTAAGGAATTTGCACTGCATACTTTGGATGTGGTTCGGCCAATCAAGTTGGATTTGCTTTTTGTGCTCAAGGATGGCCCAAAGAAAGGCCTGCCTGCATCTGCAGTGACTATTTTCAGATGGATCAGACACAGTGGTGCAGGCGTTTTCAATTAGGGTCAGGTTCCTCCTTACCCTGTTAAGGCGCATTCTACTTGGGCGCTTAGTGCTTCCTCAGCTTTTCACCATCAGGCATCTGCTTCAGGTTTGCAAGGCGGCTACCCGGTCGTCTGTTCATACCTTCACAAAATTTCATAAGGTGGATGTGCTGGCATCTGCAGATGCCTATTTTGGCCGCAAAGTTTTGCAGGCTGCTGTTTTAAGGGGGTTTCTTAGTCTCCCTTGAGGGTGTTTATGGTTTTTTCAGGTGGGTCTCATTTTGTTGTTCTGATAAGTCCTATATTGCCTGGTTGGCTATGGTTTAGTCTTGGGGACTTATTTTTCTGCTGTTCCCACCCCTCATTTAATGGCACTGCTTTGGGAAGTCCCTACTGATATGAAGATCAGAAGACTGCGTCCGTCAATGAACGATAGAGAAAATTGGATTTTTGTCTTACCGTAAAATCTTTTCTCTGAAGTTCATTGATGGACGTCCCTCTATTTTGAGTTGGGTTGGTAGTATTTTCTCTGACACTGCTTTGGTACAAAAAAAACTGACATCCTATAGCAGGGAGAGAGAGGGTATACCCCCTGGGACTGCCCATAGCCATAGCCTAGTGTCCTACTCTGTAGGGGGCAGTATAACCCTACTGATATAAAGACTGCTTCCGTCAATGAACTTCAGAGAAAATGATTTTACGGTAAGACAAAAATGCAATTTTTAAATTCTTCAGTTACCTCCTGCTTGCTAAATCTAGAACGATTGTCTGTGTGTCCCTTTAAAAGTTCTTGTAATGGAGATATCAAACTAGAGAACTGTGGGATCCATTGTCTGCAATAGCCCACCAATCCAAAAAAAAGCTCTCAATTGCTTCAGAGTCAGAGGAAGTTTCTGCGCAACATTCAATTTTTTTCTTTTATCTGTAAGATGTTTGGTTCCCTTGGAGATACAATGTCCTAGATCCTGTACTTTTGGTTGAACCCATTAAACCTTTGTCTCATCAACCTTTTGTCAGATTTGAGCCAAAAAATTAATTAATGAGATGGAATCAACCTAAGAAGCTGCCTCAGAGGGGGATGCCAATAATAAATCATCTACATACTGAATCAAGGTAGACCCTTCGGATGGGGTCCACTCATTCAACTTGTCCTTCAAGGCTTGCGAAAAACAACTTGGTGAATCATGATAGCCCATGGGCAAGCAACTCTGTTAGTTGTTGACCCTCAAACATAAAAGCCAGCAACCACTGATCCTCTGGATGTATGGGAACACTATAAAATGCAGATGCTAAATCTATTACAGTGAAATCGGATGCCCCTGGTGGGATTGCGGTAAAAAAATGGTAGATTGATTTGGAACTACTGGGGCTGATTGTATAGTTACCTTATTTATGGCTTGAAGATCATGAACCAGCCTCCAGCGTTGTTTTTTTTCTCCTGGTTTTAGGGGTTTTGACACAGGATAGATGGGAGTATTCGCTTCACTGCGACAGTGAACCAAGACTCCCTCCTGTAGAAGCTCCTGAATTACAGGACGTATACCAGCAATTGACTCAAGGGTCAATGGGTATTGAGGCAATCTTGGAACAGGTAGAGTAATCGCTCTATGTATCTTGACCTGGTGAACTTGCATTCTGCCAGGGCTGTTTTTCCCAGTCATCCACACAGGATCTATTTGTTCTTTAAAATCCAGCGGAATACTTTAAGGTTTTGTTACTAAAAGAGAGGCATAAGGATAATATCAATTGCTTCCTGATGTGTCATTTCAGGTATATCTACCACTATTGTATCTGGTGACAGAGCAGTAGTTACACCCATTTTTGCTAGAAGATCCCTTCCTATCAGATTACAAGGAGAGTGCAGTGGTTTTGTTTCCCATTTTTACCGCTACAGGCTTAGTGACATCAGCAGTGAAGATATTGTTACTTACTCTTACCAAGGAGACTTGTTGATCCGAAAGGGGCAAAATATAATCTGTGCTGTTCAACAAGGAACGAGTCACACCTGTATTGACTAAACAAGACTTGGGAACGCCATTAATATTTATTTCCACCATTGGTTCAACATTTGGTTACAAAACCAAAGCAGAAAATTCAGAATGCACAATGACCTCATCATTTGTGTTATCTAAACACTCCTCCTCCTCCTCATCCTAGCGTTCCATACATTCTCTGGCCAGATGTCCCTCTTGTCTACAGGTAAAAAAATGCGTAAACTTTTGGGCGGTCCGGTAGTAGACATAGGTTTATTTGGGATGATGCACTGATATTGTGGTCTAATCTGAGGATTTTGTTGTCTATTACCATATGGCCATCCTGCATTTCTTCCCCTGTTCTTCTTTCTGGTGGATCCATAGTTTGAAATATACATGATTCCAGAAGGGGGATATGGAGGAGTTGTTGTTGGGGCCCCTGTGATGCAACCTCAACTGTTGATATTGGTACCCCAACAGGCTCCTTTCTTACTTTTTTCCCTCTAGCTTCTCGAGGAGCTACCACATTCATCATTTTATATTTCCCTTTTCTATGTTTTCTCTCCTTTTTTTGTAGGACTTCATATGCATTCTGAGCAATATCAACCAGTTCTCGCTTTTTTACTCCACCCAGGAGTACGAAATTCTATCTCTTCCATTACCTCTGGTATAAACCTACCTACCAACACATTTACCAATTCTACTTGTGCCATATCCGCTGCATCATCAGTCATCCAATCTGTATGTTTCTGTATTGCGTCTTTAAACCTGCTCACATATTCTAGGACATCCTCACCTTTTTTCTTGATTATTTTCATCAACTGTCTTAAAATCTGCCCTTTATTAAAAGGGATAGTCGCCCAATCTCTTACAATCTCTGTCAACTATACTACATCCATTTCATAATCCTCTTGTCCATCCTCCTTCCTTAACTATCCTTTTTTTCTGATGCCCCTGTACTCTTAGCTAATGCTTTCCATGCATCCACATACTTATCAGGTAATGCACAATCAACAAGTATCCATAAATCTACATAGGTAGCCTGTTTTCTGTAGCCAGAATATTTTATTTAACCACTTTTTGGGACATACTTGTAGATTTGGAAGAGCCACAATCATTGCCCTTATTTCATAGGGTTTCCAAGGCACATACACTTTTCCAATTTGGGTTGTGTAAACACCCTCAACCAACACTCCCGGAATAAATCTGCCCCAATGATCCAAAACATTCTCACCCTTTTTCTGAACAAAATCCATTAACATTCGTATATCCTGTCCTTTATCAAATGTAGCTGTAATCCATTCCTTTAAGATGGTATTTAATTTGATAATATCTGTTTCATACACAGCTGGAACCCCTCCCTCTCGTTTTATTATCCCTTGCTCATAGGCACCATTCTGAGTTGCAAAAGCATTCCACATTTCCGCATACTTCTCAGGCACTGCACAATCAATCAAAATCCACATATCTGCATATGTAGCTTGCTGTGTCCTTCCTACCCACAACATTCTCTTACACCATTTCTTTGGACATTTAGCAATGTTTGGTAAGTCATCTATTATTGTCCTTATCTCATGGGGTTTCCAAGGGATATACACTTTTCCTATATTTGCTTTTTATACTTGGCCATCCTTTCTCCTGGTAGGGCAACCTCCCTCACAGGCATCTGCTCTTCAGGTTTCCCTTCCAATTGTGACCTAATGTAGTTCATTTGACTCCTTTTTATCTCTGGGGTATGCAAAAGCTCTATCCTAAGGGCCTTTGCTCTATTCCTTGTCACTGCTGGTGAAGGTATCGGTGCCGTGGGAGTTATTGGCTCTTTTACCTTCACAAATTTTGCAGTAGAACCTGGACCTACATCATATTTCCACTGTTGCCCATTCATGTCAACCAGAATCCTTGACTTGGGTTCAGGGAGGTGTCTAGTAAAACTTTCATTCCTATCAAAGGTTGTTCAAAAGCTATATCTTACATAGTTACATAGTAGGTGAGGTTGAATAAAGACAATAGTCCATCCAGTTCAACCTGTGTAGGTGTGTGTGGCTGTAATCATCTCACATAGCCCTTAATGTCCTGATCCTTGAGATGTAAGTCTAAGAGTCTTTTGAAAGCCACCATTCTTCCTGCAGAAACCACCTCTTGTGGTAGAGAATTCCACAATCTTGTAGCCCTAACAGTAAAGAACCCCCCACATTGCCTGAGGTTAAAACGCTTCTCCTCTAATCGCATTGTATGCCCTCTTGTCCTCATGCAATTCCCTTCAAAATGAACAGTTTTTTTCTAAGCTGAGGTCCCCATTGAGATATTTATAAACTGCTATCATGTCCCCCCTCAGGCGTCTCTTCTCCAGGGAGATTTAATCGAGCGATTGCAGCCGCTCTTCATAGTTAAGGTCCTCCAATCCCCTAATCAGTTTAGTTGCCCTTCTCTGGACTCTCTCCAGCTCCAACACATCCCTCCTGAGGACTGGTGACCAGAACTGGACAGAATACTCCAGATGCGGTCGGACCAGAGTTTTATAAAGTGGAAGGATTATAGTCTTATCTCTGGAATACATCCCTTTCTTTATGCATGCTAATATTCTGCTGGCTTTGGCAGCTGCCGCTTGACATTGCATGCTGTTGCCTAATCTATCATCAACCAAGACTCCCAGATCCTTCTCCATTTTTGATTCCCCCAAGGGTTCCCCTCCTAACGTGTATTGTGTTTTTATGTTTTTAGTCCCCAAGTGCAAAACCTTACACTTCTCCACATTAAACCTCATTTGCCATGTCGTTGCCCACTCCGTTATTTTGTCCAGGTCATTCTGTAGGATATCTGCTTCATGCTGTGCAGTTATTGCCCTGGCCAATTTTGTGTCATCTGCAAAAACTGATAACGAACTACTACCTCAATGCTGTTTATGAATAAATTGAACAAGGTTGGTCCCAGGACTGAGCCCTGGGGCACCCCGCTTACTACCTCAGACCAGTCTGAGTATGCGCTGTATATTACCACCCTTTGGACTCGCCCTTTTAGCCAGTTCCGTATCCAAGAGCAAACCCTGCTGTCGATACCTGCAGACCTTATTTTATAAATTAAGCGCCTGTGGGGAACTGTATCAAACGCCTTAGCGAAATCCAAGTACATCACATCCACTGGTCTCCCCCTATCTAGCTCACAGCTCACCTCCTCGTAGAAGGTTAAGAGATTGGTTTGACAAGAACACCCATTTGTAAACCCGTGCTGATTACTGCTGATGATGTTGTTGTCTTTAGCATACTCTACGATATAGTCCCTTATCATCCCCTCCAGAAGTTTACATACTATTGATGTCAAACTGACAGGCCTATAATTTCCCATGATATGCCTCTGGCCCTTTTTGAATATCGGAATCACGTTAGCCTTCCTCCAATCCCCTGGTACATCTCCTCCTGTCCTAATACTGTCAGCAAAGATCAGGAACAGTGGTCTAGATATAACCTTACTGAGTTCCTTGAGTACTCTCGGATGTACGCCATCCGGGCCTGGTGATTTGTTTGTGTTAATCCAGCCTTTCCCTGATTTCACCCTCTGTTAGCCGAACACCATATCTACGTTCAAGCTGTGTAGTAGGACGTCTTCGGGGGGTCTCTTCTACCCTGGTACTGGTGGTACCCCTTTGTTCTGGTATATCCTGAACAATAGGGGTACTTGGGTCCTCACTTCTGTCCTCAATCTGCTCTAAGACAGGAGCGGAGGCTTCCATCGATTCTGCTGCTAACTCCCTTCTTAGTAGACTATAGGGAGAAGCCCAGGCATTGGGTAATTCTTCCTCATCTAATGGTAAAGAAGCTTTTTCTGTACACATTTTATAAGGAGGGGGTTTTACCTCTTTCTTAGATACTTCCTCCCAAGCTGCTAAACATTCAATTCCCCCACAACCAGACATTTTAAATAGCAAGTTAAACAAGGCATCAATTGTAGGCGTACTTAGGGAAGGATCCTCTTTGTATGCTTTCTTAGTAATTTTGCACCACTTTACATGGTGTTTGAGAGCATCTGGCTCACCACTCACCATCATCTTAATGATGGGTGCACTGGGATGCAATTTAGCAACATTTAAGCCTGTTTTCTTTGCTATTTTCAACAACCTTTTTGCGAGTCCTAAGTCATTCATAATGTGCAAAATGTTTTTACCAAATAAATTTCCCATATCTTTATTTTTCTTGTTACCATCCTAAGAAATGACAATATTTGGAGGTCCGGGACCAAGAACTCCACTTTTTATCACTACGGCTGTGTACCAGCAGCCCAGTACAATACTTTGAGATATCTCACTTTGTTCTATGCTATGCTTCTATGAGTGAAAATAGGCTAGTCTCTCTCTGAATCCCTAATGCAAAGAACACTCAGCAGGTCATACAGACACTGGGGCTCAGGGCAACTTCTGCGCTAATACCATCATATTAGTCATTCAACAACACACATTCACTTCAGAAGTAGTGGTACCTGCTTAAATACATTCCTTATTACACAACTATTTTCATATTGTCATTTCTGGGGGCAAGGAGAAAAGAAGCACTTCTAACAAATATATTTGCATGCACAATTTTTACCTGGTACCATATAATAATCTCAGTAACCCTACACAGACAGAATGCAGATAAATTCAAAGGAAACATGTTACCTTCTGTAGCCGCACTCCCCATCCGGCACCTCACCACCGCACAGAAAAGACAGTGTCAAGATGAGAAATAAGGGGAGTGGCCTAGAGAGGACGAGATGTGAGGACGTGTGAGAAGGAGCTCCCGCTAACCCCTCTCCCGGACCTACCCGACACGGCACAGCTATAGCGGCATGCTAACGACTAACATGGCCAGGAACCGCCCAGTGACCCGCTCGACCAGCGAACGACCAGCGGCGGACAGGCGCCAGTCACAGAGGAAGTCGGACGGCGGTATTCAGCGATACTTTCAAAATTGTCTACCCGGGGCACCTGAAACAAAGATGGCGGCCGCGCGTGGGGGTGTACAGCCCAAACAGAGCGTGCAGCAGCGAGCAGAGAAAGGAGAAAAGCTGTCGGAAGAGAGCCCAGCAAACCTTGTGGTGATGGGGAGAGAAGCTGAAGCAGCCCTCGGTAACCAGCAAGAGAGTAGTAGCCCAGAAATTAAGGACTTACTGAAAGCTCTGCCGACAAAAACAGAGATTGAAGCTTTGATTTTAAGGATTGAGGAAACACACCAGCGAGACATACAGGAGCTCCGCAAGGATATGACCCAACTGACCAACAAAGTTACCTCAAATGAAGCGGAAACCATACGTGTAAAAGATCAAGTGGCTGATGTAAAGAGAACCACAGAGACACTTCTAGAGCTCACTATTAATATGCAGCTTCGTATTGAGGATATAGAAGATCGGAGCCGCAGAGGAAATTTAAAGCTGAGAGGTGTACCAGAAGTGGAAGGGGAAAACCTGCAGGAGAAGGTGAGAGACATTTTTTTAAAAGTGCTTGCCCCTACCTCCCACCCTGCGGCCCCCTTGGAAATAGACAGGGTCCACAGAGTAGCAGGGTACAGACAAATAGACCCTAGCAGACCTCGTGATATTGTATGCAAGATCCATCACTATACACAAAAAGAGGAGATCCTTCGCAAAGCCTGGGATATAGGCATAATTGAAATCGCAGGGTCTAAAATAAAAATACTCCCGGACTTGTCTAAAAATACTTTATATCGCAGATCACTACTACGGCCAGTATTGGACAGAGCCAAGCAGCTGGGTTTTAGATATAGATGGGGTTACCCGCTGGCGGTAACCTTTTTCAAAGAAAGAGACATGTTTGTTCTGCGAACCCCGACAGATCTACCCAGTTTATTCGAATTTCTTGGTACTGAACCTGTCCGGGTGGAGGATTGGTGCGCAATTGACCCTAGGAAAACGGGGTATTTAAACTGGAACCCCCTCAAAGGGGGGATGAATGGAAACAGAAATAGGAAAGCATGGTTCCAAGAGGCTCGAGAGACTGGAGGATCAAGCTGAAGGAGAGAGCGGAAATGAAAAATGATGTAGGAATGTCACCATAGGGACTCTTTTTTTGGGTTCCTTTTTTCCTTTTTTTTTTTTTTTTTTTTTTTTTTTTTATTTTTCAATATAAACTCCTTCCTACGATAGGGACCAAGAGACACTCGCCCCTCCACACCCTCGTATAAAATTTATTCTCAGTGAACTTGATACGTATTTTTCTCTAAACACTTGGAAAAGAGGGGTTTTTTTTTTTTTTTTTTCTTCTTCCTTCTTTGGGGTGTTGTTTGTTTTTTCTTTTGTACTTACTTTAATAGAGCACAAGAGTCACGAATCACGAGTGTGGAGAGTGTAGGGGGTCCTTATGGGTTATGAAGGGTCTGTGTTTTTGTTTGTTGTATAACATTCTTTCCTTTTTTTTTTTTTTTTTTTCTCCCCTCTTTTGGGGGTGTTTTATTGGTTTAGGTTGTGTGAAGCTATATATTAAATTTTTTTTTTTTTTTTTTTTTTTTTTTTTTTTTGGGCACACAATTAGTAGATGATCTTCTAATTGAAGTAGGTGGGGTAAGACAGCAGGGAGCTGCCTGCACATTCATAATATGGCAAATTGTTGTAAAATTGATTCACGAATAGCACTACGGGTTTTCTTTTGGAATACATATGGAATACATATGCTTAAAGGACCATTTTTTCTGGGTCCCTAAGAAGGGTGAAGATCACGGAGAGAGAAGGAGGGTCACCTCCCTTTTTTTTTTTTTCCTTTTTTTTTTTTTTTTTTTTTTTTGCCCCGGGGATAGCAGTATATTACAGATATTTTTCAGAAAGTGTGAAGGGTGGTGAAAGAATCAATTAATTACCTGTAGGTCTGAAGAACTTGTAGGGGGGGAGAGGGAGTGATAGTTGTAGCATTGTGAGAGAGGAGGTGGGGTGGGGAGGGGGGGGGGGGAGAGGGGACGGAGGAGTTCGCCCCCTCTCCGTACCTTCCCCTTCACCCTTTCTGTTTTTTGTTTTTTCCTTTTGTTTGTTTCTGTTACCAGCATGTAATAAACTAATAGAGGGCGTGACAGGGACTGGAAACAGTACCTGGAGTTAGGGGACATTGTATTAGGGAAGAGGGGATCGGAACAGAATGGGGGTAATATACAGACCTCTATCATTTACAAATCAAATTTATTTGGCTCCTTTTTCTCTTTCTTTTTACTATCGAGGGCTCTGTCTCCTTTCTCCCTTTTTTTTTTTTTTTTAGGGATCGTAGGCGAACAGCCATTAAATTGCTTAAGTCAAGATTTAATTGACTGAATGATCTTAAAGAGAGGACAGAAATGGGACCCCCTTCCCCTGGGTTTTTTTTTTTTTTTTTTTTTTCCTTCTCCTTGAGACCAGTATGCTGATAAGCCAATAGAGGGCGTGGTAGGTATCGGAAACAGTATATGGAATGAAGGGGACATCATATTAGGGAAAAGGGGAACGGAGTAGACTGGGGGTAACATACAGACCCCTTTCATTTTCATATTAAACTTAGTAGCTCCCATTTCTCTCTCTCTTTACTATCAAGGGCTTTGTTTTCCTCTTTTTTTTTTTTTTTTTTGTCCCCGGGGGCATAGGCGCAACGTAACGCTTATTTCCAATTTCCCCCCTCCTCCTTTTATTGTGATACAGAGGAAGGTCGGGAGAAAAATAGGCCGGGAGAAGTAGACAGAAAAAAGGAATGAATTTAGACATGCCGAAGATTATGGAAATGATCAGTGTCGGGGTTTGGGAGAGGGAAGGGAGAGTGGTATTCTCTAATCCAATCCAACCATAACCCCATTTAGGAATTAGCTCATAGAACCAACATAGTTTGGATGAGCTACCCAGCGTAAAGCTATTTAGCGACCTCTCTAAAGTTGAGAGGCCAAGAGGGTATCTCCCCTTCTCCCCCCCTGCCCTCCATAAATTTAATTTTTTTTTTTTTTTTTTTTTTTTGCCTTTATCCTCTCTCTCTCTTCCACTCCTCTCCTATTGAGCAATGGAAAACATAAAAATTTTATCCATTAATGCAAAAGGCCTGAACACTCCAGAGAAAAGGAGAATCTTGCTGGACGATCTGAATAGATCTAGGGTAGATATTGCAATGGTGCAGGAGACACACTTCAGGGAGGATAAATGTCCAAAGCTTGGTAAGAATTCCTTCCCCATAGTATACCACTCTACCAACTGGGAGGCAAAGTCAAAGGGCGTATCCATCCTTCTATCAAGGAACATACCTTGGAAATGTACCCAAATTATGAGCGACCCAAATGGACGCTATTTGTTTGTGAAAGGGACTATAAGAGAGACCATAGTTACACTAGTTAACATGTATGTCCCAAATGTAAAACAGGATTGCTTCTTGAGGAGGAGCATGGATGCACTTAATGACTTCAGAGAGGGCCATTTAATAATAGGGGGGGATATGAATATACCCTTGATCCCTTCAGAAGACACATCAAGGGGCATATCATCAATTCCGCCTAGAGTAAGAAAGCAGTTCGCTAAGACACTACAGGAGGGACAATTAATAGACGCATGGCGTATAATGCACCCAAGAGAAAGAGATTACTCATTCTATTCCTCTTTACATCAACAATATTCCCGCATAGATTACTTTTTAATCCCGCATAATCAACTACATGCAATAAAAGACATAGTGATAGGCTCAGCAACTTGGTCAGACCATGCCCCAATTACAATAACCTACGACTTACCAGACAAAAGAGAAAGGAGAGAAACAACGTGGAGATTGAATGAAAACCTTTTACAAGACCAGGTGACAATGACAGAAGTTGAATCAGAAATGGAATTCTTTTTTTTAACCAATACTATTGTAGATTCAGACCCAGGGATAATATGGGAAACGCATAAAGCAGTTATAAGAGGTATTTTTATTAAGCATGGGGCTAGGATTAAAAAACAACGAACTAAACAACTAGAACAGTTACTCCAACTGCTAAATAAAGTAGAAGCGAAACATAAACATGCACCGTCAGAGGAGGGAAAGGCAGAACTTCTGAAGATAAGAAGGGACATCAACGAACTTCTAGCCTTTAGAGTTAAAGCAGCAATTCAAAAAACGAAAAGGATCACATATGAATCAGGGGACAAATGTGGGAAGTTATTAGCAAAATCACTTAGAGATCAAAACTTGACGACTTATATTCCACATTTAGTAACGGATGCAGGACAGAAACTCACATACCCTAAACAGATAACTCAGGAATTCAAAAAATATTATGAAACATTATATAATTTAAAAACCCCCATAACCCCACAATCTCAAATGGAGGAGTATGTACAAATCTCACAAATGCCCCAGCTGTCTGAAGAGGAGAGTAAGATACTTGAGTCACCAATTACATTAACAGAGATAATGGAGACTATAAAAAATACGAAAGTTGGGAAGGCGCCGGGACCTGACGGGTTTACGATTCACTATTATAAGAAACTAATTCCATACCTGAAAGAATTCATGAAAGATATGTTTAATGCGTGGGGGGCAGGGAAAACAATCCCTAAAGAAACTATACATGCACATATTTCGGTAATCCCCAAGGAGGGGAAAGACCCCACCTCGTGTAAAAGTTACAGACCAATTTCCCTGTTGAACACGGATTTTAAAATTTTTACAAAGATCCTAGCAGTTAGACTGAAGAAATATTTGACGAAATTGATCCATCTGGATCAGGTGGGATTTGTCCCAAGCCGTGAGGCGAGGGACAATACGACCAAGTTGCTGAATCTATTACATATAATCCACCAAAATAAAATACCAACCGTTCTACTTAACACCGACGCAGAGAAAGCGTTCGATAGGGTAAGGTGGGAGTATATGTTCGTAGTCCTTCGTTACATAGGAATAGGGGAAAAAATGTTAAGATGGATAAAACAAAGTTACTCAACCCCCTCAGCAAAAGTAAAAGTAAATGGAATTCTTTCTACAGAGTTTTTAATCACAAACGGAACGAGACAGGGTTGTCCCCTGTCCCCCCTCCTGTTCGTATTATCATTAGAACCGTTCCTGTGTAGAATCCGAATGAACCCAGACATTTCGGGTATCATAGTGGGGAAGGACCAATATAAACTATCAGCGTACGCCGACGACGTTCTATTTTCGATTACAAAGCCAGTTATATCACTTCCTAATTTATTAACCGAATTAGGGAAGTACGGAACTCAATCTAATATGAAGATAAACTTTATTAAATCCGAAACAATGGGAATAGAACTAGCAGGGACACTTCAACAACAATTAAGGGCAAATTTTAAGTTGAATTGGACAAAGACGGCTTTAAAATATCTAGGGACGTCAATTACTTCAAAAATCTCACAATTGTTTAAGATGAATTTTATCCCCCTATTAAAATCCATAAATGCATTATTACAAAAGTGGAAAGGAGGAATGTATTCATGGATGGGAAGGTGCAATATAATTAAAATGAGTGTTTTACCAAAATTTCTGTATATTTTCCAGGCACTTCCCATCCACATTCCACCTCGATACTTGTCCCAGATTGAAACCATGATAATGGATTTTATTTGGAAATCAAAACGCCCCAGGGTAGGGAAGAAATATTTATTTAGATTCAAAACAGATGGGGGGCTGGCGATTCCGAATATGAAGAGATATTATCATGCCGTTCAATTAGGCAGAATGATTGATTGGTGTCGCCATAGAGAATATAAGTTATGGCCAAACATAGAGCAGGCACAATGTGAGGTATCACTGAAAAGAGCCCCCTGGTGTCATAAGAACTTGCCAACAGCTATTAAGAATCACCCTGTTATAGGAAACACGATTAAAATATGCGCAAAAATATTTAAACAAGACAATCTTATACGGGAGAATTCCTTACTATACCCGGTCCTGGGGAACCCCCTCTTTGAGCCAGGGTGTCAAGACAGGAAGTTTAAGGCTTTAGTAGAAAGGGGAATCTTTCAGATTCTTGATTTCCGCTCAGACACAGGATGGGTGACCACAGATGAGTTAACAGATGGGTCAGGCCTTTTCGGCCTAGACTCATGGAGGGCTTTTCAGTTACGCCACTTTCTGGGAACATTGAAAGCCCCCCCTCAGGGAGATAAAGAGGTAACACCCTATGAAAAAATATGCACCCAAAATGGAATACTGGAACATACTATATCCAAAATGTACTCCTTGTTAATGACATCAGTGGTACAGCATAAATTCCCTTTCTTGAGGGAGTGGGAAAGGGAAATGGGCACTACTTTCTCACCAGAACAAGAAAATCAAATAATTAAGTCAGTATTTGCTACCTCAATGTGTGCTAGAATTCAAGAAATGAATTATAAAATTTTTTCCAGGTGGTATTACACTCCGGTTAAAATGAATAAAATTTCTATAGCAAATACAGACCGATGCTGGAGATGTGGGACAGAGAGAGGCACAATGCTTCATATATTCTGGGCATGTCCTAAATTAGAAATGTATTGGGAACAGATTCTGAAGATAATACAAAAAATTACGAAAAGCTATATCCCCAAAGAACCGGCTTTGTTTCTGCTCCACGTCTCTAGCATACCGATACAAAATTACAATAAATCTATTATACCACATTTAATAAATGCAGCCAGGACATGTATTCCTCTCAGGTGGAAAGAGACTGAGCCACCTAATATAATTACGTGGTTTAGGAAGGTGGAGGAAATAAATAACTTGGAAAGCTTGGTCTCTTCCGCCCGCCAACAAACTGATAAATATGAGAAGAAATGGAAACAATGGATAGATTACGTAAATTCAGGAGAAGGACAACTTTAAAACACAGAGAAAGAATTAGATATAATGGATAAATAAGTATAAGGAAGAGGTTCGGGAGAGGAGGAGAGAGGGGAGGGGAGATTTGAGAGGGAGGGGGAAGGGAAAAGAAAAGAGATTTTGGTTTTTTTTTTTTTTTTTTTTTTTTTTTTTTTGGAGGTGGGGAGGAGGGGAGAGAGGAAAAAGGATTGAAATGGGAGATTTGGGTTCGGTTATAGAATGCCTAAGGAAGACTTTGGTCACTTTTGAGTCGAACTGAATATTTTGAAATTTGTAATCGTGAAAGTTGGAATGTTCGGCTATAGAATGTTTAAAGGAAGGTTATGGCTCTTTTGAGTTGAACTAAATATTGTATAATTTGTAATTGTGAAAGTTGGAATGTATTCAATACAATGTATATGTAACTGAACTTAAAGAAATAAAGAAATAATTTGAAAAAAAAAGATGAGAAATAAAGTTTTTCTCACCTGAGGCCTCTTTGCTGACGTCCCTCCTGGTGCGGGATGAGAGCCGGTGGTGGAGATGCAGTCAAGAAGACACGATTCGGGGTCACCAATGTTGTGTTGAAATAAAAGGACATCCATGCCAATCAGATTGCATTAATCTCTGTCTGTTTACTGAGCATAGAACCTCGTACGAGAGATCGCAGTGGTTACAAGAGAACTGCGATGCTTATTACAGTGGGTTACACGTTTTTATAACAAAGTGATTACATTGAAGTCTATGGTGGGCATAAACCCAAATACATATTACACAATACATTCTTTTACAGATAGTTTCAAAACACATATGGTCACCTCGACCCCTTAATGGAGTCAAGTAAAAGGTTATTCTGACATTAGGGGAGATTGATTATGTGAGGGGATTAACATCTTACGCAAAAGGGACTTTTTACAAACATATCTTTTCCGAGAATTTTATCTTAAACTTGGCAGAATATTTCATATCATCTGGATATCAGTTCAGACACATAATAATACATATTGCGCAAAGACACGTAGCCATATTGCGAAATAGAATCACCAAACAGAATTCTAAAACTTTTGTTAAAATATATCTTCATATTAAAAGGGAACTCTTTGACTATATAACGATATGCTCTTCATATATTTCCATACATTGACACTGTCTTGCTACGACACCTGAGAATGGTTAGGAACCTTTAAGAACCTGGCCAAGGTTCCCCCTGGAGATTCATATTTCCACATTTCTCCTGTTACTGGTTCCATTATATTTCCCAAACTGTCCCTTCGTCTAGACTGTCCTGTAGAAGTCTCACCTTTTTCAGCCTTTGGTGATCTCGGTGACCAAATCCCTTTTTCCATTAGTTTTAGGGCATATAGTTTTAGGGCATCTATTCTGGACATAGAGGGAGTGCTAAGAGTCCATGCAGACCTACAGTATCTCATAAAAGTGAGTACACCCCCCCCCCCCCATATTTTTGTAAATATTTTTATATCTGTTCATGTGACAACACTGCAGAAATTACACTTTGCTACAGTGTAAAGTAGTGAGTGTGCAGTTTGTATAACAGTGTAAATTTGCTGTCCCCTCAAAATAACTCAACACACAGCCATTAATGTCTAACCCGCTGGCAACAAAAGTGAGTACACTTCTAAGTGCAAATGTCCGATTGGGGCCCAATTAGCCATTTTCCCTCCCCGGTGTCATGTGACTTGTTAGTGTTACAAGGCCTCAGGTGTGAATGGGAAGCAGGTGTGTTAAATTTGGTGTTATCGCTCTCGCTCTCTCATACGGGCCACTGGAAGTTCAACATGGCACCTCATGGCTTTCTGAGGATCTAAAAAATAGAATTGTTGCTCTACATAAAAATAGCCTAGGCTATAAGAAGATTGCCAGGACCCTGAAACTGTGCTGTAGCACAGTGGCCAAGACCATACAGCAGTTTAACACGACAGGTTCCACTCAGAACAGGCCCCTCCATGGTTGGCCAAAGAAGTTGACTCAGCGTCATATCCAGAGGTTGTCTTTGGAAAATATACGTATGAATTCTGCCAGCATTGGTGCAGAGGTTGAAGGGGTGGGGGCCGGGGTCAGCCTGTCAGTGCTCAGACCAAATGCCGCACATTGTATCAAATTGGTCTGCATGGCTGTCATCCCAGAAAGAAGCCTCTTTTAAAGATGATGCACAAGAAAGTCCTAAACAGTCAAGCATGGTGGTGGGAGTGTCATGGTCTGGGGCTGCATGAGTGCTGCCGACACTGGGGAGCTACAGTTCAATGAGGGAACCATGAATGCCAATGTCTAAGAGGTTTCACACAGATCAGGCCTCGCCATGGTCAACTAAAGGAGTTGAGTGCACATGCTCAGCGTCCTATCCTGAGGTTGTCTTTTGGAAATAGACATATTAGTGCTGCCAGCATTGCTGCAGAGGTTGAAGAGGTGGGGGGGTCAGCTTGTCAGTGCTCAGACCATACGCCGCACACCGCATCAAATTGGTCTGCATTGCTGTCGTCCCAGAAAGAAGCCTTTTCTAAAGATGATGCACAAGAAAGCCTGCAGTTTTGCTGAAGACAAGCAGACTTAAGGATATAGATTACTGGAACCATGTCCTGTGGTCTGATGAAACCAAGATGAACTTATTTGGTTCAGATGGTGTCAAGCGTGTGTGGCGGCAACCAGGTGAGGAGTACAAAGACAAGTGTGTCTTTCTTACAGTCAAGCATGGTAGTGGGAGTGTCATGGTCTGGGGCTGCATGAGTGCTGCCCGCACTGGGGAGCTACAGTTCATTGAGGGTACCATGAATGCCAACATGTACTGTAACATACTGAAGCAGAGCATGATCCCCCTCCCTTCAGAGACTGGGCCGCAGGGCAGTATTCCAACATTATAGATAAGACCCCAAACACGCCTCCAAGACGACAGCTGCCTTGCTAAAGAAGCTGCTGGTAAAGGTGATGGACTGGCCAAGCATGTCTCCAGACCTAAATCCTACTGAGCATCTGTGGGGCATCCTTAAACTGAAAGTGGAGCAGCATAAGGTCTCTAACATCCACCAGCTCCGTGATGGGTTAAAGCAGCTATGGAAAATATTGGTGTCCACACAAAATATTGACACTTTGGGCCCAATTTGGAATTTTCACTTAAACAATTTTCTTTGAAATGTCAAAGCTGTCTTATCCCCTTGTTGTATCATTTTTACAATTGGTATTTCAGGCTGCAGCTGTGTGGTTTTTAAACCTAAAGCTTTTGCTACTTTAGCCAATTAATCCCCCATTTTCTCTTGACAGCCCACATTCCGTCATTAAATGGCAAATAAGTTTATTCATACTATTACCCATAGTCTTAATAAAAAATAATAAATAAATAAAATATTAAAATTATATATTTTTTCCTTCTATTCACCCAGAGTTAGCAATATTAGGATCCAAAGGGATCTGGGACCCTATGTACTTTTTATTACAATAGGCTGTGTACCTGCAGCCAATATAGCTCTAATGCTTACGGTCCTATACTCAATATCGAGCAATTCATAGGCTAGTTTTATAGACTGCTTCTCCTATGTCAAAGAACATTCAGCAGAGCACTCAATCACCGTGTTACACAGAGCTTTCAGCTCTACACGAGTCAAGAGCAGAAGACTACACTCCCAAGGTTACTTTGTGTTGGTGGTTTTAGTATACAAAAATGTAACATCTTCACTTTTATTAAAGCTGAATTTAGTAACATTTTTGGGCTTGGCAGGCCCAGGGGCATAATTTTACTTCTAAGGCTTTGTTCACTCCAATGCAATTTTATGTGCTTTTTAGGTGTGATATGTTGAAATAAATCCTACATATTGTACCTTTTTGATACGTTTTCAGCAAAGCGCACGGTTGGGTGGTAACGCACCTAAAATGCAACTCATCCAAAGTGCAAAGCACATATGTGAGCTGGGCCTAATGAAATGTGTCTTATGTCTTCACTGGCTGCTGCCTAGTGTAGAAATCTTCCCTGCAGTGAGTGTGGATACCCTCCTGGAGCAGTGATCTTAGGGCATTTCAGGAGTTGAGACTGACACATTGGCAGTGCTCCCCACCCCTCTTAACTTTTTTATTTATTTTTATTTAATCATTTATTTTATATTGGAGGCACAGTGGTATGTGGACTGATTGCATAATCGTTATTGCTGACTTAATGATCACCATAATACAGTAACATTAGCAAACCATAAGAAAATGCAAACATTTAAGAAGCATCTGCCTACAAGTGATTAGAGATATTGGGACTTTTCTAGGGTTCATCAGTGCAGGCCAGGACACTGTAGTACAGGAGGTAGAGTAATGAGTAGACCGAGATATCAGGTGTTCTCTAGGGTTCATCAGTCCAGGTCAGGACACTGTAGTGCAGAAGGCAGAGTGATGAACGGATGGAGATATCAGGTGTTTTCTAGGGTTCATCAGTGCATGTCAGGGCACTGTAGAGCAGGAGGCATAGTGATGAGTGTATGGAGATATTGGCAATTTAATAGGGTTCATCAGTGCAGGTCAGGGCACTGTGGTGCAGAAGGCGGAGTGATGAGTGAATGGAGATATCAGGTATTCTCTAGGGTTCATTGGTTCAGGTCAGGGCACTGTAGTGCAGAAGGCGGAGTGATGAGTGGATGGAGATTTTAGGTGTTTTCTAGGGTTCATCAGTGCAGGTCACATGTATGAGAAGCTACTTGAACAGTGGGATTTTCTAAGGTAATTTCCGTCCACTAGCTGCCTGCACTCCTCCCAGGTTCAATATCTATCAAACATCCTTGTGCTGTGCCAATAATCTGTATCCATGTTCTTTCAGAACTTGGAGGTTTTGTCATAAGAAGTCCCATTCACCCATTTCCAGGCAGAGTCCTCCTTCAGACCAATCCATGATCTCCCTAGGGACCGCGAGATTGTCTTTAGAATACCTATCTCTGCCTCTTCGTTGATGACCACCAGATGACCCTTCCTATCCTCGCAGTCCTTGGCAGATGACCATTGCTGGACACATCAGATCAACAAGTAGCAGCTGGGGACATGAGGTACCCAACCCCAAACACACAATGGGTCAGCAGAGCTGCTATTCTGTTTAAAGAACTGGTCTGCCAGTTGTCCCAGAGCTGCCAATATCCTCTGGCTGTCATTGGAAAGAGAACCTGCCACCTCGTCTGATATAATCTGTATCACCAGGGACTCAATCTCCTCCACTTTATTCATCACTTTGGATTCTTGGATGCTTTTCAAAAAGTGTTGCACTGTTATTCTTTCCATCTGGGATCCGAGTTGACTCAGCCCCTCTACTCTGGATTGCATCCCCATACTCGGATTCATCAGCTTCACATCCATGTTCTGCTCAATCTGATTCACCCCTTGGCGTGTGAAGATGACAAAGGATGATGATGATGATGAAAAGGAGCGCAGTGCAGAGAAATGACAGGAAGCATATTAGAGCAGAGGGCCGAGCAGTCTGTCTGTCCATCAAGATTCCTTGGAGGCGCTAAATTGTTTATTTCTTCCTCTAATTATTTCATCCGTGTTCTTATGAAGAGACCTGTCATTTCCATCCTCCTCTCCTCAGCGAACACCCTTTCCAGCTAAAATTACATAATCTGGGAGGACACATCACTGTATTATCACTGTATTGTTGTGGTCAGGCCATTCCTGTGGTCACAGCAGTAATATGGAACTCTGGGTTCCCTTTCTGTCTCATGAGTTAAGGCAGCTCTCTGTGGTGGGAATATTATGATAACATGGTGAAAACTGTCAGATCTCCTATCATATAGAAGTTTTAGAAAACGAATATGTCATTTATGATGACTTTCGCAAAATGAACTGAAAAGCTTATTTTCTGCATTAAACTTCAGTAGATGGAAGTGGCCACCAGGTGGGGTCTTTGTGTTGCTATGTAGGGAATCTGAGCTCTGAACTGCACAAGCTGCTTTCTCCTGGAAATCCAGATTGTCCTTCCTTTATATTCCTCTTAGAATGTTTACAAGTCTACATGAATAAATCTGTCATGTTACAATATACAGGGACAGTATCAGTTTTAAGAAGAGATACACCTTTTATCATTCGAAAGCCACCCTTGGTCCCCAATATGGGGGTTCCCATTCACAGCCAACTTTTAAATAAGGAAATTAAGTAGAGATTGCATCCGCCCACAGAGGTGAACCTCTGGCTGTAAGTGGGAGTTATATTTTGTGACGATATTGCTACCAACAGTAAAGATTACTTCCAGATGGGGGGGGGGGGGGGTAGAACATTCCTTGTTCCAATTCTTTTCTTGGTAAATTACTATCCGAAAGGCTTTACCAAATAACTTCTGAGAAATGATACAACATGGCTGTCCCGCCCCTGAGGAAGGTAGCAATCCATTACACTGCAAATGTGATCCTTAGACTCAGTACAGTACCCTAACATGAGAGAGGATCCCTGGAAACCCTCCCAATGGGAGGACTTAAATACTTACACTAGCATATCTGTAACCCCCCCGCAAGGAGAGAACTCAAAGACTGTCACCAGAATCCCTGGAAACCATTACAGGTATAGGACTCAGGAACTACAATCAGGATCTCAGGAAACCCTCCCAGGGAGAGGACTCCAGGATTGTTACCAGGATACCTGAAAACCTTTCCGGGAGAGTTGACCCGAGGACTATCACCAGGATCCCTGGAAACCCTTCCAGGGAGAAGACCTCTTCATTTCTTACCCATTCACAAAACTCATGCTATTCTTTCCCAGAATGCAAAGTGGTCTGTGAATGGAGGACAGAGAAATGAATGTCATGATCTGCCTTTTTTAATCAGAGCACTTTTCATTTTGGGATAGAGGAGTATGAGTTTTGTGAATGGAAGAAAGGACGAAAGGGAAGGCAAATGGCACCATTGCCTAACTTTTGCAGGTGCTAATGTTATCCCCACAGCACCAGAAGGTAACTGCTCTGGGGGACATCTGGAGTCACTGCAGGAAAAATTTCTACAATAAGCAGCAGCCAATGAGGATGTTGGAAAAACTTAATTATGGGTACATTTTGACCCTGCTGTTGCATAGAAAAAACAAAAAAAACAAAAAAAAAAACATTTTTACTTAGGGTAAGAAGAAGAGGAGTTAAACCGTGACCATGTGAGCTGTGGGTACATTTTACTGTATGAAATCTCTCCTCCCCACAAATGAAAATTCACTTTCCAAAGAAGCTGAACCCATGGGCAGGCACCTTGAGACATCTGAAACCCAGAAAAGGAGCCATGTTAATATGTTTGAACCACCCCACAGGTCTGCCTTAACAGTATGTACTGTTTTGGAGAAGAAGGCATTCATACGAAAAATCCAGATAACCAATTGTTTCCATAGCCTGCACTATGTGAAATACATTCACCTATATTATAGCTGTACATTCGATAATAATCTCCACCAAGCACTACTTTGTTGTTTTGCTTACACACAGTTGGACATACTTTGTGTTGCTGTTTTCTCAGTGTCCTACATCATATTCTATCTAACTGAATGTCTTCTTTGTAGGTACAAGTGCAGGTTGTGACTACGGAAAAAGCAAAACACTTTTATAATGCGAAAGAAATATCTGTACCAATTTACAGTGACGATGATGAGTGGAAGGTGAGATGTGTAAATTTATTTTTGTTCCTATGAATTCCTTAAGGCTTGTAACCAGAGGGGGTGATTTAGTAGAGATAGCATATGCAATACTTTTCTGGCATTAATGTTGTCTAAAAATGTCCTGCCTCAAACTCAAGAAAGCAGTGTGACCGTTCTAATGCTGTTACTGACACAGGTAACAAATTCAGATAGTTCTTAATAGGGACACTTTTACATTATGTTGCAGTGGCTGTGACAAATCCAAGAAATACCGCCACTTAGGAGTAAGGGAAACTCGCAGTAAATGACAGATGTCATCTTGGAGTAATTTGTGGAGGGAATGAGGATGTTGGTTGCTAGGACACTGGCTGTTGATATCCTAGTAGCCAATGACGTTCAGCCTTACAAAATCATTAGTTGCTGGGTTTCCAACTGTCCTTAGGCCACTGGTATCCTTGCAATCAGTTAGGCTCAGCTTCACAACATCATTGGTTGCTAGGATGCTGGCTGCCCCAAGGCCACCAGCACCCTAACAACCAGTGCAGCTCAACAGCACAGCATACTTCAGACCGGTGCACAATGCAGGCTTTGCAAC